>NW_028154614.1:0-717500 GCF_965231275.1 Zosterops lateralis
TTGTACCATACTGGGGAATAACTGGGAATGACTTGACTCAGACTGGGAGTGCCAAGGAAACTGGAACCACACGGGGGTGTGTGGTTACTAATAAACCTCCTTCCCACAAAAAAAAACCAACCCAACCCAACCCAAACAAACAAACAAAAAACCCAAACAACTCCAAAACAAAACAGAACAAAACAAAACCCAAAACCAAAACAAAAAACAAATAAACAAAACCACCTCCCGGGGACCCCCCCATGTCCCCCCGAGGGCCATCTGCGCCTCGCCTTTGGAGCCCTGCCAGCTCCAAACATCCCCCCAAAAACCCCAACCCCAGGGAGTCCAAACCCGGGATATTTGGGGCGAGCTCCCCCTCCCCGGGCACCTGCGGGGTGGAGCCGATGGTCGTGGGCCGAAGCACCTGAAGATAAAGAGCGCTGAACACACGTGGGGCTTCCTCTGCCTTCTCCTCCTCCTGCTGCTCTTCCTCTTCCTCCTCCTCTGTCCCTCCTCTTCCTCCTCCTCCTCCCGGCCGGGACACGCTGGGGCAGGGCCGGGTCACTCCCAGACGAGCTCGGGGCAGAGTAAGTTTGGGGGGAACAGAGGGAAGGGGGTGGGAGAGGGGGCCCAGGGGGATCTGGACCCCCCGAGGGTCCCCCAGTTCAGCCCCGAGTTCCCAGGAAAACTCCCCTTCAAAGGGCAACACCACTCCCGGTGATTCCGGCAGCGGAGCCGCGGGGGGGGCTGGGGGTGCCAGGGGGGATTTGGGGGTCCCGGGAGGGCTGGGGGTCCCAGGGGGGATTTGGGGGTCCCAGGGGGAATTTGGGGGTCCCGGGAGGGTTTGGGGGTCCCTGGGTGGGGCCGGTGACAGAGCTGGGACCCCGAGCCGGGTCTGAACCTTCTCACTGTGCCCGGGCAGCGTCAGCGTGTTCAGGGAGATCCTGGGGCCCGGGGGGCCACCCCAAATCCCAGGGGAGCCCAAATGCCCAGGGAGCCCCTGCAGTGCCCCCAGCGCTGGATCTGCTGCAGGCAGGGGGGCACCAGCACTCGGCCCCCACCCCCCACCATCACAGGGGGGCAGAAACGGGGGAGGGGCACGGACAGGTCGGGGGGACCCCCAAAGTCCTGGGGGAGGGGACACGGGGGGACTCCCAGGAATCCCCGTGGGGGGATGAGGGGGGACCCAGGAGGAGTTTGGGGGGGCCGGGGGGGTCATGGGGGGACCCCCAGGAGTCTTGTGGGGGGTGGGGAGGGCAAAGAACAGGGCGACCCCCAGGATGGGTTTGGGGGGGATCTGGGCTGGAGCTTCCCTGGCAGTGGGGTGGGGATGGGATCTGCCCGTGGAATTCCATGGGAATGGGATGGCGGTGAGATCCAGCTACAGAATTCCCATGGGAATGGAACAGCAGTGGGGTCCATCCTTGGAGGCCCCACGGGAATTCCCATGTTCCCAAATTCTGCCCTCCCAAATCCCACATTTCCCAATCCCACATTCCCATGGGAATTCTGCCCTCCCCCCCTTTATGCTCCAGTGCCTCCCGCCCATATCTGACACATTTCCGGAGCCATTCCAGGCAGGAGTGCCCCAGGGCATTTGTCACTTCCTCAGCCTGGATCTCCTCCTGTTCCCGGCGCCTCTTGGTGACCTGGGCAGCGCCGTGGCCACCAGGAATCCCCCGGATCCCCGGGGGCTCGGGGGGAATGCCAGGAGTGGGAGTGACTGGGCTGTACTGGGATCCTACTGGGATCGTGCTGGGAGTGAGCAGGAGCAGCGGGATGGCTCCAGGGCTGGGGCTGGGGGCGCTCCTGGGGGGCCAGGGGGTGTGGGACCCCCGGCCCCGGGACCCTGACCCGCCATTCCCGGCCCCGGGACCCCCCTGCTCCCCTTATCCTGCCCAGGGACCCCCTGAATCCCCCATTTCTGAACACCAGCACCCCCTGCTCCCCTTTTCCCGGCCATCCCATGGCTCCCACCCTCCAGACTTTCTGTGTGCTTGACTTTGGGATGGCGTGGAATGCCTTGGACCCCCATTCCTGTCTTTCCCAGCCCCCAGCCTCACCTTTCTTCAAAACCAGAGACCCTCTGAACTTCCCCTTTCCCAAACACTCTGAGTGTCCCCACTCTGGTACCCCCTTTTTGGGAAACCCTGGACTTTCATTTCTTGGGCTGAAGGACTCCCTGGAACTCCCTTCTCCATCTCCAAGTCCCTGCTCCCCATTTCCCTGACCCTGAGACCCCCCTGCACCCCCATTCCTGAGAACCCAGGTGCCCTTTTACCCCTTTGCCCTGCCCTGAGACCCCCCTGCACCCCCTGATCCAGCACCAACACAACCTTTTCCCAGCCACCCCGCCTCTCCCAGCCCCCAGAACCCCATTTTCCTTCTCCCTGGGACCCCTGGGCCCCCATTCCTGCATTTCCCAGCCCCTCCTTTCCTCAGACTGAGGAGCCCTGGCACCCCCTTTGCTGGGCACAGGAATCCCTGGACACCCCATCCCACCTCTCCCAGTCCCTGCACCCCCTTTCCTTGACTCTGAGCCCCTGAACCTCCTTCAGCTGTCCCAGCTCTTCCAGTCCCCCCTTTCCTTGGCCTCTTGACCCCCCTGGATCCCCAAACTCCCACTTTCAGCCCCCCAGCTCCCCCAGATCTTTGTGTCCCCCCAGTTCCCCACTCCCTGCAGTCCCTGGAAGTGGCGCTGTCGGAGCCCGGCCCGGGGGTCCCCCAGTCCTGGATTGTGGGGACGGGGACGGGACCCCCTGCGAGCGCTGGGACAGCGAGCGGGGCCGGATGGAGCCGCAGACACCGGGGATGGCAGCAGGAGCTGGGCTGGGATACTGGGATAGCCAGAGCTGGATACAGGATAGCCAGAGCTGGGATATTGGGATAGCCAGAGCTGGGATATTGGGATAGCCAGACCTGGATATTGGGATAGTCTGACCTGGATATTGGGATAGCCAGAGCTGGGATACTGGGATAGCCAGAGCTGGGATATTGGGATAGCCAGACCTGGATATTGGGATAGCCAGAGCTGGAATATTGGGATAGCCAGAGCTGGGATATTGGGATAGCCAGGCCCAGGACATTGGGATAGCCAGGCCCAGGACATTGGGATAACCAGACCCAGGACATTGGGATAACCAGGCCCAGGACATTGGGATAACCAGACCCAGGACATTGGGATAACCAGGGGATGGAGGGAATGGAGGACTCTGAGGGGCTGCAATGGGATCTCTGGGGATGGGGGGGATCTGTGGGGCTGGAATGGGAATCCAGGGAGCTCCAAGGGGCTCTGTGGGGCTGGGACACGACTCCATGGGTCCCTTCTCTCCTCGTTCCCAGGTCTCCACAGGGTGCAGGTGGTTTCCAGCTGTGACCTCCTGTCCAATGGAGAATCCATGGATCCCACCGGTATGGCTACGACGGGTGGGATTTCATCTCCTTCCAGCTGGGATCCAGGAGCTTTGCAGTGTCCCACGGTGCCACTGGATCACCCAGAGGTGCTGGGAATGCAAAGGGATCCTGGTGGAGCAGATGAAGCATTACCTGGGACACACCTGTGTGGAAGGGCCCCCAAAAGACATCAGATATGGTCGGGAGGCTCTGGAGCACAAAGGTGGGTGTGGGAGGGGAAGGGGAATTCCCATGGGAATGTGGGATTCAGAAATGGGGAGACCAGGGAATGCAGGAATTCCCATGGAATTTCCATGGCTGGATCTCACTGTCATCCCAGTCAGGTGAGAATTCCATGGCTGGATCTCCCCCCAGCCCACTGCCATGGGAATTCCATGGGGAAATGATTTGAATGGATGACCAATGCAATGAGAGCAGTGAGGTGAGGAGCAATCCCTGCTGGGATTCCAGGGGCCATCAATGCCAATGCTGTCCCCAGGCCGGCTCTGCTGTGCCCGTGGCAGCGCCAGGGGAGTGCCCTGTCCCTGCCCTGAGCCCAGCAGGAGCCTTTCCTTGGGTGTTCTCTGCCCTGCCCGGGGCAGGAGGGCACTGCCCCAGCGGCTTTGGTGGCCCCGGGCACCCGGCCAGGCTCCAGCCCCTGCAGGTGGCTCCTTGGGGATGTTCCAGAGCAAAGCTTAAAGCCAACAACAGTTTCTGGAGGGGATTGTCCCCCCTTGGCCTGTGCTGGGAGACCAAGGGCAGCAGCCCGGGCACAGCAGCCCAAAGTGCTGGAGCTCAGTGTCCCTGGGCCAGGCCGTGCTGATGCCTTGGGAGGCTGACCTGAAACAGAGACTGGGCAGGGACAGAGAATAAAGTAGGGATTTATTGAATCCAGGATCCCCCCTGGGCAGGACAGGAGCCCCACCAAGGCTGCACCCCGGGTGGGCCAAGAACAGGCACAAAAAAATGGCTGCCCAGTCACCAGATCTGACACTTTTATAAGTTTTGGGCCATTTGCATATTGGGTTTAATTGTCCAATTACAGCTTCAGGTTGTGAGGTCTCATCCTTCTTGTTCCTCCCTTCAGTGCACCCTTGTCTGTGCTTTTGGGCCTGAAAGGTGTCCTTGGTTCTGTGCAGAAAAAGGATTTGTTTTGTCTCCCTGCTCTGTGAAGAGCTGACTGGCACTGAATATGAGGCTCAGAACTACATCCCTGGGCAGCACAGAATCTGCAAATATGAAAACTAAAGCTTCAGGCATCATTTCCCCCCTTTAGAGGCTTGACAAGGCCTTTTCCTTGTGGAGTCTCTATCCTAAATATTTACTAATAATACGTATTCAATCACAAATAAGTAACTAACAATAGTGAACAGCTAGCAGTAATGAACGTTTAACCAGAGATAAATATCTAGCCATAAAAAAAAAACTAAACACCAGTAATAAACATCTAACAGTAGCATTGTCTTGTACAGTGACGTATCATGCAAAGAAGAAGAATGATTATTGTGCACAGTTCTTTAAGCACAGAGGAGAAATCATTTAAAGCATGTTTTTGTCTGCATCAGTCTCAGTCTGTGTTTTTACAGTTGTTCCAGGAGCAGGAGCTCTCTTAGCTCTGGAATAGCCAATCCAGGTCCTTTGCCAGCAATGGTGACCGTGGTGAGAGTGGTCAGCAGGACTGGCTTGTAGAGGATCATTGTCCCACCACTGACACAGACCAGTCTCCAGGCTGGAATGGATGCACAGCTGTGTCCAGTCCTGGGGGTCTGGTCAGCACCAGGTAAGTCTGGAGCTGCTGCAAAGTGCAATCTAAAACCATTAGACATCTCCAGAAATCAAGTTTCCCCTTTCAAGTGAATTTCACCAAAAATATGTGGGATCTGATCTGGTCTGCCATATAGTATTTCGCAGGGACTAATGTTATCCCTCTTTGCCTGGTAACTCCACAAAATCTATTTGCCAGTAATCTCCAGGAAGATCCCCTGCTTTTGTTACTCCTTATACAACTCTTTTCCTGGTGTCAGGGTTGTTTTTCCAGCAGATTTCACATTTGCTCACTACTGATTGTATAATGTCAGTTATTCCCTTTCCTATTACTGCCTTTTTCAGCTGTTTCAGGAGGTTTTCAACACCCAAATGTGTGTTTTCATGTTCTCTTTGAGCCAGCTCTGGCAGGATCAGGGGTGGGACTACAACCTGATTTGTGGTGTAACAGCCCACCCACCTTCTGTCATCTCAGCTTTGAGAAACTTGATTAGTTTGTGCTCTGCCTGGTCATATTTTGGGGTGAACCCTGACAAATTAATCTCTTTCTGTGGAATTACTGCGAGGATACCTTTTTCTGCAATCCCTCTTGCTGCTTTTTCAGCAAAGCAGTTTCCCAGTTCTGGAGTGGTTTTCCCTTTTTGGTGACCTCTACAAGGCATGAAAGCTACTTCTGTGTGGTTTTTAATGTTCTCTGAGAGGGCAAGTACCTGTTCAGCATGTTTGGTTGGATTGCCTTGAGTGTTCAGAAGTCCTTTCTCTTTCCAGATGGCTCCATGGGCGTGGACAACACTAAATGTATATTTAGAGTCAGTCCAGATATTTATATTTCCCTTTTTCCCTTCCTTCAGGTCCAGGGCTCTGCTTAGTGCAATCAGTTCAGCTTTCTGTGCTGACACATCTGCTGGCAGGGCCTTTGCCTCCATCACCTTATCCTGCCTGGTTACTGCATAACCCCTCATCCTTTGGCTGTTTTTCATAAAGCTGCTCTCACCTGTAAAAGGCTCCCAGTCTGGATTTTCCAGGGGCACATCTCTCAGGTCCCATCGACTGGAACAGACTTCTCCAATTGTCTGTAAACAGTTATGTTTAGGCTCCTTGTCAATGAAGGTGCAAGACAAAACCATGGCAGGGCCAACAACAGAAGTTGTTGTCAGGGTAACATCATCCTGCTCTAATAACAGGGCTTGATGTTTAAGCATCGGGTTCCCAGGTAGCCAGTGCCCCCCTTTTGTTCCAGTGCAGCTGGAACAGGGCATGGGGTACAGACACTGCAGTGTGTCGCCCAGGGAGGAGTTTTTGGGCTTCCTGCATCAGGAGGAGTGTGGCTGCCACAGCCCTCAGGCATCCTGGGCAGCCCTGGGGAACATTGTCTGTCTGTCTGGAAAAGTGGCCCCAGCCCTCCGTGGATTCCCGAGGCTGTGCTGGTGCCCCCAGAGCCAGATTCCGTCTGTGGGCTGTGAAAAGTTCCAAAGGCTCAGTTAAGTCTGGCAGTGCCAGGGCTGGGGCTGGCCCTAGAGAGTGTTTCAGCTGTTGAAATGCTGCTCTGGTGTTCTCAGTCCACAGGATAATTCTTTTCTCGGCTGCTTTTCCTGCCCCATGTCGGGGTTTTTCCAGCAGTCCATAATCAGCCCTCCATAAAGGACACCACCCCCCATTCCCAGGAAAGCTGCCTCTCTCTCCCAGTGTGGGGCTCTGGGAGTCCACAGGTGGCTTCTTTCTCTTCTTTGCTCAGCTGCCCGTGTCCACGGGAGATCTCCAGGCCCCAGGAAACTCCTGCTTCCTTGGCCATCTGTGCTTTGTCTTTGGAAACTTTGGACTCACTCCCTCCCAAAAAGTGTAATAAACAGGGTAAGTCGTGTGCAACCATCTCTAGTTTTGGCTGCACTCAGGATGTCATCTGCATACTGAAGAATAATTCCTTCTGGTTCTTGTTTTTTTCCAGTCTTTTAATTCCTTTATTAGCTGGTTTCCAAATATTGTGGGGCTGTTCTTGTAATCTTGTGATAAAACTGTCCATGTGAGCTGAGTTTTCCTCCCTGTCTCAGGATTTCCCCACTCCAAAGCAAAGAGCTCCTGGCTGTTTTCATGCCCAGGAATACAGAAAAAGGCACCTACAACAGTAAACCCCCCTAATTCCTCTGTCAGTGCGGTCAGAAGGGTGTAGGGATTGGCCACTATTGGGTTTATGTCCTCGGTATTTTGTTAATTGCTCTTCAATCTTGTACTAATGGATAACTCTCCCCATCTGCTTTCTAAATGGCCAGAATTGGGCTGTTGGATTTGGGCTCCCATTGCACTAACAGACCGTGCTGCAGGAATGTTTGAGTTGCAGGAGCCAATCCCTTCCAGTTCTCTGATTTCCAAGGGAATTGTTTTTGCCTTCCCTTTGCTGTGGCTCCTGGTTTGAGTGCAATCCTCACTGGTTCTGCTGCCTTGGATCTTCCTGGGACACCCCTGGCCCCCACTATTGGATTGGCCACATTTTCCACTTGGGCAGGGATTGCATCCAATTTTTCCTGTATAAAACGTGCAGCGACTTGGACAAATTTAGATTCAGGAAGTCCTTGTAGACCCAGGGGTGGGAAAAGGGGAGCCTGGGGATGGGTAGGTGTGGGATGGGTGGGGTTAAAGCGGTTCCTGTGCTTAGGAAAGGGAGCTCCAAGGGTCCCCGGTGTCCCCGCTCCCATCCAAAGGTGGGAAAACCCGGGATGGTTGGGAATGGGGGTCCCGGGTGTCCCCGGTGCTGAGGAAAGGAGGGGCCCAGGGGGTCCCGGGCAAGGCAGGAATAGGGGCCCAGGGGGTCTGTGGGCCAAGGCCAAGGGGGCTCTGGGGGCAGGGAGAGGCGGGATGTCCGGGAAAGGGGCGCAGGGCTGTCGGTGCCGGGTCAGGGGGTGCAGGGGGAACCCATGGCCGGGAATGGGGGTCCGGGGCTCCCCGGGCTGACGGGAACAGGGGATGCCGGGGCTGGGAGAGGAGGATCCCCGGGCAAGGGGCTGCGGGGTGGGGTCGGGGCAGGATAAGGGGGCGCGGGGGGTCCCGGGGCCGGGGAAGGAGCTGCGGGGGGGTCCCGGTGCCCGGGAATGGGGATTCCAGGGGCTCCCGGGGGGGCTCCCCAAAGCCCCTCCCAGGGGGGAGCAGGAGCTGGCTCAGGAGCTGTGGGGAGAGAAAAGGGGCCGAGCCCGGCACAGGGGGACACGGGGGAGTCCCGGGCGCTCCGAGGGGGGGGACACGAGCCCCGGGGACCCCCCTCACCTTCTCCCGCAGGGGAGGCCGAGCCCCAGCCCCGGCAGACGGAGCCAAGACGGAGCCCCCGAGCCCCAGAGAACACTGGGACCCAGCAGGACCAGAACTGGGGAACAGGGATCAGAGTGGGATCAACTGGGATATACTGGGATTAGACTGAGAGTGACTGGGATCATACTGGTGGAAACTGGAACCTTACTGGGACAAGTGGATGTTGCTGGGAATGACCATGGGTATGCTGAGGGTAACTGGGATATACTGGGAGAGTCTGTGATCGTACTGGAGGTGACTGGGAACACAGTGAGAGGGACTGGGGGTAACTGGGTCTACACTGGGGGAACTGGGATCCATGGATTCTCCGTTGGACAGGAGGTCACAGCTGGAAACCACCTGCACCGTGTGGAGACCTGGGAACGAGGAGAGAAGGGACCCATGGAGTCGTGTCCCAGCCCTGGTGGAAAGCAGATAGAAATCTCCCAGGACCCCGTGCACAAAGGCTTAGAGGCAGAAAAGAATGCAGGGGCTGCTTTGAAACCCTCGGGGAAACTGAGATCCATAAAGTCACACAGACATGAAGTGGGAATGTGTGTTTTAGTTTTAGGTGAGTAAAAGTATGCCTTAATTGCCTTTAAGTGCCTGCAGTAAAGAAGAGACTGTATTAATTTATAAAAAAGCTCCAAAGTCCAGTTTAAAGTTCAGCAGCAATACCTTTTACAAAATAAATTCTAGACATAATATAAACATACCAGAGCATTGCTGACATTGCCAAACAGAATAGACAAGCTGTAGGCACAGGCCTCGTGTAAGAAATGATTCCCATTGTCACACAACTGTGTTAGACCAGGAGAGGTGCAAAAAGACAGGAACAGCATCATGTTTGTGGCTGGTTGGATGATTCAGGAATAGAATTCATTGTATCGGGGCTGCTGCTGCTGCTTCTGCTTGGGACACGGGGACTCTGTGCTGGAAGGCATTTTGCATGATGGCCCGGACTGTAACAGCCTGACCTTGGTGAGGCTGATCCAGCCATGCCATAAACTACTTTTCCAAGCAGCAGCACCTCTCTTGTTCCTGGGCTGGCCGCTCCAACTTGCCAGCTGTCCATCAGCAATGTGCCCGCTGCTCCTGCCTGCTGCCAGTCCTTCCCTGGCAGTGACAGCAGGAGCTGCTCCTGCCGCCGGCAGCTCCTGTGCCTGGAGTCCCTTCCCGTGCTGGCAGCACCAGCTGCCTCTTGCCTTCAGCCAAATGCCTGCCTGCACCTCGGCCTGCCTTTGCCAGCTCTCTTTTCCCAAGCCTTTGACTCCCAGGCTTCTGCCACAGCCCAGGGACATTTGTTATTCCCATCACCTGCTGCTTTGACACCATGAACCATTCTGGTTTGACCTAAGAGGTGAATCATGGAGATTGTGGTGCTTTCTTGTCCACAATGTCCTGTTAAGACCCAGAACACACTGTTCTTACAGCTGGGATTGTGGCTGTTCCTACACCATTTATTCCACACTGCAGGACTAAAGGAAATCTCTCCTTTTCCTTCCTAAGTTGAAGCTACAGCTTAGTGCAAGTGTGTGTTAAAAGAGAATGAATGCCATAATCCTCCTTTTCTTTTTTCAGTCACTAGTGGATAGCTCCCTGAAGGATACAGAAGAACTCAACAATGTTGTGCATACAATGAAGAAGAAAAAGCAACACAAATTCCGTCTGGATGATGAGGTTAGAAAACCTATTTTAATCCGTGTCACTGTTTCTCACCACATCTACTTAAAGTGACAAGAAATTGAGCTGATTTTCTCCAGGCTGAGGCAGTTTTGCAATGAAGCAGCAGCGTGTCATGATGCTAAATAACAATCTGGCCTTACCTCTAATGGTCACTGCTACAAAGTGTATCAGTGCACAGCAAGGCAGACTGGGTTATCACAGTTATTCCTCCCCTCCCAGCCCCTCCCCTCCCTCAGCCTGAGTCCAAGTGGATGATGTGCTGGGCATGGCTGGAGAATTCCATGGACAAAATCCTCCCCCATCATCACCTTTACATCTGCTCATTGCTCTGGGCAGCCCAAGTGTATATTTATTTTAGTGGAAACACTGAATTGCTTGCAGATCGTGACATCTGCAATACCATTGTACAAATACACAAAAATCAACTTCAGTTTCAAAATAAAACTTATTTTAAATTGCTACAGCTGCATTTCCAGTACAGAAACATACAAATATCAATTAAAGCTTAGAAATCTAGTTTATTGTTACATTTGTGTTATGCAAATAGATACAAATATAAAGTTGTTTAAAAAAATAATTTCTTGCAGTCCTCTACAACCACTCACTACACACAAATATCAATTAAGGTTTAACAATTCAATTCATTACATATTACTACAACTATACAGCCCATATCCAAATACAAAAGTATCAGTATCCCTCTCTAAAGAATCCCAGACCCAGTACTAAAGAAATAGAATTCTAGAACCAGAAAACTCAATACATATTTAAGTATTTGTAAATACATAAACATAAAATATACAGATGTAAATCTGTAATTCATATTTGGTACGACATAAAGCAAAGAATTTTGAAATACACACACAAAAAACCTATCTATAAGTGTACAAATATCAATGTACCAATATAAGAATCCTTACAACCCCATCAACAAAACTCTACAGCCATACATCTGAACAAGTATGTCAGTATAAATACAGATGTCAGCACATCAATATACATGCATCAAGAGAACAATAGACATACATATATACCTGTACAAATACCAGTCTACATCAGGCTATATAAATAACCATCAACTTGTAACTCTCAGTCCCACTGTGAGCATCTCTAACTCCAAGTCCATCAGCAGGAATTGCAGGTGCCCAAGTCCCCGGGCTCTCCCTGGGTCTCTTCCTCCCGTGCAGAGCAGCTCTCCTGGACAGGGACAGCAGACGGGACCCGTGGGGAGCAAAGGGAACACTGAGTCAGGATGGGGCCGTTTCCCTTGGCAGCAGCTGCCCTTCAGTCAGGGCAGGGCAAATGGCAGCGCCTCCCCAGGAGGGGGAGAAAGAACAAGTTTGTCCAAAGGCCAGGCCACCCTCAGCCCCAGGCTGCCTGAGCGGCCCTGCGGCCTCAGCTGGGCTCTGGGCTGGCAGCAGCAGCTCCCTGGGCACTGCTGGAGCTGGTGGCCTTCAGCTTCTCCCTGCTGCCTCCTGTCAGTGCCCGCCTGTGCTCAAGGTCTGCAGGGCAGCTGTGGCCAAAGTGGAGCCTCTGCAATTGGTTCCAAGGGCTGGCAGAGCTGCAGGCCCGGAGCCCTGTGTGCTCCCTGCTGGCCCCTCCATCCCCTGAGCCCCAGCGTGCCCTGGGCAAAGCCCCGGCCCCCTTCAGTTTCTTCAGCCCCTCACAGTCCTCTCAGCCCACTCCATCCCTTCGGAGCCATCCCGGGGCCTTGGAGCCGCCAGCGCCCTCAGCTTGTGCCACTTCCCTGTGCCCTGAGTGCCCCCGTGGCCCTCTGCTCCCCCAGAGCCCTCAGTGCCCCCAGCAGCTCAAGGGCACCGTCCCTGCAGCATCAGCGCCTCCTCAGCCCCCTCAGCCCCCTGTGTCTCCCTGTCCTTCAGCAGCTCCTCAGGGGACAGTGCCTGGGGCCACCGGCAGCTCCCAGCGCTCCAGGGACACCCGGGGCTGGAACTGCTGCTCCGCCCGGCCCGGCCGCCAGCTGGGACCCAGCACAGACACAGGGGACACAGGGGGCACAGGGGGAAAAACAAGAGCTGAAAAAGGCAGCCCAGGGGGGACAGAGGGAAAAATGCAGCCTGGGCCTACACAAACATCACTCCATCCACCTGCACCAATTCACAGACCAGCACAGAGCCTTTGCTTTGTGATGTCAGGGCACGGTTGCCACGTGCTCGTGGTGACATCACAAGGTTGCCTTGGAGCACCGGAGGCCTCAGGGGTGTCAGAGCGGCTCTTGAGCTCGTTCGGTGCAGGAATTCGCTCCTGCGCTCAAGGCTTTTGTCAGCGAGCAAAGGCTCATTGACAAGAGACTTTTTTTTTTTCTTGTTTTTCAGCAGTTTGAAAACTTGCGCAGCAGTTCCCACAATGATTGGGCAACTTGCTGCTGCACTTTTCGCTGCTTATAAAATAGGTTATTCAACCTATTTCCTGAGTAACCTGACAGGTAAGTAGAGGTTTTCCCTGGGTGTCACCTAACCTGGCTTTTGTGAAACAGAAAGACCATTTGGATGCCACTTGGGTAAAGCTCCTCCTGCCAACACGTTCAGCTCAAAAAGGGGTGTCTGTGGCCAGGGCTGTGGGGCAGCATTTGCAAGGGAACCTGCAGGGGTTGTGTTCCCTCCATGGGACAGTCTGTGGCAGCAGAGTCTGTCATTTCCTCCCTTTGCTGGGTCAAGCAGCACAACTTGGAAAATGTGGACTGGGACACCTTCTAAAAATGCTCTGGTTGTTTCCAGTTTCCTCAAAGAATCTGGTTCATTTTCCCTTGCCCACTGCAGGTCACCTGAGCCGGGTATTCAGAGGGGCCGATCCAGAGGTGAGTGAGAAAGGAACATTTGATGTTGCTGGTGTTTAAGAATTGTGCAGCAAGCTGTGAGCTTGGCCTGGGGCAGTAGAGAGTAGAGGGCCAGCTGAGTAGGCTGCAAGAAAATCCATTTCCATGTCTGCAGCAGCAAGTGCAAAGGCATCACTGACTATTTCCTAACTGTGCATTGCAGAGCTTTAAATGAACTAAAAGCCCAGTTTTGCAGAGAGAATGTTGCCTGCCCAGAGTAGCCAGGGGGGATTATCTAATTCAGAGCAATTTGCAGTCCACTTGAATCAGCCCATTTGAATTTAGTCTGAGCAACTTAGAATCCCATTGCTATCAAAGAAATTTGTGCTTAGTAGAGCTGGCTCTAGAGCTGAACAGAAGGAAGGTTATAAATGAGAGGTAATGCCTGTGTCTCACTCTCCTGTCTGTCCACAGAGCACAGAACCAAGAGATTCTCCTCTGGCTCCCTGTGCTCCTGGAGAAGAGGCCAGAGAGGAGCCCAATGACCACCAGGCTCCAGCTGTGGTCACACCACAACCACAGCTTTTCCAGACAGTAAGTGCCAGTTCTGGAGGGTGCTGTCTTTAGTGCAAGGCAGAGCTGCAAGTTTCTGAGCAGCCAGCTCTTGCTGTTGCTGGCTGAGGATGCTGAGTGCTGGAGTCCTGCCAGGAGCCAGCCATTCCCCTCAGCCAGTGACCCCTGGAAAATGGGCTTTGAGCTGTCCTGTTTAGGCCCCAGCTTGCTGGGATTCTGCTAGGGACAGCATCTCACAGTCATTTGCTCTTCATTTGTGTCTACAGAACATGGAGGCAGAGGCACAAGCTGAGCTGTCCCTATTTCCAAGAGACATCATGAGAGTGAAGAAGAGGAACACCAAAGAGATGAGAAGAATTCAATATCACTGGAATATCTATCATCTCAGGCACAATCTCCAAAACCAGGTGAGTGGAGGAGTGGCAGCCACTCCACTCATGAAAGTGCCTCTTCCTTATTCTCCACAGAACGTTGGTGAGGAGCTGCAGGCAGAGCTGCCGGAAAGCCAGGCGAGGATCAGGACAACGGATGAGAGGCTGGAGGAAGAATTTAAGATTCCAGGAGAAAGAGAAGAGAGGATTCATCTTCCTGAGGAGCAAGAGGCTCTAGAAGAACCAGTGAGTGAAAGAGCCATAGCCACTGCAGTCACCAACCTGGTGCTTTCTGCCCTTCTTGCTTTTCCCCAGCAGAGCAGCAGGGGCTGGGGTGATGCCTCTGAGTGCCCTCCTGCTCCAGTGTCTGTCACAGCCACTCTGAAGGACACTCCCTGATGGGCTGAATCTCAGCTGCTGCCCTGGACAGGGGACTAGTGCTTTGGCCTTTTGGCCAGCAGTCATGGGAAGGCATTCCTGCTGGCCTGTTCCTGCTCTCCTTGTTTCTTGAGGGGTTCTTGCAGGTGAACACGGTGACCCAGCTGGATCTTGAAAGAAGCTGTCTGTATCCCTTGTGAATCTGGTCTCTCCCTTTCCTCACAGTCCATGACTCTTGGCTGACAGGGACAAGCTGCACTCTCTGACTGCTTTGTTCTCTTTGACTCCAGGTGGGAGTGTTGACATCTCTCCTGGCAGCCTGCAGAGATTTCCATCAAGGGACTGGCAGCGAGGAGCCCCGAGATTCCTGCGAGGACCAGAAACTGTCCCAGGCAGAAGCGCTGCCGGTTGGGCACGTTCTGAATGTGGTGAAACGAAAGAGGACTCCATGGGAGGAGGTAGAACATCTGAACAAAGAGCTGCAAGTGTGTCTGCAGCCCTTGGAGAAGGAAAAGAGTTCTTTCAGAGGAATGGAATGGTCATTTTGGCAGTCATCCTTCAGAAAATCCATGCAAATGGATTTTGGAGGAAATGGAAAATTAATCTGGCTATGAACTTGAGTAAAACCAGCCTTTGGGATTGTCCCATCCAGTTAGAGAAGTGAACATCAGAAAAAACCCATGGCAGAGCCCTGCATGTGGCTGACAGCACCTCCCTAAGGGCTTGCATTTGAAATGGGATCTGGGGCTAATCTCTGCCAGCCACTTTTCTGACACAAACTCCTTTGTTGTCTCAGATCTCCAGAGGCTCTTCTGTTGAACCTGCAGCAGCAGCAGCAGCAGCAGCAGCAGCAGTGTCACCTAAAGGAGCCTTTGCTGCCCCAGCTCAGAAGTGGAGCCCGGGCAGTTGGTTCCTCTCCAGCAGTGACACAGCTGCTGCTCAGCAACAGGAGGTGGAGGATGACTCCCTGGAGCTCCTGAGTATGTCTGGTGTCTTTCTTCTCTGAGGGACAGTGCACTGTGTGCACGTGTCAGCACAGCTGGACCACATGATCCTCCTCACTGTGGTGTCCCAGGGGCATTTAGGGCTCCCCACAGGAAATGCTGTGCTCCAAGGCAGCAAGAGAGTGCTCTGGGTGTTGCTGCTGCCTCTGAGGGCAGCTTGGACGTGCTGGGCTTTGCCTGAGCTTCCCTGTCTGTGGGGCAGAAGCAGGGCTTGTTCTTGCATCAGCAGAAGGCTGTGACCTAGGAAATGATCTGGGCAAGTCCTGTGTGCTAGTGGCCAAACTAGATAGAATGGTTAGCTTCCTAAATTCTCCTTAGACTCCTGACTTCTCACCCATCACCAGGGCAAAAAACTTCAGCGAATTTCTTTGGTTTTGGCATTTTGTTTCTTGCTTGTGGTTTTTGTTTTAGTTTGGGTACAGTTTTTTCTGGATTTTTTTGAGTAGAGTTTTTTTCTCTGTCCTGAAGGAGATGTTCTGCCACATGTCTCTTACTGGTGTAATTTTTATGACTGTTCTTATTACCACTACTATATCTACACGTTTGGGTTTTTGTTGTTGTAGTTTTTTGGGGGTTCTTTGTTTTTTAATAATATTATATTTTTGTCAGTGAGAACTCATTTGAAAGAACATCAGGTGACACACAAAGAGAGAGACAGAGGTGTTCTTTTTGTGCCCACAATGAAAAGACAGATAATTTTATCACAATCTGTATTTAATATCCTAGTTTTGTTCTTAGAAAGATGTGGCCAAGAAACACATCCCTGGGGCTTGATCAGATCAAAGTGCACTGTAGGCATTTCTCAGGAGCAAGCCTCCAGCCCCTCTGCTGTATATTCCTCAGATCCATGGCACTTTTCCATCCCTGATTCCCAGTCATTCCCATGACTGTTAGAATGCTGCCCATTGACCCAAGCCCTGCTCAGATCAGTCTCGAGGAACACACATCAAGCCCTCTGTGATTCTGCAGCACAAGTCATTGAATCTGCTTCTTGCCCAGAAGAGCTGCCAGTGCTGTGCTCTCAGATAAGACCTGGGGGGGGCTGAGAACAGAGCCCAGGTGACTCTGTGTCTCCCATCAGCTGTTGGCACAAAAATGGCCTTGATGTGCACCTGGGTGTGTCTGAGCTCAGAGCCAATCCTGCTGTGTCCTGAATGGGGTCCCCGGCTTGGAAGGGGCTGGGTGTGGCCGTGCCTTGTTGCCATGGCTTGTCAGGGCTGGTGCTGGGGCTTTGGCAGCTTTGTTGTGGTGGCTGCCCTGGCCCTGAGGGCCGGTGTGAGTGCAGAGGCTGGAGCCTTGCTGAGCTGGGAGAGTCCCGCTGCCGCCCGGCCGCTGCAGCGCGGAGCTGCCCCGAGGCAGCAGCCCCTGCTCTGGGCCGGCTCCTGCATGGCCTGGGCTGGGCTCAGCCAGGGGCAGCATCTCCTCTGGGCAGCTGTCCGTGTCCCGCCGGCCCCTGAGGAGGGAGCACTGCTGTCCTTGCTGCCCTTGCCCGCTGCGGGAAGATGGGCACGTGTGCGGGGCTGAGAGGGCCAGTGCAATGGCAGGGACTGATCCCTGCTCTCAGGGGGAGGAGGAGCACTGTGCTTCTCCACCTGGCCCACGGCCAAGGGCGTCTTCCAGCTCAGCCTGCTCATCACGGCTCAGGCTCCTGCTGCTGCTGGAGGCCCCCTTGGCATTGCTTACAGCATCAGCTGCTTTGCTTTACAAAGGGAAAGGCATTCTCTTGGCCAACTGCTGCAAGGTCGAGAAGGTGCCCTCCTCTCCTAGGAATGCATCTCCCTCTGCTTTGTTTTCTGTCAAGAGATCTCTTCAAAGGCCTGTGGAAAAGCAGGCTCTGTGCTGGCCTGCTTGTACAGCAGAGCTGCCTGTCTTGTTGTGCTTGTTGGTGTTCCCCAGCTGAGCACAAAGGACTCAGAAGGCCAGACTGTACAGCCCCAGTGGGGCTGCCTTTTGTATCTCTTGCATGGTGGGATCTCTGCTTTCAAGTGAGCATCTTGCATTTTGTTTCCTTCAGGGAAAATGGTGAATGTGGAAAATCCCCGCAGGAAATACATTGAACTGGAAAATGTTGGCAGAGGGTGAGTCCAACCACAGTTTCTTCTCCACAGTCATGGGGCAGGTGATTTGCTGCTGGAATATCTACCAAGTGTGAAGTCAGGCACGCTGCAAACATATTCAGACACTGGGTTAGTCTTCCCCATGTCTCAGTACCAGCCAGAATTTGTAAGTGTGCTCAGGAGGCATTGTCAAAGACACTTGTATTTCATTGCCAGAAACAGCAACCTACCCCCAAGCACAGCAGTGAGATAACAGTTCTCAGGAACATTTCTTCCCAAGTGTTTGCTGAAGGAAATAGTCTGTGCTCAGGAGAAAAAATGCCCAGTTTAGAAACTGAAACTCGAGATCAAAGAATCACCTGGCCTTTTGAGCTGAGGCAATAAAGCCCAGTGCTTCAGGAACAGGTCCAGTGCCCATGCACTGGAGAGGAAAATGCATCATCTGCCTTCTGGCAGACACTTCCTGCCTGCTGCAGGTTTGAGGCATTTCCAGCAGACATCTCCTGTCTGGGCTGGCTTTCACTCCAAGATCTAAATGGCTTCTCCTTTCTTTGCTGCTCTTTTGTTTCTAGGGGTTTTGGAGATGTTTGCAGAGCAGTCGACACTGCCACAGGAGAAGAGGTAAATGTCAACAGCCCCTGCAGATCCTGCTGCTCTCCAGGGCTTTCCTCTCTTGTGTCAGCTGGGGCTGGAGCTGTGGCTAGAGCTGTGCTGCAAAGGCACAAGAAGCACAGAGTGGTGCCAGCCTGCCAAGTGCATTTGGGACAGTCTTTGTCCTGCTCAGCTGCCAGGAGGAAGGCAAGGAGGGCAGCAGTTCCTTTCAGAGAAGGACGCTCTCCCTGGCTCTCAATTGCTCCAACAAAGTGGCGCTGCCTTAGAGCATCTCACTGCTCTCTGGGCCAACAGCTTCAGAGTGCTGAATTCTCGTTTCTGGCTGCCAGCAAATACATCTGAATGTTCCTGGCAGTTCCTCAGCCACCTGCAGTGCTGCACGTGGGAAGTGCACGTAGGGAGAGATCTGCAAGGCCTCCCTAAAAGCCCCAAGCCCTGCCTGTAGCCCAAGATGTATCCACAGAGTACCAAGGCACGCTTTACTTCTTCTGAAGTGCAGACAGAGAAACAGAAAGTGTGCTCAGAGCTTTGGGGGTGATAGTTGAGACATGATTGCTAACAAGTGGACAAGGCAAAATGTCAGTGGCCACGTGTCCTGTAAGTGGCCCCCAAAGGAGCAGAGAAATGAGCTGTTGGAATGTCAGTTCCTAATGACTCCTTTGTCTAATCCCAAGGCACTTTGGCAAGGCTCACCCGTGTCATTGCTAAATCACTCATCCCATGTGTGTTGTGGTCTCGTGCCACCAACTTCTAAAGTTGCTGATTTTCAATGTCATTCTAGGTGGCCATCAAGAAAATCAACCTTCAAGGACTCATGATTGAAGACATTCTAACAGAAATCAGAGTCCTGAAGATGAATACGAATCCTTATATTGTAAATTATTTAGACAGGTGAGTGATCATGGTTTCATCCCATGAGGGTTTGTTTCCATACTAAAAGCATGCAAGGTTAAAAACCCACTTTGGACACGGGCAGAAAAGAAAGCTGGTAATTACTGGGTAATTATTATTTCTCTACTCATCTCCAGTGGATGGGAAGAGAGTGTATTTTGTCTGCATGACTCTTCCCTGGCTTTCAAATACATAGTTGAAAAACTGTTCAAAAACCCGCATCAACCCTGCCATACTAAGTCAATACCCTGTAAGCTCACTGGCTCCATGTTGTCTCAGGATTGATTTTTAAGGTTTCTTTAATGTTGATGAAGCATCCTAGAGAGGATTTCCCTTGGATTGTTGCCCCTCTTTTCCATGGCTGCCCATTCCAGGAACACTAGGTGCTTATTTCCAGAAATACCCCGTGTGACAGGTTTTTCATCTTGGCTGTTAATAAACTGCACTTTTTGCCTGCTGGCCATCTAAAACATCTCCTTTTTCACGGATGTGCTGTTCTCCTTGAGACTGCACAGACTGCAAACAATGCCCAGCCTGGAGGGAATGTCTATTCCTTTCATTCTGTCCTTGTCACAAAGGGATCCAGAAACAAGAATCAAGCCAAGAAACCAACGTTTGCATAGTCATCTGCATGGCTTTGTTCCCTTCTTTCAGCTACCTTGTGCATGAAGAACTCTGGCTGGTGATGGAGTTCATGGATGGAGGCACTCTGTTCGACGCTGTCAAGGTGTTTGAGATGACAGAAGATGAGATAGCGATTGTCAGTCGGGAGGTCAGTCAGGGATCCCAGCTGTGCTTCCCAGGGCTGGGGCAGGACTGTCTGAGAAAGGGGCTCAGAACAGGAGACATTCCATGGGCCAGGCTTTGTTTCTGTGTCACTGGAATGCTCTGGGCAAGCAAGAGCATCCCACATGAACTGCCTGCCAGTGCCCTGCACTTACTGCACTCTGTTCTTGTCCTCTTCTCTCCTGCTCTTGCATTCTCACTCTGGCTCTTGTATTTCCTCTTCTCCATCTTACCTCTCTAAACTTTGGCCTGCACTGCATTCCTTGCCTGTCAAAGCAAAGGTGGTGGTGGTGGCAGCATTTAAAAGGAACAGCAAAGAAAAAAGAGAGACTCATTTCTCTCAGTGCTCAGCTGAAAACGTTGGCAGTGCAGCCAAAATGCTCTTGACTTCTGAGCACCTCCACTGCAGCAGCATCATCCTGGCTGGTTTGCAGGGCAGAGTCTACACCAGCAGTTGCTGTTGCTCTTTGACAAGCTGACATGCCTTTCTTTAGAAGGGTGCTGCTCTGCTGGTGTTGGAGCAGCAAGCTCTTCTTCTCAATGGCACTGTGTTCTGCCATTCCTCCCCATTCCCCTGGAGAGGGAATCTTGGAGAGCTGTTTCCTTTCTTGTGTGATGAAATCCCATCCCTGATTTTTGCCCTCCTGTTGCTGGTTTCTCTCTCAGTGCCTCCAAGGACTGAATTACCTCCACTCCCACCACGTGATGCACCGAGACTTGAAGAGCCCCAACATCCTCCTCAGAACCGATGGCTCTGTCAAGCTGGGTCAGTATATTCTTGGTCAGGTGCAGCATTCCAGGGATAGGGGGGGTGTGGGGCTGCTTTGGAGTGACTGCCAGCTCCCCAAAAATGGTGCTGGTGGCAGTGCAGGGAGCCCTGCTGTGAGCTGACCACACGGTTGCAACGTGCACAGAGCTATGGCAGGGAACAAGCAGTCCAGAGTGGCACTGCTCTGTGTGTGTCCCTTCCAGAGAGAGGGAGCTACAAGTCTAAAGCTTCAGGGCAACAAAAGCCACTGCTGGAGGCAATGTAAAAAATGTGGGGAGTTTTGAAGTAGCCAATGCCATATTTCCTTGGCTAAAGTCCTGAGGAAACAGAGCAGGGACTGTTGCAGGAGATTCAACAGCACATTCTCCAACTTCTACTGGGCAATTCTTTTGCTTGCTTTCCTAATTGCACAGGATTCAAATCAAAACAGTCTTTTGCTTTCTCCCCAGCTGATTTTGGCTTGTCTGCTCTACTCACCCCTGAGCAGAGTAGACGCAGCTCAGAGGTCGGCAGTTACTGGTGGAGAGCACCTGAGCTGGTGAAAGGTCACCCATATGGCCCCAAAATTGACATCTGGGCCTTTGGGATTGTGACAATTGAAATGGTGGAAGGAGAACCTCCTTATTATAATGAAACTCCTCGCTCGGTAAGGTGTAAATACTCTCTGATCCTGCTGTCTTTCTCCCCCAGCCCACCTTCTGTGTGCTATTGGACAAAATCCCATTGCCATCTGCTGGAACTACTTCCACCACGGTCCCTTTCTGAAAATGTCCCTGCAGCACATCAGCATCTGCTGGAGTTTTGGTTGCATCACTGGGGGAACTCAACCCTTACCCCACGCAAACAATCTCCCTTCTCAGGCAACATTTGGCTTTGCTTTGAAGTCGTTCCAGCTTTTTTGGCCACATAGATGGCCCCACTAACAGGAAACAACCATCTTAGAACTGCTGTTCTCTTTCCTGAAATGAAGGGAAGAAGCCCAAACCCAACCAAGTTTCTAAAAGAGTGGTTTGGAGAGAAGAAACAAACAAAAAGCTTGATGACTTTTGTTTGATGGCAGCTGTGCTTTAGGGACCAACAAGCACCGCAGAGATGCTTTGCATGTAATAATCCTTGGAAATAGTAGAGTGAGTTAGTAGAGCAAAGTCCCTCTTCCAAATAGCCTGTCAAGCTGGTCAGGTGAATCCTCAGAGAAGCAAAGGGGCTTTTGCTGATGTAGTTTCCACTAACAAGGTCAGTCAATGAAATCAGCTGCCAAGGCAAGATCTGCTGCATGTTGGAAAAGCTGTGGCTGCATCGGGCTTTGGGTTTTTGCTGGTCCAGGAAAGTCATCTCTGCCTCTGTGCCACGGCAGAAACTGCCACTGCAGAGTGCAGCTTGAACAATGGGATGTGGGAGAGCAGTTCCAGAGGTGAAAGAAGCAGCTGAGAGACTGGTGTTTCCTTTTTCTCCAGGCTCAGCTCCTGATAGCCACCAAAGGGACCCCAGAGCTGCAGCAGCCCAAGCTCCTCTCCCCTTTGCTGCGGGACTTCCTGAGCTGCTGCCTGCAGACAGACGAGGCGCGGCGCTGGTCTGCCCAGGAGCTGCTGCAGGTAAAATGCCAAGGGGCTGCAGGGAAACAGTGTCCCAGGGATGGGCTCCTCCTCCACTCAAGTGCAAGGCAGCAGATGAGCCCCCTCCTCCTCACCTCCACTCTTGGTGCTGTTCAAATGCAAACAGCCAGGAGTCCTAGACTGGGCTGGGCTGGCAGGGACCTGGAAAGCTCATCTGGTCCAAGGGCCCTGCAGTGAGCAGGGGCATCTTGAAAGAGATCAGGATGCTCAGACCTGAAATCTTTCCAGGGCTGGGGCACTTAGCAGCTCTTGCAGCAAGCTGTGCTATTCTTGCCCCGCTGTAGGTCCTTAGACCTACTCTGACTCAATTCTCTTTTCATTTAAAAAATATTCCCCTGACTTTCAGGCTCTAAGGTTGGAAAGTACTGGCTTATTATTGTTTTTTTTTTCCTTTGTGCAGCATCCATTTGTAACTCTGGCTAAGCCGACATCCAGCCTGGTGCATCTAATCATGACCGTGAAGGAGTGGAAGGCACAGAGAAGGATGAGACACCGACATTAGAACTGTTTGCTCCATCACCAGTCCAGAGAGGATTAGTGTAGGACAGTAGTTAGTAATTTTAGTTAGGATTCAAGTGTTGGATTGTTGCATAGGATAGTAACATAGGATATTAGCATTGATTGTAAACAAATAAATTTTGTGAAATCTCAACTCCTTGCAAAGATTCCCCTCCTTCTGAGCCTCTGAGAAAGCTCAACATTTCCTCCTGAACTTAGAGGTGGAAAATGACATTGAGGGCTTCTTTGGTGCAGTTGGAAAGTGGTGAAGACTCTTCTTCAGTCATCCTCTCCAGACCACAGTGCCTTTGGAATGTGGCCCACTGGCTGGGTTTTACCCAGCTGTGGCACTTGTGTTTGAGGCAGAAAGGGCAGTGGCATTTGCAGGCAGAACCAAAGGACGAGTGGGGCAGCCCAAACACCCGGTGCATCTGCAGGCCTTGAGCTCTGACTGGAGAGCATTTGAGTTCCTGCCACTTGGATTTGTATCCCTAAGTGCAGTCTCTGTGTGTGGAGGAGAGTTTTGCCCCAGTGAGAAAGCAGCAAGGTCAGGGAGGCTGCTGGGAAAGGCGCAGAGCTGGTGCAGAGCTGTCAGCGGGCGCCAGGTGAGAGCAGGCCCCGCCTTGGCCAGGCTGGAGCCCCAGCAGAGCCCTGGCAGAGCCCGGAGCAGCCTGAGCCTGGGCAGGGGCAGGCTGGAAGGAGGCCCTTGGAGCTGCAAGAGGCAGCAGCCCGGCCCTGGGGGCCTCTTGGTGGCCGTGGGCGAATGCTGCGCTCTCAGAGCCCAGCTGGCAGCCGGCTGCTCCCGAGGGGAAGCGCAGCCGTGCCGGGCACAGCACAGACTGGTGGCATTGGCCGCCCGCAGTCTGCACAGGAGGAGAGAAAGGCACAGCACAGCCCAGGGCTGCAGGCCTGCCTGAGGATTCCTACTCTTGTGCCGCCTGCCCTGGCACTCCTGGCAAAGGTGAGCAGTGTGTGCAGCACTCTGGGCACAGCGAGGGAGCCGGGCTGCTCCGCAGGCTCCAGCACAGGGCAGCGTCCTTCAGGCACGGCGCTTCTGCCTCCCGGGGGAACCGAGGCCAGCGGGAGGCAGGGACAGCTTGGCAGGTCACATCTGCAGCACAAAAGGGCCTCACACAGCTCTGCCAGGAAGCGCCTGCACTCCTGGAGCTCTGCACTCCAGGGCCAGAGCAAAGGGCTGAAATGCAGAGTGCTCTGCAGAAATATTCAGGGGCACCAGCCCAGCCTGCTTTGTGCTCTCTGGCACACAGCAAGCGCTGTGCAACACAGCCCTGAGCTGCTGGGAGAGAGGTGTTAGAAAGGAGCCAAGTCTTGGATGAAATTAAATGGGGACAAAGTCATCCAAGCAAAAGAGAACTGTTTCTTAGTAAGGATTCACCTGAGCTGGGTGTGTATCTCGCTCTCCCAAGAGCCAAATATACACACAACGCACACTCACACAGAATGCTGCTTTTTATTGCCTTGCCCCGCCCAGGGTGAACTGTGTCCCTTTCCCTTTGGCTGGGTACTAGGGAACTTATATTCTCTCCCCACTGCCTCCTTTTCTGTCCCCTTCCCTCTTATCCTACTTCACTTTTGGTCTGGTCTTCAACCTGGCCCCTCTCCCAGCTCACAGCAACACCCAACAAATTAACCAGAACAAACACAAACCCTAAGTAACAACACCCAGGACCAACTACTTTGTTTCTTTTTTTTTTAATACCCTCTCAGGTGCAGCAAAATATTACCTCCTATCTCACTGAGGGACTCGGGGATGTGCCTGTGCCTTGTGCTTGAGCAGTGAACTGATTTGGAAGGGAACAGAAGGGTTTCAGGAGGCAATTGGTGTTTTCTTTCTGAATTGCTGAAGGAAAGACACAGGTGGTTTCAGAAAGCAAAAATACTTTCACAGTAAATTGAGGAAATGCTTGTGAGCAATTCCCAGAGAAGGAAGGTGTTGAGAAAACGCTGAACTGTAAAAAATCATGAATTCCCATTGCATTAACAGTGTTGAGCCCTCTATTCCCCCAGTGCAGTGATGGATGTGTGCAAGTGGCTACCTTAGCCTTGAGAATAGAGTAGTCCTCCTAAGAAGGAAGCTGGAAAACTATTAGTAGGGGAAGAAAGTGGTTGTAGGAGGCTCTTGAGCATCAGAGGAGAATTGGAGGAATGGGATGTTCCCCAAATGACCACCAGAGACCCTGAAGAGAGCCCTACTCTCCTGTCAGGAACTTCGGAGTAGTGATTTAAATATGTCAACTAATTTGAGGGAATGTTTAGCCTGTGAGTTTCAGCAAAGTAATGAGTAGGTCTTTCCATGGTTACAAATTAGCAAGTGAGATTTCTGAGTGAGCACCTGTGTTAGAAAAGTGATTCCCCATGCACCCAGCACTGAAATAAAGTCATGCCTCCTTTCTCCCACTGAGCTGGCACCAGGGATTGGGCCCTGCTTAATGACTTGCATTTGGGTCGCTTCTATTGCAAGGTGAAAATTAAACCTTTTCCAGCTGTTTCCCTCGGGGTTACCTTTTTGGGGGCCAAAGCTCTGTGCTGCAGCTGGCCCGGGTGTGTGCAGAGCAATGCAGCCTCCACAAAGCCCTTGGTTTCCCCACAAGTCATGGGGATTTGTTGCCAGCTGTGCCCAGCTGTGGCAGGAGAAAGAGCCCGCAGTGCAGTGGGCGCCGTGCCCTGCCCAGCCGGGGCTCTCTGGCACAGAGGAGCAGCAGCACCAGCACCTTTCAACCCACTCCTGCCTTGGCCTCCCCTGGCACACAGAAGCCTCTGGAAATCAGCACCACCTGGCGCCTTCCCAGCTTGGAGCAGCTCCTGCTGCTGGGCACATCCTGCCACTTCTACTGCTTCCAAACAGGAATCAAGGCACAGGTGGAGACGGACATACAGAGAAGCCCTGGGCTTGTGCAATCAATGGGCAAATGCATGGGGGAATGTGTTAGGAATTATTTCAGCTCTTATGCCAATACTGCCTTCTCTCCTTTTCTCTCTTCACATTTCCTGCTCTTTTCCCTCTCACATTCCCACCCCTTCCCCCTCTTGAGTCTCACAGTTTTCCTCTCATGTTTCCCTCCCAAGTTTTACTCATTTTCCCCACCCTTTTCAGCTCCCTTTCCTCACACTTTACCTCTCACATTTCCCCACCTTCCCACTGTTTCCTGCTTTTTTCTGCCCTCATGTTTCTCACAATTTTTCCCTGACATATCCTGCCCTTTTCTCCCCTCATGTTTCTCTCTTTTCTCAGTCATTTTTTCACAAGATATCTCCTCACATTTCTCACTTTTGGCCTCATGTTTCTCACACTTTCCCCCTCACATTTATCATTTTTTCCCCTCATGTTCCTTATACTTTTCCTCTTGCATTTTGTGCCCTTTTTTCACTTCTGTTTTCTGACACTTTTCCTGTCAGACTTCCCACCCTTTTTTTCCCCCCTCTTGTTTTCTGCCTTTCTCTGCCCTCTGGTTTCTCACTCTTTTCCCCTCAGGATTCTCACAATGTTCCCCTCACATTTGCTGCCTGTTTTTCTCTCTTTGCCACTAAATTTTCTCACTCTCTTCCCCTCACATTTCCCTCCATTTCCTCACCTTCGTTTCTCACCCTTTCCCACTCATGTTTCTTAGAATTTTCCCATTGTATTTCCTGCCTTTTCCTCCTCTCACCTTCCTCTCCCATTTTCACTCACATTTCTCACCATTTTCCCCTCAGTTCTCTCACCCTTTCCCACACAGGTTTCCTACCCTTTTCTTCCCTCACACTTCTCTCCTTTTTCCACTCCCATTTCTCACACTTGTAACCCCACAATTTCTGCCTTTTTTCCCCTCACGTTTCTTAACCCACTGGTTCCTGTCAGTGACTGCTCCTCTTCAGTAGAGGATGGGCTTCTCTTGTTTTCCCCTGCAATCCCCTACTCCAAAGAACGGGTGCCAGAGCAGCGCTCCAAGGAGCCCCTGCCTGTGCGTCTGCTGAACAGAATGGCCGTGCTCAGCTTGGAGAGTCTCATGGAGAACAACTTAAAGTGCACTGGGCTTCCTGCTGCAGTTCTGGTTTGTATTTCAGTTCTCTGTAGTCTTCGTGGTGTTCTAAAGAAATAGGTCCCCTGAGGGATACACATTGCGGGTGAGCAGCCACTGCACCATCCGCCTCCAGCAGATCCATCTCCGTTTTCATCCCCTCACAGTCACTGTGACTCCTGCCTGGACCAAACCACTTGTGATGCTTCTTGATGCTAAACAGAGTCCATCTGCACAGGAAATGCTTTTGGCCCTCTTTTGGAGAAAAAATAAAAGCCTTTATTTTAAAATGTTCAGTCCCTGCAGTTTTTTCTTATTTTCACCTATTTGAATTGCCTTGACATCAAAATACTGCCAGCTGACATTCTAAACTGGCTGGTCTATGTTTGTGTGCACAGAGCAAATGTGCCACATCGTGCCCATTTCCCGGGTGTCTGTTAATGTCCTGTTCAACAAAGGGCTGAAGGGAAGGACTCTCCCTGCCCCACGCAGCTCCGGGGCTGCAGCTGGGCTGGCAGGGGCCGCAGACCGTGCTGGGAGGCCCCACCTCAGCCCCATCCGCCATCTTGTGTGTGGCTGCCTCAGCCCCATCCGCCATCTTGTGTGTGTCTGCCTCAGCCCCCCCCATCCGCCATCTTGTGTGTGGCTGGCTCGGCCCCATCCACCATCTTGTGTGTGTCTGCCTAAGCCTTATCCGCCATCTTGTGCATCAACCCAGTCCAGCTCTGAAGTGAATGTGTTGCTGTTTTGTCAGCAGTCAAGGTCAGCATCAAAAACACCAACACCAGCAGGACAGTCTACAGGAAATGCCACAGGTTTGGCCCAAAGCCGTCTCTCCTGACTTGTCACTGTCCTTTACCCATGAACAAGTCCCCATGGCCACACACAGCAAATGTCCAACAGCAGCTCCATCAGCCACTTCCTCCTGCTGGCATTGGCAGACACGAGGCAGCTGCAGCTCCTGCACTTCTGCCTCTTCCTGGGCATCTCCCTGGCTGCCCTCCTGGCCAACGGCCTCGTCATCAGCACCGCAGCCTGTGGCCACCACCTGCACAGCCCCATGTTCTTCTTCCTGCTCCACCTGGCCCTCAGTGACCTGGGCTCCATCTGCACCACTGTCCCCAAAGCCATGCACAATTCCCTCTGGGACACCAGGAACATCTCCTACACAGCATGTGCTGCACAGCTCTTTTCCTTTCTGTTCTTCATCTCAGCAGAGTATTTCCTGCTGACCATCATGTGCTACGACCGCTACGTGTCCATCTGCAAACCCCTGCACTACGGGACCCTCCTGGGCAGCAGAGCTTGTGCCCACATGGCAGCAGCTGCCTGGGCCAGTGCCTTTCTCAATGCTCTCCTGCACACAGACAATACATTTTCCCTGCCCCTGTGCCATAGGGTTCTTCTGTGAAATCCCACACATCCTCCAGCGCCCCTTCTCACACTCCTCCTTTAGCAAACTGGGCCTTCTTGCATTTAGTGCCTATTTAGCATTTGGCTGTTTTGTGTTCATTGTTTTCTCCTATGTGCAGATCTTCAGGGCTGTGCTGAGGATCCCCTCTGAGCAGGGATGGCACAAAGCCTTTTCCACCTGCCTCCCTCACCTGGCTGTGGTCTCTCTGTCCCTCAGCACTGGCACATTTGCCTATCTGAAGCACCCCTCCATTTCCTCACAATCCTGGATCTGGCCCTGTCAGTTCTGTACTCAGTGATGCCTCCAGCCCTGAACCCCCTCATCTACAGCCTGAGGAACCAGGAGCTCATGGATGCCCTGAGGAAAATGATGCCCCAGATCTTTTCAGAAGCAATAAACTCCTTCTTTCCTGCTCCAGAATTTTCAGAATGCAACTCTTCACAATCTCGGACTTTTTTTTCCTATTTGTCCAGTTTTTCATTAGTACCTTTTCTTATTTCTTTTTCTAGTGTTACTACTTTGTGTTGTCACATCCCATTTTCTGATGTCACAGACTCACCTTCTATGAAGTCACAGCTAGCTCTGTGATGTCACAACCCTTTCAGGGATGTCACACAGCTCACTCAGTGATGTTATGCAGCCACCCTGGAATGTCACAGCACACTCCATGACCTCACAGCCCTCTCTACGATTTCATAAAGCCACAGCAAGATGTCACATCCTGCTCTGCAATGTCACACACCCCCCTCTGTGATGATGTAGATGCTCGATAATTTCACACAACAAACTCTGTGATGTCATAGCCCAATCTGTGACCTCACACAACCCACTCTGTGCTGTCACACAGCCCCTTTGTGACATCACAGCTGCTCTGGGGCTCTGTGACACAGCCCCAGAGGTGCTGCTGTTACACAGCCCCCTCTGGGACAGCACACAGCCCCTGCCAGTGCTGAGCCCCTGTCAGCTCTGCCTGTGCCCTGCTCGTGTCCCTGAGATGCCCTGGCAGTGCCCCAGCCCTGCTGGGCTGTGCACAGGAGCTGCTCCTGGGCAGAGCTGTCTCTCTGCAGCACTGCCCTTGCCAGGAGCTGCCTCTGTGCCAGGAGCCCAGCCCCGCTCAGCAGCACAGACACAGCACAAGGACTTCAGTGACCCTCTTGGGGCTTGTGCTGAGGCCCTGAACATCAATCTCTGCCAGGGAGATGAAGAAACCTCTCAAAAACTCCAAGTCAGAATCCAACTCTAAAGTTTCTTGAAGTTTTAATGGGTCCCACTGAGGGGCACAAAAGAGAAAGTGTCCCCAGGCCCCAGGCAGAGCAGAGAACTGCAGGCAGTGATGACAGGGGGGGACAAAGAGAAGCCAAGTCCTGGTGCCCTGGGGCACAGCAGCCTCTGTGCCACCAAGGGCTGTGAGCAGACACCTTGTCCTGAGGCCCTGGGGCCTCCTGGCACAGCCCCAGCAAGGCTGGGCACTGTCAGCCCCTTGTCCTGCCCTCAGCATCCCCCTCCCATCCCAGTGGCCTCAAGGATCTGCTGGAAGGAGTCCCTGGGGAGCCTTGGTCAGGAATGGCCCTGGGGGGCTCCTTAATGCTCCCAGGGACTGCAGGTTCTTCAAAGGACTTTGGGTTTTGCTTTTGCCTTGGAATCTCTGAGAGGTTTGTGCAATCCTGGCCTCCAATTATCTGCTTTAATGAGTCCCTTGAGAGGCTTTGTCAATAACGACACTCAGTGGGGCTCATTAATGCTTTGAGATACTTCAGGTATTATAAGGTACTTGGCGTTTCCGTTTAACTGGCTCTGTGAGAGGTTTGTGTATCCTGGCCCCATTTATCTAATTTAACAAGTCCTTTGGGATTTTTAGTAACAACACTCAGTGGGGCTCATTAGCACTTCAGGGTACAAAAAGTTTATTAAGGAACTACTTTTTGACATTGAGTCTGAGGCCTGTGTGCAATAATTGGCCTCCAATTATCTGCTTTAATGAGTCCCTTGAGATTCTTAGCCAGTAAAAACACTCACTGGGGCTCACTAATGTTTCAAAGTACTCAGGGTAATTTAGGTACTTCCTTTTGCCACTGAGTCTTTGACAGGTTTGCGCAATCATAGCCCCAATTATCTGCTTTAATGAGTCATTTGGGAGCTTTGTATGGACATTCAGTGGGGCTATTTAATGCTTTGAGATACTCAAGATGTTTAAAGATACTTTGGATTTTCCTTCCCACACTGAGTCTCTGAGAGGCTTTTGTGCAATTCTGGCCTCCAATTCTCTCCTTTAAGGAGTCCATAAGGAGCCTGTTTTGAGGATGGACCTCAGTGGGACCCATTAATCCTTCCAGACACTTTGGGCTTTTCCTCTGACTTTGCCTCCTGGAAAGGTTTGTGCAATCTCCTCTCAGGCCTGAGGTTCCAGGGCTCAGCACCAAATGCACCACGGGTCAGATCAGGATAAGGCAAGTCCTGACAAGGCTGTGCTTTGATTTCCCCCAGGTCTGGTGCAGTTAATTGATGCTTACCTTCCTGTGGGATGAAACTTGGAATTGCCACCATAATTGTTGTATTGTCAGTTTATTACTGTTTGGGATTTGCTTGCATTTTCATCACAAGTGACTTGTGGGAAGAGCAAATATTCATTAAAGCATTTTATGTAGGGTTAAGTATGATTCTCCCATTCATGACTCGGCAGGAGTTTCCCCAATGAAGAAATGAAGCTTTTGCCTGAAGCTCCCACTGTGCCCAGGACAGGAAGCCCTGGGAGTGTCTGGGACATCCCGGCTCTTTGGCAGCCTGGGCACTCCTGGGGTGTCACCGTGGAGCCCCCGTGAGTGCCTGTGACAGATGGGTGCCTTTGCAGCCCAAGGTGCCCTGGGATGTGCCCATGGCATGGCTGGGACTGCCTCTGCCCACAGGGCTCTTGAGCATCCCAGCTCAGGCCTGGGGCCAGAGTCCCTTGCCATGGCAACCATTTGCAGTCCCATTGCCAGGACCAGGGGATGCCAGAAGGGATCCCAGAATGGGCTGAGTTGGGAGGGAGCCATCAGGATCCTGGAGTGCAACTGCTGGCCCTGCACAGGACAGCCCAACAATCCCAGCCTGGGCCTGGCAGCGCTGTCCAAAGGCTGCTGGAGCTCAGAGAGCCCTGGAGCTGTGAGCCTTCCCTGGGAGCCTGTTCAGTGGCCCAGCAGCCTCTGGGGGAAAAACCTTTTCCTGAGATCCAAGCCAAAGCTGCCCCGAGTCAGCTCCAGCCGTTCCCTGCAGTCCTGTCCCTGGGCCCCAGAGGGAAGAGGTTCCCACAGCCCCCAGCCAGGGACCCGCTCCCAAGGCTGTTGCCAGGGCAGCCAGGGCTGGCACCAGCTGTGATGCTCAGTTTCCCCGGGCCAGGCTTTAGGAATGGGATTGCCCAATTTCCTGCTCCCGCTAAAACCGTGCCGCCCCTCACTGCCCTCCAGCCTCCCACTGAAAGTACAAAAGGCAAAGACCCCCGGCTGGGATAAGAGGAATTTACTGGCAACAACAACAAGATAAGGAACAAACAGGAATAGAAACAACGATAACAGAAAGGATAGACAAACTATATACAGGGAAAACTATAACAACACTGAGTCGCTCTTCCCAGCCATGTATTTTCTCCTGCCTGGAAAAAACACTATTCTCCTAGGGAGAGAGAGGGTTCTTTTCCTGCCCTGGGCAATGACAAGAGGTGAGATCAAAAAAAATGACAGGGCCATGACCAGACCCTGACGTTCTTCAATCCCATCTCACATCATTGCCAGGGGCAGGGAAAGGGACAGGTGTCCTCCCCGCATGGATCATGGTAAATGTGAGTCACCAGAGCTCTTCCTAATGTGAGTCCTCTGATAGAGGATGGAGTTGGAGACTCACATGAAGCTCTTCCCACAGTCAGGGCACTCACAGGGCTTCCCTTACCGGTGACTCCGTTGGTGTTGGGTCAAGGTAGAGCTCCGGGTGAAGCTCTTCCCACACTGGGGACACTCGTGGGGCCTCTCCCCAGTGTGGATGCGCCGGTGCCTGATGAGGTGGGAGTTTTGCTTGAAGCCCTTCCTGCAGTCGGGGCAGCGGAAGGGCCTCTCCTCTCTGTGAATCCGCTGGTGCCGGAGGAGAAGGGAGCTGGTCTGAAACCTCTTCCCACACTCAGAACACTCATAGGGCCTCTCCCCAGTGTGGCTCATTTGGTGGATTATCAGCTGGCCCCTCTGGTTGAAGCCCTTCCCACATTCCCCACACTTGTATGGCCTTTCCTCAGCGTGGGTGTTCTGGTGGCGGATCAGATTGGGGCGTTGGCTGAAGCTCTTCCCACACTGCTCACACTGGTAGGGCCGTTCCCTGGTGTGGATCCTCTGGTGGATGATCAGGTCGGATCTGTAGGTGAAGCTCATCCCACATTCCCCACACTCGTGGGGTCTCTCCCCAGTGTGGATGCGGCGGTGCCTGATGAGGTGGGAGTTTCGCTTGAAGCCCTTCCTGCAGTCGGGGCAGCGGAAGGGCCTCTCCTCTGTGTGAATCCGCTCGTGCCTGAGGAGATTGGAGCTGGTGTGAAACCTCTTCCCACACTGGGGACACTCATAGGGCTTCTCCCCAGTGTGGATCCTCTGGTGTCTGATCAGCTGGGACCTGCAGCTGAAGCTCTTCCCACACTCCAAGCACTTGTGGGGCTTCTCCCCATCATGAAGCTGCTCATGGACCAGCTCTGAGCCCCGGCTGGATCTCCAGCCACCTTCCTGACTCAGGGTGAGTCTTTCCTCCTCAGAGCAATCTGGGATGGGTTTGGAGCCCCTCCTCCTGAGGGATCTCTGGGGCTTTTCCTCCCCATTGGATTCTTGCGCTGTGGAGCTGCTCACAATGGCCTCTTCCATGAGGTTCTGCTGTGGGGATTTGTCCTCCCTGGTCTCCATCCTCAGCTCCTTGTCTGGGGGAAGAAAGACAAAGACAGAATGGGATTTGCCTCTGTGCCAGAGGGAAGGGGAAGGAATTTATCCCAGTCCATTCCCAGCAGGACAGTGTTGCCATTGGGGTTGTCCTGCAGCCGGGGGCCGTGCTGGGCTGGGAGATGGAGCAGGAGAAAGGGGGAAAGGGGCACTGACTTCCTCCTCACCTGCCTGGCTATCCTGGAGCATCTTTCTCTTCCTTGCACCCTTCTCTTCCATCGAGCTAAGGTTTGCGAATCCTGCTTAGGAGAAAAACAAGGGATGAGCACATTAAGTTAGAAGGTCCCTCTGCCCAAGTTCATCTCTAGAAGTCACCGTGACCCAGTCCCGGAGCCAACCGGCCCTTCCACGGCACCACCCTGGGAGAGGGACACACCTTGTCCCAAGGTGACCCAAGGAGTGGCTAGAGCTGATGCTCTGTGGCACTCAGTCTGCTGTCAGGTACACGATGGAGACAAGGATGAGAGGGAGACCTTCACTATGGGTTGCAAAAGGATTTATTCCAGTGGAGGTATGAGGTATTGAAGACAGGGGTCCGGCTGCTTGTGACCTCTTAAACTGGGGAGGGTTCAGGGGAGGGTACAAATCTTTAGCAAATGGGAGGAAAGTAGGGGAGGAGTGAAAGGTGGGGTTTGCATTTGCTGAACCAAGAGGGCAAACAAGGGGAGGAGAGTGGGCCACATGCTCCAATGGGGCCTCGAGGATCGGGGGATTGACAGAGAACAATCTGGAAGAGGGGCAGGGTGAGGGAAGGATTGACAGCCGAGTAACATGACAGGGAATATTCAGGGAAATTGGGAAGGATTGGGACAGGATTGAAAACTTGGGTAGGTGGGTACAAACTTGGAGCAAACCAACAACTCAGGGGAGTAATAGAACAAACCATTAGAACAAAACACACCACAACATCACCGGGCATCTGGTGCACAGATAAACCTCCAAAACACCAAGATTCATTCCCCAAAATACAGAAATGACCAAGATTCAGTAGAAAACAGCCAACCGTGAGTTTCCCCTCTCTGCTCTCTCTATTTTGGGGTCCTGGAAGCTCCCCCTGTTTGGGTTGCTGCAGATCAAGTTTGAATTGATCAAGTTTGAATTGATCAAAGCAGGCGGGGCTTTGGAGCGGGGAGGCTCTGCGGGAACCCCCCGGGCTGGGCCCCCTCCAGCCCCTGCCCGCCCCGGGCTCACCTTCAGCCTGGCCTCTCTGGCCGTGCCCGGCTCCTGCACAGTCCCCGCTCTCGGTGCCCCCTGGGCTCCCTTCTGGGGCTCGGAGAGCAGCCGGCAATGGCACCTCGCCCTGAAATGGAGCCGATTTGGTGCTCCCTGGCCGGGCCAGAACCGAAACTTTGTTGCTTTTGCCTCCCTGCACAGACCCCTGGGGCGTTTTCTGCACAGAGTTCCAGCCCCCAGCGTTTGCTGAAGGCTCTCTCTGCAAATGTCACAGTGCCAGGACCCTGTCCCTGCTGTCACCTGCTGTGGCTGGGCATGAGCAGAGCTCCTGCACTTGCATTTCCAGCTGCTCTGCAGCCAGAGCTGAGGGATGTGGAGCTGCCTGAATGCAAAAACTGCAATATGAGCCTCTCTTGAGGGGGAATTCTCCCCCTCCTGTGCCAGCCCATGGTAGTGCTGTAAAATGCACCCAGAATTCAGATTTTACCACCAAATTTCCTTGTATTCAGGAATTGTTCCCATAGGAGTATTGCCAGGACAAATCTGGCTGGCAATGGTTTCACAAGGGTCACCTCCCATCTGTCCCCAAAACCCTGGGGAAGACTCTGTGCTTTCCTTCCTATGGGAAAGAACTGTCCTCCTTGTCCAGGTGCCCATGGCCACAACTGGGATCCCACCTCCAACATTGCCTCTTGTGAGAGATCAGAGGAGATTGTTGGCTGGAAACATTTGGTGTGTGGGGCAGGAAGGGGCAGGTCCAGCCTTGCCTGCCCTGGAACCCCAATCCCCCCAGAGCCTCTATCCCAGCCCAGCAGTGTCTGCCCAGTCCCTGGCACACCCAAGCAATGCTCCACTGCCACCTCTGCAGCCCCCAGCCCAGCTCCTGAGTGACCAGATGGCCCCAAGTCCCACCTGGGGGAAGGGCCCAGGGAGAGCAAGGGGTATTTAAGGCTGACCACAAGGCCAGCACACATCTACAGGTTGACCCCACATCCTCTTGGAATTTCTATCTGAGCATCACTGGAATCCAGGAGTTGGTAGCTCTGTGTGTGCTTCTCTGTATCTTCATCTGCCTTCATCTTTTAAATCCCTGCTCTTGCTAATTTTGAGTAACTTGAAATTGAACAGGCTTAGAGTTCGTGAAGTAGAATGGGCCAAGTAAATGCTTTGAGAAGTGGTTTTTGTTGATTGAAAGTCATATTAAACCTTTTGCCAAAGTTTCTCTGATTTTCTAAAGTTGCCAGTAAAGGTCATTTGGTTTTATTAAGCTCCTGAGAATCTCTTGTTGGTATTTCTCCAGTGTTTCTAACTCAGAGTACACAAACAGTTGTAATTCCTATTAAATGTCTAATCCAGAGAGTTTTCTGGGAGATGGGGGTCAGGGCTTGTCTGTCCTGCTTGGCACAGCCCAGGCAGGGCTGTCACAGCCACATTGCACACTCCATTTCCCACCTGGACCTGCTGGTGCCTCTGAGTTCTGCCTGCCCAGCCCCAGGGACGCTCTCCTTGTGTGCCCATTCCCCCACGGTCTGTGGGCAGGGATGGCCTCAGTGGGGGCTGTGACATCCTCAGACACTTGGGGGCTGCTGGAGGATTTGACTTCTCCAGAGGCTTGTTCAGCCTTCAGCTCTTCAGGTTCAGGAATTCAGTGCCCCAGGGCTCATCAACATTCAGAACACCTTAACAGGCCAAGCCTCTGGAAATAATTTAAGTTTTCAAATCTATTCTAGTTTTTTCAATAGATGTATTCAGAGTAAATATATTGTATTTTAGAAAGACAGAAAATATTTTTAAAGTCTTGTTTAAGTTTTTTTCCTTGTTAATACATTGGTATATGCAATCTCCAATCGACACAGAATCCAAGTACCTTCTAATGTTCAGTTTGAATAGATATGAAAATCAAGACCCTTTATGTCTGACAGTCAATCAGACTCTGTCCCTACCCCCATCCCACCATTTCCCCCATCCCAGCCCTGGGACTCAGAGCAGCCTTGTGCAAATCTGAGCTCCCTCCAGCCCAGGCTGGGCCTGCCAGCTTTCAGCTCCTTGGCTCCAAATCCCAGCTGCTTTCCTTGGAGAAGAAGAAACAGAGGGATGTTCATTTATTGTCAGCCAACAAACCCAAGGGAAGGCACAGCTCCATCAAATGCAAAAGTCATTCCTCTGCTGGATATTAAATCCACTTTCCACAGCAGACAGTCTCAGACTAATGGAAAACACTTTCTGTGCCCAGCACAGGTCCCAAGGTCCCCCCAAACCCTCCCTGCCCAATTCTGCCCAGATTTGCTCTTTGCACACACCAGTCACACGCTGAAGTCACAAACTCCCTCTGTGTCCAGAGGGAGGAAAAGAGAGAAAGTGGATGAAGAGCTCTCCTGTGCAGGGCCAAGGTCCAAGAGTCACCAGAATGGGAACCACAACTCATCAGATTTGTGTCCTTTGGGGCCCAGGGACTGCTGGGACTCAGAGGCACAGAAAGGTTTCTTGCCAGCAAACAGAAGTGAACATGATACAGTTTAATAACCATCAGAGCTCTTCCCTCAGCTCTCTGTGATGTCCCAGCAGCATCTGACATGTCCACCATCCCCAGGGGATTTCCATACAGGAACAGTTTTAGACAAAGATATAAGAAGACGTAATTCTGTAATAGATATAGATACAATTAAGATGTTGACTAATGTGATATTTATTTGAACTAAAGAAAAATTGGGGAACTCTCTATAGCTCAAAGCATGAGACCAGGCAATTGAGAGGCACTTGAAGGACCACAGAGCATCTGGAAGTGGAAATCTGGGAGCGGCTGCAAGGACATAGATCCAGCTGGTCTAGTGAAGAGATGTCCTTAGACATGGCCATTTAAACAGGAGAGCTGGAAACACCTAAAGGAAGGGGCGGGGGGGGGGGGGGGGGGGGAAATAATAAACAGAATCTTGGTGAAACAAATAGAAGGCAAGATGAGTATTTCTTCTCCTGCCATCTGTATATTTCCAGGGAATTCTTGTTCCATGTGGGAAAACTTTGGTGCTTCTTAAAAGTACTCAAATGACCCAGCTAATTAAAATGTGCTTGTATATTATGAAATGAACAGGGATTAAAACCTGTGCCCCTTTCCAGGCAGAGATCAGGTGAGTGCCCATCAACAGGCAGTGCCACTTGTGCCCTGAGGTGCCCAGCTGGGGTTGGCATCTCTCAGAGAGGAGCTGAGGGAGAGCAGAGCACCTTGCAAGCTGCAGGTCCCTGACAGCCCCGGAGGGCTCCTGTCCCATCAACATCTGCTCTGCTCCAGGCTGAAACAAGGGAGCAGCACCATGCCGGGATGATCAGAGAAGTGAGGTGTGTGCTGGAATTCAATCCCCTCCCCATCCCGCAGCAGCCCTGCCTTTCCCTCCTCCAGCCTTGGTCTCCAGCACAGCCATGGAGGCTCTTTGGGCTCTGGAGTTTTCCTGCAGCCCCCAAGGGCAGCTGAGCCGTGCCTTTGGCACAGTCAGCCCTGGGCAGTGCAGGCAGTGCCCAGCAATTCCTTGTGTGTGCCTGGCCTTGCTGTCAGCCCCCAGCAGCGGCTGCGTGGCCCCTTTGTGCCGCGCTGGCCCAGCCGTGGTGCCACAGCCCCTGTGCAGGCCCAGGGCAGGACAGGAGCCCTGCGGGTGGGAACGGCCCCTGTGCCGTGGTGCCCACGGCAGCCTTGGGGCTCTGTGCCCCACGGCCTCCCTGCTGGGCAGCCTCTGCCAGCTCCTGCGCAGCCCGTGGCCCCTGTGGGGCTGCACAGACAGCCCTGCCCCGGGCTCTGCCGGGCTCTGGGCCAGCAGAGAGGCCGGGCAGGGCTGGCCATGGCCGGGAACAGCCCTGAGCCCCGCAGGAGGATGGAGCTGGGCCACAGCCAAAGTGCCCCCAAACCTGGGCCCAGCAGCCAGGGCTGCCAGTGCCTGGGGACAGAGGCTGCCATTGGGGACAAATGTCCTGGGCCCCCTCCCTGCTGTGCCTGTGCCACCAAGGGCACAGAGCAGCCTCCTCTCTGGGCCACTTGCCTGTTTTCAATGCCTTCCCCAGGCGCTGGCCCTGCCCCGCCAGGCCTGGGCTGAGTCCTGCCCCTGCACGCTCCCCCAGGCTGAGATGGACACGGATGGTTTCTGTGCCAGGCTCTCTGAGCCCAGCCCAGCTCCCTGCCAGCTCTGCCAGCTGCCCTGAGCTCTGTGCAGCACCAAGGGCCTCTCCCCAGCACAGCCCAGCCGGCTCTGGCCCCACAGCTCTGCTCAGGGCAGGGGGCTCTGGGCAGGGGCCCCACGGCCTCAGCCCCTCGGGAGGGCACAGCAGCAGCTGCAGCTCAGACAGGACTCAGCCCCAGGCACGGGCAAGGTGCTGGCCCAAGGGAAAAGGAGGCTCCCCGTGTGCCCTGCTGCCCTGTCCCTGAGCTCCTGAGAGCTCTGCAGCCCCTGCTGCCATCCCATCTGCCCAGGCCAGCACAACAGCCCCGGCCTCGGGGCCCTCCAGAGCTGCTCCTGCTCCAGGCCCAGGGCCCATCCCAGAGCTGGGGCAGGCACAAAGCTGTGCCCATTTCTCTTCATTCCTGCTCTGATGAGGATGGATCCTTAGCCCCTTGGTGGTTGCTGATGAATTTTACTGCTCCAGAGGCCTCTTCTTTTTTGAGCTCTTCAGTTCAGGAGTTCAGTGACAAAGGCCCATAACCATTTGTTCAAAACACTCAAAGAAGAAAAGCCTCTGGGAATCATTAAAGTTTTCTTCTGTGGTCAATTAGACAGAGTGTATTCAAAGTGAATACACCATATTGAAAACAATGCAGAGAGAACTGTTTTGTCCTTGTTTTTTTTCCTTATTTCTAGATTGATACCAGCAATGTCCAATTGACATCCAGCACCTTCCAATATACTCTGAATAGATCTGAAAATCAAGACCCTTTGTGTTGGTTTAGATAGACAGGTATCTGCCAGGGAGGATTGGAGTCTCCCTTGCAATGGAGACTGTAACTCCCCCTGCCCCCTTTTTCTAAATCATTATAAATTTGCAATTAAAAGGTGGTCAGGCAAAGATTTTGGGACAAGGTATAGCAGTTCTTTACTAGGGATATTAAAAATACAAATGTTGTAGTACAAAAGAATTAGCAAACAAACAAACAAGAAATCCTAGAAAACCCTGACAGAGTCAGACGCACAACCTGACCCCGTGTTGGTCAGGGTGTTGGGAACAGTCCAAAAGTCAGCCCTCCTGGAGTGGTCCTGTTGGAAATAGAGATGGTCCTGTAGAAAAAAAGGGTCCAGAGATGGGTCTGGTCTTCCTCGGGGAGTTCCATGAGAACACTGGATGTCTGGTGACACTTGTGGCTCCTTTTTATCCACGTGGAAATGGTTTGGCTCCTTCTCCCTGGGTAGAGCATCTCACAATGGGATGATGTAATGTGTCAATGCATTGCTGAGCTGTAATGGCCCATTAACAGAAGAGATCCCCATGGAGGTAATGGGAGGGTGAACAGAGATAAGAATCAATGCCCCACCCGGTTTTAACAGCTGGCTTGTTATCAGAAAGGCACTTGCACCCTCCCTCCTGGAGATACAACAGATAAAGAAAAAACACCTCCACAACCAGGTTCCAAAAGACAGAATAGAATAAACTTTTTTTATTTATTTTTATTAGAAAACCCAAGCCACCCTTCATGGCTGACAGAAATTAGACTTTGTCCCCAGGCCCTGCCCACCATGTCTCTCATCCAAGCCCTGGCACTCCTATGGATCAGGAACAGTGTGGCCAGCAGGAGCAGGGCACAGATTCTTCCCCTGTGCTGGGCACTGCTTGAGGCAGCACCTCGAGTGCTGTGTCCAGTTCTGGGCCCCTCAATTCAGAAACAACATGGAGGGGCTGGAGCGTGTCCAGAGAAGGGAACACGGCTGGGGAGGGCTCTGGAACACAAGTCCTGTGAGGAGCAGCTGAGGGAGCTGGGCTTGTTTCTCCTGGACAAGAGGAGGCTCAGGGGAGACAAGGCAGTGTCAGGGCACAGTTTGGACTTGATGATGTCCAAGGTCATTTGCAGCCTTGCTGATTGTGTGATTCTCTGAAAGCAGCCTTGCAGCAGTGTCAGGACGAGGCGTGGACCTCCTCTTCAGAAGGTGCAGCAGCCCAGGTCCCTCAGCTTCTCCTGACAGCCCCAAAGCCCATCTTGTCAGTCCTGCAGAGCCTCTGCAGCTCCTCCTCATGGCCCACAACAGGAGCCCCACAGCCAGACACAGCAGCCCAGATGTGCCCCCCTGGCCTGGGGTGCCTCTGGCAAGGGAGCAGCCCCAGGCACTGCAGGAGCCTGCAGACAATTCCTGAAGCCCTTGGAGGATGATCCTGCTCCCCAAGGGACGTTCCCATGGTGCCAACGGCAATGGGGAGTGGGACCAGAGAGGAAAGAGCAACCAGGGATGGGCTGTTTGCAGGGGAGGGAAGAAATTTGTAGCAGGAGGAGTAAGGAAAGCCAAGGTGAAGCAAAGGAAATGTTGAAGGCAGTTTGGGGGTGGCTGCCAGGCAGCCCTGGCTCTGGGCAACAACGTCTGCAGTGGCACAGGAAACTCACAGCTGATGGGAACAAACTCTCTGTGTGACTTGAGAGGCCACGCCAAAGCTGAGTGGTTTCCCTGCTGTGGCCCAGCCCTTCCTGGCCCCAGGGGCTGATGGCATTTGTGCTCCCTCAGGTTCATCTCCCCACACCAACAGCATGGGGGTGCTGAGGCCTGCTCTGGGCAGTGCAAACAGGGGCTCCTGAGGCAGTGCTGCCGTGTCTGTGCCTGCAAGGATGCGGCCCCTGTGTGAGCTGGGGGAGAGGCCAGGGCTGCCCAGGGGGGATGTTGTTGGCAGGTGCATGAGGACGCTCTGGGACGCTGCCCTGGGGTGTCCAGCGCAGTGGGGATGGATCAGCCCCTGCTCTGCTGCTCCTTCCCGTCTCCCCCAGGGCCCTTGCAGAGCCCCAGCCCTGCTGTTTGCCCCCAGCCTGCCCAGGGCCAGCCTGGGGCTGCTCCCGGGGCTTTTCTGTGCTGAGCATTGGCCTGGGCGTCTTCTGGAGAGAGCCTGGGCAAGGAGCCTGGAGCCCCCAGGCCCTGCCCTGAGGCGTCAGCGCTGCCCCAGCAGTGCCCATGGCCTGTCCCTGCTGCAGCCCCGGCACTGCCACCCCCAGCCCTGTGCCCGGCCCCGAGAGCCCTCAGGCCCTACAGCAACACCAGGGCCAGGAGGGCAGCGGGGCAGGGCCACGGCAGCAGCACTGGCAGCACCAAGGGCTGCTGCTCCTGGCCACAGCTGCTGTGCCAGCCCTGATCTCCCCCCAGCTCTGCACACAGACATTGCTGCTGCAGCTGCACAGAAGGGAACAAAAGGGGCATCTCTGCAGAAACCTTGGCTGGGAGATCCTTGATTTCCTTTAAAGCCACCAAGAGTGCAACCCCTCATTGGCATTGTGGTCACAGGGAAGTTGGAGTGAAACAAAATGAGAAATGGCACAAAAAATGCATTTTCTTTATGGACACTATTAAAAATGTAAAACACAGGAAAAACAACCATAACCAAACCAACAAGAAGTATCAAAGATGACTTTTATTATTAGAGATTTGCAGAAACTCTCCAGCACTTTAATGTTTCTTACTTGAGCCAGTCATCAGTCTCCACACTGCAGCCTTGAGCTCCTGGTTCCTCAGGCTGTAGATAAGGGGGTTCACGGCTGGAGGTACCACCGAGTACAGAACTGATATTGACAGATCGAGGGATGGGGACGAGAGGGAGGGAGGCTTCAGATGGGCAAATAGGACAGTGATGACAAACAGAGAGACCACGGCCAGATGAGGGAGGCAGGTGGAAAAGGCTTTGTGGCGTCCATGCTCAGAGGGGATCCTCAGCACGGTCCTGAAGATCTGCACATAGGAGAAAACAATGAACACAAAACAACCAAATGATAAAGAGGCACTGAACACAATAACTCCAACTTCACTGAAGTAGGACTGTGAGCAGGAGAGCTTGAGAACTGGGGGAATTTCACAGAAGAACTGGCCCAGGGCATTGCCATGGCACAGGGGCAGGGAAAATGTATTGGCTGTGTGCAGGAGAGCATTGAGAAAGGCACTGGCCCAGGCAGCTGCTGCCATGTGGGCACAAACTGTGCTGCCCAGGAGGGTCCCGTAGTGCAGGGGTTTGCAGATGGACACGTAGCGGTCGTAGCACATGATGGTCAGGAGGGAAAACTCTGCTCCAATGAAGAACAGAAAGAAAAAGAGCTGTGCAGCACATCCTGCATAGGAGATGTCCCTGGTGTCCCAGAGGGAATTGTGCATGGCTTTGGGGACAGTGGTGCAGATGGAGCCCAGGTCACTGAGGGCCAGGTGGAGCAGGAAGAAGAACATGGGGCTGTGCAGGTGGTGGCCGCAGGCTGCGGTGCTGATGACGAGGCCGTTGGCCAGGAGGGCAGCCAGGGAGATGCCCAGGAAGAGGCAGAAGTGCAGGAGCTGCAGCTGCCTCGTGTCTGCCAATGGCAGCAGGAGGAAGTGGCTGATGGAGCTGCTGTTGGACATTTGTGGCATCTTGGCATGGGCATCTGTAAAAAGAGTAATCATGGAATAGTTCAGTTTGGAGAGGACTTTCAATATCCCAGCCCAGCTTGGTGGCACTTTCCCCCCACTGCCTGCCCAGGGCTCTGCTGCCTGGAGCTGTCCCTGCCTGCAGCTGCTTCCCTGTGCCCAGGGCTGGGCCCTGCCAGTGCTGCCAGAGCCCAGCCCAGCCCTGGAGGCTCAGCTCTGCCCTGCAGATCCCTCCCAGCTCAGGCACTGCCCAGGGGCAGCTCTGGCTCTGCAGGCTCTGATGGCAACCTCAGAGCAACCCTGAGGAGGCTGGAAAAGTGATTCTGGCCCTGCCTGCAAGGGGCCCTGTGCTGATTTCTCTCACTGCCAGGTTTAGTAAGGTCTGAGAGAAAATTACTTGGTTCTTTTTTCTCAACCTGAACTGAGAGATTAATGTCTATGTGCAATTTCCCATGCAGGCAACACAGAGCAGTAGATTAATAAAGCAGCATTTCTCCATTTATGCAGCCCCTGCCTCACTTTGCTCCCTGGATAACCTACTTGGAAATGTTCTGCAATTAAACATCATGTTGAGAGCACTCCTGAACAATTCAGTATCCTCACCACACAAGGAGAACACTTCCAAGCCTTACCAGCTGTCTCCTTCCACCCACATCTTGTCCCCCAGTGCTGGGAGCAGCTCCCAGGGCTGGCTGAGAGCTGTCCCTGGCAGGCAGCAGAGTCCCTGCCCCAGCACAGCGCCCTGGGCTGCAGGACCCTGCTCTGCAGGACAGCCCTGGGCACCCCTGGCTGCTCTACACAGGAGAGAAGCAGAGAATGTACTCACAGAGTCTGTAGGCATTGGCATGTTCCAGCTTTAGGAGAGGACTGCAGGAGCTGCAGCTGCATTGTCCTGCAGCCAGAGGTTCCTGTGCCAAGGGCTGGGAGTGATTCTCCCCCAGGCACTTGTCAGCCCCTTCCCAGCCCTGAGTGATTGAAGCTCTCTGTGCCTGTGTGCTGTGCCCGGGGTGGCTGCAGGCAGTGCCCCAGCCCTGCTGGGCTGGGAGAAGAGCTGCTCATCAAGAGAAATGTGGTTTTAAGCTTTTATTGGTTGCCAGGAGCTGCCTCTGTGCCAGGAGCCCAGCCCAGCTCAGCAGCACAGACACAGCACAAGGACTTTAATGACCCTCTTGGGGCTTGGTGATGAGGCCCTGAACATCAGTCCCTGAGAGGAAGATGAATAAACCTCTCAAGAACTCCAAGTCAGAATCCAACTCCAAAGTTTCTGGAAGTTTTAATGGGTCCCACTGAGGCACACGACAGAGGAATTGTCCCCAGGCCGCAGGCCGAGCAGAGAACTGCAGGCAGTGATGACAGGTGGGGACAAAGAGAAGCCAAGTCCTGGTGTCCTGGGGCACAGCAGCCTCTGTGCCACCAAGGGCTGTGAGCAGACACCTTGTCCTGAGGCCCTGGGGCCTCCTGGCACAGCCCCAGCAAGGCTGGGCACTGTCAGCCCCTTGTCCTGCCCTCAGCATCCCCCTCCCATCCCAGTGGCCTCAAGGATCTGCTGGAAGGAGTCCCTGGGGAGCCTTGGTCAGGAATGGCCCTGGGGGGCTCCTTAATGCTCCCAGGGACTGCAGGTTCTTCAAAGGACTTTGGGTTTTGCTTTTGCCTTGGAGTCTCTGAGAAGTTTATGCAATCCAATTATCTGCTTTAATTAGTCCCTTGAGAGGCTTTGTCAATAACAACACTCAGTGGGGCTCATTAATGCTACAAGGTACTTTAGTTATTTTAAGGTACTTGGAGATTCCCTTTTAAAACTGACTCTATGAGAAGTTTGTGCCATCATGGCCCCAATTATCTACTTTAACAAGTCCCTTGGGATTCTTAGTCAGTAACAACACTCAGTGGGGCTCATTAGCACTTCAGGGTACTCAAAGTTTATAAAGGAACTACTTTTTGACACTGACTGTTGTGCGAGACAATTTGCCTCTAATTATCTGCTTTAATGAGTCCCTTGGGAGCTTTGCATTCACACTGAGTGGGGCTCATTCATGCTCTGAGATACTCAAGGTGTTTAAGGTACTTGGCATTTTCCTTCTCACACTGAGTCTCTGAATGGTTTTTGTGCAATCCTGGCCTCCAATGCTCTACTCCAAGGACTCCATGAGGGGCCTGTGTTAGGGATGGACCTCAGTGGGACCCATTAATGCTTCCAGACACTTTGGGTGTTTCTCCTATCTTTGACTCCTGGAAAGGTTTGTGCAATCTCCTCTCAGGCCCTGAGGTTCCAGGGCTCAACTCCAAATGCACCACGAGGCTCATTAGGATCAAACAAGTCCTGACAAACCAGGGCTGTGCCTTGATTTCCCTCTGGTCTGGTGCAGTTCATTAGGAAGTTTTCCTACTGCAGTTATGGAGAAAAGTTTCCAAGAGCTTTTAGGAAATACACATTTCTATTTGAAAGGATGTATTTTATTACTGTTCCCTTTAGAAAAGAGGTGATTGCAGCATTCAGTAACTGATATTGATCCTGGGACTCCCCTAAGCAGGTCTGGCCTGCTCAGATAAACTGTGCCTTGAGGTCTGGCCCTGTGTGGACAACCTTGCTCCGCATTCCTCAACCCCATCCTGTCTCGTCTCATTCTGGGACCTGCTTTGTTCAGAGAACTGGCTGCACTCAGTCAGAGAGGGATTTTCTTCCTTTTTTAGCAATCTAAAACTCTTAAGTTTCAGACACACTCTTCAAGTGTGTGCCAAGGCCAAGGTGCCACCAAGGAGGTTCCCCTTTCCCAAGGCAGAACCATGCAAGGAATCATTTAGATACACAGGAAATTCAGCAACAAACAAAAATCCAGAGTTGGCTGAAGGCAAAATTAGACAAACTGCTGAAGGCCAGACAAGCTTTGAACTCCTTGCAGCTCCAAGCTGCAGGTGGGTTGTTGCGAGGTGTGTGAGTGAGCCCAGAGTGAGGGCAAGGGCAATGCAGAGGCCTGGAAGTGCTTGTGTGCAGACAGCCAGTGGGGAAGGGCCTTGCTGGTCAATGCCCCATCCCTGGAAACATTCTAGTCCAGCTGGGACAGGGCTCTGAACATCCTGATCTGATGAAAGATGTCCCTGCTCATGGCAGGGGTTTGGATGAGATGAGCACTGCAGAGCTCTTCCCATCCCAACCATTCCAGGACTGCACGGGGACAAGGGGCTGCTCACTGCCCTCCCTCCACTCCCCTGACTCCTCCTTGTCTCTGCTGGAGCCCACATCCAGCAGCCAAAGGCAGCCCCTGCTCTGGCCTTTCCCCCCTGCCCCAGGGGCTGCCAGAGCCAGGGGGGCACAGGTGACCTTTAGGCTCTGCAGGGCTCAGGCCCAGCGGCTGTGCCAGAGTCAGGGCTGAGGTGACACTCTGTGGGCTGGGGCAGAGGCCAGGCAGAAATGAGCCCTGAAGCAGCAGCTCTGCAGTGGTGGCCACCAGGCCCGGTTGCCAGGGGAGGCTTCTGGCCATGGCCTGGAAGCAGCTGCTGCTGCCAAGGTGCCTTTGGTGCCTCAGGCTCTCCCTTGCACAGCTGCCAGCACGGCACTCTGCACTTGTGCCCGAGCCCTTCCCTGTCCCGGGGCTGGCCTGGGGCTTTTCCTGCAGCGGGATCTGCCTTGGGCCTGGCACAGGAAAGGCAGTTCCTGCTGGAGCAGGAGGCTCTGCCTGCAATGCACTCCAACAATTTCAGCAAGGCCCTGTTTTCTTAAAAATTTCTTCCTAGAGCAGTATTTCCTTATAATTGTTATAGCTCCTATACTGTGGAGTGAATTACTCTCTTTTTTTATTGACTCTCTGGTGTAAATGAATCTTTCTATCAAATCCAGATCTGAATCAGTCATACCTATATTTATAAAATGTATCTAGTATTCCATTGCTTATCCTGTAGGATAAAATGCATTTTGGTTCAATTCCACCTGTCCAATCTTTAACACATAAACTTCTGACAAAGTCTGGGCCTAGGATTGGATCCAGCCACTTTAAGTTTTTTTCTTAGGTGGAATTTTAAAAGTCTAGACACCCTGGAGGGGTCTGAGGATCCACAGTGGCTGTTGGGTGTCATTTCTCCACCTCAGGACTCATCAGGAGTTTCTCCAATGCAGAAATGAAGCTTTTGCCTGAAGCTCCCACTGTGTCCATGACAGGAAGCCCTGGGAGTGTCTGGGACATCCCGGCTCTTTGGCAGCCTGGGCACTCCTGGGGTGTCACCGTGGAGCCCCCGTGAGTGCCTGTGGCAGATGGGTGCCTTTGCAGCCCAAGGTGCCCTGGGATGTGCCCATGGCATGGCTGGGACTGCCTCTGCCCACAGGGCTCTTGAGCATCCCAGCTCAGGCCTGGGGCCAGACTCCCTTGCCATGGCAACCATTTGCAGTCCCATTGCCAGGGCCAGGGGATGCCAGAAGGGATCCCAGAATGGGCTGAGTTGGGAGGGAGCCATCAGGATCCTGGAGTGCAACTGCTGGCCCTGCACAGGACAGCCCAACAATCCCAGCCTGGGCCTGGCAGCGCTGTCCAAAGACTCCTGGAGCTCAGAGAGCCCTGGAGCTGTGAGCCTTCCCTGGGAGCCTGTTCAGTGGCCCAGCAGCCTCTGGGGGAAAAACCTTTTCCTGAGATCCAAGCCAAAGCTGCCCCGAGTCAGCTCCAGCCATTCCCTGCAGTCCTGTCCCTGGGCCCCAGAGGGAAGAGGTTCCCACAGCCCCCAGCCAGGGACCCGCTCCCAAGGCTGTTGCCAGGGCAGCCAGGGCTGGTACCAGCTGTGATGCTCGGTTTCCCCGGGCCGGGCTTTAGGAATGGGATTCCCCAATTTCCTGCTCCCGCTAAAACTGTGCCGCCCCTGGCTGCCCTCCAGCCTCCCACTGAAATTACAAAAGGCAAAGAGCCCAGGCTGGGATAAGAACAATTTACTGGGAACTGAAACAAGATAAGCAACAAACAGGAACAGAAACAACAGTGATAACAGAAGGGATAAGACAAACTATATACAGGGAAATTACAACCAATTATCAACTGTCACACCCAGCAACATATTTTATCCTGCATGGGAAGGACACCCTTCTCCTTGGGAGAGAGAGGGAGAGAGTCCCTTTTCTGACCCCAACAATGACCTGATATGGGATCAAAGAGAATGACAGGGCCATGGCCAGATCCTGACGTTCTTCAATCCCACCTAATATCATTGCCAGGGGCAGGGAAAGGGACAGGTTTCCTCCCAGCATGGATCATGGTAAATGTGGGTCACCAGGGTTCTGCAAAATGTTGAGTCCTCTGATAGGGGATGAGGTTGGAGACTCAAATTATGCTCTTCCAAGAGTCAGGACACTCTCCGGGCTTCCCTCACCGGTGCCTCCGTTGGTGTCTGGTCAAGTGAGAGCTCCTGGTGAAGCTCTTCCCACACTGGGGACACTCGTGGGGCCTCTCCCCAGTGTGGATGCGCTGGTGGGTGATGAGGGTGGAGTTCTGCTTGAAGCCCTTCCTGCAGTCGGGGCAGTGGAAGGGCCTCTCCTCTCTGTGAATCTGCTGGTGCAGGAGGAGATCTGAGCTGGTCTGAAACCCCTTCCCACACTCGGAACACTCATAGGGCCTCTCCCCAGTGTGGCTCATTTGGTGAATGATCAGTTTGGACCTTTGGATAAAGCCCTTCTCACATTCCCCACACTTGTATGGCCTTTCCTCAGTGTGGATGTTTTGGTGGCAGATCAAGGTGGAGCGGTGGCTGAAGCTCTTCCCACATTTCTCACACTGGTAGGGCCGTTCCCTGGTGTGGATCCTCCGGTGGGAGATCAGGCTGGATCTGTCACTGAAGCTCATCCCACATTCCCCACACTCGTGGGGCCTCTCCCCAGTGTGGATGCGCCGGTGGGTGACGAGGGTGGAGTTGTGCTTGAAGCCCTTCCTGCAGTCGGGGCAGCGGAAGGGCCTCTCTTCTGTGTGAATCTGCTCGTGCCTGAGGAGACAGGAGCTGGTCTTAAACCTCTTCCCACACTGGGGACACTCGTAGCGCCTCTCCCCAGTGTGGATCCTCTGGTGGCTGGTCAGATCGGGTCTCCGGCTGAAGCTCTTCCCACACTCCAAGCACTTGTGGGGCTTCTCCCCATCATGAAGCTGCTCATGGACCAGCTCAGAGCCCCGGCTGGATCTCCAGCCACCTTCCTGGCTCAGGTTGGGTCTTTCCTCCTCAGAGCCCCCTGAGATGGGTTTGGAGCCTCTCCTCCTGCGGAATCTCTGGGGCTTTTCCTCCCCATTGGATTCTTGCATTGTGGGGCTGCTCAAAATGGCCTCTCCCATGAGGTTCTGCTGTGGGGATTTGTCCTCCCTGGTCTCCATCCTCAGCTCCTTGTCTGGGGGGGAAAGGACAAGGAGAGCATGGGATTTTCCTCTGTGCCAGAGAGAAGGGGAAGGAGATCCCCTCAGTCCATCCCCAGCAGGACAGTGTTGGCAGCAGGGCTGTCCTGCAGCCGGGGGCAGTGCTGGGCTGGGAGATGGAGCAGGAGAGAGGGGGAAAGGGACACTGACTTCCTCCTCACCTGCCTGGCTGTCCTGGGGCATCTTCAACTTCCTTGCAGCCTAAATTAAAAAAAAAAAAAAAAAAAAAAACGAAAAATTAAACTAAAAACACAGTAGTAAAAAAAAAAAATCTACTGACAGAGTCAGAATACAACCTGACACCCAGTTAGTCAGGGTGTTTGTGGCTGCAGTCCTCCTGCAGTGACAGATGTCGTTTTCTTAAAATAATGATCTTTCAGAAGGGTGTAGTCTTCCTCTGATGGTCCCGTGGTGGTGTAGATGGGTCTGGTTCTCCTCTGGAAATCCAGTGGAAACAGACTGCTTTTGGTGTGGTGAAGCTCAGATTATATCCAGGTAGGAATGCTTGGCTCCTCCCTGTGGGAGGAACGTCTCACAATGGGATGATTTACTTTTATCAGTCATGCAGTGAACATCAATGGCCCATTAACAGAAGATAAGCCCCTGGAGAGAGGATGGGTTGTGGAAGAGATAAAGAACACTGCCCCACCTGGTTTTAACAGCTGGGCCGTTAACAGAAAATAATCCCTGGAGTTATGAGAGATGGGCCATGGAAGAAATAAAGAACACTGCCCCACCTGGTTTTAACAGGTGGCAATGGAATACAAACTTTTGGTTCCATCTTGCACTGCAACCCAAGACTCTTGGTCAAATGCATATTCATGAAGACTATACACATTTAAACATTCCTTTGTGTGCACATTTTCTGGCAATTCTTTAGCTTAGTTCGACCCCTGACCTCATCTGCCTAAAGGATGTGCCATAATTCAGATGTGATTTTGAGACTTTTGTGTTTTATTTCCTCTCGAGGCCACCTGGTCTGTGATTTGGCAGTTATTGATGGCCAAGGAGGGGTTGGTGGTGGATTCCTCCTGGCTCTTTCTGTGTTATTTGCCTGGATTTTTTTTCAATGTTATCTTATCATCCAGACATTTTAGCCAACGTTTTTCTTTCAATCAACATTAGCCATTTCACTATGGTCAGTCAGTTACAAAACACAGGCATCAGTCATTATTTCCCAACCATAGTCACTTCTGCAAAGATAATTAGCACATTTAATTTTTTAATATTTATATAGTCTATTAAATAGTATATTTATATTGTTGTTTATATTTGTATTTATATTTATGTTTATGAATATTGTCTTTATACTATATATTTATAGTTTTATAATATACTTTATTTCAATATTTTGCAATACCATAAACTATAATACTTTTATCACACTGAAATATGCAATCTCCACAGGGATTAGGGTATTAACTGCTAAAGGGTGACAAATTAGACTATATCAAAAGCAGTTTAAAAGAGATTAAAAACTGCACTGTGTCAAAATAATTTGCAAAAGCCAAGATATAAGTGTGAAAGCCAAGAACTACACAGTTATTTCTAACAGGTCTCCTGGCCTAACAGAACACCAGGACTGTGCTAAATGAGCAGATTGAAGGAATTACAAGGATGCATGCTAGGAGTACTGAGGACACATGAAAGGCTGTCTTCGTTTGAAAGACAGGGATCTGCTGGGGAGGGGCAGGGCCTCCCTAGAAATGGAGAATTCAAACCCCCTCCCTCCAAATGATTATACTTTAGAAAAGGAAAGGGGCTTTCAGGCAGAGGGATGAGGTAATGAAGAACAGTTCTTTACTAGTATATATAACAAGGCAAACAAACAACAACAACTGCAGCATTAATAGCAGACACAACCAGGAACCTTGGGAGGCATTGTTTCACCAAGCCCGGGGCAGTCCAATCTCTTGGGACCCTGAGAGCACCAAGCTGGAAGAGTGGAAAAAATCCCGGGCTGGTGGATGGGATCAGAAGCTGTGCAGTGGCAGCTGGAATGGCAGGGATGTCCCAGCAGGGCAGGGCAGTGTGGGGTCACAGAGCAGCAAAAAGCCTGAAGGCAGCGCCGAAGAAACGGCGGCAGCGGGATGGGGCTGGCCCAGCAGGGCAGGGGGAGACGAGCTCAGAATTCCTGGGCACATGAGCAGGGGTTGGCAGATTTCACAGGACTGCACTTTGGTGGTGGCAGCAAACTCCTCCCACAGCAAGCAGCAGCCTGGCTGTCCTCTCCCCGACACCGAGAGCAAGAGAGAGAAGCTGCCCCCAGCCCTGTCCTTTTTCCTGCCCCAAAACTCACGTTATCTCCCCCTCCTGACTTTTGGCCACCTCTATATTTTGGTCAAGCACCCAGAATCACTCAGTACTTAGTCTCCTAGCAATTTATGGAGAAAAAAATCTGTAAATAAAAAGGGATCAAACGGAACCTCCAATACTCTCCTGCTCCAACTCCTACTTCAGGGAACTTGGGCTCTGTTTTGGTTGGAATAGACAGGGATCTGCCAAGGAAGATTGGAGTCTCCCTTGGAATGTAAGCCCCCTCTCCCCTTTTTCAAATAATTGTAAATTTGCAATTAAAGGGGTGTTAGGCAAAGATTTGGGGGATAGGTATAGCTGTTCTTTACTAGGGATATTAAAAATACAAATGTTGTAGTATAAAAAAAACCAAACATGCAAACAAACAAACAAACAAGGAATCTCAGAAAACAAAGACATGAACAAAAACAAAAACAAAAACAAAAAAAACCAAAACAACCTAAATTGTGATAGAATCAGAAATACAACCTGACACCCTGTTAGTCAGGGCGTAGGAAACAGTCCAAAGTCAGCCCTCCTGGGGTGGCAGAGGTGTCCTGTTGGAAGCAGAGATGGTCCTGTGGAGCCAGGGGTCCTTAGGTGGGTCCAGACTTCCTTTGGGAGTCCCATGGGAACACCGGAGTGCCTGATGACACCTGTGGATCTTTTTTATCTCGGCAGAAATGGTTTGCCTTCTGCTCTGTGGTAGAGCATCTCACAATAGGGTGATGAAATGTGTCATGCCATTGCTGAGCTGTAATGGTGCATTAACAGAAGATATTCGTATGGGGGTAGTGAAAGACTGAGCAGAGATAAGAGATAATACCCCACCCGGTTTTCAACAGCTGGCTTGTTATCAGGGAATGCAGTTACCCCCTCCCTTCTGGAGTTACAACAGATAAGATGAAACCTCCCCAACTGAGCTTTTGGCCATCTCTTTGTTTTTGGTCAAGTACTCTTTAAGTATCCAACTCTTAGTCTCCTTGGTAATTTATGGGGAAAAAATTCTTTAAAGTAAAAAGGAGGAAACCTAACCCCCAACAAGCAGCCAGCCTGGCTCAGGGCACCAGCCTGCACTTCCTCACTTTGGAGTTCTGCAGTCATTTTTACTTGCCTGATTGTCCTTGGGAGATATTCTTCTCTTTAATGCTTCATTGCCATGACTATCTGTGCATGCACTGAAGAGAAATGAACTCAGTTTCTGGGGAAATGAGCAGCTGCAAGTTGAGGGTGTGAATTTTAGGTGGTTGATAACTGGGTCTTGCAGGGCCTTGGGGCTGGCCATGGATTTCCCAGCAAAGGCTGCAAAGACACTGGAACAGACTTGTCTGTGGATTTCTCAGTCCCTGTGGATTGGTTTTCAAAACCTGTGGATGGACTGCTGAAAGTCTCTAGGTGCTTGTTGAACTCCAGGAGTTTGACCAGAGCAGATTTTCTTGGTCAATTTTCCAACCTATACTCTGAATTTTGAATTTGAACCATTCAAGAGTGTAAAATTGAATTAAGTTGGTTTTTTATTTCTTCCCATGTCAGTAAAGTTTTTTACCTTTGAGAACTTTGTCAGTCTTCTGCATGGGCATATGCTTGTCTCTGATGATTTTGTAGTTTTCTTCTTCAATACTGTTTTCATTACATGAATTTATCAGTGTTTTATCAGTATTAAACATCTGAACAGTGTATTTCAGATGAATATATCACAGCCCATAATCAGCCTCAAAGATTTTCCAGATTATCTGGAGGGAATATAGGTACAATCAAGGTTTCAAACACCACAGTCACTTAGACCTTGATCTCTCAAAGTAATCATCAGCATTTTTTAAACAGTATCCTCTTTTCCATCTCCTTTCATGTAAGAAAGGTCTTATTCCTGCCATCACAGTGTCCCACAATTAAAACCCCACAGCTCTGTTTAGTACCTGTAGGTAGTTGAATTGCACTGTTTCCTTTGAAACCAGGTACGTGCTTGGGCTGCAGCCCTTGAAAGAATTCCTGATTGCAACATAATTTTGTGTGTCACAGGAGGTTACTGCTGCTGGGAGGCTCTGTCCTGATCCTTTGGAGAAAATGTTAAAGGATAAATGCAATGGAAAGCTCAGAAAAAAGAGTAATTGATAGTCATACAGATCTTAATTTTGTCAGTTTTCCCTTCCTTTAATTTTTTTAAAAAATAATTGTATTTTAAAGTGAAAGTCTGTTTTTCAGCAAAAAATTATTTGGAAGTTTAGTGGGCCATTCATTCACGCCAAATCTTGTTCCAGTTCATTTGAATCCATGATGATTCAGAAAATTTACAGTCATTCCTCTTGAACTTTTTCTTATCTCTTATCATCTCTTATCTCTTATCTCTTATCTCTTATCTCTTATCTTTTTCTTATCAGTGGTAGTGCTGACAAAATTTAAAGGGCTCTGCTTTGGACAAAAAAACCCTTTTTATAGATCATCAGATTATTTTCAATTTGGGAAAGAGGTCTTAATTGGTAATAGATTCTCTTAGGGAAAGGAAGATTTTCTATTTTGAGGTGATGTGTGGAAAGAGATTCATGGAAAGATTTGACCCATTTATCTCCATCTGATTTTAGGGGGAAGATGTGCAGGCTCTGAAGAGCAGCATTTGATGGCCTCAAGTTGGGGAACTCCAAACCCAAGGTGTCTGTTTGGGAAAACGTTGATTTCTGTAGAGCAGGTACTAAAGTTGGGGCCAGAGCTGGGAAGTGTGGCTCCCAGCCCAGAGCCATCATCTCCATAAAACCACTCCTCCAAAGTCCTGGCATATTTTGGGATAGCCTGCAGCTCAACAGTGAAAACCAAAGTCTTGTATAAAGAACAAAGAGGGAAATGGAAAAAAAAATGTCAAAAGAAAGTAATTTGCATGTCTTGGGAGGAGAGAAATCATTTCAGTGAGCCATCTCTGACAGAGAGTTTTGGAAAACAAACACAGATTGTTAAATTCATTGCAGGGAAAAAGCCAACTCCATGCTCAGGCCATGATATTTATCAAAAGCAAGTCTGTGACTGCAGGAACTCTCCTGCACAGAGGAATCCTGCAGGGCCAGCTGCTCTCCAGAAGGAGCCTGTGAGCTCCATCAGCCTTTTTGTCAAGCAGGGGCCAAGTCCCAAGTGCAGCAAGTGATTGAAAGATCCTGCCCAAGCCCCTGCCCACGTGACCCAAGGTGAAGGGGGGGGGGGAGACCCCAGAGCCTTTTGGGGACACCTGGGACACACTTGGGATCCCCTGAAATCCCTTTGGGAGACCCCAGACTCTTTTGGAGACACTTGGGAACCCCAGGACCCATTTGGGGAGCCCCAAGACTCCCCTGGGATCCCCCCAAAACACTCTTGGGACCCCCCCAAACTCCTCTAGGCCCCCCTTGGGACACTCCTAGACTAATTAAGGAACCTCCTGGGGGCCCCAGACCTTTATAGGGACACTTTGGGACCCCCAGGGTTCTCCTGGGATCCCTGCAGACCCATTTGGGACATCCCTGACACCTCAGACCCATTGGAGGCACCTAAGACTCTCCCACACCCATTTCGGGAGCCCTTTTTTGACCCCCCCAAACTCCTCAGAGACCCCCTTGGGACACCCCCAGACCCATTTGGGGATCCCCAGCGCCTCCAGACCCATTTGGGGATGCTCCAGGACCCCCCTGGGACACCCCCAGACCCATTTGGGAACCTTCAGATCCCCCCAAAATCCTCCTGGGCCACCCCAGGCCCATTTCTGCCCTTCCTCCTCCCTTTCACCCCCCTCCCAGACTCCCCTGGGTAACTTAGGGGATATTTGGGCGTTATTTTGGAGATAGTTTGGGGCAAATTTGAGGAATATTTGGGGGTAATTTTGGCCATATTTTGGGACTATTTTGAGCTAATTTTGGTCTAATTCTGAGGCAATTTTGCTGATATTTTGAGGATAATCTGGGGTAATTTGGGGGATGTTTTGGGGTAATTGTGGGATATTTTGGAGATATTTTGCACTTATTCTGGTGTAATTTTGGGAGATGTTTTGTGATAAATTTTGGGTAATTTTGGCTTTTTGAGAGTACACATTTTAAAGATATTTTGTGGTAATTTTTGTGTAATTTTGTGGATATTTTGGGGTAATTTGGAGACAGGTGAGAGAAAATTCCCCGGGAATGTTCCAAAAAAATTCCCAAAAATCTGCAGGGGGGTGCCTATAATGTCCCCAAAATATTCCAAAAAAATTCCAAAAAATGTGTGGGGAATGTTTCTCTAATCCCCCAAAAGCCATCTCTGTGTGCTCAGCCTGTGCTCAGCACCCGGCCCCAGCAGTGTCCCAGTGCCAGCCTCTGTGGCATCGGTCCCCACAAGGGCTTTCCATGGCAATGGCCAGGCCAGGTGACCCAGGTGTGGTGTCCCAGGGAGGGCTGCCATGGAAACAGTGGCCAGCCCTGACCCTTTCTGTCTGCCTGAGCTGCCTTTGGCCCTGGCAGTGGCGTTTGCTGCTGGTCCCGCGGCGCCTGAGCAGCCAGTGCGGCACAGGGCAGGTGGCCATGGCACAGCCCCCAGCAAGGGATCCCCTCTGCCTCTGGGCACTGACACCAGCCCTGAGCAAGGGGCCCAGGCAGTGGGCTCAGGGCAGTGCCCGTGGCCACAGCCCCTTGCCATGGCCCAGGCCAGCTTGGCATGATGATCCACGCTCACTCCTGGCCCAGGCCAGCCCTGCACTGCCCTTCCCCACTGCCTGTCTGCACACAAGCACTTCCAGGCCTCTCTGCATTGCCCTTGCCCTCACTCTGGCCTCACTCACACACCTCCCAACAACCCACCTGCAGCTTGGAGCTGCAAGGAGTTCAAAGCTTGTCTGGCCTTCAGGAGTTGGTCTAATTCTGCCTTCAGCCAATTCTGGATTTGTGTTTCTTGCAGAACTTCCTGTGTGTCTAAATCATTCCTTGCATGGTTCTGCCTTGGGGAAGGGGAACCTCCTTGGTGGCACCTTGGCCTTGGCACACACTTGAGAAGTGTGTCTGAAACTTAGGAGTTTTAGATTTCTAAAAAAGGAAGGAAATCCCTCTCTGCCTGAGTGCAGCCAGTTTTTCAAGCAAAGCAGGTCCCAGGTGAGTGAGGACAGCCAGGATGGGGTTGGGGAATGTGGAGCAAGGTTGTCCACACTTGGTCACAGCTCAAGGCACAGCTTCTCTGAGCAGGCCAGACTTCCTCGGGAGAGTCCCTGGGTCAATATGAGTTATTGAATGTTTCAGTCACCTCTTCTCTAAAGAGAACAGTAATAAAATACCTCCTTTCAAATAGAAATGTGTATTTCTTAGAAGCTCTTGGAAACTTTTCTCCATAACTGCAGTAGGAAACCTTCCTAATGAACTGCACCAGACCAGAGGGAAATCAAGGCACAGCCATGGTTTGTCAGCACTTGTTTGATCCTAATGAGCCCCGTGGTGCATTTGGTGCTGAGCCCTGGAACCTCAGGGCCTGAGAGGAGATTGCAAAAACCTTTCCAGGAGTCAAAGTGAGAAGAAAAAGCAAAAGGGTCTCAAAGCATTAATGGGTCCCACTGAGGTCCATCCCCATCCAGGCCCCTCATGGAGTCCTTGGAGTAGAGAATTGGAAGCCGGGATTGCACAAAAAACTCACAGAGACTCAGTGTGGGATGGAACATCCAAAGTATGTTTAAAACCTTGAATATCTCAAAGCATGAATGAGCCCCACTGAGTGCCAATGCAAAGCTCCCAAGGGACTCATTAAAGCAGATAATTGGAGGCCAATTATAACACACAGCACTCAGACTGCGTGTCAAAAAGTAGTTCCTTAAAAAATTTTGAGTACTGTGAAGTGCTAATGAGCCCCACTGAGTGTTGTTACTGACTCGGAATCCCAAAGGACTTGTTACAGTAGATAATTGGAAGGCACGATACAGAAATGTCTCACAGAGTCAGTTAAAGGGAACCACTAAGTACCTTATAATACCTCAAGTATCTTGAATCATTAATGAGCCTCACTGAGTGTCATTACTGACAAAGCCTCTCAAGGGACTAATTACAGCAGATAATTGGATTGCACAACCTCTTAGAGACTCCAAGGCAAAAGAAAACCCGAAGTCCTTTGAAGAACCTGCAGTCCTTGGGAGCATTAAGGAGCCCCCCGGGGCCATTCCTGACCAAGGCTCCCCAGGGACTCCTTCCAGCAGATCCTCGAGGCCACTGGGATGGGAGGGGAATGCTGAGGGCAGGACAAGGGGCTGAGAGTGCCCAGCCTTGCTGGGGCTGTGCCAGGAGGCCCCAGGGCCTCAGGACAAGGTGTCTGCTCACAGCCCTTGGTGGCACAGAGGCTGCTGTGCCCCAGGGCACCAGGACTTGGCTTCTCTTTGTCCCCCCCTGTCATCACTGCCTGCAGTTCTCTGCTCTGCCTGGGGCCTGGGGACACTTTCTCTCTCCTGTCCCTCAGTGGGACCCATTAAAACTTCCAGAAACTTTGGAGTTGGATTCTGACTTGGAGTTCTTGAGAGGTTTCTTCAGCTCCCTCTCAGGGACTGATGTTCAGAGCCTCAGCACAAGCCCCAAGAGGGTCATTAAAGTCCTTGTGCTGTGTCTGTGCTGCTGAGCTGGGCAGGGCTCCTGGCACAGAGGCAGCTCCTGGCAGCCAAGAAAAGCTCAAAACCACATTTCTCTTGATGAGCAGCTCTTCTCCCAGCCCAGCAGGGCTGGGGCACTGCCTGCAGCCACCCCGGGCACAGCACACAGGCACAGAGAGCTTCAATCACTCAGGGCTGGCAAGGGGCTGACAAGTGCCTGGGGGAGAATCACTCCCAGCCCTTGGCACAGGAACCTCTGGCTGCAGGACAATGCAGCTGCAGCTCCTGCAGTCCTCTCCTAAAGCTGGAACATGCCAATGCCTACAGACTCTGTGAGTACATTCTCTGCTTCTCTCCTGTGTAGAGCAGCCAGGGGTGCCCAGGGCTGTCCTGCAGAGCAGGTCCTGCAGCCCAGGGCGCTGTGCTGGGGCAGGGACTCTGCTGCCTGCCAGGGACAGCTCTCAGCCAGCCCTGGGAGCTGCTCCCAGCACTGGGGGACAAGATCTGGGTGGAAGGAGACAGCTGGTAAGGCTTGGAAGTGTTTTCCTTGTGTGGTGAGGATACTGAATTGTTCAGGAGTGCTCCCAGCATGACATTTAACTCCAGAACATTTCCAAGTAGATTATCCAGGGAGCACAGCGAGGCCATGGCTACATTAAAAAAAAAAAAAAAAAAAAAAAAAAAAAAAAAAATCCTGCCTTATTAATCTACTACTCTGTGTTCCCTGGATGGAAAATTGCACAGAGATATTAATATTTCAGAGAGATTAAAAAAAAAAATTAAAAAAACCAAACCAAACCAAAAAAACCCAAAAAACCAAAAAAAACCCAAAAAAACCCAAAAAAAACCCCAAAAAACAAAAAACAAAACAAAACAAAACAAAACAAAACAACAAAAACACTCAGAACTTACTAAACCAGGCATTGACAGAAATCAGCACAGGGCTCCTTGCAGGCAGCACCAGAATCACTTTTCCAGCCTCCTCAGGGTTGCTCTGACGTTGCCATCAGAGCCTGCAGAGCCAGAGCTGCCCCTGGGCAGTGCCTGAGCTGGGAGGGCTCTGCAGGGCAGAGCTGAGCCCCCAGGGCTGGGCTGGGCTCTGGCAGCACTGGCAGGGCCCAGCCCTGGGCACAGGGAAGCAGCTGCAGGCAGGGACAGCTCCAGGCAGCAGAGCCCTGGGCAGGCAGTGGGGGGAAAGTGCCACCAAGCTGTGCTGGGATATTGAAAGTCCTCTCCAAACTGAACTATCCCATGATTACTCTTTTTACAGATCCCCATGCCAAGAGACAGCAAATGGGCTGTCCCAGCTCCCTTTGCCCTGGGGAGCAGCTTTGGGCCGGGCAGGGCAGGCGGGGAATGAGCTGACTCTCCTCAAGCAGTGCCATGGACAGGACCCTTGGAGTGTCCCCAGGATGCCATCCAAGCTATGAGCTGCCTCCACGGGACACTGGGGACAGGAGTGTCCTTGGCCAGAGGTGAGGCTGAGGCTCTGAGGAATGCTGAGACAGTTTACTCTGCTGTGGCCCCCTCTGCTCTCAGCTGTGGCTCCCTCTGCTCTCAGCAGTGTCAGGCTGATTTTCAGGGGAACACAGTGACTGCCCTTGATCTCAGAAAGAGCAGCTGGGGACAGATGGAGTGACAGAGCAGCTCCCCTCACCCTTCACTGAGTTACAGCCATTGCTCTTGCACTGCACAGTTCTCTCTGATCTCCCTGGGCACAGCAGGAAACCCTCTCAAACTGCCTTTGGCCATCACCATTCCTCAGCCCTGGGACAGGAGATGCTGCCCAGCTCCTCTGCCTCAGGAGCAGTTTGGGCTGCTGAAGTCCAACCCCAGGACTGGCCTCTGTCCCTGTCCCCATGACCCCACTGCTGCAGAGCAGAGCTGAGCCCTCGGTGTCCATGGGCAGAGCCCCTGCTTGTCACAGCCACGGGGCCAGATCCCAGCAGAGCTGCAGGCACGGGGCAGCAGGAAGGGCTCTGAGAAAATGAGAATTGGGTGGCACAGAGCAGCAGGGGCAGGGCTGGGAGAAAGGGCTTGGACATTGCTCAGCAAAGTCTCCCCTGACTTGTCACTGTGTCCCCCTTCAACAGGACTCCATGGGCAGAGTGAAAAAATGTCCAACAGCAGCTCCATCAGCCACTTCCTCCTGCTGGCATTGGCAGACACGAGGCAGCTGCAGCTCCTGCACTTCTGCCTCTTCCTGGGCATCTCCCTGGCTGCCCTCCTGGCCAACGGCCTCGTCATCAGCGCCGCAGCCTGTGGCCACCACCTGCACAGCCCCATGTTCTTCTTCCTGCTCAACCTGGCCCTCAGTGACCTGGGCTGCATCTGCACCACTGTCCCCAAAGCCATGCACAATTCCCTCTGGGACAACAGGAACATCTCCTACAAAAGATGTGCTGCTCAGCTCTTTTTCTTTCTCTTTTTTATCATAGCAGAGTTTTCCCTCCTGACCATCATGTGCTACGACCGCTACGTGTCCATCTGCAAACCCCTGCACTACGGGACCCTCCTGGGCAGCAGAGCTTGTGCCCACATGGCAGCAGCTGCCTGGGCCAGTGCCTTTCTCAACGCTCTCCTGCACACAGCCAATACATTTTCCCTGCCCCTGTGCCATGGCAATGCCCTGGGCCAGTTCTTCTGTGAAATCCCACACATCCTCAAGCTCTCTTGCTCCAAATCCTACCTCAGGGAACTTGGGATTCTTGCAGTTTTTGCCTATTTATCATTTGGTTGTTTTGTGTTCATTGTTTACTCCTATGTGCAGATCTTCAGAGCTGTGCTGAGGATCCCCTCTGAGCAGGGACGGCACAAAGCCTTCTCCACCTGCCTCCCTCACCTGGCCGTGGTCTCCCTGTTCACAATCACTGGCACATTTGCTCACCTGAAGCCTTCCTCCATTTCCTCCCCATCCCTGGATCTGGCCCTGTCAGTTCTGTACTCGGTGGTGACTCCAGCCCTGAACCCCCTCATCTACAGCCTGAGGAACCAGGAGCTCAAGGCTGCAGTGTGGAGACTGATGACTGGAAGGTTTCAGGAACATTAAACTGCTGGCAAATTTCTGCAAATCACTTGTAATAAAATTCATCTTTGATAGTTCTTGTTGGTTTCATTTTGGAGGTTCTTTTTTTTTCTTTTACTCCTTTATATTTGTTAACAAGGAAAAGCCATTGTTTGTGCCATTTCTCATTTTGTTTCTGCCCACGTTCCTTGCAGCCACAGACTATGCAGACTGTGTCAATAAGGGGCTGCACTCTTGTTGGCTTTAAAGGAACTCAAGGATCTCCCAGCCAAGTTTTCTTCAGAGATCCCCTTTCGTTCCCTTCTCTGCAGCTGCAGCAGCAATGTCTGTGTGCAGAGCTGGGGGCAGATCAGGGCTGGCACAGCAGCTGTGCCCAGGAGCAGCAGCCCTTGGTGCTGCCAGTGCTGCTGCCGTGGCCCTGCCCCGCTGCCCTCCTGGCCCTGGTGTTGCTGTAGGGCCTGAGGGCTCTCGGGGCCGGGCACAGGGCTGGGGGTGGCAGTGCCGGGGCTGCAGCAGGGACAGGCCATGGGCACTGCTGGGGCAGCGCTGACGCCTCAGGGCAGGGCCTGGGGGCTCCAGGCTCCTTGCCCAGGCTCTCTCCAGAACACGCCCAGGCCAATGCTCAGCACAGAAAAGCCCCGGGAGCAGCCCCAGGCTGGCCCTGGGCAGGCTGGGGGCAAACAGCAGGGCTGGGGCTCTGCAAGGGCCCTGGGGGAGACGGGAAGGAGCAGCAGAGCAGGGGCTGATCCATCCCCACTGCGCTGGACACCCCAGGGCAGCGTCCCAGAGCGTCCTCATGCACCTGCCAACAACATCCCCCCTGGGCAGCCCTGGCCTCTCCCCCAGCTCACACAGGGGCCGCATCCTTGCAGGCACAGACACGGCAGCACTGCCTCAGGAGCCCCTGTTTGCACTGCCCAGAGCAGGCCTCAGCACCCCCATGCTGTTGGTGTGGGGAGATGAACCTGAGGGAGCACAAATGCCATCAGCCCCTGGGGCCAGGAAGGGCTGGGCCACAGCAGGGAAACCACTCAGCTTTGGCGTGGCCTCTCAAGTCACACAGAGAGTTTGTTCCCATCAGCTCTGAGTTTCCTGTGCCACTGCAGACGTTGTTGCTCAGAACCAGGGCTGCCTGGCAGCCACCCCTAAACTGCCCTCAACATTTCCTTTGCTTCACCTTGGCTTTCTTTACTCCTTACCTGGTACAAATTTCCTCCTGTCCCTTCCCCTGTTCCCTCCCCTAGAAAACAGCCCATCCCTGGTTGCCCTTTCCTCTCTGGCCCCACTCCCCATTGCAGTTCCTGAGTTGGCACCATGGGAACGTCCCTTGGGGAGCAGGATCATCCTCCAAGTGCTTCAGGAATTGTCTGCAGGCTCCTGCAGTGCCTGGGGCTGCTCCCTTGCCAGAGGCACCCCAGGCCAGGGGGGCACATCTGGGCTGCTGTGTCTGGCTGTGGGGCTCCTGTTGTGGGCCATGAGGAGGAGCTGCAGAGGCTCTGCAGGACTGACAGGATGGGCTTTGGGGCTGTCAGGAGAAGCTGAGGGACCTGGGCTGCTGCACCTTCTGAAGAGGAGGTCCACGCCTCATCCTGACACTGCTGCAAGGCTGCTTTCAGAGAATCCCACAATCAGCAAGGCTGGAAATGACCTTGGACATCATCAAGTCCAAGCTGTGCCCTGACACTGCCTTGTCTCCCCTGAACCTCCTCTTGTCCAGGAGAAACAAGCCCAGCTCCCTCAGCTGCTCCTCCCAGGACTTGTGTTCCAGAGCCCTCCCCAGCCTTGTTCCCTTCTCTGGACACGCTCCAGCCCCTCCATGTTGTTCCTAAATTGGGGGGCCCAGAACTGGACACAGCACTCGAGGTGCTGCCTCAAGCAGTGCCCAGCACAGGGGAAGAATCTCTGCCCTGCTCCTGCTGGCCACACTGTTCCTGATCCATAGGAGTGCCAGGGCTTGGATGAGGGACATGGTGGGCAGGGCCTGGGGACAAAGTCGAATGTATGTCAGCCATGAAGGGTGTCTTGGGTTTCCTAACAAAACAAACAAACAAACAAGCAAACAAACAAACAAAAAGTTTCTTCTATTCCATCTTTTGGAACCTGTCTGGGGAGGTGTTTTTTCTTTATCTGTTGTATCTCCAGGAGGGAGGGTGCAAGTGCCTTTCTGATAACAAGGCAGCTGTTAAAACCGGGTGGGGCATTGATTCTTATCTCTGTTCACCCTCCCATTACCTCCATGGGAATCTCTTCTGTTAATGGGCCATTGCAGCTCAGCAATGACATTTCAAATATATTTGGGGGATATTTTTGAGGTGTTTTGGTAACAGTGTAGTGATATTTGGGAATAGTTTGGGAATGTTCTTGGGAGTATTTTGGGGACATTTTGAGAAGATTCTGGGAATATTTTAGGAATATTTCAGGGACATTTCAGAAGCACTCCACGCACATTATTGGGAATTTTTGGGGAACATTTCAAGGACATTTTAGAACATGAACACCTCTGGGAATTTTTCGGAACATTTTTTGGACATTTTAGAAAAACTCCATGCACATATTTGGGATAAAATTTTGGGAATGTTTCAGGGGATTTTAAAAATATGCCATGCATTTTTTTTGGAATATTCTGGGGACGTCTTTGGGGATTATAGAAACCTTCCACACACATTTTTTGGTGATTTTATTTTTTGGGGAATATTTAAGGGACATTTTAGGCACCCTCCCTGCAGATTTTTGGGAATTTTTTCGGAACATTCCCAGGGAATTTTCTCTCACCTGTCTCCAAATTACCCCAAACTATCCACAAAATTAAACAAAAATTACCAGATAATACCCTCAAAATATGTTCTCACAAAAACCAAAATTACCTCAAATTTACCACAAAACATCCTCCAAAACTACACCAGAATTAGCCCAAAATATCTCCAAAATATCCCCACAATTACCCCAAACATCCCCAAAATTACCCCAAAATATCCAAAAAAATTTGCCAAGATTAACCCCAAATTTCCCCAAAATTACCCCAAATTATCCCCACAATCTCAGGAAAAATTACCTCACAATTAGACCAAAAATAGCTCAAAATAGACCCAAAATATTGCCAAAAATATTCCAAAATATTCCTCAAATTTACTCAAAAATATCTCCAAAATAACCCTAAAATGTCCCCTAAGTTACCCAGGGGGTCTAGGAGGCGGGGGGAAAGGGAGGAGGAAGGGCAAAAATTAGTCTGGAGTGGCCCAGGGGGATATTTTGGGGGGTTCTGAAGGTTCCCAAATGGGTCTGAGGGTATCCCAGGTGTGTCCTGGAGCACCCCCAAATGGGTCTGGGGTCTCTGGGGGTCCCCAAATGGGTCTGGGGGCTCCAAACAGGGTCCCAGGTGTCCCCACATGGGTCTGGGACAGGGTCCCAAGGAGTTCCAGAGAGTTTTTGGGAGTCCCCAAATGGGTCTGGGGTCTCTGGGGAGTCCCAAATGGGTCTGGGGGTGTCCCAAGGGGTCTCTGAGCAGTTTGGGGGTGTCCCAAAGGGCTCTCCAAATGGGTGTGGGGGAGTCCCAGGTGCCCCCAATGGGTCTGTGGTGTCAGGGGTGTCCCAAATTGGTCTGGGGGGATCCCAGGGGAGTCTTGGGGGTCCCCAAGTGTCCCCAAAAGTGTCTTGGGTCCCCAGGATGTTCCCCAAATGGGTCTGGGGGAGTCCCAAGGGAGGCCCAGAGGAGTTTGGAGGGGTCCCAACAGAGTTTTGGGGGGATTCCAGGGGCTCTTGGGGTTCCCCAAATGGGTCTGGGGGTTCCCAACTGTCCCCAAAAGAGTCTGGGGTCTCCCAAAGGGATTTCAGGGGGTCCCAGGTGTGTCCCAGGTGTCCCCAAAAGGCTCTGGGGTCTCCCCCCCTTCACCTTGGGTCACCTGGGCAGGGGTTGGGCAGGATCTTTCAATCACTTGCTGCACTTGGGACTTGGCCCCTGCTTGACAAAAAGGCTGATGGAGCTCACAGGCTCCTTCCGGAGAGCAGCTGGCCCTGCAGGATTCCTCTGGGCAGGAGAGTTCCTGCAGTCACAGACTTGCTTTTGATAAATATCATGGCCTGAGCATGGAGTTGGCTTTTTCCCTGCAGTGAATTTAATATTCCGTGTTCGTTTTCCAGAACTCTCTGTCAGAGATGGCTCACTGAAATGATTTCTCTGCTCCCAAGACATGCAAATTACTTTTTTTGGACATTTTTATCCATTTGTTCTTTATTCAAGACTTTGATTTTCTCTGTTGAGGTGCAGGCTATCCCAAAATATGCCAGGACTTTGGAGGAGTGGTTTTATGGAGATGATGGCTCTGGGCTGGGAGCCACACTTCCCAGCTCTGGCCCCAACTTTAGTACCTGCTCTACAGAAATGAACGTTTTCCCAAACAGACACCTTGGGTTTGGAGTTGCCCAACTTGAGGCCATCAAATGCTGCTCTTCAGAGCCTGCACATCTTCCCCCTAAAATCAGATGGAGATTAATGGGTCAAATCTTTCCAAGAATCTCTTTCAACACATCACCTCAAAATAGAAAACCTTACTGTTCCTAAGATAATCTATTTCCAACTAATACCTCTTTCCCGCAATGAAAATAATCTGAAAATCTCTAAAAAGGGTTTCTTATCCAAAGCATGGGATTTAAAATTTTGTCAGCACTACCACTGATTAAAAAAGGATAAGAGATAAGAAAAAGTTCAAAAGGAATGACTGTAAATGTTCTGAGTCATCATGGAGTCAAAAGAACTGGTACCAGATTTGGGGTGAATGAATGGCCCACTAAACTTTCAAAGAAATTTTTGCTGAAAAAAACCAGACTTTTACTTTAAAATACAATTATTATTATAAAAAAACTTAAAGGAAGGGAAAACTGACCAAATTAGGATCTGTAAAACTATCAATGACCCTGTTGTCTGAGCTTTCCATTTGATTTATCCTTCAATATTATTTATGTTTTTCCAAAGGATCAGCACAGAGCCTCCCAGCAGCAGTAACCTCCTGTGACACACAAAATTATGTTGCAATCAGGAATTCTTTCAAGGGCTGCAGCCCAAACACGTACCTGCTTTCAAAGGAAACAGTGCGATTCAACTACCTACAGGTACTAAACAGAGCTGTGGGGTTTTAATTGTGGGACACCGTGAGGGCAGGAATAAGACCTTTCTTACATGAAAGGAGATGGAAAAGGATACTGTTTAAAAAATGCTGATGAGTACTTTGAGAGATCAAGCTCTAAGTGACTGTGGTATTTGACACCTTGATCAGAGCTATATCCCCTTCAGATAATCTGGAAAATCTTTGAGGCTGATTATGGGCTGTGATATATTCATCTGAAATACACTGTTCATATGTTTAACACTAATAAAACACTAATAAAAGTCATGTAATGAAAATAGTATTGAAGAAGAAAACTGCAAAATCATGAGACAAGCATATGCCCCTGCAGAAGACTGACAAAGTTCTCAAAGGTCAAAAACTTTACTGACATGGGATTTTACACTCTTGAATGGTTCAAATTCAAAATTCAGAGTATGGGTTGGAAAATCAACCCAGAAAGTCTGCTCTGGTCAAACTCCTGGAGTTCAACAAGCACCTAGAGACTTTCAGCAATCCATCCACAGGTTTTGAAAACCAATCCACAGGGACTGAGAAATCCAGAGACAAGTCTGTTCCAGTGTCTTTGCAGCCTTTGCTGGGAAATCCATGGCCGGCCCCAAGGCCCTGCAAGACCCAGTTATCAACCATCGAAAATTCACACCCTCAACTTGCAGCTGTTCATTTCCCCAGAAACGGAGTTCATTAAAGAGAAGAATATCTCCCAAGGACAATCAGATAAGTCAAAGCCACTGCAGAACTCCAAAGTGAGGAAGTGCAGGCTGGTGCCCTGAGCCAGGCTGGCTGCTTGTTGGGGGTTAGATTTGCTCCTTTTTTACTTTAAAGATTTTTTTTCTCCGTATGTTACCAAGGAGTCTGTGTTGGATACTTAAAGAGTACTTGACCAAAAACAAAGAGATGGCCAAAAGCTCGGTTGGGGAGGGTTTATCTTATCTGATGTAACTCCAGAAGGGAGAGTGTAACTGCCTTCTCTGATAACAAGTCAGCTGTTAAAAATCGGTTGGAGTATTATCTCTTATCTCTGCTCAGTCTTTCACTACCCCCATGGGAATATCTTCTGTTAACGCACCATTAAAGCTCAGCAATGGCATGACACATTTCATCACCCTATTGTGAGATGCTCTACCACAGAGCAGAAGGCAAACCATTTCTACCGAGATAAAAAAGATCCACAGGTGTCACCAGGCACTGGGGTGTTCCCCTGAGACTCCCAAAGGAAGTCTGGACCCACTTCAGGACCCCTGGCTCCACAGGACCATCTCTGCTTCCAACAGGACACCTCTGCCACCCCAGTAGGGCTGACTTTGGACTGTTTCCAACGCCCTGACTAACAGGGTGTCAGGTTGTATTTCTGACTCTCAAGTTTTAGGTTGTTTTGGAGGGTTTTTTTTTTTGTGTTTTCTTTTTGTTCATTTGTTTGTTCTCTGAGATTCCTTGTTTGTTTGTGGTTTTTTTTTTTTTTGCTTATTTTTTCGTACTTCAACATTTGTATTTTTAATATCCCTAGTAAAGAACTGCTCTACTCCACAGGACCATCTCTGCTTCCAACAGGACACCTCTGCCAGTCCAGGAGGGCTGACTTTGGACTGTTTCCAATGCCCTGACTAACAGGGTGTCAGATTGTATTTCTGACTCTGTCGAGTTTTAGGGTTTTGTTTTTGTGGGTTTTCTGTTTTGTTTTGTTTTGTTTTGCCTTTTTTTTTGTGTGTTGTTTGTTTGTTTGTTTGTTTGTTTTCTGAGATTCCTTGTTTGTTTGCTTATTCTTTTTTACTACAAGATCTGTATTTTTAATATCCCTGGTAAAGAACTGCTATACCTATCCCCAAAATCTTTGCCTAACAGCCTTTTAATTGCAAATTTACAATTATTTGAAAAAGGGGAGAGGGGGGCTTACATTCCAAGGGAGACTCCAGTCTTCCTTGGCAGATCCCTGTCTATTCAAACCAAAACAGAGCCCAAGTTCCCTGAAGTATGAGTTGGAGCAGGAGCGTGTTGGAAGTTCGGTTTGATCCTTTTTTATTTACTGATTTTTCTCCATAAGTTGCTGGGAGACTAAGTACTGAGTGATTCTGGGTGCTTGACCAAAATATAGAGGTGACCAAAAGTCAGGAGGGGGAGATAACGTGAGTTTTGGGGCAGGAAAAAGGACAGGGCTGGGGGCAGCTTCTCTCTCTTGCTCTCGGTGTCAGGGAGAGGACAGCCAGGCTGCTGCTTGCTGTGGGAGGAGTTTGCTGCCAGCACCAAAGTGCAGTCCTGTGAAATCTGCCAACCCCTGCTCATGTGCCCAGGAATTCTGAGCTCGTCTCCCCCTGCCCTGCTGGCCCAGCCCCATCCCGCTGCCGCCGTTTCTTCGGCGCTGCCTTGAGGCTTTTTGCTGCTCTGTGACCCCACACTGCCCTGCCCTGCTGGGACATCCCTGCCATTCCAGCTGCCACTGCACAGCTTCTGATCCCATCCACCAGCCTGGGATTTTTCCACTGTTCCAGCTTGGTGCTCTCAGGGTCCCAAGAGATTGGACTGCCCTGGGCTTTGTGAAACAATGCCTCCCAAGGTTCCTGGTTGTGTTTGCTATTAATGCTGCACTTGTTGTTGTTTGTTGGCCTTGTTATATATACTAGTAAAGAACTGTTCTTCTTAACCTCACCCCCCTGCCTGAAAGCCCATTTCCTTTTCTAGATTAGAATAATTTGGAGGGAGGGGGTTTGAATTCTCCATTTCTAGGGAGGCCCTGCCCCTCCCCAGCAGATCACTGTCTTTCAAACAAAGACAGCCTTTCATGTGTCCTCAGTACTCCTAGCATGCATCCTTGTAATTCCTTCAATCTGTTCATTTAGCACAGTCCTGGTGTTCTGTTAGACCAGGAGACCTGTTCGAAATAACTGTGTAGTTATTGGCTTTCACATTTATATCTTGGCTTTTGCAAATTATTTTGACACCGTGCAGTTTGTAATCTCTTTTAAACTGCTTTTGATATAGTCTAATTTGTCACCCTGTAGAAGTTAATACCCTAATCCCTGTGGAGATTGCATATTTCAGTGTGATAAATGTATTATAGTTTATGGTTTTGCAAAATATTGAAAGAGAATATATTATAAAACTAAAAATATATAATATAAAGACAATAATCAGAAACATAAACATAAATATAAATACAAATACAAATATAAACAACAATATAAATATACAATTTAATAGACTATATTATTATTAAAAAATTAAAATGTGCTAATTATCTTTGCAGAAGTAACTATGGTTGGGAAATAATGACTGATGCCTGTATTTCTGTAACTGACTGACAAGAGTAAAATGGCTGATGTTGATTGAAAGAAAAACGTTGGCTAAAAAGCCTGGATGATAAGATAACATCGGAAAAAAAACCCCAGGCAAATAACACAGAAAGAGCCAGGAGGAATCCACCACCGACCCTTTGACCATCAATAACTGCCAAACCACAGACCAGGCTGCCTCGAGAGGAAAGAAACCACAAAAGTCTCAAAATCACATCTGCATTATGGCACATTATCTAAGAGGATGAGGTCAGGGGTCGAACTAAGCTTAAGAATTGCCAGAAAATATGCACACAAAGGAATGTTTAAATGTGTATAGTCTTCATGAATATGCATTTGACCATTAGTCTTGGGTTGCAATGCAAGATGGAACCAAAGTTTGTATTCCATTCCCATCTGTTAAAACCAGGTGGGGCAGTGTTCTTTATCTCTTCCATGGCCCATCCCTCATAACTCCAGGGATTATCTTCTCTTAATGGCCCAGCTGTTAAAACCAGGTGGGGCAGTGTTCTTTATCTCTTCCACACCCCATCCTCCCTCCAGGGGCTTATCTTCTGTTAATGGGCCATTGATGTTCACTGCATGACTGATAAAAGTAAACCATCCCATTGGGAGATGCTCCACCCAGAGGGAGGAGCCAAGCATTCCTACCGGGATATAATCTGATATTCACCACACCAGAAGCAGCCTGTTTCCACTGGATTTCCAGAGGAGCGCCAGACCCATCTGGACCACCACTGGACCTTCAGAGGAAAACGACACCCTTCTACAAGGTCATTGTTTCAAGAAAACCACATCTGTCACTGCAGGAGGACTGCAGCCACAAACACCCTGACTAACTTTGTGTCAGGTTGTATTCTGACTTTGTCTGTTGTTTTGGCGTTTTTTTTCTACTGCATTTATATTTTAATTTTTAGTTTTTTAGTTTAGCCTGCGAGGAAGAGGAAGATGCCCCGGGACAGCCAGGCAGGTGAGGAGGAAGTCAGTGCCCCTTTCCCCCTCTCTCCTGCTCCATCTCCCAGCCCAGCACGGCCCCCGGCTGCAGGACAACCCCACTGCCAACACTCTCCTGCTGGGGATGGACTGAGGAGATCTCCTTCCCCTTCCCTCTGGCACAGAGGCAAATCCCATCCTCTCCTTGTCCTTCCTCCCCCAGATAAGAATCTTAGGATGGAGACCAGGGAGGACAAATCCCCACAACAGAACCTTGTAGAAGAGGCCATTGTGAGCGGCTCCACGGCACAGGAATCCAACAGGGAGGAAAAGCCCCAGAGATCCCGCAGGAGGAGGGGCTCCAAACCCATCCCAGGGGGCTCTGAGGAGAAAAGACCAACCCTGTGCCAGGAAGGTGGACAGAGCTTCAGCCAGGGCTCTGAGCTGGTCCATGAGCAGCTTCATGATGGGGAGAAGCCCCACAAGTGCTTGGAGTGTGGGAAGAGCTTCAGCCGGAGAGACCACTTGATCAGACACCAGAGGATCCACACTGGGGAAAGGCCCTATGAGTGTCCCCAGTGTAGGAACAGGTTTCAGACCAGCTCCAGTCTCCTCTCACACCAGCGCATTCACACTGATGAGAGGCCCTTCCACTGCCCCGACTGCAAGAAGGGCTTCAAGCACAACTCCACTCTCATCACCCACCGACGTATCCACACTGGGGAGAGGCCCCACGAGTGTGGGGAATGTGGGATGAGCTTCAGCGACAGATCTAGCCTGATCAGCCACCAGAGGATCCACACCAGGGATCAGCCCTATGAGTGTGAGCAGTGTGGGAAGAGCTTCAGCCACCGCTCTGGCCTGATCTGCCACCAGAACACCCACGCTGAGGAAAGGCCATACAAGTGTGGGGAATGTGGGAAGGGCTTCAACCAGAGGGGCCACCTGATCATCCACCAAATGAGCCACACTGGGGAGAGGCCCTATGAGTGTTCTGAGTGTGGGAAGAGGTTTAAGACCAGCTCCCTTCTCCTGCGGCACCAGCAGATTCACAGAGAGGAGAGACCCTTCCACTGCCCCGACTGCAGGAAGGGCTTTAAGCACAACTCCCACCTCATCAGGCACCGGCGCATCCACACTGGGGAGAGGCCCCACGAGTGTCCCCAGTGTGGGAAGAGCTTCACCAGGAGCTCTCACTTGACCCAACACCAACAGAAGCACCGGTAAGGAAATGGCTCTGAGAGTGCCCCAACTGTGGGAAGATGTTCATGTCAGTCTCCAACTCCATCTTATATCAGATGACCCTCATTTGGCATAGCCCGGGTGACCCACATTCCCTATGATCTGCAGTGGGATGACATTAGTCTGGTTTTTTTTTGGTGGTGGTCTCAAATATTCTTTGATTCATCTTTATTCATTTAAACCAGAGAAAATTTGGTAAAACTCAATAAATTCCTAAAGGTATCTAAAGCCTTATTTTTTACTAGAGAATTTGAGATTCTGGAGGGTATATTGGAGGACATGGGGGTTGTGGTGGTATTTCGTGTGATTGTCTCCATTTCTTCGCACTCAAAAAGACAAGAGAATTTGATCTGTTACCTCAAAACCACTCAATAGCACTGAATACTACTCAATCCCACCCCAAAATTACTTGATTCCACAGCCCCTCAGAGTGGGATGGACTTGGAAGGGGATTGGGCAAAGTGTGCTGCAAATCAGGAGGGGTGAGATGGGCATTGGGTAGGGCAGGATTGGTGGGAGGGTGTTTGGGAGGTGTGAAATTGGGGAAATAGGGCTTGGGAAGGGGGTCTTGATGTCCAGGAGGGGTGGGATGGGTTGGGATTGGGGAGGTCGGATGGGGTCTGAAATGAGACACTCAAAGTTTGGGGATGATGAAGGCAGGGGAAAACCCGTTACTAACTCAATTTTTGGGTATTACATGTTCCTGAAGAGATTTTGGGGTATCCCACATTTCTGAGGCGCTTTTGGGCACTCCCCAGCTCTTGGGGGGTTTCCTGAGAGCAGGTCCCTGCAGCCCCATTGCCAGGGGTGGCTGCCTTGGGCACCAGCTCAGAGCTGCAGCCACAGTCCGTTGCCTCGGTGCTGGAGAGCAGAGAAATGATGAATGGCCCCAGACATCTCCAGGGTGTGTTTGGGGGTCAGGGCAAGTTCTGCGTAGGTGGGGCGGTCACTGCCCCAGCCCCAGCCACTGCAGCCTCTGCTCCAGCCCCAAAGTGGCTGCCAAGGCCCTGGCACCCCAAAAACCCCACCTGTGAGAGGGACCAGAGCAGGCGAGGCTGTGACATGGGTGTGACACTGACATGTCCCATTGCCCCAGAGCTCCCAGCAGCTGAGATGGTGCTGGATCTAAGGGGGACTGTGGATCTCCCCCTCTCTCTTCCTGACTTCCTCATCTGAAAATCTGGAGAACTGTAAGTAGGAAAGGTCAGAGTTTGCTCAGTCAGTGCTTTGCAAAGTGATTTACTGTAATTCCATGTTGCTTTAAGATTTCCTAACTATCTCATCCCTTGATGTTTGCAAGTTAAAAGTTTGTTCTCCACCCTCATGAGAAGTTTGTTGTTTTCTCCCATGTGCCCCCTGAGGGGATCGAGGTACCTCAAGTCCCTTTCCAACAGCGGCCGAGCCAGCTTGGGGCACAGCAGCAGGAACTGCAGTGCTGAGCAAGGCCTGTCTTGGCTGGAGGGAGCAGAAAGGCCAAGCCCTGAGCCCAGGCCTGGCACAGCAGGGCCTGTCCCTCCCGGGTGCCTCGGGGCTCTTTGTGGGCCAGTGGGATGGCAGGGGCAGCAAGGACAAATGTCATCAAACTGCAAGCCCTGCCAGCCTCCTCAGGGAGGGGCCAGGGAGGAGCAAAGTGCAGGCCCTGAAAGGAAAGTTCCTCCTGTGGGGCCTCCAGAGGCGCTGCCAGAGCCCAGGGGACAAAGGCCTGGGTGCCTGTGGCCCTGCCAGCCCTGCCCAGCCCTTGGCCATGTGTCCTGCAGGCTGTGCCCCCTGTGCGTGCTGCTGCTGTGCCCTGGCCGGCTGCACATGCCCATCTCGCTGTCCCCCCCAGCATTTCCCAGCCCAGCATTTCTGTGCCCTCCCTGGGCTCCCTGCACCCAGCGCTGCCAGCTCCTGGCACACAGAGCCAGGCCAGGAGCCCACCCTGCCAAGGGCCTTTGGAGCAGCCTGGTGCCTGCCATGGCTCCTGACCTCAGCAGCTGCTCCTGGGATGCTTCCATGTTACCCCAGCCTTTAGAGGGGCAACACGTTGTGACGTGGGAGTGGACCTTCACAGAGGACAGCAGGCAGCAGCTTGGTGAAACATGGAAAGCTCTTTATTATCTGACTCCAAAGGCTTATATACATTTTGTACAGAGGGCCAAGATTGGCCCAAGGAGGTTACAACCTCCTGACTCCATTGGTCAATATGACCATCAGTCAAGTTCTCTCTCAGAGAACAAGAATGCAAAACATAGAGATAATTTCTAAGAATACTATATTGTTTACATGAAGCAGCGTGAGAAGCTGCTGCAAAGACTCAAACACTTTGAAACCAAGAAATTCAGGGACGACACCACAGCATGATGTCACATCTTGCTCTGCAATGTCACACACCCCCCTCTTTGATGCTGTAGCTGCTCAATGACCTCACACAACAAACTCTGTGATGTCATAGCCCAATCTGTGACCTCACACAACCCACTCTGTGCTGTCACACAGCCCCTTTGTGACATCACAGCTGCTCTGGGGCCCTGTGACACAGCCCCAGAGGTGCTGCTGTGACACAGCCTCCTCTGGGACAGCACACAGCCCCTGTCAGTGCTGAGCCCCTGTGAGCTCTGCCTGTGCCCTGCTCGTGTCCCTGAGATGCCCTGGCAGTGCCCCAGCCCTGCTGGGCTGTGCACAGGAGCTGCTCCTGGGCAGAGCTGTCTCTCTGCAGCGCTGCCCTTGCCAGGAGCTGCCTCTGTGCCAGGAGCCCGGCCCAGCTCAGCAGCACAGACACAGGACAAGGACTTCAGTGACCCTCTTGGGGTTTGTGCTGAGGCCCTGAACATCAGTCCCTGAGAAGGACGGGTAGAAACTCTTGCAGAACTCCAAGTCAGAATTCAACTCCAAGGTTTTCTGAAGTTTTAATGGGTCCCACTGAGGGTCATGACAGAGAAAGTGTCCCCAGGCCCCAGGCAGAGCATAGAACTGCAGGCAGTGATGACAGGTGGGGACAAAGAGAAGCCAAGTCGTGGTGTCCTGGGGCACAGCAGCCTCTGTGCCAGCAAGGCTGTGCTTTGATTTCCCCCAGATCTGGTGCAGTTAATTGATGCTTACCTTCGTGTGGGATGAAACTTGGAATTGCCACCATAATTGTTGCATTGTCAGTTTATTACTGTTTGGGATTTGCTTGCATTTTCATCACAAGTGACTTGTGGAAAGAGCAAATATTCATTAAAGGATTTTATGTGGAGTTAAGTTCTATTCTCTCATTCATGACTCAGCAGGAGATTCTCCAATGAAGAAATGAAGCTTTTGCCTGAAGCTCCCACTGTGCCCAGGACAGGAAGCCCTGGGAGTGTCTGGGACATCCCGGCTCTTTGGCAGCCTGGGCACTCCTGGGGTGTCACCATGGAGCCCCCGTGAGTGCCTGTGACAGATGGGTGCCTTTGCAGCCCAAGGTGCCCTGGGATGTGCCCATGGCATGGCTGGGACTGCCTCTGCCCACAGGGCTCTTGAGCATCCCAGCTCAGGCCTGGGGCCAGACTCCCTTGCCATGGCAACCATTTGCAGTGCCATTGCCAGGGCCAGGGGATGCCAGAAGGGATCCCAGAATGGGCTGAGTTGGGAGGGAGCCATCAGGATCCTGGAGTGCAACTGCTGGCCCTGCACAGGACAGCCCAACAATCCCAGCCTGGGCCTGGCAGCGCTGTCCAAAGGCTGCTGGAGCTCAGAGAGCCCTGGAGCTGTGAGCCTTCCCTGGGAGCCTGTTCAGTGGCCCAGCAGCCTCTGGGGGAAAAACCTTTTCCTGAGATCCAACCCAAAGCTGCCCCGAGTCAGCTTCAGCCGTTGCCTGCAGTCCTGTCCCTGGGCCCCAGAGGGAAGAGGTTCCCACAGCCCCCAGCCAGGGACCCGCTCCCAAGGCTGTTGCCAGGGCAGCCAGGGCTGGCACCAGCTGTGATGCTCGGTTTCCCCAGGCCGGGCTTTAGGAATGGGATTCCCCAATTTCCTGCTCCCGCTAAAACCGTGCCGCCCCTGGCTGCCCTCCAGCCTCCCATTGAAAGTACAAAAGGCAAAGACCCCAGGCTGAGATAAGAACAATTTACTGGGAACAGCAACAGAATAAACAACAAACTGGAACAGAAAGAATAGTGATAACAGAAGGGGATAAGACAAAGTATATACAGGGAAATTACAACCAATTACCAACTGGCTCACTCGGCAACATATTTTATCCTGCATGGGAAGGACACCCTTCTCTTTGGGAGAGAGAGAGAGAGTCCCTTTCCTGACCCTGGCAATGACATGATATGGGATCAAAGACAATGACAGGGCCATGGCCAGATCCTGACGTTCTTCAATCCCACCTCACATCATTGCCAGGATCAGGGAAAGGGACAGGTTTCCTCCCAGCATGGATCATGGTAAATGTGGGTCACCAGGGTTCTGCAAAATGTTGAGTCCTCTGATAGGGGTTGAGGTTGGAGACTCAAATTATGCTCTTCCAAGAGTCAGGACACTCTCCAGGCTTCCCTCACTGGTGCCTCCGTTGGTGTCTGGTCAAGTGAGAGCTCTGGGTGAAGCTCTTCCCACACTGGGGACACTTGTGGGGCCTCTCCCCAGTGTGGATGCGCCAGTGCCTGATGAGGGCGGAGTTGTGCTTGAAGCCCTTCCCACAGTCGGGGCAGCGGAAGGGCCTCTCCTCTCTGTGAATCCGCTCGTGCATGAGAAGATCTGAGCTGGTCTGAAACCCCTTCCCACACTCAGGACACTGATAGGGCCTCTCTCCAGTGTGGCTCATTTGGTGAATGATCAGTTTGGACCTTTGGATAAAGCCCTTCTCACATTCCCCACACTTGTATGGCCTTTCCTCAGTGTGGGTGTTTTGATGGCAGATCAAGGTGGAGCGTTGGCTGAAGCTCTTCCCACACTGCTCACACTGGTAGGGCCGTTCCCTGGTGTGGATCCTCTGGTGGACGATCAGGCTGGATCTGTGGCTAAAGCTCATCCCACATTCCCCACACTCGTGGGGCCTCTCCCCAGTGTGGATGCGCCGGTGGGTGACAAGGGTCAGAGTTGTGCCTGAAGCCCTTCCTGCAGTCGGGGCAGCGGAAGGGCCTCTCTTCTGTGTGAATCCGCTCGTGCCTGAGGAGATGGGAGCTGGTCTTAAACCTCTTCTGGCACTGGGGACACTCGTAGGGCCTCTCCCCAGTGTGGATCCTCTGGTGGCTGGTCAGGTCGGGTCTCCGGCTGAAGCTCTTCCCACACTCCAAGCACTTGTGGGGCTTCTCCCCATCATGAAGCTGCTCATGGACCAGCTCTGAGCCCCGGCTGAAGCTCTGTCCACCTTCCTGGCTCAGCTTGGGTCTTTGCTCCTCAGAGCCCCCTGGGATGCGTTTGGAGCCCCTCCTCCTGCGGAATCTCTGGGGCTTTTCCTCCCCATTGGATTCTTTCATTGTGGGGCTGCTCAAAATGGCCTCTCCCATGAGGTTCTGCTGTGGGGATTTGTCCTCCCTGGTCTCCATCCTCAGCTCCTTGTCTGCGGGGGAAAGGACAAGGAGAGGATGGGATTTTCCTCTGTGCCAGAGAGAAGGGGAAGGAGATCCCCTCAGTCCATCCCCAGCAGGAGAGTGTTGGCAGTGGGGTTGTCCTGCAGCCGGGGGCCGTGCTGGGCTGGGAGATGGAGCAGGAGAGAGGGGGAAAGAGGCACTGACTTCCTCCTCACCTGCCTGGCTGTCCCGGGGCATCTTCAATTTCCTTGCAGCCTAAATTAAAAAAAAAAAAACGAAAAATTAAACTAAAAACGCAGTAGTAAAAAAAAAAAAAATATCTACTGACAGAGTCAGAATACAACCTGACACAAAGTTAGTCAGGGTGTTTGTGGCTGCAGTCCTCCTGCAGTGACAGATGTCATTTTCTTAAAATAATGATCTTTCAGAAGGGTGTAGTTCTCCTCTGATGGTCCAGTGGTGGTGTAGATGGGTCTGGTGCTCCTCTGGAAATCCAGTGGAAACAGACTGCTTCTGGCGTGGTGAATTTGAGATTATATCCAGGTAGGAATGCTTGGCTCCTCCCTGTAGGAGGAGCATCTCACAATGGGATGATTTACTTTTATCAGTCATGCAGTGAACATCAATGGCCCATTAACAGAAGATAAGCCCCTGGAGGGAGGATGGGTTGTGGAAGAGATAAAGAACACTGCCCCACCTGGTTTTAACAGATGGACCATTAACAGAAGATAATCCCTGGAGTTATGAGGGATAGGCCTTGGAAGAGATAAAGAACACTGCCCCACCTGGTTTTAACAGATGGGAATAGAATACAAACTTCTGGTTCCATCTTGCATTGCAACCCAAGGCTATTGGTCAAATGCATATTTATGAAGACTATACACTTTTAAATATTCCTTTGAGTGCACATTTTCTGGGAATTCTTTAGCTTAGTTCGACCCCTGACCTCATCTTCCTAAAGGATGTGCCATAATTCAAATGTGATTTTGAGACTTTTGTGTTTTATTTCCTCTCAAGGCCACCTGGTCTGTGGTTTGGCAGTTATTGATGGCCAAAGGGTTGGTTGTGGATTCCTCCTGGCCCTTTGTGTGTTATTTGCCTGGGGTTTTTTTCAATGTTATCTTATCATCCAGATATTTTTAGCCAACGTTTTTCTTTGAATCAACATTAGCCATTTCACTATTGTCAGTCAGTTACAGAAATACAGGCATCAGTCATTATTTCCCAACCATAGTCACTTCTGCAAAGATAATTAGCACATTTAAATTTTTTAATAATAATATAGTCTATTAAATAGTATATCTATGTTGTTGTTTATATTTGTATTTGTATTTGTATTTAGATTTACATTTAGATTTAGATTTATGATTATTGTCTTTATACTATATATTTATAGTTTTATAACTCTATTTCAATATTTTGCAATACCATAAACTATAATACATTTATCACACTGAAATATGCAATCTCCACAGGGATTAGGGTATTAACTGCTAAAGGGTGACAAATTAGACTACATCAAAAGCAGTTTAAAAGAGATTACAAACTGCACGGTGTCAAAATAATTTGCAAAAGCGAGGATATAAGTGTGAAAGCCAAGAACTACACAGTTATTTCTAACAGGTCTCCTGGCCTAACAGAACACCAGGACTGTGCTAAATGAGCAGATTGAAGGAATTACAAGGATGCATGCTAGGAGTACTGAGGACACATGAAAGGCTGTCTTTGTTTGAAAGACAGGGATCTGCTGGGGAGGGGCAGGGCCTCCCTAGAAATGGAGAATTCAAACCCCCTCCCTCCAAATGATTATAATTTAGAAAAGGAAAGGGGCTTTCAGGCAGAGGGATGAGGTTAAGAAGAACAGTTCCTTACTAGTATATTTAACAAGGCAAACAAACAACAACAACTGCAGCATTAATAGCAAACACAACCAGGAACCTTGGGAGGCATTGTTTCACAAAGCCCGGGGCAGTCCAATCTCTTGGGACCCTGAGAGCACCAAGCTGGAAGAGTGGAAAAAATCCCAGGCTGGTGGATGGGATCAGAAGCTGTGCAGTGGCAGCTGGAATGGCAGGGATGTCCCAGCAGGGCAGGGCAGTGTGGGGTCACAGAGCAGCAAAAAGCCTCAAGGCAGCGCCGAAGAAACGGCGGCAGCGGGATGGGGCTGGGCCAGCAGGGCAGGGGGAGACGAGCTCAGAATTCCTGGGCACATGAGCAGGGGTTGGCAGATTTCACAGGACTGCACTTTGGTGGTGGCAGCAAACTCCTCCCACAGCAAGCAGCAGCCTGGCTGTCCTCTCCCCGACACCGAGAGCAAGAGAGGGAAGCTGCCCCCAGCCTGTCCTTTTTCCTGCCCCAAAACTCACGTTATCTCCCCCTCCTGATTTTGGCCACCTCTGTATTTTGGTCAAGGACCCATAATCACTCAGTACTTAGTCTCCCAGCAACTTACGGAGAAAAAATCAGTAAATAAAAAAGGATCAAAGTGAACCTCCAATTATCTCCAACTCCTACTTCAGGGAACTTGGGCTCTGTTTTGGTTTGAATAGACAGGGATCTGCCAAGGAAAACTGGAGTCTCCCTTGGAATGTAAGCCTCCTCTCCTCCTTTTCAAATTATTGCAAATTTGCAATTAAAAGGCTGTTAGGCAAAGATTTTGGGGATAGGTATAGCAGTTCTTTACTAGGGATATTAAAAATACAAATGTTGTAGTACAAAAGAATAAGCAAACAAACAAACAAGGAATCTCAGAATACAAAAAAAAGCCAAAACAACCTAAAACTTGAGCAAGTCAGAAATACAACCTGACTCCCTGTTAGTCGGGGCTTTGGAAACAGTCCAAAGTCAGCCCTCCTGGGGTGGCAGAGTTGTCCTGTTGGAAGCAGAGATGGTCCTGTGGAGCCAGGAGTCCTGAAGTGGGTCCAGACTTCCTTTGGGAGTCCCATGGGAACACCGGAGTGCCTGATGACACCTGTGGCTCTTTTTTATCTCGGTAGAAATGGTTTGCCTTCTGCTCTGTGGTAGAGCATCTCACAATAGGGTGATGAAATGTGTCATGCCATTGCTGAGCTTTAATAGTGCATTAACAGAAGATATTCCCGTGGGGCTAGTGAAAGACTGAGCAGAGATAAGAGATAATACCCCACCCGTTTTTTAACAGCTGGCTTCTTATCAGAGAAGGCAGTTACCCCCTTCCTTCTGGAGTTACAACAGATAAGATAAAACCTCCCCAACTGAGCTTTTGGGCATCTCTTTGTTTTTGGTCAAGCACTCTTTAAGTATCCAACACAGTCTCCTTGGTAACTTACGGGGAAAAAATTCTTTAAAGTAAAATAGGATCAAACCTAAACCCTAACGAGCAGCCAGCCTGGCTCAGGGCACCAGCCTGCACTTCCTCACTTTGGAATTCTGCAGTGGCTTTGACTTGCCTGATTGTCCTTGGGAGATATTCTTCTCTTTAATGCTTCGTTGCCATGACTATCTGTGCATGCACTGAAGAGAAATGAACTCAGTTTCTGGGGAAATGAGCAGCTGCAAGTTGAGGGTGTGAAGTTTAGATGGTTGATAACTGGGTCTTGCAGGGCCTTGGGGCTGGCCATGGATTTCCCAGCAAAGGCTGCAAAGACGCTGGAACAGACTTGTCTCTGGGTTTCTCAGTCCCTGTGGATTGGTTTTCAAAACCTGTGGATGGATTGCTGAAAGTCTCTGGTGCTTGTTGAACTCCAGGAATTTGACCAGAGCAGACTTTCTTGGTTGATTTTCCAACCTATACTCTGAATTTTGAATTTGAACCATTCAAGAGCATAAAATTGAATTAAGTTGGTTTTTATTTCTTCCCATGTCAGTAAAGTTTTTGACCTTTGAGAACTTTGCCAGTCTTCTGCAGGGGCATATGCTTGTCTCTGATGATTTTGCAGTTTTCTTCTTCAATACTGTTTTCATTACATGACTTTTATCAGTATTTTATCAGTATCAAACACCTGAACAGTGTATTTCAGATGAATATATCACAGCCATAATCAGCCTCAAAGATTTTCCAGATTATCTGGAGGGAATATAGGTACAATCAAGGTTTCAAATACCACAGTCACTTAGAGCTTGATCTCTCAAAGTCCTCATCAGCATTTTTTAAACAGTATTCTTTTCCATCTCCTTTCATGTAAGAAAGGTCTTATTCCTGCCATCACGGTGTCTCACAATTAAAACCCCACAGCTCTGTTTAGTACCTGTAGGTAGTTGAATTGCACTGTTTCCTTTGAAAGCAGGTACGTGTTTGGGCTGCAGCCCTTGAAAGAATTCCTGATTGCAACATAATTTTGTGTGTCACAGGAGGTTACTGCTGCTGGGAGGCTCTGTGCTGATCTTTTGGAGAAGATAAATAATATTGAAGGATAAATCCAATGGAAAGCTCAGACAACAGAGTCATTGAAAGTTTTACAGGTCTTAGTTTTGTCAGTTTTCCCTTCCTTTAATTTTTTTAAAAGTAATTGTATTTTAAAGTGAAAGTCTGTTTTTCAGCAAAAATTTATTTGGAAGTTTAGTGGGCCATTCATTCACCCCAAATCTGGCACCAGTTCTTTTGATTCCATGATGATTCAGAAAATTTACAGTTATTCCTCTTGAACTTTTTCTTACCTCTTATCTTATGTTTTTCTTATCAGTGGTAGTGCTGACAAATTTAAAGGCTATGGTTTCAGCAGAAAAACGCCTTTTTATAGATCATCAGATTATTTTCATTGTGGGAAAGAGGTATTAGCAGGAAATAGATTCTCTTAGGGAAGGTAAGATTTTCTATTTTGAGGAGATGTGTTCAAAGAGATTAATGGAAAGATTTGACCCATTTATCTCCATCTGATTTTAGGGGGAAGATGTGCAGGCTCTGAAGAGCAGCATTTGATGGCCTCAAGTTGGGCAACTCCAAACCCAAGGTGTCTGTTTGGGAAAACGTTGATTTCTGTAGAGCAGGTACTAAAGTTGGGGCCAGAGCTGGGAAGTGTGGCTCCCAGCCCAGAGCCATCATCTCCATAAAACCACTCCTCCAAAGTCCTGGCATATTTTGGGATAGCCTGCAGCTCAACAGTGAAAATCAAAGTCTTGTATAAAGAACAGAGAGGGAAAAGGGTAAAAAATGTCAGAAGAAAGTAATTTGCATGTCTTGGGAGCAGAGAAATCATTTCAGTGAGCCATCTCTGGCAGAGAGTTTTGGAAAACGAACCCAGAATATTAAATTCACTGCAGGGAAAAAGCCAACTCCATGCTCAGGCCATGATATTTATCAAAAGCAAGTCTGTGATTGCAGGAACTCTCCTGCACAGAGGAATCCTGCAGGGCCAGCTGCTCTCCGGAAGGAGCCTGTGAGCTCCATCAGCCTTTTTGTCAAGCAGGGGCCAAGTCCCAAGTGTAGCAAGTGATTGAAAGATCCTGCCCAAGCCCTGCCCAGGTGACCCAAGGTGAAGGGGGGGGGGAGATCCCAGAGCCTTTTGGGGACACCTGGGACACATCTGGGACCCCCTGAAATCCCTTTGGGAGACCCCAGACTCTTTCAGGGACACTTGGGAACCCCCGGACTCATTTGGGGAGCCCCAGGACCCCCTGGGACACCCCCAAAACTCTCTTGGGACCCACCCAAACTCCTTTAGGCCCCCCTTGGGACACCCCCAGACCCATTTGGGGAACCTCCTGGGGGCCCCAGACCTTTATGGGGACACGTGGGTACCCCCAGGTTTCTCCTGGTATCCCCCCAGACCCATTTGGGACACCCTTGACACCCCAGACCCATTGGGGACGCCTGGGACTCCTCCACACCCATTTGAGGAGCACTTTGGGACCCCCCAAACTCCTCAGAGACCCCTTGGGACACCCCAAGACCCATTTCAGACTCCTCTGCGACCCCAGACCCATTTGAGGTCTCCCAAAAACTCTCTGGAACCCTTTGGGACCCTGTCCCAGACCCATGTGGGGACACCTGGGACACACTTGGACCCCCAGACCCATTTGGGGACCCCCAGAGACCCTCAGATCCACTTGAAGATGCTCCAGGACCCACCTGGGACACCCCCAGACCCATTTGGTAACCTTTAGAACGCCCCAAAATCCCCCGGGGACACCATCCAGGCCCATTTCTGCCCCTCCCTTTCTCCACCCTCCCAGATCCCCCTGGGTAACTTAGGGGATATTTTCAGGTTATTTTGGAGATATTTTGGAGTAAATTTAAGGAATGTTTTGGGGTAATTTTGGCAATATTCTGGGACTATTTCTAGCTAATTTTGGCCTATTTCTGAGGTAATTTTTCTGAGATTTTGAGGATAATTTGGGGTAATTATGGGGATGTTTTGGGGTAATTTGGGGTTAATCTTGGTGTAGTTTTTTGGATATTTTGGGGTAATTTTGGGGATGTTTTGGTGATATTTTGGGCTAATTCTCGTGTGATTTTGTGGTAGTTTTGGGGGATGTTTTGTGGTAAAATTGGGGTAGTATTGGCTTTTTGAGAGTACACATTTTGATGATATTTTGTGGTAATTTTTGTGTAATTTTGTGGATATTTTGTGGTAATTTGGAGACAGGTGAGAGAAAATTCCCCAGGAATTTTCCAAAAAAATTCCCAAAAATCTGCGGGGGAGGTTGCCTAAAATGTCCCTGAAATATTAAAAAAAAAATCCAAAAAATGTGTGGGGAATGTTTCTCTAATCCCCCAAAACCCATCTCTGTGTGATCAGCCTGTGCTCAGCACCCGGCCCCAGCAGTGTCCCAGTGCCAGCCTCTGTGGCATCGGTCCCCACAAGGGCTTTCCATGGCAATGGCCAGGCCAGGTGACCCAGGTGTGGTGTCCCAGGGAGGGCTGCCATGGAAACAGTGGCCAGCCCTGACCCTTTCTGTCTGCCTGAGCTGCCTTTGGCCCTGGCAGTGGCGTTTGCTGCTGGTCCCGCGGCGCCTGAGCAGCCAGCGCGGCACAGGGCAGGTGGCCATGGCACAGCCCCCAGCAAGGGATCCCCTCTGCCTCTGGGCACTGACACCAGCCCTGAGCAAGGGGCCCAGGCAGTGGGCTCGGGGCAGTGCCCGTGGCCACAGCCCCTTGCCATGGCCCAGGCCAGCTTGGCATGATGATCCACCCTCACTCCTGGCCCAGGCCAGCCCTGCACTGCCCTTCCCCACTGCCTGTCTGCACACAAGCACTTCCAGGCCTCTCTGCATTGCCCTTGCCCTCACTCTGGGCTCACTCACACACCTCCCAACAACCCACCTGCAGCCTGGAGCTGCAAGGAGTTCAAAGCTTGTCTGTCCTTCAGGAGTTAGTCTAATTCTGCCTTCAGCCAACTCTGGATTTGTGTTTATTGCAGAATTTCCTGTGTGTCTAAATAATTCCTTGCATGGTTCCACCTTGGGGAAGAGGAACCTCCTTGGTGGCACCTTGGGCTTGGCACACACTTGAGGAGATTGTCTGAAATTTAGCAGCTTTAGATTGCTACATAGAGGAAGAAACCCCTCTGAGCACAGCCAGTTCTCCAAGCAAAGCAGGTCCCAGGTGAGTGATGTGAGACAGGATGGGGTTGAGGAATGCGGAGCAAGGTTGTCCACACTTGGTCAGAGCTCAAGGCACAGCTTCTCTGAGCAGGCCAGACCTCCTTGTGAGAGTCCCTGGATCAATATCAGTCACTGAATGCGTCAGTCACCTCTTCTCTAAAGAGAACAGGAATACAATATATTCTTTCAAATAGAAATGTGTATTTCTTAGAAGCCCTTGGAAACTTTTCTCCATAACTGCAGTAGGAAACCTTCCTAATGAACTGCACCAGGCCAGAGGGAAATCAAGGCACAGCCATGGTTAGTTAGGACTTGCTTGATCCTAATGAGCCTCGTGGTGCATTTGGTGCTGAGCCCTGGAACCTCAGGGCCTGAGAGGAGATTGCACAAACCTTTCCAGGAGTCAAAGTCAGAGGAAACACCCAAAGTGTCTCAAAGTATTAATGGGTTCCACTGAGGTTCATCCCCAACACAGGCTACTCATGGAGTCCTTGGAGGAGAGAATTGGAAGCCAGGATTGCACAAAAGCCTCTCAGAGACTCAGTGTGGGAAGGAACATCCAAAGTACCTTAAACACTTTGAGTATCTCAAAGCATTAATGAGCCCCACTGAGTGTCAATGCAAAGCTCCCAAGGGACTCATTAAAGCAGATAATTGGAGGCCAATTATCACACACAGCACTCAGATTCAGTGTCAAAAAGTAGTTCCTTAATAAACTTTGAGTACTGTGAAGTGCTAATGAGCCCCACTGAGTGTTGTTACTGACTCAGAATCCCAAGGGACTTGTTAAAGTAGATAATTGGGGCCATGATTGCACAAACCTCTCACAGAGTCAGTTTTAAAAGGAAAACTCCAAGTACCTTAAAATAACTAAAGTATCTTGGAGCATTAATGAGCCCCACTGAGTGTCATTACTGACAAAGCCTCTCAAGGGACTAATTACAGCAGATAATTGGATTGCACAAACCTCTCAGAGATTCCAAGGCAAAGGCAAAATGCAAAGTCTTTTGAAAAACCTGTCATCACTGCCTGCAGTTCTCTGCTCTGCCTGGGGCCTGGGGATATTTTCTCTCTCCTGTCCCTCAGTGGGACCCATTAAAACTTCCAAAAACTTTGGAGTTGGTTTCTGACTTGGAGTTCTTGAGCGGTTTCATCATCTCCCTCTGATGTTCAGGGCCTCATCACCAAGCCCCAAGAGGGTCATTAAAGTCCTTGTGCTGTGTCTGTGCTGCTGAGCTGGGCAGGGCTCCTGGCACAGAGGCAGCTCCTGGCAGCCAAGAAGAGCTTAAAACCACCTTTCTCTTGATGAGCAGCTCTTCTCCCAGCCCAGCAGGGCTGGGGCACTGCCTGCAGCCACCCCGGGCACAGCACACAGGCACAGAGAGCTTCAATCACTCAGGGCTGGCAAGGGGCTGACAAGTGCCTGGGGGAGAATCACTCCCAGCCCTTGGCACAGGAACCTCTGGCTGCAGGACAATGCAGCTGCAGCTCCTGCAGTCCTCTCCTAAAGCTGGAACATGCCAATGCCTACAGACTCTGTGAGTACATTCTCTGCTTCTCTCCTGTGTAGAGCAGCCAGGGGTGCCCAGGGCTGTCCTGCAGAGCAGGGTCCTGCAGCCCAGGGCGCTGTGCTGGGGCAGGGACTCTGCTGCCTGCCAGGGACAGCTCTCAGCCAGCCCTGGGAGCTGCTGCCAGCACTGGGGGACAAGATCTGGGTGGAAGGAGACAGCTGGTAAGGCTTGGAAGGGTTCTACTTCTGTGGTGAGGGTGCTGCATTTTTGAGGAATGCTCCCAACATGACGTTTAATTGCCGAACATTTCCAAGCAGATTATGCAGGGAGTACAGTGAGGCAGGGGCTGCATAAATGGGGAAATCTTGCTTTATAAATCTACTGTTGTCTGTTGTCTGGATGGGAAATTGCACATAGACATTAGTCTCTCAGTTCAGGTTGCGAAAAAAGAACCAAGTAATTTTCTCTCAGACCTTACTAAACCAGGCAGTGACAGAAATCAGCAAAGGGCCTCTTGCAGGCAGCACCAGAATCACTTTTCCAGCCTCCTCAGCGTTGCTCTGAGGTTGCCATCAGAGCCTGCAGAGCCAGAGCTGCCCCTGGGCAGTGCCTGAGCTGGGAGGGCTCTGCAGGGCAGAGCTGAGCCCCCAGGGCTGGGCTGGGCTCTGGCAGCACTGGCAGGGCCCAGCCCTGGGCACAGGGAAGCAGCTGCAGGCAGGGACAGCTCCAGGCAGCAGAGCCCTGGGCTGGGATATTGAAAGTCCTCTCCAAACTGAACTATTCCATGATTACTCTTTTTACAGATGCCCATGCCAAGATGCCACAAATGTCCAACAGCAGCTCCATCAGCCACTTCCTCCTGCTGCCATTGGCAGACACGAGGCAGCTGCAGCTCCTGCACTTCTGCCTCTTCCTGGGCATCTCCCTGGCTGCCCTCCTGGCCAACGGCCTCGTCATCAGCGCCGCAGCCTGCGGCCACCACCTGCACAGCCCCATGTTCTTCTTCCTGCTCCACCTGGCCCTCAGTGACCTGGGCTCCATCTGCACCACTGTCCCCAAAGCCATGCACAATTCCCTCTGGAACACCAGGAACATCTCCTACACAGGATGTGCTGTACAGGTTCTTTTCTTTATGTTTTTCATGTCAGCAGAGTTTTCTCTCCTGACCATCATGTGCTACGACCGCTACGTGTCCATCTGCAAACCCCTGCACTACGGGACCCTCCTGGGCAGCAGAGCTTGTGCCCACATGGCAGCAGCTGCCTGGGCCAGTGCCTTTCTCAACGCTCTCCTGCACACAGCCAATAAATTTTCCCTGCCCCTGTGCCATGGCAATGCCCTGGGCCAGTTCTTCTGTGAAATCCCCCAGATCCTCAAGCTCTCCTGCTCACACTCCAACCTCAGGGAACTTGGGCTCATTGCTGTTAGTGCCTGTCCATTTTTTTGGCTGTTTTGTGTTCATTGTTTTCTCCTATGTGCAGATCTTCAGGGCTGTGCTGAGGATCCCCTCTGAGCAGGGACGGCACAAAGCCTTTTCCACCTGCCTCCCTCACCTGGCTGTGGTCTCCCTGTTCCTCAGCACTGGCACATTTGCTCACCTGAAGCCTTCCTCCATCTCCTCCCCACCCCTTGATCTGGCAGTTTCAGTTCTTTACTCAGTGGTGCCTCCAGCCCTGAACCCCCTCATCTACAGCCTGAGGAACCAGGAGCTCAAGGCTGCAGTGTGGAGACTGATGACTGGATGTTTTCAGAAACAATAAACTGCTGACCAATTTCTGCAAATCACTTATAATAAAAGTCTTCTTTGAGAATTCTTGTTGGTTTCATTTTAGCGGTTCTTTTTATCTGTTTTACTTTTTAATCTTGTCCACAAAGCAATGTCATTGTTTATGCAATTTCTCATTTTGTTTCTCTCTCCACCTTACCTGTCGCCACAGACTGTGTCATTGAGGGGCTGCACTCCTGGTGGCTTTAAAGGAATTCAAAGAACTCCCAGACAAGTTTTCTGCAGAGATGCCCCTTTTGTTCCCTTCTGTGCAGCTGCAGCAGCAATGTCTGTGTGCAGAGCTGGAGGCAGATCAGGGCTGGCACAGCAGCTGTGCCCAGGAGCAGCAGCCCTTGGTGCTGCCAGTGCTGCTGCCGTGGCCCTGCCCCGCTGCCCTCCTGGCCCTGGTGTTGCTGTAGGGCCTGAGGGCTCTCGGGGCCGGGCACAGGGCTGGGGGTGGCAGTGCCGGGGCTGCAGCAGGGACAGGCCATGGGCACTGCTGGGGCAGCGCTGACGCCTCAGGGCAGGGCCTGGGGGCTCCAGGCTCCTTGCCCAGGCTCTCTCCAGAACACACCCAGGCCAATGCTCAGCACAGAAAAGCCCCGGGAGCAGCCCCAGGCTGGCCCTGGGCAGGCTGGGGGCAAACAGCAGGGCTGGGGCTCTGCAAGGGCCCTGGGGGAGACGGGAAGGAGCAGCAGAGCAGGGGCTGATCCATCCCCACTGCGCTGGACACCCCAGGGCAGCGTCCCAGAGCGTCCTCAGGCACCTGCCAACGACATCCCCCCTGGGCAGCCCTGGCCTCTCCCCCAGCTCACACAGGGGCCGCATCCTTGCAGGCACAGACACGGCAGCACTGCCTCAGGAGCCCCTGTTTGCACTGCCCAGAGCAGGCCTCAGCACCCCCAAGCTGTTGGTGTGGGGAGATGAACCTGAGGGAGCACAAATGCCATCAGCCCCTGGGGCCAGGAAGGGCTGGGCCACAGCAGGGAAACCACTCAGCTTTGGCGTGGCCTCTCAAGTCACACAGAGAGTTTGTTCCCATCAGCTCTGAGTTTCCTGTGCCACTGCAGACGTTGATGCTCAGAGCCAGGGCTGCCTGGCAGCCACCCCCAAACTGCCCTGAACATTTCCTTTGCTTCACCTTGGCTTTCTTTACCTTTCCCTGGCACAAATTTCTTTCTGTGGCCTTCCCCTGTTCCCTCCCCTGCAAACAGCCCAACCCTGGTTGCCCTTTCCTCTCTGGCCTCACTCCCCATTACAGTTCCTGAGCTGGCACCATGAGAACGTCCCTTGGGGAGCAGGATCATCCTCCAAGTGCTTCAGGAATTGTCTGCAGGCTCCTGCAGTGCCTGGGGCTGCTCCCTTGCCAGAGGCACCCCAGGCCAGGGGGGCACATCTGGGCTGCTGTGTCTGGCTGTGGGCCATGAGGAGGAGCTGCAGAGGCTCTGCAGGACTGACAGGATGGGCTTTGGGGCTGTCAGGAGAAGCTGAGGGACCTGGGCTGCTGCACCTTCTGAAGAGGAGGCCCACGCCTCATCCTGACACTGCTGCAAGGCTGCTTTCAGAGAATCACACAATCAGCAAGGCTGCAAATGACCTTGGACATCATCAAGTCCAAGCTGTGCCCTGACACTGCCTTGTCCCCCCTGAGCCTCCTCTTGTCCAGGAGAAACAAGCCCAGCTCCCGCAGCTGCTCCTCACTGTTACCCTAAGCCTTTTAGAGGGGCAACACGTTGTGACGTGGGAGAAGACTTTCACAGAGGACAGCATGCAGCAGCTTGGTGAATCATGGAAAGCTCTCTATTATCTGACTCCAATAGGCTTATATACATTTTGTACAGAGGGCCAAGATTGGCCCAAAGAGGTTACAACCTCCTGACTCCATTGGTCAATATGACCATCAGTCAAGTTCTCTCTCAGAGAACAAGAATGCAAAACATACAGATAAATTCTAAGAATATAATATTGTTTACATGAAGCAGCGTGAGAAAGCTGCTGCAAAGACTCAAACACTTGAAAGCAAGAAATTCAGGGACGGCATCTCACCCTTTTTACCTTTAAAAAAAGAAAAAGGGAAAAAAGAAAATGAACTACAGTTCAATTTCTGTTCCCATGGGAGGACCAGTGGTTCCTCCTCTGTTGACCTTCATTTGGTCACGGTTTCTTGCTTTTCACATTGCAGGGTTAGTGAAATTCTGTGGCACCTGTAAGGTGCTCCATGGCATGCAAAGCCTTTGCCAATTGAATTTGCGGGGTTTCACCCTGCGTTCCCCGTTTTTGTTTTTGGAGAACCAGGCCTCTGTGGCACAACAAAAGGTTCTTCAGCAAATGGAACAAATAACATTGCTGACTCCTTTTAAATTGAACAACCCATCTGTGTGCCATGTCGACCACAGAAGTTGAATCCGTGACTAAATGAAAAAGTTTCTGGGAAAAGTGTGGAAATGCCATGACAGCAGCCCCAAACAACCAAATGGGCTGCCCATCCTCAGGGGCTTCCAAAACTTGCCTTCAAAATCATCCTTCCAAGGAACACTGGCCTACTTCATCCTCCCAAATCGTCTGTAAAGACAGTGGGCCCTTGCACTAAATTTCTGAATATTTTTGGGCCGCAAAAAGAAATCCAAAGGATTCTTGCCACTCGCAACAGCTCATGGCTCCAGAGTATTTGGCAGGAAAACACTGCTTGCAAAGCTCCATTCAAATTCCTCCCATAATACTGAGAGTATGAATTTTACAAAAATCTGCACCCATCAAATTCACAAGCATTGTTGCCTGCATTATCAATCGAGCAATGAGCTCATACAAAAATGATTGATTGCCATTTTTGCGGCTGAAATTGAGCAATAATTAGCTCAAACAAAAAAAAAAATATTTTGATTGTTTGTTTTTTCAAACAATATTTTGCCGCCTTGTGGCAGATGGGGCAAAAATGACCCATTCCAGAACGTGCAAGGAATTGGACATTCATCAGCCAGTGATACCTGCAGGATACAAATGAATCACAGAAAACAATCATTCAGATTCAGAATTGAGGATTGGCTTTTTTGGAGGTGTTATAAAAACCTCCAGTCCCCAGAGTTCTGTTTCGATGCAGAACACAGGAACGTCCCAGGACTGGTTGAAATTTCCAGATGATCCTGGTTCATCAGCTCCCAAACAAGTCACGAAGGGCGATGAATGGATCTTGAAAGACAGTCCATTCCAGCTGCCAAACAGCAAAGGAAAAAATCGCAGTGTCCGTTCCAAATTGTTCCAGGACAGTCTCTGATCAGAGCAACAGTCCAGTGAAATCCAGGCAGCTCAATACTTCAGAGCAACTGCCTTCTCACCACCGACTCTTTGTCCTGTGAACAGAAAACTCAAACACAAATTAAACAATTTTGGTCCCTTCAGGGACACTGACAGGGAGAGATGGGTATGGGACTGAACTTTCCCATCAAACCTCCATCGGCTGTGGGGACTGGGAAGACTCTTCTGTCCGAGCACGCTTCCTCTTTGCACCCCACTGCCCTTTTGACAGAGGCTGGCCTTTCACATGGATTGCCTTGCAAACATCTGCCATGTGATTTGGCCGTCCACACCTCCCACAAAGAAACAAGGGAGTGATTCCTCTTTTTTGCACTCTCTTTCTTTGTTTCTTGTTGGCCCTAGCATTAGTCTTGCTGGCCTGAGCATTAGATGAGGCATCATTGACGTCTAAATCCTGTCCTGTGCGTTTCACAGAGACAGGGGTGAGAGCTTTTCTCACTGCACCTGCAGAGCTGGGGAATCCATCCCTGCCCTGCAGGGGGCGCTGTGCTGACCCACAGCCACCCACAGCATCAGCCTCAGCTGGGACATCACCCGAGACTGGGGGAAGTCCCGCACCCCGGGACCCTCTGCAGCGGGAAAACACCTGCTTGTGGCCGCACTGTCCCTTTAAAATTGACAGATCGGCTGCAGCTGCCTCCGCCGCGCTGCTCCTGCTCAGCGCGGGGGGGGAAAGCAGCACTGGCAGGGGTGTGTCCCACTTGCCAAGCGCTGCCCCCACGGGCGCGGGGGGAGTGCCTCGATCGGCAGGGAGGGGCGTGTCCCTCGGCGCCGCTTTTGGACCAGCAGCCGCTGCCCACCCCGCGCGGCGCGGGGCTGGCACGGGAGGAGATCGCAGCGCTGCAGGAGGCGTGTCCCGCCTGCCAAGCGCTGCCCCCACAGGCACGGGGGGAGTGGGGGGGCTGGGAGGCTGTCCCGGCCCTGGTTTCACAGGCGGAGCTGCGGCTGTGGCTCCGATGCCGGCCGGCTTCGCAGCCGCTCGGCGCGGGGCTGGCCCGCCCTTTCTCAAGGGCGGCACCAGCTGCTGCAGGGGGTTTTCTCCCGCCCCGAGGCCGTGGGGGGTGGCCCTGGGCTGGTCCCTTCACTTCTTGGGACCGCCCCCACCCGCGGGGGCTGGGCAGGCTGCATTGCCCGCCCTGGGCCAGCCCCACCGCTTTTCGGGGCCGCCCCGCCCCTCACAGGCTGGGCAAGGCCCCACCCCCGCTCCGGCGGGGCACTTGGCTTGTCGCCAAACTGCACAGACCTGTGTGTGCCCTGCAAGTCCCCGCCGCGGGGGGGAACGGCCGCCCTGCCCGGCGCCCTGGGACGGCGCGATCCCGCGCTGCCCTGCCGCACGGAACATTCCACCGATGCCCCACAGTGCGGACAGTCCACAAAAAACACCCCGCCCCCCCGATCCAAGAGTGCTCCCGGCGCTTCCAAGGCCGGGAAAACATGGGGGGGGAGGGAAGTGGGGGAGGCGATTTTTCGCCTCTGTCGCCGCTTTTTCCGCGGCGGCACGGGGCTGGGAGGGGGGGCTGATCCCGAGGGGCTCTCAGAAGCCCCGAGTTTTTCCACACTCCATCGCCGACGAGGCGTGGGTTGGGGAGGGGTCTGCTCAGCAGAAGACCCCGTGCCCGCCTCAGCTGGTGCACTGAGAGCAGGCAGGCTTCCCGCCATGCTGCTGCGTTTCCGAGGAAGGGGAGTCGGCTGTCCTGCCCGTCTCCGTGGAGCCGGGACAGGCGGAACGACTCCACCGTCTTCCCTGGAACCCAGCCTGATGAGGCTGGAGCCATCCTCAGAGCTGGAAGGCTGCAATTTAGGCAGCACTTTCTCCAGCCTGCTCCAGGTGGCTATCAATTTCAAAAGTTTCACACTGCGATTTGCAAAAAAAACCTGGAGCAGATAGTCGCCCAAAGACTTCCACTCTGCTGTAGAAAAAACTTCTTCAAGGATGCAAAAAAACCCATGAGTTCTAGCATAATAGAACAATTTCTGGAGAGCATCTCCAGGAAAGGAGACTTCTTCTCTCCTCAGGACCTCAAGGCAAAGGTCCACCATGAGGGTTTCCTCATCTGAGGATGGTTTAGAAATCATTATCTCTTACCACGATACCTCAGGCAGAGCAGGCTCAGTCTCTCACTGGGCAGACAGGTCCACCGACGTGCAGTCTCTCTTGCAGTCGGAGGTCACCGGTGTGACCTGTTCTCCCACGTCAGGAGTCCGTTCAGACACGGACAGTGTCCAGATGTGCCGTTCAGACACAAAGGGTCAGCAGATGCGACCCAGCTGCAGTCCAGACACGGAGGGGTCACCACTGCGACAGGAGAACCTCTTCCCACACGTCTGGGGTCACCACTGCGACCCAGCTGCAGTCCAGACACGGAGGGGTCACCACTTGTTACCCCAGCCTTTAGAGGGGCAACACGTTGTGACGTGGGAGTGGACCTTGACAGAGGACAGCAGGCAGCAGCTTGGTGAAACATGGAAAGCTCTTTATTATCTGACTCCAATAGGCTTATATACATTTTGTACAGAGGGCCAAGATTGGCCCAAAGAGGTTACAACCTCCTGACTCCATTGGTCAATATGACCATCAGTCAAGTTCTCTCTCAGAGAACAAGAATGCAAAACATAGAGATAATTTCTAAGAATACTATATTGTTTACATGAAGCAGCGTGAGAAGCTGCTGCAAAGACTCAAACACTTCGAAACCAAGAAATGCAGGGACGACACTTCCATGGAACCCGAGCACAGCAACGCTGCTGGGCATTGGCCCTGCTCAGGCTCACACACTGTCAGGGCACATTCCCTGCCTGTAGGATTCATGCCTGACTCAAGCCCTGCACTTGTGGCTCCAGCATTGCTTTCCAACAAGAACAGGGGAAGGCAAACTGTGTGTAGCTCATGGTATTTTACAGTGTCTAAAACTGGCTAAGCCATCAGTCTTAGAGGTGAGATCCATTTGGAATGAATGGGATGGAGAAGTAGGAGAAACTGGAAAAGGGGAGCACAGAAATCAATAGCAGAAAACATCTTGGATTGTTTCTTTCCATTTTCATTTCACTTCTGGAAAGCTGTTTCAGGTTTCCAGGAACCTTCTTCACAGACTTGTCTGCTCTTTTAAAGAACCTTTCCTGGAGAACGAGGTCAAACTTCTGTCACAAGATGTGCCACCAACTGCAGCTTCTCTTGGCTTTCCACACTGTGTGTGCAGCATGACTCTTGCAGCAAAGCAGGTCAAATGTTTGGAGAGCTTTACAGCTTCTTCTTTTTCCCTGCGGACTGGGGAGTTGTGCCATTGGTGAGGTTTTCATTGTTACTGTTCTACTCTAAGAATACATGATGTGGTACCAGGAACTGTTAGAGAATATAAGCCTGGCTGAATGCAGAGAAAGAATCTCCAGAGCCTGCAGCCAGGAGTGGAGAGCTGTGTGATAATCATTCCAACTTCCCCATGGATACCTGAAAAGTGATCTAGAACATGATAATTGGCTGAAAGAGGGAGATTGTTTCTGTGTTCAGTTTAGATGATTCGACATCTCATGCATTGATCTAAATAAAGAGTACAATCAGTTCATGAAAAGCACCAGAACAAGCTGAAAGTCACCAAGTAGATGACTGAAAGAATCTGAAAAGGAGAAATGAAAGAAATGACTTGGTGAACTTTGTCTAGAAGAAGGGTCATTTTTTTTCTAATAATTTCTAATCCATTCCATCTGCTGTTGTGTTTCTGCAAAAGGCCATTTTCCTTCCAGATGCCTCATGAAATGAGAAGCCTGAGCTTGTGGAAGTGCCTGAAAGATGCCCTGTTCCTCTGCAGGGACACTCAGGCTGCAACAGGAGCCTGAGCCCTGTCTTGGGAAGGCTCCTGGGAGCTGGAATTGGTGGTGTGCTGGGAGAGGAGGAGCAGGGGGAGAAGGATGGGCGCTGCTGTGTGGCAGGAGCAGGAGGTTTGGGCCGCAGGACATTCCGCCTGCGCCGCTGCCCCGCAATGGGCGGCCGTGCCCGGGGCTCTGGGCCTGGCCCCGCCTGCGCTGAGCTCCCGACACTGCGGGAGCTGCCCGGGCTGGGCTCAGGTTCCCGCTGGCCCTGGGCAGCAGGCTGGGCTCCAGCTGGGATCAGCAGCAGCTGCAAATACCTCTGCCCATCTCCACTTGCTGCTGCTGCTGCTCGGAGGAAGCAATTAAGCCAGTCGAGGAGTTCTGTTTTCTCTTTCTCCTGGTGGACTTTCTTCATTTTATTTGACATTGCAGAGGCAATTTCTGTGACGGTGTCTACCGGGTGATTCTATTTCAGCAGCAGCAGCAGCAACAGGGCTGTGTTTGAGTGCTGTAAATGTGGCCTGTGTGGCTTTAATTCTCCTCAACTTTGTGTTCAGGGACTTGTGAACATTTGGAGATCTGCTACTCATGATGCCAGAGTTTCCTATCATAAAAGCACCTCTGTGTGGCACTGATCAAAAAGGGCAATTGCAGTTTTACTGATAAAGTTCAAGTGGCCACCAGAAGAGGGACAAGAGCAGCCATGATCTACAATTGCCAAGGCAAAGGCAGCAGCACCTCCTGCTGTCACCTCAGGGTGAGTAAAACAGTGCTGAAAACAGCGCTGGAAGCCGATCCTTTCTTTCTCTGCAGGCTGGGTCAGGGCAGCACAGGCGGGCCCTGAGCACTCAGGGCTGTTGGTGGGTGATTGTTGCTCTAGTGCCGAATTGAGGTGGACAAAGGCCTTGGAAGGCGAGGCAGGAGCAGGTGGGAAGGGGCCGGCGCTGCTGCTGCTCCTGCCCGGGAGCCCCGGCTGGGCCGGGCCGGCGCCCGCTGCGCTGCGGCTCCTGCTGCTGCCAGAGCCGGGCGGGACTCGGGGACAGGGAATGGACACGGGGGGACACCAAAGGCCTGCGGGGCTGCGGGGATGTTGGCGCTGGGGCCAGCGCCAGCACAGAGCTTCAGCCGCAATGAACCCAGAGGGAAAGGCTGGGGAAAGGCTCCATTGCAGCCTTTCTTTCCTCAGGGCTGGGAAGGGACCGAAATGAAAGGAGAACAAGCAGGGCCCGACCCCTCCTCCTTTGGGAGGAGCCCCATGCCTGGGGCTGTGAGGGGCCATGAGGGGCCGTGAGGGGCCATGAAAGGATGTGAAGGGCTGTGAGAAACTGTGAGGGAGTGTCGAGGCTGTGAGGGAAAATGAGGAGCCATGAATGTCTGTGAGACGCCATGAGGAGCTTTGAGAGGATGTGAGAGGTTGTGAAGGGCTGTGAGGGGCCATGAGGGGCCATGAGGGGCTGTGAGAGACCAAGAGGGGCTGTGAGGGCTGTGAGATGCCATGAAGAGCTTTGAGTGGAAATGAAGAGCCATGAAGGGCCGTGAGGGGCCATGAGGGGCCAGGAGAGGTTCTGTGGGGCCATGAAGGGCTCTGAGGGGCCATGAGGAGCCTCAGCCCTGGCAGGAGGGGGGTCCCACCATGTCCCCAGGGCAGGGCAGCCCTGAGGGGCCGCCAGTGCAGACGTGGCAGCAGAGCGGGCTTGGGGCACCTCCGGGAGGGGATGAGACCCTTCCCCAGCTCCAAACCACACCAAACTCACCATTAACAGGATTTTCCACCTTTCGAATCCACTGGCTACTTGGAGTTGACTGTACAGTTTAATCTTGGTAGGAAAAGCAAGGGAATTTTCCCAGTGAGTGACATCTAGCCATTGTTAATAATGTCTAAGATTTAAAAGTCTTACCAATGAAAGGTAATACTAATGAATAATAAGAACAAGAACAAGAAATAAACTTCCAAATCCCAACACCCAGCCCCACACCAAAATGACAAACCTCATTTTTCTTTACCATCACAGGGTTCATGAAAACAAAATCCTATTAACTTTCTTCACCTCGCATCTTCCCCATCAGATAAATGAGGCTATTTGCAGGGTTTAATACATGTTACAATTGAGGGGTGGAGGGAAGAACGGGGAGACACTACCAATTTCCATGTCAAACCCAGCAGGCCAACTCCAAAGTGGAGAGAATAAAATGGAATGGGGACAGGGGCTGGTCAGATGTTCCCCTAAAGGATCCCAAAATCATCTCCAAGTGAACAGGAGGGGAAAATAAATCCCTATAAACCACCGTGTGTTTTCAGGGACTCAGCTGTAAGGAGCTGGGCATGGACAGAGGCATCTGGAACAGTTCTGTCCTCAGGCTGAGCTCTCCACCCCTGCCCTGAAGTCAATCAAGTGCTTTCCCAGAGGATTCCATGGTTGCCAACCACCCCTCCAGATGTGCCTCACAGGAGCACAGAATCTCTTTTTCAAGGTCAGGAAGGCAGAAAAAAATGACAAGAGATGATAAATTCTGTTTAGAAACCTGGAAAAAACCAATTAGTAGTTGAACTCTGAAGCCCAGCTGTGGAGCCTGGAATCCAAAGGAAAACTGGAAAGGCTTTTCACAAGGACTGACACTGAAGAGCTAACAGATGAATGTGCGTGGCATTTTTAGAGGCTTCCAATTTTCTACATTTTTCCTTGAACTGTTGAACTTGACTTTATCTTTGCCTCCTCTTGCACCAAAGGAGCCTCATTGCACCAGCCAGGAAGGCAAAGCTCATTCCTGGCCCTGGCTGGTGCTGTCCCTGCAGCATTTCCATCCCTCCCGGGGCCTCTTCCCTCAGGGTCCCCAGCAGCAGCTGCTGGAGCAGCACATGGAAGCTGCAGATGGAAGTGCTGCCCAGCCCAGGCTGAAGCTACAAAAGGATCCTGCTGACAGGAACCCCAAGATTCCCTCCCAGGGGCCCTGCAGACACTTCCCCATCTGTTCTGTCTGCTCCATGCAGACATTGCAGGGGACATCCTGTCTCTCCTTTGGGGCAGGGCCAGGAGCCAAAATTCACACTCCAAATTCTGGATTCTGTCCCATTTCTGCATCTGCTGAGATGGGCTCCAGCATTATCCAGAGAAATTCACTGTACTTCATCCTCCAGCTTGAAAACCCAGCCCTTGGAAAGGGTTTTTATAAGGATCACAAGTCATAATCCAAATAAGATTAATTTTAACCTGTTACCCTTCATTCTCTGTGGTAGATTCTTCTATTCTATGCCATGAAACTCATCTTCAATTCGACTGCAAGGAATGGGTCTGAAACCTGCAGTACCAGAAGAAAACAAAGCCAGTCAGATTTCCTTATGAAAATGAGAAGACATAAAAATATTAAATGTGTTTCTCTTTGAAACATTCTTCAGGTAAACATAACACATAGAAAATAAGGCAAATTCACACTGTGTGAATATTCTAAAATTGGGCAATTTTTTGAGGAAAGGTTAAGTCTAATACCAAATTAACTAGTTGAATATAAAATAAACTTAGCATTTAAAACCTGCCCATGGTGTCTACACAGGGTGTTTGCTGGCTCCTTGTGGCCTGCAAGGAGCAACTGGAGAACAAGAGCTGGCCTAGAGGAGACAGGACACGTGGGTGGAGAGGAGATGCAGCACTTGAGAACAGCTTTCTGTTGGCTAGTTAGGATTTTTTCAATAAAAACTATTGAATCTCAACTCGCTTGCAAGTTTCCCTTCTTTCCCGGTGTGATTCAGGTGCCTGGAGCAATGTGATGGGCAGCAGGCCCAGCGTGGCCGAGAGCTGAGCCCCAGCAGAGCCCTGGCAGAGCCCAGAGCAGCTTCAGCAGCCCCATAGCCCGGCTGGAAGGAGGCACTTGGAGCAGGGAGTGGCAGCAGCCGGCCCTGGGTGCCTCTCCCTGGGACAGGACTCACCAGCCCATCCCGGAACCAAATTGGGCGTGGGCTGCTCCCGAGGGGAATGGTCCCTGTGCTGGGGAATTTGCAGCCTGGGGGGATTTGGCCATCCCGAGTCTCCACAGGGGCAGAGCAGGGAGAACAGTGCAGTGGTGCCGTCACTGCTGAGGACACCTGTCCTTCTGCCAACCCTCTTGTGGCTCCTGGGGGAGCTGGGAGTGCTGCAGCCCTGTGGGCAGAGGGGCAGAGAGCCGGGCTGCTCCACAGGCTGGGGACAGCCTTTAAATAATAAAGCAATGGGAAAATCTTTCCAGGGTGTGAGTAGCTTCAGCTCAGAAAAATGTTTTTGTTTGTAATAATAGATTAGTACTAAATAAATGAATGAAATAGATTTCATTCATAATTCAGATGTATTTTATCCTTTTTTCAAGCTTCTGGTCCCCTTCCTCAAGGGTAATTTCCTTTACTCACTTGCTTTCTAATAGTTAGAAGGGAGTTAAGCACACAGGAGAAGTCAACAGCTCCTGTTTCAAAGGGAAGCAGCCACCACTGCTGGGAACCTGAATTGCCCCCAGGCACGTGTGTGCATTTGAAGGGTGAGCAGGTGCTGGGACAGAGATCTCACACAACTTCTAAGGCTGTGAGAAACCCACAAGTGGCAAAGTATCATTGTGGGTCAACTCATACTGAAATTCCATTCCCCCACAACCTCAAAATGGGCAGGCAGGGCTGGGCTCCTGCAGGGTTCAGTTTTGAGTGCCTTGTGCTCCCTGGCATGGAAGTGATCATATGAACTCTGGTACTGATTGATTGGGGTATGGCTGCCAAAGGAGGAGGGGGAATCTCGGGACACAGGAAAGTGTCTTCTCCTTTCTCCCTGCAGAATGCCCTCTTCAAAGAGCAATGCCTCTGCTGGGTTTACATGGGACCCCTTCCCTCAGCCCAAGGTCTGACCCACTGTGTGCTCTGCAGGAGCCAAACCCAGAGGGGTCCCAATATCAGCCTTTGCTTTCACTGCCCACCTCCCCCTTACCTCGCCTTGCAGACCCATCCCTTGCCTTGCCTCTCTTCCCCTCCCCTGCCTTGCCTTGCCTTGCCTACCTCTCATTTCTCTTCCCTTGCACACCCTCCCTTTCTCTGCCCCCACTGACTTCCTTGTCTTGCCCACCCTTTTGTCTCCTTGCCTGCTCTACCCATACCTGGCCTGGCCTTGCCTTCCTCTCCCTTGCCTTGCCTGGCATGACCCTGCCTTGCCTTGCCTTGTACACACCTCCTTTGCCTTGCCTTGCCTGCCCCTCACTCCCTCCCATGGAGAACTGTGAAAGTTGCCATGCCTTGTTCCTGGAGTTCCTGGTGGCATTGATGAGTTAGGATGGGGAACCAGCTGATGGGCTGCGTCCTGCTGCCAGATTTATCCTGCTGGTGCTAAACTGCCCTTCTCCCTTGCTTGCCATCTGAGACATCTCCTTTTTCAGGGATGTGCCTTTCCCATTCAGACTGTGCAGATTCCAAGGACTGTTTGGCCTTGAAGGAATGTCTCTCCATTTGATTCTGTTTTCATTTACAAGTAACCTGGGAACAAGACTCAGCTGGAGTCTTTTCCATGAGGTGATTTAGCTGTGCCCATTGATCTCCAGGCCACTCATTTTATCTTTGAGCTCCCTTGTCCTTGAGGAACTGTGGCTGCTCATGGAATACGTGGACAGAGGCACTTTAGAGGATGTTGTGGCTGAAGGAGAGATGGCAGCTGTCAGTCAGGCACTGAGGGATCTCTCTGGTGCTTCCCATGCCTTGGACACACTGGCCCTGGTAAACAAGTGATAAGAACAAAAAAATACCCTAATCTGCCTTCACTTAGAAAGATGCTCCTCTAATGGTGTTGGAGCAGCAGCTCTTGCTCTTGGCCACACCATGTTCTGTTATACTCACCATTCCCTAGGACAGGAAATCTCTTGGAGCCATTTCCTTTCTTTGTGGGATGAATTCAGGTCTTTCATTTTGACCCTCTTTTTTCTTTGTCCTCTATCAGAGCCTGCAGGCCCTGGATTTCCTTCATTGCAGCCAGGTCATCCCCAGGGAGGTCAAAGGCTCCAGCACCCTCCTGGGCAGGGATGGATCTGTCAGGCTGGGTGGGTGTTTTTGGTCAGGGGCAGCGTTCCCGGGCTGTGGGCTCTGGGGCTGCTCCTGCGTGGTGCCAGTTCCCCAGGAGTGGAGCTTGTGGGAGTGCAGGGAGCCCTGCTGCCAGCTGAGAGCAGCTGCCCCGTGCCCAGAGGGCCAGAGAGGGGTGTCAGGAGGGGCTTTGGTTTGTGTGTGTCCCTTCCAGAGGGACGGAGTTCCAATGGAAAACTTCCAGGGAATAAATGAAAGCCATTGCATGAAACTTGAGGGTTTCTTTAAGGGGCCACTGTTCTTTCCTTGGCTCCAGCTCTGAGGAAACAGAGCCCTGAGCCAGGGGCTCTGCTCTGCTGCCCTGGGCACCCCGGGGCTCCTGCAACACCCCACGGGCAGGGCGGGCCCAGAGTGTCACAATGTCCCCTTGGTTCCAGCAGGCCCCGCAGGGTCACAGTGCTCCCTGTGCACCCTGAGGCCCCACAGCACCCAGCCCAGGCCATTGCCATGGTTCCAGTCACTCCCACTACGGTCCCAGTGACTCCCAGTTTCTCTCAGTACATCCCAGTCACTCCCAGCATGCTCCCAGACACTTCCATTTCCTCCCCGTTGCTTCCAGCATGATTCCAGTTGTCCACAGACACTCCAGATCACCCTCAGGGCAGTTCCAGCTGCTCCCAGTATATCCCAGTTGCCCCCTACATGGTCTGAACTGCCCTCAGCCTGCCCTTGGTCACTCCCAGTATGATCCAAGTCCCCCTTTAGTGTTATCTCAGTCCCACTCAGTATGATCCCACTTCCACCCAGTTGCCCCTAGTATAGTCCCCGTAACTTCCAGTATGATCTCAGTGGCCCCAGTACAGACACAGTCACTCCCAGTGGCTCCCAGTTTCCCCCAACATGGTCCCAGTTTTTCCCAGTGTTGTCCCCTCCAGAATCATTCCAGACACTCCCAGTATATCCCAGCTGCCCCCAGCATGCTCATTCCCAGTCACCCCAGAGTCCTCAGGGTGCTTCCAGTTGCTTCCAGCATGATCTCACTCATTCCCAGTATATCCCAGTTACCCCCAGCATGTACCGGTCATTCCCAGTCACTCCCAGTAGCCCTCAGTGTGGTCCCAGTCCCTCCCAGTATTTCCATGTCTGTGCTCCAAGTGCTGCTCCCAGCCCTGATCCCTGGGGATGGGAATGTCCCGCTCCCTTCCCGGGGCAGGGTCACACCTGAGCCAGGTGTGCAGGGCAGGACCTTGCCCTGAGCCCAAGCCCCGTCCCACCTGCAGGATCTGCTTCCCCTGGGTCTCTTCCTCCTGTGGCCCCAAGCCCAGCTTGGTGCTAAACAAAGGGGCTGGGCCGGGGTCATCCCCTGGCGGGGGCTGCGCACACCCTCTGCCCCCTCCCCAAATTCCCTCCTGGGGCAGCAGGAGCTGGGGCAGGAGCCCTGTGGGGAGGGAAAAGGGGTGACACCGGCATGGGGGGGGGGTCACACATGCTCTGGGGGGACACACACGGCCCCTGTGGACCCCCCTCACCTTCTCCTGCAGACCGAGGAGGATGAAATGATGAACCCCAACATGGAGACCCCAAACCCTGGCAGCATGTTTGAGCCGGGGTCTGGTGGCAGCTCTGGGGGTCTGGGGAGTAACAACCACCCCAAAACCCCTCCCAGCCCCACAGCAACTCCCAGACTCCTCAAACTACCCTACAGCTCCTGCCACGACAAACCTCCCACCACTCCCTGCAACGTAAATGGCCCCAAAACCCACAAAATCTCCTTCCCATCTCCCCCAAAACCCACCCAAATTCTCTCCAAGACACACAGCCATGACAGGGCCCCAAAACTCCCCCACAATTCCCCTAGAAGGCACCCAAACCCCCTCCCAGCACCACAAATGCCCCCAAGAGCCACAAAAGCCTCTCTCAGTCCGCCCAGAAGTCCGTAAAAACCCTCCCAGCCCCCATGGCATCGACCAGGAGAGGTTGGTGGGCAGGAACATTCACAGCCAGGAGCAGCTCGGGCACTTCAGCAGCGATTTGGGCACTTTGTGGGGGACACCCCGGATGGGGAGACCCAGGCCAGGGACTGGGACAGACAACCAGAATTCCTGGACAACAGACGGGCTCAGATGGAAACATTCTACCTACTGGTCAGGACAGCCACATCTCCACCTGGACAGGCACCACTTAAATCCTCCAGAATATTTCACTGAACCAACCCAAATTCACACTAAAATCCTGGTAAAATGCTGCCACTTTGGATCTCTTTATTTAATCTTCCTACCCCAAGTTTGGTTGTTTTGACAGGATGATGATTGAAATTACTTTGGTTGGAAGGGACCTCCAAGATCATCCAGCACTGCTTGATGCCACCAGAAGAATGAACTGGACAGAGCAGCTGATACATTTTAGGATGTAAACAAATCACTTCTTCCCAATGAATTTCAGATGTTGCTCAAAGACCTGATAGATGTCCCTGCCCCTACATTTCTCCAAGTGGATACAGGGAAGCAGGAGGACATGGAATAAACCAGCCAGGGAGATTCCAAATGTGTGTTACTAGGAATGTGTGTCACTGGGACTCTTCCCAACAGGGGTCCTCCGATGGGGAATAGAGTTGGAGACTCAGATAAAGCTCTTTCCAATGTCAGGGCACTCACAGGGCTTCCCTTACCGGTGCCTCTGTTGGTGTCGGGTCAAGGTAGAGCTGTCTGAGAAGCTCTTCCCACACTGGGGACACTTGTGGGGCCTCTCCCCAGTGTGGATGCGCCGGTGCCTGATGAGGTGAGAGTTTTGCTTGAAGCCCTTCCTGCAGTCGGGGCAGCGGAAGGGCCTCTCCTCTCTGTGAATGTGCTGGTGCTTGAGGAGATGGGAGCTGGTCTTAAACCTCTTCCCACACTCAGAACACTCATAGGGCCTCTCCCCAGTGTGGCTCATTTGGTGGATGATCAGGTGGCCCCTCTGGTTGAAGCCCTTCCCACATTCCCCACACTTGTATGGCCTTTCCTCAGCGTGGGTGTTCTGGTGGCGGATCAAGTTGGAGCGCTGGCTGAAGCTCTTCCCACACTGCTCACACCTGTAGGGCCGTTCCCTGGTGTGGATCCTCTGGTGGCAGATCAGGCTGGATCTGTCGCTGAAGCTCATCCCACATTCCCCACACTCGTGGGGCCTCTCCCCAGTGTGGATGCGCCGGTGCCTGATGAGGTGGGAGTTTCGCTTGAAGCCCTTCCTGCAGTCAGGGCAGCGGAAGGGCCTCTCATCAGTGTGAATCCGCTGGTGCCTGAGGAGAGTGGAGCTGGTCTTAAACCTCTTCCTACACTGGGAACACTTGTAGGGCCTCTCCTCAGTGTGAATCCTCTGGTGTCGAATCAGTTGGGACCTGCAGCTGAAGCTCTTCCCACACTCCAAGCACTTGTGGGGCTTCTCCCCATCATGAAGCTGCTCATTGATCAGCTCAGAGCCCTGGCTGAAGCTCTGTCCACCTTCCCAGCTCAGGGAGGAGCTTTCCTCCTCAGAAAACCCTGGGATGGGTTTAGAGCCTCTTCTCCTAAGGGATCTTTGGGGCTTTTCCTCCCCATTGGATTCTTGCACTGTGGAGCTGCTCAAAACAGACTTTTCCACAAGGTTCTGCTGTAGGGATTTGTCCTCCCTGGTCTCCATCCTCAGCTCCTTGTCTGGGGGAGGAAGGACAAGGAGAGGATGGGATTTGCCTCCGTGTCAGAGGGAAGGGGAAAGAGATCCCCTCAGTCCATCCCCAGCAGGACGGTGTTGGCAGAGGGGTTGTCCTGCAGCCGGGGGCCGTGCTGGGCTGGGAGATGGAGCAGGAGAGAGGGGGAAAAGGGCGCTGAATTCCTCCTCACCTGCCTGACTGTTCTGGGACATTTTCCTCTTCCTTGCAGCCTCCTCCGCCCCTTGGCCAATGGTTTGGAATGGGAGGTCCTGATTTGGGGTGAAAACAAGGGATGAGCACGTTGAGTTTAAGGTTTTGCCCAAGTCCATCTCTAGGGGTCACTGCCCATCTGGAGTCCAGAAAAACCTCCCAAACATCAACATTCAGCCCTGAAAATGTATCCCAGGAGGCATTTCCCCTGTCTCTGCTCTCTCCCCTTTGGTGTTCAGGGGTTCCCCCTGTCCCAGCTGCTGGGGGTCACGCTTGAACTGGGGGTCCCTGTCTACTCAGTCCCTTCCCTCCCCAGGCTGCTGGGGGTCCCAGGAATATGAGAAGATCCCCCCTTTTCCACCTCCACACTTCGGGATGCTGGGGGTGTTGGTGGAGTCCCTTCAGCCACTCAATGTAATAACCAGGGTTTGGCCTTGGCAAGACAAATCCCAGCTACCCTTCCTGCCTGAGGGGATAGTTCCAGTGTGCTCTGTACACAATGGTTTGGTCGGTTCTGCCCCCCTCAATGACCTTGGCCTTGTGGTTCCTTCCCCCTCAGTGTGTCTCCACTGGCTTCAGGTCAATGCCCTTACCTGCCCTTTGCCCGCCCCCAGACCCTCTACTTGAGGGCAGACTGGAGTGGGGTTCCCTCTCTCGCCCTCTCTCTCTTCGCCTTCTTCTCCCACACCACCTCGGAGTGGGGAAATAAAATGGACTCTCGTGCTTAACAAAAGAGACTTGTCTCGTCTGTTTCCCTGCCAGCGGCTGTAACCTCCCTGGACACAATGATCACTGTTGCCACACGATGCAACTGGGACTCAGGGTACCTTCTCCCCTTATTCTCTGCTTTGGGGTGCAGGGGGTCCAAGGAGTCCCCCCTGCCCCTCTCCAGGCTGTTGAGAGTCCCGCCAATCGCGGCGCTCCCCCCTCTCTGGGCTCCCCACTTTGGGCTCCTGGGGGACACAGGGCTCTGCTCCTCCAGGCTGCCTCTGCCAGCAGCTGCCACTAGGACCCCCCAATGTCCCCCCAAGGGGCATTTTCCACTCAGATTTGGAGTTCTTCATTCTCCAGATATCCCCCCCAAAAAACCCAACCAGGGACCCCCCAGGATATCTGGGCCCAGCTCCCCCTCCCTGGTCACCTGTGGGATGGGGGGTGATGATCCCATGGGTGGGGGGCTGTGAATTCAGGGAGTGCTCAAGCTCGTGGTTCCTTCTCTGTTAAGGGTAGAAGGTTCTTAGCTCAGAACTGGCTGACCTCATTGAGAGGGCTTTAAACTAGGTTTGAAGGGGGAAGGGGATGCAGCTGGGCTGCCTGGAAGCAGACCCAAGGGTACTGAGCCTGAGTTAGGGCTGAAATCAGTAGCCCAGCTGAAGGGCATGTACACCAATGCACGTAGCATGGGTAACAAACAGGAGGAGCTGGAGGTCATGGGGCAACAGCAAAGCTGTGATGTAGTCACCATCACAGAAATGTGGTGGGATGACTCACACAGCTGGAGCACTGCACTCCATGGCTACAGGCTCTTCAGGAGAGACAGGAAAGGGAGAAGAGGTGGAGGGTGGCCCTTTATATTAAGAAGGTTTTTGATGCAATAGGTATTGAAACTAATGAAGATTCAGTTGAATGGCTATGGGTGAGATAAGGGGAAAGCCAACAAGGCTGACATCCTACTGGGAGTCTGTTATCATCCACCCAACCAGGAGGAAGAGCTGGACAACTTATTCTATCAGCAGCTGGAGAATGTTTCAGGATCACCAGCCCTTGTTCTTGTAGGTGACTTCAACCTGCCAGACATCTGTTGGGAACTTAATACAGCAGAAAAGAGACAGTCCAGGAAATTTTTAAAGTGCATGGATGATAACTTTTTGTCACAGCTGGTAGGTGAGCCCAACAGGAGAGGGACTATGTTAGATTTGTTGTTCACAGAGATGGGCTGGTGGGAGATGTGGTGGTTGGAGGACGACTGGGGAAGAGTGATCATGAAATTACAGAGTTCTCGATATTTGGTGAAATCAGGAGGAACATCCATAGGAATCTTACACTGGACTTCCAGAGGGCAGACTTTGGCCTATTTAGGAGACTTATTCAGAGAGTTCCTTGGGAAGCAGCCCCTAAAAACAAAGGAGTTCAGGAAAAGTAGGTGTTCTTCAAAACAGAGATTTTGAGGGCACAGGAACAGACTGTCCCTGTGTGCCAAAAGATGATTCAATGAGGCAAACGCCCAGCCTGGATGCGCAAAGAGGTTTTGGATGAACTCAGGAATAAAAAGAGGATGCATCATTTTTGGAAGGAGGGTCAGGGGCCTCAGGAAGTATTTCAGGGGCTGCTAGAGAATGTAGGAAAAAAAATAGGGAGGCCAAAGGTCAGTTTGAACTCAAAATGGCAACTTATGTAAAGGACAATACAAAATGTTTCTATAAATTCAAAAATGGTAAAAGGAAAGGCAACTCCAACCTTTGCTGTTTATTGGATAAGGGAAGGAACTTAGTAACTGCTGATGAGGGGAAGTGCTTAATGCCTCCTTTGCCTCAGTTTTCAGTGGGAAGACAACTTGCCTTTGGGACAACTGCCCTCCTGGGCTGGTAGATGGTGTCAGGGAGCAGAATGGTGCTCCTGTTATCCAGGAGGAGGCAGTCAGAGAACTGCTGAGCCACTTGGATGTTCATCAATCTCTGGGCCAGATGGGATCCACCCCAGGGTGAGGAGGGAGCTGGCAGATGAGCTTGTGAAGCCACTCTCCATCATTTACCAACAGTCCTGGCTCACTGCTGAGGTTCCAAGTGATTCGAAGCTGCCAGTGTGACACCCATTCACAAGAAGGGTGGGAAGGAGGATCCCAGTAATTATAGACCAGTCAACCTGACCTCAGTACCTGGTAAAGGTAATGGAGCAGTTTATATTGAGTGTCATCACACAGCACCTCCAGGATGGCCAGGGTGTCAGAGCCAGCCAGCACGGGTTTAGGAGGGGTGGGTCCTGTTTGACCAACCTGGTCTCCTTTGATGACCAGGTGACCTGCCTGGTGGATGCAGGAAGGGCTCTGGATGTCTGTTTGGACTTCAGCAAGGCCTTTGGCACTGTCTCCCACAGCACACTCCTGGATAAGCTGGCAGCCCGGGGCTTGGACAGGAGCACTCTTTGCTGGGTTAGGAACTGGCTGCATGGCCAGGCCCAGAGAGTGCTGGGGAATGGTGCTGCATCCAGCTGGGGACAGTCACCAGGGGTGTTCCTCAGGGGTCTGTGCTGGGGCCAGCTCTGTTCAGTATTTGTATTGACGACATGGATGAGGGTATTGAGTCTTTCATTAGTAAATTTGTAGATGACACTAAGCTGGGAACATTTGTTGATCTGTTGGCAGGTGGGAGGGATCTGTAGAGAGACCTGGAATGGTTGGATGGGTGGGCAGAGTGCAACAAGATGGAGTTTAATGAGTCCAAGTGCCAAGTCCTGCACTTTGGCCACAATAACCCCTGCAGTGCTCTAGGCTGGGGATGGTGTGGCTGGACAGTGCCCAGGCAGAAAGGGACCTGGGGGTTCTGGTCAGCAGCGGCTGAACATGAGCCTGCAGTGTGCCCAGGTGGCCAAGAGGGCCAATGGCCCCTGGCCTGGATCAGGAATGGTGTGGCCAGCAGGAGCAGGGAGCTCATTCTTCCCCTGGAGTCAGCACTGGTGAGGCCACACCTTGAGTGCTGTGTCCAGTTCTGGCCCCTCAGTTTAGGAAGGACCTTGAGACGCTTGAACGTGTCCAGAGGAGGCAACGAGGCTGGTGAGGGGCTTGGAAAACAAGCCAGATGAAGAACCACTGAGGGAGCTGGGGGTGTTTAGCCTGGAGAAAAGGAGACTCAGAGGTGACCTTATCACTCTCTACAACTTCCTCAAGGGGGGTTGCAGACAGCTGGGGGTTGGTCTCTTTGTCCAGGCAGCAACTGACAGAAGGACAGGACACAGTCTTCAGCTGTGACAAGGGAAATATAGGTTGGATAGTAGGAAGAAGTTTTTCACAGAAAGACTGATTAAATACTGGAATAGTCTGCCTGGGGAGGTGGTGGAGTCACCATCCCTGGATGTGTTTAAGAAGAGACTGGATGTGGCACTCGATGCCATGATCCAGTTGAGGTGTCAGGGCTGGGTTGGACTCGATGATCTTGAAGGTCTCTTCCAACCTACACATTCTGTGATTCTGTGATGGGACCCTGACTGGGGTTACTGGGAGCTACCAGAGCCATACTGAGAATCAACTGGGAATACACTGGGAGCAACTGGGAATGACAGGATGCATACTGGTGACAACTGGGAGGTACTGGAAGGGACTGGGATAAAACTGGGGGCAACTGAACCATGCTGAGGGAACTGGGAGTGCCTGGCAATGACTACAAGGGCAACTGGGATATACTGGGAGTACCTGAGACCATGCAGGTGGTGAGTGGGACCACACTGGGAGCCACTGGGAATGTGCTGGTGGGAACTGGGACCAATTGTGAGTGACTGGGGCCCTGCTGGGAGAGACTGGCATCATACTGGGAGTGATGGGGGTTTTCTAGGGGTAACTGGGAGAACTGGGAACACAGCAGATGAAAGAAGGAGGAACTGGGAGCAATTGGGACCCTGCTGGGGGCAAATTGTACCATACTGGGGAATAATTGGGAATGATTTGGCTCATACTGGGAGTGCCAAGGAAACTGGAACCACATGGGGGTGTGTGGTTACTAATAAACCTCCTTCCCCCCAAAAAAACAACAACCCAACCCAAACAAACAAACAAAAAAACCCAAAAAACCCCCCAAAAAAACAAAAAACCAAAACAAAAAACAAACAAACAAAACCACCTCCCGGGGACCCCCCCATGTCCCCCCGAGGGCCATCTGCGCCTCGCCTTTGGAGCCCTGCCAGCTCCAAACATCCCCCCCAAAAACCCAACCCCAGGGAGCCCAAACCCGGGATATTTGGGGCTAGCTCCCCCTCCCCGGGCACCTGCGGGATGGGGTTGATGGTCCCGGGGCTGCTGAGGCTTCAGGGAGCGCTGGAGCCGCCCGCTCCCTCCTCTGCTCTTCTTCCTCCCGCTTTCCGCGGCCGCTCCGCCTCTTCCTCCCTCCCTCCTCCTCCTGCCCCGTTCCCGAACCCCTCGCAGCCCGCGGGACGAGCGGGGATGGAGCCGGGAAAGGTCGGAAGGCAGAGAGGGCCCAGGGGGATGCCAGGACTGGCAGTGACTGGGCTGTGCTGGGAGCACCTCATCACCCCCGTCAGGTGACATTTTATAGGGGACCCCCATTCCAAACCCCTCTGGGGGATGTTTTGCCCCCCCCGCCCCCCCGGGGTGGAGTTTTGGGATTCTCTCTGCCATGGCCGCTTTAAGAGGCGCCTGTTTTGGGTTCCCAGGAAAACTCCCGTTCAAAGGGCAACACCACTCCCGGTGATTCCGGCAGCGGAGCCCCGGAGGGGGCTGGGGGTCCCAGGGGGGATTTGGGGCGTCCCGGGAGGGTTTGGGGGTCCCGGGTGATGCCGATGATGGTGATGGGGATGGATTCTCCGTTGGACAGGAGGTCACAGCTGGAAACCACCTGCACCGTGTGGAGACCTGGGAACGAGGAGAGAAGGGACCCATGGAGTCATGTCCCAGCCCTGTTGGAAAACAGATAGAAATCTCCCAGGACCCCAGGGACACAGGCTTAGAGGCCTGGTTTGAAACCCTCGGGGAAACTGAGATCCATAAAGTCACACAGACATGAAGTGGGAATGTGAGTTTTAGTTTTACGTGAGTAAAAATATGCCTTAAGAGCCTGAAGTAAAGAAGAGACTGTATTAATTGATAGAAAAGCCCTAAAGTCCAGTTTCAGGTTCAGCAGCATCACCTTGTACAAAGTTAACTAAGTCCTAGGCATAATATAAACATACCAGAGCATTGCTGACATTGCCAGACAGAATAGACAGGCTGTAGGCACAGGCCTTGTGTAAGAAATGATTACCATTGTCACACAACTGTGTTAGACCACGAGAGGTGCAAAAAGACAGGAACAGCATCGTGTTTGTGGCTGGTTGGATGATTTAGGAATAGAATTCATTGTATCGGGGCTGCTGCTGCTGCTTCTGCTTGGGCCATGGGGACACTGTGCTGGAAGGCATTTTGCATGATGGCCCGGACTGTAACAGCCTGACCTTGGTGAGGCTGATCCAGCCATGCCATAAACTACTTTTCCAAGCAGCAGCACCTCTCTTGTTCCTGGGCTGGCCGCTCCAACTTGCCAGCTGTCCATCAGCAATGTGCCCGCTGCTCCTGCCTGCTGCCAGTCCTTCCCTGGCAGTGACAGCAGGAGCTGCTCCTGCCGCCGGCAGCTCCTGTGCCTGGAGTCCCTTCCCGTGCTGGCAGCACCAGCTGCCTCTTCCCTTCAGCCCAATGCCTGCCTGCACCTCGGCCTGCCTTTGCCAGCTCTCTTTTCCCAAGCCTTTGACTCCCAGGCTTCTGCCTCAGCCCAGGGACATTTGTTATTCCCATCACCTGCTGCTTTGACACCATGAACCATTTTGGTTTGACCTAAGAGGTGAATCATGAAGGTTGTGGTGCTTTCTTGTCCACAATGTCCTGTTAAGGCCAAGAACATGCTGTTCTTACAGCTGGGATTGTGGCTGTTCCTACACCATTTATTCCACACTGCAGGACTAAAGGAAATCTCTCCTTTTCCTTACTAAGTTGAAGCTACAGCTTAGTGCAAGTATGTATTAAAAGAGAATGAATGCCATAATCCCTTTTTTTTTTTTTTTTCAGTCACTAGTGGATACGTCCCTGAAGGATACAGAACAACTCAAAAATGTTGTGCATACAATGAAGAAAAAAAAGCGACACAAAATTCCCTCTGGATGTTGAGGTTAGAAAACCTGTTTTAATCTGTGTAACGTTTTCTCACCACATCTACTTGAAGTGACAAGAAATTAAGCTGATTTTCTCCACACTGAGGCAGTTTTGCAATGAAGCAGCAGCGTGTCATGATGCTAAATAAGAATCTGGCATTACCTCTAATGGTCCCTGCTGCAAAGTGTATCAGTGCACAGCAAGGCAGACTGGGTTATCACAGTTATTCCTCCCTTCCCCTCCTGCACATCCCATTGTCTCCTCTGCAGAAGACACAGGCTATGAAAACAAGGCAAGGTTGCTCCCTCTTTTTCTTCTCCCACAGGACTTGTCAGACACCATGTTTTTTCAAAGGACTGCAGGTGCCTCTCCCCAGCTTGCTTATTTCTCATTCTCCAAAAGAAGAGAGCTGAAGGAGTTGGAGGCATGTGAGTGCCTGATCTCTCTTTCCCTCTACAGGCTCTGCCTCCCCAAGCCCTGGTTCCCTGCTGTGCTTTGGCATGAGAGCCGTTCCAGCCCCAAAGACAAGGGCAGTGGAGTTCAGCTGCAAAGCCTCTCTCTGCACTGGGATTGCTTTGAGCCTGCAGCCTCCATGGGCAAGGGCTTTGTGGGAGCAGGGCCAGCACAGCCTGTGCCCTGCACACAGAGCCAGGAAAAGGAGCAGATCCTGCTGCCTTCTGCTGCTGCTGATCCCAGCAGCAACTCCCCTGGCAGTTCCTGCAGGGAACTCCACCCCAAGGGCTTCCATCCCTGTCGTGGCTGGGAGAACTTGTTGCTTCCCAGTTCTCCCCCATCCCTGTGGATTGTGGAGCATGTCAGCACAAGTGTCCCTGGCCCTTCCTCCCTGCCCAGCCTGCAGCAGTCCCAGTCCCTGTTGCCTCCCCCTTGCTGCAGCTCCTTGGCCAAAGTGCTGCCAAAGGCAGCGGAGCTGGCTCAGGATCCCTGTTGGCTCCTGGGCTCCAGGATGACCTTCAGAGGGACACTTGGAGCGCACTAGCGTCCACCGAGGGTCACCCAGCTGGAAAGCAGCTTGGCAGAAAAGGGACTGGGGGTCCTGGTGGACACCAAGTCAGAGCTGAGCCAGCAACAAGTCCTTGCTGTGAAGAACGTTCCTGGACTGCCTCAGACAAAGTATTGCCAACAGGCTGAGTGATGATTATTCCCTCCTACACAGCACTGGTGAGGCCACACCTGAGTACTGTGTCCAGTTCTGGGCTCCCCAGTACCAGAGACACTGTGACATTCTGGAGGAGGGTCCAGTAAAGGGCCATGAAGATAATGAAGGGATGGGAACTTCTCTCCTATGAGGAGAGGCTTAGAGCTGTTTAGCCTGGAGAAGAGGTGGTGCTGTGGAAAGTCTTACTAAAGTATTTACCTATCTGAAGGGAGGGTGTGAAGAAAACAAAGACTCTTTAGTCAGTGCCCAGTGACAGGACCAGAGGCAAATGGGCATAAACTAAACATAGGAGGCTCCATCTGAACATCAGGAACTGCTCTCTTTTTCTGTGAGGATTGCCATGCATTTTTACAGAGTCTATCCTTAGAGATACTCAAAAGCCACCTGAACATGGTCCTGAGCAACTGGCTCTAGGTGGCCCTGCTTGATCAGGATCATTGGACTAGGTGACCTCCAGATACTGCTTCCAACCTTGGCTTAAAATTACTTCAAATGAATGTATATACATTGCAATTAGAATATTGTAATGCAGAACTGATCCTGAAGAAGTTTTTCATTGCATTTGTTTCTGATGAAGGCTGTTGCTTATCTCTGTTTTTCTGAGCGGGTGAGTCACAGTACCATGAAAAAAATTACTGCTACTATTCAAAAAAGTTTATTTTGTTGGTTTATGTGTAGGTTAAATGTACATGTCTTCTCCTTTTATTTTAGGGTTATTTTCCAGCCCAATTATCAGCATATTCAGGAAAGATTGAAATGCTTTGTACCTACAGCAAGTAACTTGATGATTATCAAACTATTATAAGTATGTGTTTGAAAATGAGATTTTTACTTCATTCTGATTACTGTATTTGAAGTTCTTGATATGCTTTTCTGTATTTTTTCCTGTCCTGATTCACCGTATGAGGGATTCTGTGTCCTGTTGATTGTGGAGCTCGGCAGGCCATTGCCCTGTGAGAAGGGTGTGTTCAGACTATTGCCAACATCCTCTTGGCTGATTCCTCATGCTTCATTTACAAATATATACAGCGTACATTCAGGCACCTTTTTTTATTGAGCTTATTTGTGACTTTTTACCCACAGTCAACTGGGGTAGTAGCACCAGTGGGATCATGGGATTCCTACTAGTATAGGTGTCCTAGAAAATTCTCAGTGGCCAAATAAGCTAACCAGTTTTCAGTGTGAACAAGATACAGTGGATGAAATGTAAAGAAAGAAAACTGAGGATACAGTCTTGGGGTCCGTCTGTGTGAGACTGTGTAACTAATTGATATAGAAGGGCATGCGAACATGGGGTGGGTAGGGAGGAGCAGAGTATGATGAATACTGTGTGGAAGTCACAAAAAATACAAAGGTTTTGTATTAAAGAGCAGTTGCTAATGAAATGAACTAATATGAAGGAGAAGCAGCGGAATGTTTGGATTTGAATGAAGATGTGGTGGTAATAATGGAGAGATGAGTAGCAAAGGACAGTGGCAAGATAAGGCACAGGTACGAATGAATACTTTGCCACATGTTAAAATCCGACTATAGAGGAGTGAGTTTACTTTGTCTGACAAAGTAAACTTTATGGAATAAAGGGAATCTTAGAAATCCTGCAGCTTCTCACAAGTGGTGTACTGTCTGCCTCACCTCTGAAGCATTCTCATGGTCAGAAAAAGATGAGAAAAATAATATTCCAGTATATATTTTGAAATCCTGTTGGACTGTTGCACAAGGAAATGACAAAACATTTCAGTATATGAGATATCAATAGAGCACTAGAGTGGATTTTTTTCCCCTGTGATTCACAAAATTGCCTTACTTGTACAGTTAGATTTCTTAACATGTTAGCGGCTGCAACAGCCAAAAGGTGACAGGCCTTGGAAAACTGTTAATGGTGTTTGAAGACCCATAGATACCAAAATACCAAGTCAGTGCTTTTTTCAAGCATTGCGTTTTTAAAGTTGTTTTGACCACAAAGAATTAGTGTGTATAATGAGCTTTAATGAAAGCTGGCAATGGCTCTTTGTTCTTAGTTTTTTCTTTAAAGGTAGTTTCAGTGATGTAGTGTGCCATTGGACTTGCTCGTCTTGTGATGGAATTGAAATGTGTTCCTTTTGTTTGGAGTTTTAGGAGTTAATTGTGTCTTTGTGAGAGTTTTCCCAGAGTTGTAGCCAGCTTCCTGCATTTTCCTAGAGCTGAGTCTGCTCCCTTTCATGATGACATTTCCCTTCAAGGACTGCATCAGTGGTACTGAGTCTGTTGAAAGGGCCTTGGGCTATATACAGAGATAATTTTACCTTACATTTGCTATCTTTTGGCTACTGATGTTCTAAAATAGCAGTTTTGAACTGCTCTTGATTTTCCTCTCTTAAGTAAAATTCTCAAGTGGGTATAGGATCCTTTGTCTTTTTTTTTTTAAATTACCCTGCCTATGTCACCACATCTGCAAACTTTGGGTGATGTCTCATTATAGCTACATTTCTATAACTGATGTTTCTGCAAGAATTGAATTCTATTCTGTTTCTTTGAGAAAGGTGGTTTTCTCTCTTCTGCCAGATTAAAAAGAAATTTTTGAAATGTAATTGAATACTTATTGGACTTTATTTATCTTTGCAACACTGGGAATTCAGAGACAATCCACAAATCTGTCTCAAAAAGCAGGAGACAGTAGTATGTACCATTTCACTGTATAGGTTGAGTCCCATAAGAAAACACAATAGTATATAATGTATATTTCCATTTGCATTTATTTTAGACAAAAGGACAAAAGAGTGAGTATCTGAAGAAAATTCCAAGGGAAGTGATATATTAGTATCAACTACCAATAATGAGAAAGTAAATATAATTCAGCAACAGCTTTATTAATATTCTAGAGTAGCTTTTTATAAAGTCTGTTATTGGGTTTTTTACGAGTACCCTTCTAAACAGAAGTAATTTCACTTTAAAACAAAATAATGTTTGCACCTGCTGTAATGACATAAACACTGGGGGAGCTTAGTATTACCATTTTGTGTTTCAACTATTGAAGTTTGTTCTTCTGCTTTGCAAAATATTAGCAAATCCATCAAATGCTCTTTTCTTCTTAACAAAAAACTGTTCCTGTCCTGAATCTGTCTGACTTCTTTGGTTGAGATTTTCACTGGAATTTTGGATGTGTTCTACAGTTGTATCAGAATGGTTCTCCAGTTCTGTCAAAGTAGTATGATCCTTCATCTTGCTGGAATCAGTGCTTTCAGAGATTGTATTTCCTGTAGGCTTTTGTGGGAAGGAACATGAACTGTATGGTGTACTTTCATTGAAGAAACCTTGTGGGATTGAGAACGAATATGTATCCTCATCATCACTCTGATCCAGTTGGAAGTGATCATCTGTTGTGAATTCTGAAGAATTACAAAGATGAAGCAGATCTGCCGTAGGATTACAAGTCTGCATTTCATCAGGCAGACTGCAGCTGCTGGTATCCTGTAATTCTGTGAATCCATCAGAATTTTTCTCATCAGAACCTCCTTGCATTTTATCTGCACAAGCCTGCTTCACCTGTGGTAGCAAGTCATCTTGCTTTGTAACAAACATGAAATGTTTTTCAAATGTGTGTTCAGGTAGCAATTGAAGAGATGATTCTTTGCTGGAATGTAGCGGTGATGGTTCTTTTACAACTTCATTCAAGCCAGTATCAATAGGAGCAAAAATAAAGCCACTGTCCTCAGATGTACTCATGTTTCTTCTTAATGTAATGTCTGCTTCGCCATCATTCTTTTCAGGGGACTTCCTGGCTATGTCCTCATCTGTACTTCCTGCTGGTGCATTGTCTTCTGTACTTCCTGCTGGTGCATTGTCTTTCTGTTCCGTGTGACTGAAGCTGAGGGAATGCTGTGGTTCTCTGGGAAGCAGAGACAGCTGCAGTCCATCCTCTTCAGAAGTTTTCTCTGTGTCATATGTGGGAAAATGTTTTAACTTAAGTACCGTGTTACCAAAATCTGTACTTTGACAGTAGAGAGAATCAGAAATAGAGTTTTGTGCTGTTGACTCTGCATTAGTAAAATAATCAAATGTATCTGGAATTTCTTGACTTGAAGAACTGACTGTATCTGGATCTGACACACTTATGTGACCACTGCCTTTATCAGAATGAGGGGATGCTGTTTCATACATGGTGGTGTCTGATCCATAATTAATAGTGGTTTCAAAATAATAGGCACTGTTCTCTTCTTGATTTTTCCAAATCTGCTGAAGTTCAGCAGTAATGGTTGGAGACTCTGGCGGTGTTGCGAACTTCTCAGTTCCACTGTCTGTATTCGTTTCATCTAGTGATGACTGATAGACTGGCAGGTTGTCACTAACATCAGGCTGTTCCAGTTCAAAGTCTGCTAAAGAACTACAGTCACTCATTGTGAATGGAATCCCTTCAGCTGAAGAGCTGTCACCAAATACATCAGCTGAAGCATTTTTTTCATCTGAATATATCGTTTTACAGTCATGCTTTGTAAGGGGAGAGTTTTCTATTATTTCATAGATGCTTAAATTCTCAATATCTGCATCTCTTCTGGAGCTACTGGGTGAAATAAAATGTACAATATCACTAGGTATACTTTTGTTGCCATTTAGACCAAGTTGTTCTTCACGGCTTTGCATTCCCTGCCTAAATTTTCTCGTGTGCCTGGGTTCATTATGTGAAACAATACCTTTTCTTTCTGGAGCACTTGGTGTAGCTTTTGTGATCTCAGACTGCAGCAGACCAGAGTTGTTTCTTACTTTCCTGTTTGGTGTTTGTGCATTGCTGTTCCGGTAATCTGTCCTTAAAAAAAATAGTCCAGTATCATAAATATCTGTACTTTCATTACTGTCTATACTAGTTTGGACTTTTGGAAACACTGGTATTTTCTTCATGTTGATCTCAATATTGCTTGGTTTCTGGTACTCTGCTTTGGGATTTGGTGAATGTACACCATTGCCAGAAAAATTTTGATACACAGTAGAAGTTTCTGTAGGAAAAATCTGTGTGTTTCTTAAAGAATGCTCATCACAAAACAATGTATTATGCTGTGTATTTGTTGGCTTGCTTGCAGAAGGCTCTCTGCTCAAGGTTTCATCTGAAAAAGCCTGATTAGAATATGTCTGTTCTGAACCTGAATTTTTGTTCCTGCGCATGAGTCTCCAAAGTCTTTCCAGGTAGGGTCTAGCAAAAGCACCCAGACAAAAAGCACAAAGAAATGTAATGACCACAGAGAGGGAGACAGCCAGTGCAAAGTTTGGCTGTGTTTCGTTCTGCCTAAAACCAGTGTTAGTGTCCCTGGCTTTTCTAACCAACAATGCTGAAACTTCTTCGTTCACCTCTATACTGTAAATGAGATACTTCTCTTTTGTTGTATTGAAAAGACACAAATATAATCCTTCAGCAGTTTTCTCAGCATTGTGTATCACTAAATTATTCATTTTATCCAGTGTCATATGAGGAAGACTCTGATGTTTTGAAATTCTGCCCTTAGGTGTCCACCAAGAGATTCCATTGCCTGAAATGAAAGAAAATACAAACTCAGTCTTTGTTAAAAGCATAGTGTACTTGGTTTGCAGGGTCCAGTGATGTTTTTAAGAATGTACACTGGACTATCTCTCATAATTTTAACCATTTATTATAAACCCCATTTTCCTTTTATCCATCCCGAATAATTTGACATGGTACAAAGCCTGTTAAACCATATCGCGGGCCTGTGCCCACTGCCTGCCATCTAAAAACACACTACATACGGGGTCTTAATTGCAGACTTTACAATTTGTATTTTTGGCTTTGTCTTTGGAACAGCTTTTGTTCCCAGCTAAGTTTTGCTGCAGTCCAGTGTGCTGATGTTTATCCAGGTTTTTGTGACTCTTTTTGTAAACAGACAAAGCAGGTGGCATTTCTGATATTTTCTTTTGGGGATGAAGTATTCCCAGGGGAAAGCCTTACCACCTCCAAGTGCTATTAGCCCGTTAAAGTTAAACCATTTTGCCTTATGGCTCGTGACAAATACACCTTCTGGTCTAAGTTTGGTCTTAGTTTTCAATCTGTGTGGTAAATCTTGGCTCTATAGGTTTTGTTACTTATACCCTCAATGATCTCTATTAATTTTAAATGTAAGCGAAGTGTGTGCTACGGTAGCTGTATGTTTTTAGAAGAAATAGAAATCTTTTTTCTCTGCAAATAAACTTTCATTTTATTTTGCTCTAGCTGAACACTGAAAACTGTTGCATCCTTCTTGGTTTTCTACATGCTTCAGAAGTGCCATCCCATTATTTGGCCCTTTGTTCAGTCCAAAATGAACCAATACGTTTGCAATGCATTACTTACTGAAACTTACTTGTATATTAATTGGCATCACTTCCTCCTTTGATGTAAGGAAGGAGATCAAGAGTCAGTAAACCTAACTTTAAAATATTCTAAGCAGAATACTACTTTCTTATGAAATATTTTTGCATGTTAAACTGTTACTTAGTAATTTTTAAACAGTGTCTTTAGAAACATACTTTTAAAAACCAGATTTATTTGACTATTCTGCATTCATTTGGATTTTAGCAGCATTTGGATGGAGTGCCTGATATACATACCTCTTATGTTGTCCAAGTTACAGGTCAGCACTGATGTCCCTTTTGGGACTGTGGCCCTTTTGACCAAAACTTCGTCCCTGCAGTTTAAATGGAAACTTGAAAGATACAGCAGAGGTTTCTGGGAGTTGTTGGCAGACTTATTGTATGAAAGGCTCCATTTTTTCCTTGTGGAGTCAAAGACAAAATGAAATAAATGTTTAAAAGCATTTAGCCTGCAGTTAAATATCCAGGCATTCTTTGACAAATACACTTCAAGTTGAAAAAAGTTCAAACTGAGTAGTATCTGTGGTAGAGGGATTGTCAGAGCATTTCCACGGAGATCCAAAACCTATTTGGAAATAATTCAGAATTAATTTGATAAGGCTCACAATGGAATCCTTATTCCAACATCTTACAACAGTGTTTTAGTGTACAAGCACTTCTGTAGTTCTATGAACAATACATCTGCTTAGGATTTCAATAATGTTGATCTAAGCTTTTTAATGCAGATGAAAAGTTTAAATTGTTGTGTTTAGAATTCTTCCATTGTAGACTTACCTTTGTGTGAATAGGGAGCTGCAGGGCTCTTGCCATGGAAGGGATGGAGGTAGAAGGGGACATGTATGTGTTTAAGGCAGTTATAGATTGGCTTGTGGCATAGAGAAATTGTGAATTTATGGTTGTATCTTGTACATTTTAGCATGTGTTTTCCTACATGTAAAAAGCAAATATAAAAAAATATTTTCACCATTTGCTCTAGTTTTTTATTTATACACTAGTATTATAATAAGAATCATATAATCATGCTTAATAGTTGGTAAATAATATCTTTAATGATTAAAATAAAATATTCTAACAGTTGTATTGCTTTACAACCTGTAATTTGTTGAGATCTCTGAAGGCATCTGGATGAATTTTAGTTATCTTGTTGTTTCGCAGGTCAATGTCCTTCAGCTGTGAACAGTTTTGAAAATCTTTTGGGTCAATATGTTGTATGGCATTGGATGACATATGGACAGTTTGTAAAGACTGCAGGAGGCCTAGTCCTAGGAAGAAAAAAAACCTATTTTACATTTTATAGTCTTGTTTTCCCAACTGCATCAAGTGTCTTTATAAAATGCTTTGCAACAAAATTCCTTCCATTCCACTATTGCAATGAGTAGCTGCAGCCTTTGTGTTATGCCTTTCCTGATCAGTGGTTGTCCCATTCTAAAAGCTGCATAGAATCAACAGCTAGCACATTAAAATATTCCGTTAATGAATGTCTTAAAAACTGACACTTTCATAAAAGCACTAGCATTTCTTTGTGCTATCAAAATTATTTTGATCTCTGTACTTTGCGCAAGCTTCTCTGGAGAGCTAGAGGTAGGAAAGGAATGTGAAAAGGGTAAAATATATTGAGTTGACAAGTTCCTAATATGTTAATTGTAAGTAAAAGATAAAGATGAAGAAGGTGATACAGTATCTCCTATCCATTTGCATGGGTGGTTTCATGGGAGTTTTTCATCTGTGGAATTATTTGAACTATATTCTTAGGATGTAAAAGAAATGAAAACAAAACCATGTTGTTGCTTGTGCCCGTCTGCCTGTGAATTATGAAGCATGGCAGTATAATCTTCAGTGTATCCTAGTTACAATAACATCCACGTTACATCAGAACACTTGATAGCTGGAGACACCTCATTTTTCTGAGGTGCTGTGAAGGCAGCCCTGAAGCTCCAGCCTGCAAGGCCCAAGGGAGAGGCAGACATTTGAACACTCAGCATTCCCACTGATGATGAGTGTTCAGCACCACAGTGTCACTCTAAAGTGATTTTTGGGCATTGTTGAGAAGCTGCTACTTCTTAACAATTTTGCCCTTGGTGTCACCTTGTTTACCAGAACTAGCTTTTCTCAGCCAGCAGCTCTGTTTGCAGAGTAATTGATCTTCGGGTTTATTGTGAAAAGCAGAGGGAATGATTCATTCCTGGTATAAAACTAGAGGTGGGTGATAGGAAAGGCATACAGAAGTTCTGTAAGTTCATAAATTCATCACTGCACCTGTGTGAGGAATTGTACTGTGGCTACTTCCCTGAATTTAAGCTTGTGCCAAAAATATACACTGGTATGGCAGCAGCCTCACTCCTGGGGAGCTGGGAGAAGGGTTTCTCTGTGGGAAACCTCTGCTGTAGAACTGCTGTTTGTGTTTTCTTTCCAGAGCTTAAACCTCAGAATTTCAGTGAAGTATTCTGGACAAGAAGAATGTTTTGAACATGTATTTAAATGAATATAGGATTAAAGTATAACTTAAAGTATGGTGGTACCATGCACAGCAATTTGAACTTAAAAAATTTGAGTCTCTTATAGAAGAGGATTCATCTGACTGACCTTCTAAGGCATCTTTTAATGGGCAGTCATATTTATCTATAAAACCAAATCAAATCTTCATCAATGTATTTTATAATGTAAGGTTTTTATACTGTCTATATAGATACCTTGTCTGTACAAACACTACAAAATCATTAAGTGATATGGGTTTTCTTTGTGCCAGAGAATTATTTAACAGCATAAAAGGAGAACAGAACTTTTATGACCCTGTGTAGGGGAAAATATATTATCATCTTTGCGTGACTTTGTGGGGTAAGTGGTATTTTTGTCATCACTTGTCCTGTATTTTCAAACTCTAATGAATCTGATGGTGTTATCAGACATCAATAAATTCAACATATTGTATAGGACAGCATTGTTCATCTGGTAGCTTCTGCTTCATTTAAATAATTTGGCCACTATGAATCATCCCTGCATAAAGGTTAAGCTCCCAGCATAGTTCAGTGACCAGCAAAGCCTTTCTCAAAATCTCTTGAAACCTTACAGCCCTCTCCTGTTACACCAAGGTGTCACTGTGATTGAGTATTAAAGGTACTGAGCAAAATTGTTTGGAATGAACAAAATATATTTTCCTGTCTCTGAAATACTGAAACTGCAGGAAGTTTTATTTAATAGTGTTGATTTCCTTCTGAAGGCTAGTATGAAATTCATAGTCTGTAATTTTTTTGACCTTTAAGGTTCACAACTGGAATGTGGAGGCTGATGTTTTTCCAAAGATCCTTATTCTCCTTTCTATACAACAAGCAAGAATACTGCTCCAGTTATATTTGACTACTATTAACACAGTACAGTTGCTAAGACTATTAAAAAACCTAATAAAGTAAACAAACAACTGATTTACTTCTACCTCTATATTTGCCAGTGAAACTTTCCCTCACCTTAAGCATAATAAATTGGGAAAGTCACACTCTAGATTCAGTAAGGTATAGAAATTATATCCAAAACCAACCTACCCCTTGGGAGTCAAGTCCTTAAAGATTTTTGAAATGCTTACCTCTTGGAACTGTATTAAGATTATTTCTTTCAACTGACAGTACTTTCAAAGCAGGCAGGAGACGATCAACAATGCTGTACTTTTTAGACCCGTGTGCAGGTGTAGGCATATCCAGTGTGAGGGTGTGGATGGCATTACCATTGAGGTTTAGAGTTTCTAAAATGGGTAAATTTGTACAAGTAGTTAAAGTGAGTTCGGAAAGCAGGTTGTTACTGAGGTTCAGGTGTTTTAGCATCCACTCTTCATTTCTTCCATCAGAGCACACAAAAGTTCTAATATTACTGTAACTCAAATCAGCTGTTACTGCTGTTTTTGATGTATCTTCTAGAATAGTAGATATTCTGGTAAAAGAGCAATTCAGTAAGAACTGCCCATCCCAGTGGCACTCTGAACGGTGATGTGTAGCAGGAAGAATACGCTGTGACTTGGTTCCCACTGATCCAGGAAGATTAAAGTAAAGGACCACAGCTATGACATGCAAGTGAAGGTTATCCATAGTATCTAAATCTAAAATGTAGAATTATGGTTAAATTCAGCACAACAAGAACAGAAAGTAAATGTAGTTTGACATTTAAAAAAACATTTTAAAAAATCAACACCAAATAACCACAGCATTACCAACATTCTGCATTAAATAGAATGGAGTCTTATTTTCAAAAAGTACATTAATAAACTGGTAACCTCCCCCTCCCTCCATCTATCCCAAAAAACAATTAGAACCTTTTTTTCTTTTCCAGCCTTTTGTCGAGAAACACAGCTTCTTGGGAGCTTGAGATCTAACAACAGTGGAGACTTTTGAACTCTGCTTCAGGTACTGCACACAATTACACTAAGCAAAGTCCACCACATACAATCTATGACAAAGGGGTGTGGAACAATTTTTATACTTCCAGTTTCTTACACATTCTTCATATTCTTAAAATAAACACTTCTGAACAGCAGCTGCATTGCAAAATTTATTGTATTATTTCAAAACAAACGTTTGAAATTCTACAGCCTTTCACCCATTGGAACAACCACCACACTTAGAGATGGTGAGAACTCTTCACATGCAAGTTGTTTCAGCGTACCCAGTATAGCATTTTACACAGGCATGTAGAATGCACTTTATACACAAAAAATCTTAAGTGCATCTGTGGGACTGAAATAAACAGTGTTCTACTCTATGTTTTTAATACATACAGAAAAATGTACCTTAGGCAGTTAGAAGATAAATAAATGCTCAACAGAAGGCATGTGTGGTGCCAACGTTTATCAAACTGCATAATATAAATGTAAAATATATTAACAATACATAGTGGCTAGCAAATTTGATAATTTATTTAATTTGGTATTTTTATGACTGGTTTTGCTACATTTTGACAAAAAAAATCCACACTTGAAAAAAAATTCTGCAGATCATGATTTAAGAGTACCTTTGTGACAAAATCTTTCAGCTGTACATTGCACACAGTATTTTAAAAAGAACTCTTGATAATTATGGGAATCCAATACTAGCATATAGACATGTCAGTATTAATCAGAGAAGAGCTTTAATACGTGTGTAATCTAGTTGACCAAGGCATTTTCAAGATGTATGTCAGCTTTGAGGATACTGCTCTTTATATTTTGTGTTTCCATTTGTATACAGAAAGTGACAAGCTGCCATTAGCATGAGTGACAATTTGAAAAATGTTAGTTTATTTCCTCCTTTTAACTGTAACAGAAATTGAGTTACTGCTTAGCAGCAAAGATGGGTGTAAAGCAGCAAAATGTGTGTTAAAGTGTTTAGTAACTATTATCTCTGATAAAAGTCTGAGGTCCATAAAGACAGTATGCAAAATGTTAGTACTTCCCCGTAATCTTTAGTGTGAGAACTCAGTGGTTTTTGCTACATTATATTCTGCTTATTCTGATTTTGTCAGAACGGCTCCACTGCTGACCAGCCCCAAACCCCCAACAACTACTGAGCATCAAAATCTGCCTTTGAGCAGTGAGAGAAATACAACTCCTCTGACCTCCCCCATGTGCTGTAATGCCTGACTTATGAATATCCCTCCAGCAACCACTTCCACCCATACACGTTCTGCATGAGCGTTTACTGCCTTCCATGAAGTTCAGAAATTGGGGCCTTAGAGTTGAATTTCTTGTTACAGCAGGAGCTGATTTGTATTTTATGGAATCCTACGTACTTTAAGCACTGTAAAACAAGGGTAGATGGTTTACCTTCATGTAACAAATAATCAGTTCTGAAGTTAATGTGCAAAACTCATGCAACTTGAAGGTAATGAAGCACCGGTGTGCTTATCAAAAATCTTGTCAAAAAGCTGTTACAAACAGTTTTTTGAGACCTCCAATATTAAGATTACTTGACGCTACTGCTAAACCAAGCTATTTTAAACTGAAGAAATACATGGGGTGGGGAAAGAAAGAATCTTATAAATAGCTGGTTTATTTTTAGCTCAAAACACATCACTGCTGCAAATGCCACTGGAAGGCTGCAGCAGGCCCCAGTTCACCATAGTTTCACTGTTGACAAATTCTGATACACATAGTCTGATGTCCTCCCATCACGTTTAGAATTACAAAACTGCAGTTTAACTTCAGAATTTAATTCCGATGTTTCAGTAATGCATCAGTACTGAAAATTATGGGGAAGGAGAGAACTGACGTCAGACACTGCTGCAACAGTTAAGCTTAGATTATTACCTATCGAGTAATGGACTCAGACACTGTTCACATTAGAGCACCTCGGAAAACACTATTTTTGGGTAGTAAGCAAGTTGTAAGTACATCTTTAAAAACGTACTTCTAATATAAACACATTTTGTAAGTATTTCACATAAATTAAACAACTGCAGAATGCATTAACTGCACAGACAGAATGGAAGTTCAAGCAACACTTCAATAACTGCAAGACTACTTCAAAATTCAAGTTACATTTCCATACTCAGTATTACTTTGCAAATATTATTTATGATAGCACAGTTTTTTTAATAACATGAGAATACATGGCAGAAATCATGTGATATTTTTAAGTGAATCTGGCATTACCCCTCAGTACACATCTGGTAAACCACCTAAGTTTGGGGTAAATCAATGTATCAACAAGAAAGCAGAGAAAAGTCTGCCACTTCAGCCATCCTAGGAGAATCTATTTTCAACAAAAAGTTGACATTCGTGTTGAAGTACTTCAGACTGTGGTTATATTCTCAGCAGTCTTCAAGGTCTTGAGACAGGACAAAAACCTCCTCAAGAGACTACTGTAGGCAGTAGAGGTGTTGCCAAGATCATGTTCTTTTACATATATTCTACTGATCCCAATTCGAGAAGGTACTTCAGTATGCACGTACACTGAAAGCTTATAGATTCAGTGCCAGTACTGCAGCTAACAGGATGATGGCCTAATACTGCTGACTGTAACAGCCTTTCCTTAAAAATACAGTGTAAGAAATGTTAGCATAAACTGCTGCAAAAAAAGAAACCCTTGAAGGCATGCAATTACTTCATACAAATATGTGTAAACACGGAGGAGACCTGTCCCTGCAGCAGTTTCTTTCAGTGCGTGGCTCCACAGGGGTTGACAGAGGTCTGGCAGCCCATGTTGTGCCCTGTCACCTGAACCTTGAACAGCGTCCCGTCCGCACACATGCACAGCTTGAAGCGCAGCCAGTTGCCGTTATTGAACTGTTCCCCGTGAGAAGAACTTGGCAGTCGTGACGGGCTGACCATCACAGTTCCGTTCAGGATGATGCTGTTTTCCTAGTAAGGAGACAGGAAAAAAAAAAAAGAAGTTGTAGAATTACAACTTCTAATGTAAATAAGGCATATTGTTTTTGAGAAGGACAAGCTGGTTTAATGGATAAATAACACGTCTAGGATGGCTGTAGAATCAACAGTAAAAAAAAGGTATGTATGCAAATGTATAATTTTTTAATAACAATTACAGCAATGCCTGTGGATTTCTTGACTATATACAGCAATGTACTTTGCTATTTCAGTGGTGTATTGATATTGAGAAAGACAGCAGTAGGGTGACTTTCCACTTTACATTCTTATTAGCAAATGCAGTAAATATAAAATATGGACATGAAACAGGAAACAGTGTTTGAATTCATGCATGAAATTCATTCACATTTGAAAGTGCATATACCTTTATTTTTATCCTTTTTTTCCATCGTTCTATATATACTACCATCTTAATCTCCAAAAATCTTAAAGAAATGCCAGTGAATCTTAGAGCAGCAGCACAGAATGCTCCAAACTATATGCTCTGCTCTTCTGGCAAACATTGCCATCCCTGGTTAAGCTTTCAGAGGAGATTAACTTCCTTTGGTATTCATGCCAGTACAGAGGCCAATATATTAGCTTTAACTGCATTGTAGGTTTTTGGTGTCTTAATAGCGGTAAATCAATATTACCTGGAACTATTCAACCACTACTTAACTGCAAAGTAATAAACCATCTATTTAAATCCAAATGACTTCTGTGCATGAGTAATTTTATAAAATTTGAAATGACATAAAGCTACATCAGTTTACTATCAGCCTAGATTTGAAACTAAGCTGTTAGAAGAATTGCTTTAATTTGAAATACTTACTGCTTTAAGTTCCATGTTTCCACCCATTCGAAACTCAATTGTCTTGCCTGTGATGAAAACACCTTCATTTCCCCAGACAATGGCACGACCATCAACCTTTATGTTTAGATCGCTGGTTGCATTGCTGGTAATCTAAGAACATAACCAAAAAAGCTGTATTACACCTTAATGAAAATGTGCTACTTGCATTTGTCTGAGTAACTTTAATTACCTTAAGAGTAGTGCTGTGCAATGTAATAAAAACCTTGAATGTACTTTTTGCCCTTCTGCCATTAGCTTCTGCATATTTGTTATTTCCCACGTTCAGTTTCAAAACAAGATCAGTGAATTTTGGAAGGTATGTGAAATTAATTTTTCTTGTATAAAAAAAACCAAATTTATATGACAATTTTATGAGATACACAGCTAACACTTGTACCAAATACAGGCTTCCTGTTAAGACAGATGATGTAAATTTACCCCTCATTTTCACTTAACCTGTTCCTCCTGTGTATTCATAGTTGTGAGTGGTTTTTCTGCAACACGATTGCTCAGTGTTTCCAAAGGCACACTCAACCCTCTATAAAACCACTAACCCAACTCTGCTTTTACACAAACAAACAATGGGCTGTATTCTTATTACTTACAAAAGATAAGAGACATACCCTCTCTGTAGAGGCCTTTTGTACATTCAATATTTTAGCTCCATTTGGCAGATGAAATTCATGGGTTTGTTCGTGGGTCAACAAATTCCATGCCAATATCGCTGGTAATAGAAGTTTTGTCTTTTTCCACGCTAAGCTTGGTTGTTCCTTGCTGAAATACAATCTTCAGAAACAAAGTCATGAACTTAATGATGTTTCAAATTAGCAATGTGAGTGTAATTCTCTAGTGTTGCTCACAGACTTTCAATTCATGTTATAACTTACAGGCTGATTATTCCCAGTGATCACCAAGTCTTCATTCCGTCTCCCTCCTACAGTGCTTTTATATAAGGGATGTATAACACCCATGTCAGACACTTGCTTAAACCGCAGTAAGCCACTCTCATGGAATTCCATACTGTCACAACCATTGGGACCAATTCTTACCACTGCCCAGATAACCAGGGTAATCTGAAAGAGAAACACATTTTCAATCATCATGTTGATTGTTCGGATCTTCCTACCACAATTATTGTATTAATTAGATGTTTTATTTGAACAATTATTAATATCAATGTTTAAGTGAGGTTTAAGTATGAGTTTACTGTAGTCTGTTCCTATTGAAAACATCATAACACATTTAATTATGAAAAGCATTTAAAATTATTTTTAGACTTATTAGAAACAGTAGCTAAAATTATTTCTATATATATAAAATGTTAAATTGCATCCACAGTTACATCTTTCTTTTGTTTAAGGGTAACCACTGACTAAACAGATTTCCTGAACAGTTCAGCTTGGTATATACTTAACGTTGAACTGCAAGAATGCATCCTCAGAGATGGATGTGCAATTACAAAAAAATAATTTATTATTTCTCATTGACCAAGCAATAAAAATGTGGTTATTAGAACAATGAAGTTTTAAAGTGCAGTACCTAGTTAATTCTAAATGTTCACATACAGCTCTGTAATGTAAAATATAACCATATTTTATATGCCATATATCCTGAATTCATATGTACTAGTAACACTTCTCATGGGGTGACCATGAGAACCGAAATAACCGTGCCTGAATTGACACCATTCTTCCATCTAATCTTGCTCAGACTACAAAAGAACTAAAAAGAAAGGAGAAAAGTGGGAATCTCCTTCAGTACATTATAAGTCCTTGGCCATCCTGGAAGTTTTATTTTTTTAGTGAACTGTCAGAATGAAACACGACCTAATGTTACTTACGCTATAGCTATTATACTCACAATCAGATTGATGACGGCCAAAATAAAAAGAACAACAATCACACATATGGCCAAGTTGCCTTTCCTGCCACGTAACCCTGTCTTATGGAGACGGTCTTCATCAATTGGAATGTATCCTGCTTTGAAGTTGCTGTTGTGCTCCTTATTAACGTTCCTGCGTTCCACAGCCTTCTCTCGCATAGACTTCTTCACCGGGCCGTTAGAGCTTTGCTGTAACACAGGGCATGGGTTAGCTTCAAAAGGCACGTAAATTAGCTACAATGACACACACATATGTATGCAAACAATGTAAACTGACTGGTGGAATATACTGGATATTATGTTGAGAATAATTTTTCCGTCTGCCACCCTGCTGTCAGAATACACACTTAGAACCACAGCAACCTCTGCTAACATAATGACTAAATTTAAAATCCAGATACTTTCAGACAATATACGACTTTAATATTTATCATGGCAGATGGGAATTATTAATTATATTGTTACAGTTAAAAACCTAAAACCAGCTACCAAGAAATTCATCAAGTTTTTACCTCTCAGAGATGATACAGGACATAATCCTGCACGTCATCTGCCAGTACACAGGATTTTAGTTCCCTCCGTGCTCATATGTGGTAGACTCTCAGTGACTATTCAAGAAGAGCATGGTGGATACAGTTTTTAAATTAGTTTGACAGTACAGGGTTTGCATTCAACTCCTGTTGCTTGCATGCAGCATCGAGAAAGATACTGTGAGGCTTCACACCTGGCATGGGGAACTTGGCCGGAGTGGCTTTCGTGTAATAATCTGAAGTTATGACATTGTAAGGGATTTCCTCTCAATGTAACAAATTAATAGAGGAAACTCTTGTACATATTCGTAGTGAAAATAAATCTTTAATGTATTTTTGTAGCTGTCCAAAACGGAACGGTTTGTTATTTAGGGATTCACATGTTCAAAGAAGAAGCTTGATCTTTTGGACGGAATTAAGTTTGTTCACTTGAATCCTAAAGCTACACTTAAGTGACTGCACTTGCACGTCTACGCTGAAGTAGCAACACCGTGTTTTCTTCTGCTGCTGAAGAGCTAAGAGATAGTACTGAGAAAGGTGCTTGACCTGACAAGTTTATGGAGATGTTCGGGCCCCGTGTGGCCCTGCAGAGCACACACGACCTGCGGGCCCCGGGGCACCCGCCGCCTCCCGCCCCGGCCAGAACCCTGCGCCTCAGTGCAGTGCCGGGCACGCACCATTGCCGTCTGTGGCACACCCACGCCTCGGGCAGCACGGCGCCGCTGCGGGCCGCCCCGCCCCGCCCCGCCCGGACAGCAGCCTCGGGCCGCCTCTCCCCTCCCCGGCCGAGCGGGTCCCGCCCGCTCACCGCGGGCCCGGTCCCCCCTGACCCCGGCGGGGACGGCGCCGCCGCCCTCCCGTGCCCGTGTCCCGCCGCGTACGGACCTGCTCGGGGCCGGCCGCCGCCATCTTGCCCCGCCGCCGCCGCCGCGCGGGGCCCGCGGGCGCCCCCTGGTGCCGCTCCGCGCGGCGGGTCCCCGCGCCCGCTGCCGTTACCCGGCAGCGTCACCTGGCGGCCGCGGGCCGTACCCGCTCCTCGCTGCCCCTCTCCGTTACCGTGGCACCGCCGCCGCCGCCGGCCGTACATCACCATCGCGGCCGTACGGGCCCGGGGCAGGGGCACCGGGCCGGCTGTACCATCGCTGGTAGACCCGCGCCGCCCGAGGAGCGCTCCCGGAGCGACATCGAGCCAACGCAACACCCCCAAGAGCGAGCTAACATCCTGCCATGGCCAGAGACTTAAAGAGTTTGGTGGGCGCGGGGAGCGCCCGGGAGCTGCAGGAGAAGCTGGAGAACTGGCATCAGGAGTACGAGGTGGGTGCTGGCGCTCCCGGGCCGGGGCGGCCGCCGCCGGGCGTTGCAGTGGCCGGTTTGGGCCCCGTCCCGCGCCCCTGCGGTTGTTGCCCCTCACACACCTCTGAGTGCCAGCCCCGGCTTTTTGCCTCTTTGCCCATGGCGAGGCTCCCTGAAAACAAGGGCCGGAGGTTGAAAGTGAGGTTTGAGGCACACTGGCTCTAAACAGGAGAGAGCGTTGGAGTAAAAGAGCGGCAGGTGAAAAGGACCCGGGGCGGGCTTGTGCTCAGGAGAAACCGGCCGTGGGCCAGAAACGGGCAGGAGAACGGGGGGGAAAGAGGTGCTGAGGCGGAGAACGGGCTATCCAGCACCCCAGCCCTTCTGGGAGGGGAAAGAGGCTGCTGCAAGGCCACACGGCCCCGAGGGGTCAGAACGGGACTGAGGGAAGAGTTTCGGCTGCAGAGGGAATGTAGTGGAATCCAGGGAGTGACAGGAAACTGAGGAGGTGAAACAGTGGAAGAAATAGAGAAGGTGTGAAATTAGGGAAAGATGAGGCAGAGGAACATGAAACTTGTCAGGTGTGACTTTGCTCAGTGGAAAATCGTGACAGAGTTTTCACTCCTGCATCCCCAGGTTTCTGTACCTTCAGGATGTAGATGGGGCTTGTGCTCAGGTCAGGAGCCTGTAACCACCTGCTGTGTGCTGTGCTTGGTGAGGAAAGAGATGCAGCGTTTCCAGGGAAAATCAGCTATTTTCTTTTACTTTATGGTTGGATAGGAGTTACAGTTACATAGCCAGTGTAACTCTCTGCAGGATTCATGACAAAGGACAATTTTAGGGAGTTTGAGAGTAGCTGGTAAAGCTACCACAGAGGAGGAACAGTGCCGTGCATTTCAAAATCTTGCAAATGGATGGTGAGGTAGACCTTAGGAGGGCTGAGCAGCAGTGGGGGCTGACCCCTCCATCATGAGTTGGTTGGGAATAGTCTTTCAGGTCTTGGAAAATGAAGATGAACAGTTTCAGGCTGCTGTTGCAGGAAAAGAGGAGCTGGCAGATGGAAACACTGTGTTATGTTGCTGTAATGAGCTGGAAAAATGCACTTTTGTAGCTGTGTTCTTGTGAAGGTGAGCAGGTTGACAGTGCTCCCCAAGGCCCGAGGAAAGCATATTGCAGCGATCAAAACACAAGCTGATGGGCACATGGGTGGGATTTTCAGCTCTTTTGGAAGCTTGTAAAAACCATACGGAGTCATTAAAACCTGAAGACCTAGAGAGTGATCTATGTGGAAGGTGATACACAGGTTACAGATAAAGATTAAGGAAGGAAGTAAAAAAGTGTGTATTCTTCTGGCAGGTGTAGTTTAAATTGCAAAATTTTCAAAACTGCATTTGCTGAACGTGATGTAGTTTTGTTGTTTCCTAGGCATAGTTCTGGGTTTTGCTCCTTCAGTAGTATATGTTTCAGTTTGTAACTCTTAAAAATCAGGTGAAATTGCGTGGAGACTTCATGTGACTGCTGACAAAGCAAGATAAGAGCCTTTTCCTTGTATGTATTATTTCAGCTAATATGGAAAACCAGATTTTGTTTTTTTTCTTTTAATCCGACAATCTGCTAGATTATTATTTTAATAACTGTTGAAAGATTTTAACCCAGATTCATAATTTCTATGATTCTTCTTTTAGAGATACTTGTGGTTGCAGCATCTTTATAATTGAAAAGGAGTATGTTTTCTCAAGTAGTGAATTATCTGAGTGATAGAAGTCCTGATGCATTGTTCATTTGCCTATTAAAAATGGGAACCTTAAAAAATGAGTATTCTAATGCATTCAGTAAGGAAAGGTTGGAAAGATGTAATTACAGGGGGGAAAACGTCGTGATTGTAGCTTTAAGTAAGAAAGCCCACACAGATGTAGTAATGCATGTTGGGGTTTGTAAAGTTTTATGTACATTTGTCTGTGTTTTATGTACATTTCAGTTTAGTGTACCCCAGTTTTATGTACCCAAAATGGCTTCCCTGGGCCCTGTTCCCCTGACTCCATCTTGTTGTTTACCACTTAAGTTATATAACCCTCTGCGTACCCTCCCTGGAGACAGTCCCTGATTGGCCCGTCCTTCCCGCCACAGGCCCTGTCCATCACCCTCACCCCCCATGCCAATCTCCCTGAGGCCTGGGCCTAGGGATTGGCTGGGTCCCTTCCCGCCTTTTCCCTGGTCACTCCTGGTTGGATCACCCCTCACCCTTGCCACTCCCTGGTTCCTGCTCATTGGTTGTTCTGCGCTTTCCCCACACCCACTCTGTGTTGTATTTAAGCCGGTGCATTTGTTTGCTCGGGGCTCTCCCTGGAGTGCCCGGGCAGGAATAAACTTCTCTGACCCCAAGCTCCCGGAGAGTCCTTCTCTCATTTATCACCGGCTTCGTGGCTGCAGCTCAGGTCGTTGGCCTAGGTGGAGGACCACAAATATCAGGTGTACTGCTACGTGCGCTCCGGGCTAGCCACACAGGGCAAGCGCACGGCGGCAGGGGTGGCGCCCAACGTGGGGCCCCTCAGTGTCAGCGCCTGATTCCTGCAGCGGCGCAGGAAGCGACAAGCGAACCATCGGGTTCGTTGCGGATTACAGTTCCAGGCTGTTTCGCAGTCTGCGCACCTTTCGTAGAGCAGCAGCTTAGGCTGAGCGCTCCGAAAGGGTGAAGAAGGCAGCTCCCTGCACCCGGGAGTCTTCTTCGAGGCCGGTCTACCCTCAAGCCTTTTTCCGAAGACCCTTGGACGGGTAAGTATCCCCAAAAGCCCTTCGCTCCCAGGGGGGAGGAGGTTTCGGGAGGAAGCTTACCCGTGGGAAGGAAAGGGGATACCGCCACCCGGGGGGAGGTGGTCCTTTCCGCAATAGGGGGAGGGAGTCTCGGGGTGACACCCGAGATTCCTAGGCTGCGCAGCCCCCGGGGGAGTGGGGAGGGAGCCTGCCGCGTTTTGGGTCCTTTCTCTCGCTTTTCTCGGGTTTTGGTTTCCAAGGGCTCTTCGCTTTTCAGTTAAGTTTTGTGATTTTCGTTGTTTGTGTTGTGGCCTTGGTGGCTTTGGTCTTTCGTTGATCCCGCCCCGGTTCCGAGGTTCGTGGCCTTGCCGGTTTTTAGTGCGGACGGTGTTGGTTTTTGAGTTGTCTTGTGTTTTGAGGCTTGTTGGTTGTGGTGTGGGCGCAATTGATATCGGATAGCCATGGGTGCACGGCTGAGCGCGCCACAGAGAGAAGTGCGTTGTAAAGTTAAGAGTTTGTTGGTTGCTACAAATTTCAGGTTTTCTAAGGGAGATTTAAATAAGTTTGTAAGATTTCTCTTCCTGCATTTCCCTAAGACAGTTGCCCGATCCGTGGACACTGCCGTGTTTTGGGCTGCAGTGTTCGTCAAATTTGCTAATCTGGCCAAGTCGGGCGACAAAAATGCACTTAAATTCCTTTATTGGGTTCGACAGCTACGAGCTGCATGTAATAGTTTAGAGGGAATGCAGAAAGGGAGCTCCCGGGGTTCGTTGACAAGTTTATGTTCTTCCCGTCCTAATCCCCCTGCCCGTCCTCCCTCTCCCCGGCCAGGAATCCTCAAGGGGTCCTCTAGCCCCGGCCCCTTGAGGGACGGCAAATCCCCCCGCCTGGGCTGTCCCGGCCAGACGGCTCAGGACTCTCGGAGCCGGTGTACCCCGCCGGTAACGACATCTTACCTACCCCAGATGTCCCCTAAGCCTCGTGTTAGATTTTCCTTTGCAGAGCCGGATTCCCCTGGTGTCCAAAATGGCGCCCTGAACCCCTCTCCACAAAATGGCGGCGGGCGCCTTGCCCGCTCGTCGTCCCTCTCTTCGTTTTTCCCCTCCCACCCTCGTCCCTCCACCCTCAGGACATCATCTAGGAACACCAACCCCTTTTTAGATACTCCTCCCCTTTCCCACAAAGAGTTTCCTCCCCTTTCTCCTCCCATTTCCCCACCTTCCTACTCCGCCCACTCTCCGCCCACAGAAAACACGCCCCTTCCCTCAGCACCGCCCACCGACTGGTCCCGCCCCTCTTCCGGTTCCCACGCCTACCCTTCCGGTTCCCACGGTTGGAGCCCGGAGGGGGAGGGCCTGGAAACCGGAAGCCCCGAACCAAGTGGTCTTCCCATGGTCGCCCCTGTCACCTATCGCGGCCGGGGTGGGGCAGCCACTTGGAGACCGTTTCCGCAGGCGGCTATCAAGGATCTCATGAAAACCCTGAAGGAGTACGGACGAGAGAGTCCGTACTTCCAGGGCATGTTGGAGTCAACACTTGCGGGGCATGTGGTCGTCCCTTGGGATCTTAAGCAGCTCTTCCGGTGCCTCAATAATAAAACAGAGTACAAGCTCTGGCAGGGCACTTGGAAAGACCTGCTAGGACGAGCACTCCCTAGCTTGTTAAGAGATCCGATAACTGCCACGGATAACGGTGGGGACCCCATCACCTTAGAACACCTGATGGGGGAGGGTGATTGGAAATCTGCTTCCGATCAGGCAGAAAACATACCAGAGGGGGTGCTGACGGTAATCAAGGAAAAAGCGGTGCAAGCCTTCTGTGAGATGCGGCCCACGGGACCTCTAACATCCTATAGTGAGATTTTCCAGGGTCCGGCGGAACCGTTTGTGGCTTTTGTCGAGCGGCTGACGGCGGCTATTGAGCAAAAGGTCAATAGGGTGGGTGCGAGGGAAGACCTCCTCGAGGAGATGGCATTCAAAAATGCTAACGAGGAGTGTCGCGAGGCCATCCTCAGGATCCCGAAGTTACCTGGGGAGCAGCCCACCCTAGATGAGATGCTCAAGGCCGTCAGTGCTAGAGTCGCCGCTGGAAAACCACGGACCCTACAGAAGAGGCCGTCTGGTCCCCGAGTCGCCGCAGTCTCGCAGAAGGAAGAACAAAAAACGCCCAAGACGCCAAGAACATCTAAGAAACCACCGGACAATCGCCCGTGCTTTCTGTGCGGCCAGAAAGGGCATTGGTCTAGCCAATGCCCTCAAAGGGCACAGTTCCAAACATTTTTGAAAAAGGGGGGAGGTGGGAAGGGAGGACGTCCCTCCTCAAAAAACTAGATGAGGAGCGCGGCGCCCCCCGGCGTGCGGATACCAACAGGGAGGGCAACACTGCCGGGAAGGGTGACGTTCATGAAAATAATGATCTTTCTGTTTCTGCCCTCCACAGAAGGATGGTTGTGCCCTGCATGACTGAGACACCTACAATGACTGAAATACCGGACATGACACTTCAACTTGCTGAGACCGAAAGAGCTCCTCTCCAGGACGCCGAGCCGGAAACTAAGACCTTCGTCCGGGAACCCGAGGGAACCCTGACGACCGACTCAAGGTATGAGCCCTTTAGGCTCAAGTTGGCGCAGCCTCTTCACTTGCGGGATCGCGATTGGCACACAGTCGTGGTCTCGAAGGACAGGGGCTCCTGGGACGAAATAGGATGCAAATTTGCCGTGGTGGGAGACTGTAAACATACACCACCTGACATACACATAGCCCCCGGGGTCATCACCACCGACCCCAGGAGGTTCGAATTGTGGCTGCACACAGACCACCCACCCACATTCCTACCGAAAGGCCAAGTTATCGCGCAGCTCATCCCAGAACCCCTTCTCGCCATCTGCCAGGAAATAGGGGACGAAAATGAGACAACGGGGATGAGCTGCACCGAAGATGAAGAAATGAGCATCCTTTCGGTAAGGAAGATCACGCGCAGCAAACCAACAGACACATGCAGGATCAGTGTGGGTGGGGACAGTAAAAACATCAAAGGGGTCTGGGACACGGGGGCGGATGTGACGGTCATACCGGAGAGTTTGTGGCCGTCACGTTGGGAACTGCAATCCGTGGGAAAGCACGTCTCGGGTGTAGGCGGGCTTCAATTGGCGAAACAATCGAAGGACGTGGTCCAAATTGAGGGGCCAAACGGGCAATTGGCTTCACTACGCCCGTTTGTTTTGAACTACGAGACACCCCTGTGGAGTAGAGACCTCATGCAGCAGTGGGGGGTCACAATTGGCTTTCCAGACCCCCCCAAGGTTAACACAGTGGCCATCGACGAGCGCCCTACCTTGAAGCTGAATTGGCTGTCTAACGAACCAGTCTGGGTAGAGCAATGGCCACTGTCTCAACAGAAATTAAAGGCGCTCAACGAGCTCGTGGGAGAGCAGCTGGCCAAAGGCCACATAGTGGAGTCCACCTCTCCGTGGAACTCCCCGGTCTTTGTCATTCAAAAATCAGACAAGACCAGATGGCGGCTCCTCCACGACCTCAGAAAAATTAATGAAGTGATTGAAGATATGGGGTCACTTCAACCAGGGATGCCTTCCCCGACCATGCTCCCCCAAAATTGGAAATTGGCCGTCATAGATATAAAAGATTGTTTCTTTCAAATTCCGCTGCATCCGGACGATGCCCCACGATTTGCCTTCTCGGTTCCTACCACTAACCGAGAAGCCCCGAGGAAGAGGTATCACTGGCGGGTTTTACCCCAAGGAATGAAGAACTCTCCAGTTATTTGCCAGTGGTACGTCTCTTCCTTGCTCGCTCCTGTGTGTGCAGCCACGCACCAAGCCGTCATTCATCATTACATGGATGACGTCTTGGTGTGCGCTCCCACCGACGACCTGCTGGCCCACGTGCTTGACCTTACAGTGGCTTCACTGGCTGCTGCAGGGTTCGAGTTACAGGAAAATAAGATTCAGAAGATGCCCCCCTGGAGGTACCTGGGACTCGTCATCAGTCAGCGGACCATTGTGCCGCAGCAATTGGAAATAAGAACCAAAATTGAGACATTGGCGGATGTCCAACAGCTGTGTGGGACGTTAAATTGGGTGAGGCCTTGGCTGGGTCTCTCTACGGAGGACCTGGCCCCCCTTTTCAGTTTACTGAAAGGGGGAGAAGAGGGGCTCAGTTCCCCTAGGTCCCTTACCCCAGAGGCGGAACAGGCTCTGGAAAAGGTTCAGGAGGCAATGTCCACCAGGCAGGCCCACAGGTGCAGACCTGACCTGCCCTTCCGATTCGCAATCTTCGGAAGGCTGCCCCACCTCCAGGGACTGATATTTCAGTGGGACAATGTCATCCAGAAACTCCCTAAGAGGGACCGTGATGGCAACGACCCGCTCCTCGTCATCGAGTGGGTCTTCCTAGGCCATCACCGGTCCAAACGGATGACAAGGCCACAGGAGTTGATGGCTGACCTTATCCGGAAGGCTAGGCTCCGAATTCGGGACCTAGCCGGCTGTGATTTCGAGTGCATTCACATGCCAATTAGGCTATCATCGGGCCAAATTACAAAGGCAATGTTGGAACACCTTCTTATGGAGAATGAGTCACTCCAATTCGCGCTGGACAGTTACTCTGGGCAAATTTCAATAACTCGGCCTGCCCACAAAATTTTTAATTCGGATTCTACATTCCAATTGGAATTAAAATCAATTCAGAGTAAAAAACCCCTCGATGCCTTGACAGTTTTCACTGACGCGTCCGGGAGGACTCACAAGTCGGTCATGACTTGGAGGAATCCAGAAACTCAGCAGTGGGAGTCAGATGTTGCGGAGGTGAAGGGATCGCCTCAAGTTGCTGAGTTGGCCGCAGTCGTCAGGGCGTTTGAGAGGTTCTCTGAACCTATTAACATTGTAACAGATTCGGCATACGTAGCTGGGGTAGTATCCAGAGCGGAGAACTCCATACTGCAAGAGGTGGACAACCTTGCCCTGTTCGAGCTGCTTTCGAAACTTGTAAAACTGATCTCCCACCGAAAGCAGCCATTTTATGTGATGCACATCAGATCACACACGGACCTGCCAGGAGTCATCGCCGAGGGAAACAGAAGGGCAGATGCCCTTGCTGCCCCTGTGGAGGTGATTCCATTGCCTAACACCTTTGAGCAGGCAAAGCTCAGCCACCAACTCCATCACCAGAACGCCCCAGGTTTGGTCCGGGAATTCCACCTTACCCGTGACCAGGCCAAGGCGATTGTGGCCTCTTGTCCCACTTGCCACCGAAATTCAGTCCCTTCGATGGCCACGGGGGTTAACCCCCGAGGGTTGTCGAGTTGTGAGGTGTGGCAAAGTGACGTCACACACTATGCCCCCTTCGGGAGGCAGAAGTTTGTGCACGTCACGGTGGACACCTTTTCGGGAGCCGTGTACGCCTCTGCCCACACAGGGGAGAAATCGGCGGATGCCATTCGGCATCTGATACACGCTTTCTCCTTCATGGGCATCCCCAAGTCTCTAAAGACTGATAACGGCCCAGCGTACACGTCCAGGGAGTTCTGTAGCTTCCTACAGCAGTGGGGAATAAGTCACAAGACTGGCATCCCTTATTCCTCAACGGGCCAAGCAATTGTGGAAAGGACCCATCAAAACATCAAGAGGGTCCTTAGCCAGCAGTCTAGCATCCTAAGAAACGAACCTCCATCTATCAGGTTGTCCCGGGCCCTCTTTACAATCAATTTTCTAAACTGTTCCTTCGAGACCATGAACCCGCCAGTGACGAGGCACTTTCGTGGGAGTGCACAGTTAGCGCCCCACGAAAGGCCAAAAGTCCTCGTCAGGGATCCAGAAACCTTGAGAACATTAGGACCTCACGATTTAATTACCTGGGGACGCGGGTACGCCTGCGTCTCCACTGACACCGGACTTCGGTGGGTTCCATCCCGCAATGTGAGACCTTATGTCCCCAAGGTTTCCAAGGAGGGTTCCAGGCCGGCTCAAGTGACAGTTGCCTCCTGGAGAAGGAGGAAGAGGTCCGGTACCGAGGGCAGTAAACAGAAAGACGATCCGGCAAGAGGGGCAGAAATTACAGCTGCAGTTACCTTGCCCCACTGGATGTTTCCCCCCGAGGGAGAGGAGGAAGACTCCTTCCCTTTTTCAGTTTCTGTCAATGATCCCGAACCAGGAACCCTGGAGTGGCTCTTTAATTGACTTAAAGTATGTGTTCTTAGTTCTCCCCCCAGGGAAGCCGCGGACCAGACCACCCGATCCTTCGCTAGAGGATGGCCCCCAAGCATCATCATTGCCATCTGGATGATGCTCCTAGCCAGCCTCGCGGGACCAGCGACCACCTGGATGGTCCCCCAGCCCAAGGCAAACGTATGGAGGACCTTGGCCAAGTCTCTAAAGCAGGACCATATCTGTCTGTCCTCCGCCTCAGCAGGAGATCCCCTGTCATCGTGCCTCGTGGGGATCCCGTCCGTAGAGAGTGAGTTCCCCCCTCAACTCTTGCGGTTCAGAGCAAGTTATAATCGTAAGCCCATCCAGGTTAATCATTGGAAGGAAATAGGCCACGATTCCCATCTAATCAAAAATCCCTTGGCGCTCTGGAAGGAGTGGACCTCCCACCTCCCTGTCGTTACCCAAGAACCCCAGGAGCTGGATCTCCTGGGGTCTTCCCCTGCAACCTTTTGCATCCACTTTTCCTTCCAGCCCGCGGCCAACGTCCGAAAGCACTATCGCGAAATCAAGCAGGTATCAGATAACTACGTGGGCCAGTTGGTGGTGCTCTGCCCTGGCCCACGTAGCAACAATCTCCAGCACCCAACCCCTTGCACTTCCCCCGAAAACGTTTTTGATTTGTGGAGATAGGGCTTACAGCGGCATCCCCTCTCTTGTGTACGGAGGCCCATGTACACTCGGGCGGTTAGGGCTGTTTACCCCCAACAAAACTCAAATTATTCATTGGATCAAGAAAAATTCTACTCAGCATGCACCAATCAAAAAGAGAGGCCTGGCAAACCTCCACCCTGATTGTGAATCGGAGATATTGCATTGGTCCAGGGCCAAGGCTACGGCCGTCACGATTTTTCTGCCCTGGGTTTCAATTGCAAAAAACATGGGGGAATTGGCCAAATTGGAGTGTTGGGTGGCAAAACAAGCGAATTTGACGTCTAACGCGCTATCGGACCTCCTTGCAGAGGAGAAAATAACGAGGCAGGCCACCCTGCAAAACAGGGCGGCCATTGATTATCTCCTGCTGCTTCATCAACACACTTGCGAAGAGTTCGAGGGGTTGTGAAAATCTGAGCCAATGCTGTGAATTATTAGAACGGAACACTGCGATTCGAAAACAGCTCTTCTCAATTCTCAATGAAACATCTCAAGAAGGTAAATCAGTGCCTTGTCTAATTACGAACATGTTTCACATATGGCATTTTTTCCAACTCTGGCTCTTTCTGTAAGTGTTCTCACCATTTCTTAATGTGTGTGTTTTTTTAGAAGACTGTCCAGCAGTAAAAAGCTGTCTCCTGCCAAAAGTATGCTGTTCTGCTTCAGGAGGTCAGGTGTGTAAGAAACTTATTTTAAGGGAATAGAACTACATGAATTGATACCAGCAGAAGATCTTTAATGACTTTCTGTTAATATTAGCCTCTCTCTCAGATTTTACTTAATGAAATATATCCTTAGTTGCTTCAGGAGGAATTTGCTTTGTATGAGAAGAAGTCTGTGTTATTATACTGCTTTCCTCTCCTAGGTAAAGATTTGATATTTACATTTACATTTACATTTGCAGAGACATCATAAAAATGCCATTTTTAAAATGTTTATGAGATATTTGTGCTATATCTCTTTTAGAAAAAATGACACTGTGGAAATACATGTGTAAACTGAAGGTGTGCATAAACTCTATGCATTAATTTGTGAGCTCCTTTTATTTTCTTTTTTAAAGAAAAAAACCTCTAAGATTATCTTAACACTATATTATTTCCTGGAGTGTTAAAAAAAGAGAAGTGTTCATGTGTGTTGTAATACCATCGTGCTCCTGCCATGATATTTGGAGTTCGTATGTATTTGGTGTTTACTGAAGGGGTTGTAATACTAACAGTTTGGCAGAAAAGACAGATCTGTTGTGGCTTTCTGCTTTGAAAAAAATAAGAGAGTTGGCTAATTCAGGCTAGGGGAGGATCTTCAAGATCCTGAGATTTGAGAGTGATGTCTCCAGGTTCTTTGGTTTCTCATTTTTACACCTGCTCTGTCAAAACCTTTCACAATTAAAATAAGATGAATAAAAAGTGATATCCTTTAAGAGTCAGAGTCTAGTATAATGCAGTAGAAGGGTTCTGCCAAAACATCCCCAAAACACAAAATAACAATGTAATTAAATGACAGTACACCAGGCATACCAATTACAGATTTGTCATTGCACGTGACATTCAAAATTTAAAGAAAACCCTGTTGCTCAGTTACTTATTTAATTCCAGTTCTAGTTTTCAGAAAGAACAGAAAATCCAGCATTAATCATCTACCAAGATCCAACATTTCAACATTTTCTCATTAATTCATGCGCTTGTCTGCCCACCTACTTAAAAACCCGAAATATTTCAACACATAATGAATAAATCACAGGAAGAAATGTAATGAAGTATGAAAGTAAAGTGGAATTCAAATACGTCATCCATCAGTTACTACCTTCACCATAGATGTGGACAGGTGTTAAGAACTAAGCATAGAGCAGCATGAGATTCCTCCTGCTTCTCATTCCTTCTATGGCAATTCTGAAATCCTTTTCTACATTCAGGAGAAAATGCTGCAATACTATTATTGTTCTGTGTTTTATGCACACTGATATAGCTCATTCATTCCCGCTGAGGTTCAGTTAAGGCATTGCCAGCCTTGCAGAGAATACAGGAACAGTTTTGCTTCAAATGTCCATGGATTTACAAACTGTTTTACCCTCAGTAGTCAAACATACAGAAAATTTAAAAAAAAACTTTGCATTTTTTTTGTCTCTGAAGAAAATTTGTGATCAGCTTCCATTTGCCTAGCTTTCACCCCCTTGCCAGCTTCTCTTTAGCATTCTGCAAAATCCTGACTGCAGCATGATGACTAGGGAAAGGCATCGGACCGACATGACAGAGCAAGGAAGCCAGAGAAAAGAACAGCACACTATTTTTCCTTGTCATCTCCGAGGGAACAAGTGAACAAGTTGTGCTGGCTTTACTCCACAGACACCAAGAAGCAGCCAAGGCCACCTCCGTTTAAGGGGGAGCTCCCCATCACTGTGCACTCTTGTGAACAACAGAGGACAGGCAAATAAAGGCCAAAAATGCAATGCCCAAATAATTTAAGGCAGTGTAAACATTACAAGGTTGTACAAGTAGACAATAAAAGATGACAACTGATTTAAAGCATCAACCACTAAAGCCAGCCTCTTTAAACAAAAATTAGATTTATTATCAGACAATTAGAGCAAATACTTTCAGATTGGATCTGTGGACAAAGGATTTTGTTTTGAGAAGAAAGCACTGTATATTCTTTTCTTTTTGCTGTCAGACTGTAAAAACATTGACTACCCTTAATTCACTTGCTTTTACAATAGCATAGTCATTCATTCCTCACCACACCCATATATACTTTATCTTCTATTCATACTCAAAAGCTAAAGTCACATAAAAAGTTCTATATGACACCTCTAAGGAAAGCAGCACTAACCTTAAGAGTATTAAAAAGGAAAATAAGCGTGATCATTTTTCTAGTTAACATCTATCTCCATTTACAAAATCAGTTTACATTTAAAAACTCAAAAGGAGTGTGTATCTCTGAGGAACAACTTGTATCCACACCAGTGGAGAGGGGTGCACATCAACATTAGTACTTTTACTTGTATCAGTTTTTGAAGCACTGCCTACTTGTCTGTACTCAACATGCTTCTGGTTCACATTGTGGAAGTTCCCTGCACATGGCAGCTTGAATATTTTTAGATGGGACTGAGCTTCCATAGTTACTCCAGGGAATTTCATGAATATTCAGTATACAGGACCAAAAGAATGCTACATCATATTAAAACTCCAACTTACACAGCATGGGAAAAAATACATTTCACAGTAAGTGTTTCACATTACAGATCCACCTTAATTGCACTGCTCCATCTGCTGCTGTGGACATACTTATCTGCCTGAAATTATTGGAGGGGGGAAGCTAAGCTTTCTAAAGTGGCCCCTTTTTTTTTTTTTTTTTTTTTTGCCTTGACTAGATTTATGGACTCAAGTATTGTTTTTAAAATGAAGCTTGATTCGTGATTCTAAATACCAACTCTGAGTTATTATATCCTTTTTAAAGGTTATCTATAAAAATATCAATAAAACTTGAAGTTTTAAACTCTGTTTCACCACATTCAGAGGGAAAGCCATGGCAAAAACAGGACAAAAGTTAGTGCTTGATACGAAGCTGACGGGAGCTACTGTAAGTGCACTTCTGAGAAGTGCCCCAATAGGACATCCCTTTCAAGGCCTTCAAAAAGTTCAGAAATGAAGGTGCTTGAGCCAGCAGGTGTAAGCAATTAAACTTTTATTCATGATCCTTTACATATGACTAAAAATGTTCACCACAAAATGCAAACTTGTACTTGTATTCAGCAGTGAAAACAGTCACCTCTTCATAGTAAAGCACCATAGCACATCACAGAAGAGTCAGAAATAGATTTCATTTGTCAATTTTTCTCCACACAATGTACTTGACAAAGTTGAAGATTTTATCGAAGGCTAAAAGTTCCAGAACAAATTCTATAGTCACCTGAGTGTTTGGCAGGAACAGTACTATTCAGTAGCAGTTACTTTTTTCTGCCTTTTTTGTAAAAAAGAGCTATTTTTCACGAAAATGAGACAGACACAATTGGGCCAAACATTGAGATGTATATTTCACCTGCATTTTTCAATGGGAGACAAACAGAACAGTTTGCTAGTAGGAGTACCTACAACAACTATAAGAGCAGTTGCCAAAAAAATGGAAAAAAACCTCCAGCTCATTACAGCTGATTGGTAGGGCCAACCCACTTCCAGGCACCTATAACTCCATTCAGTTTTATTCATTACGTTTAACTTGCATTTCATTCATACTACATTTAAAAAGACAACATGATTTTTTTTTTTTTTAAGTTAAGTTGTGTACATGTACACAGTTTTGGTAGTCTTTTAAAGCTGTAAAATGTATACATAAAGAGAGTCTAATGACCCTATTACAGATTAAAGAGAAATAACCAGAATCAGTGTTACATACAAAATAATATTCTACCACAGAAACCAATACAGTTATCAAATAATTAATTAGAGAATAAAAGTGTTATACAAAAAGAGAAATGGTGCCTTTTTATCACTTCACAGCAGCATATAAGAAGGCAACGTTAAGAAAAGTGCACAGCAGAAAAAGAATTGTTTTGTTTTCCGAAACACTTGAATTTTTCTTCAGATGTCAGGCTTCTGTCCATGAACACATTGGGTTAGGATTGTTTATATTTTCTCCCAGAGAATGTATTCTCTTCTTGCATGAATTCTCAGTAAGGCGCTTACTCTGACATGTAGGAACGATACATCAGGGCCACGATAATCGCTGCTATTGCTGGGATCACCCAGTTGGACCATGAACTAAAGGGAAGTTTTTGAAAAAGCAGATTAGGAAGTGAGAACCAACAAGTTATAAAAACAAACAAACAGAAAAGTCATTGCTTAAAGAGGTCCTTCCTCCCCACTTCAACAAATACTTCAAATTCAGGGCAACAGAACACCTGGATTAGCCAGTAATACTCCAGACAAGGGAAGAAGCTTGTACAGTAAGGCTTTGTACTGGAGCTTACAAGAAGTTTGCTTACTAGAGAAGAGTAAAACCCTAGGCACATTTAAAGTCACGGTGTGCTGACCAGAATGTCATTCATTCAAAACCCATTTAAGTAGCAGCATCACAATGACACTTCTAAGCACTCAAACTCCCCACCCAGAGGGTCACAGAAGAGTCCTCTGAGGTTTCAGCAGTAGGCAATTGTCAGCAGGATATAACTTTAGAAAGTTTATTCAGTGGTTTTCCAAGCTGTTTTTCAACCCCCTCCCAATTCTGATAGATCTTCCTTCTTCTACACAGAATCCTCTTAGACTTCCCTCAGATGCAACAGTGGTAGCAAATTTTAAAAGCAAGGCATCCATGTCAGTAAAATAGTTGGCAATGGCTTTAAGAGTCTTCCCTTCACGTGGCAGACTCCAGAAATAAAGGCCTGTGCAAAACAAATCATTTGGTAGATACTGACACCCGTCAATATGAGCAATCACTTCACCTTGCAGGCTACAGCTATCTGTAGAGATCTATGCAGTTTCAGGAACTAGTTAATCACTGCATAGTTTGGCCATTGGCTGGATTTATAACCGCTGCTCCAACACTGCAGTTTTTTTATAGCTGACTTCATCCAAAGCCTCCTTGCCTATCCAGGCTGGGCATTTGCCTCGTCGACTCATCTTTTGGCACACAGGACAGTCTGTTCCTGTGCCCTCAAAATCTCTGTTTTGAAGAACACCCAGCTTTCCTGAACTCCTTTGTTCTTAAGGGCTGCTTCCCAAGGAACTCTCTGAATAAGTCTCCTTTATAGGCCAAAGCCTGCCCTCTGGAAGTCCAATGAAAGAGTCTTATTGATGTAGCTCCTGATTTCACCAAATATCAAGAACTCTGTAATTTCATGATCACTGCCCCAGTCGTCCTCAAACCACCACATCACCCAGATATGGTCCCAAACTTAAGGAGATTCCAGGAATTTTGGGGGGAAAATCTAGGAAAAATTGTTGGGAATGACAACTAAGAAAAATCTGGGGAAAATGGCCAAAATCTGCCCAAAAATCACATGGAAAGTGGCTGCAAGAGGCCCAAAATCTGCACTAAAACATCTAAAATGTGCACTTAAACACCCAAAATCTGCACTTTAACACCCAAAAATGTCCCCAAACTCTGGGAGATTCCTGGGATTTCTGGGAGAAAAGCTGGAAAAAATCTTGGGATACACAGAGGAAGAAATCTGAGGAAAATCTTAGATACAATGGCCAAAATCCGCTCAAATCCATGTCACAGAGCCCCAGAGTAGCTGTGATGTCACAAAGGGGCTGTGTGACAGCATAGAGTGGGTTGTGTGAGGTCACAGATTGGGCTATGACATCACAGAATTTGTTGTGTGAGGTCATCAGGCAGCTACAGCATCACACAGGGGAGTGTGTGACATTGCAGAGCAAGATGTGACATTTTGCTGTGGCTTTATGACATCATAGAGAGGGCTGTGAGGTCATAGAGTGTGCTGTGACATTACAGGGTGGCTGCATGACATCACTGAGTGAGCTGTGTGACATCACTGAATGGGTTGTGACATCACAGAGCTAGCTGTGACTTCATAGAAGGTGAGTCTGTGACATCAGAAAGTGGGTTGTGATAACATAAAGATGTAACTCTAGAAAAAGAAACAGGAAATGTCCCAGTGAAAAAATGGACAAATAGGGAAAAAAAAGTCTGAGATTGTAAAAAGTTACATTCTGAAGCTTCTGGAGCAGAAAAGAGGGAGTTTATTGCTTCTGCAAAGATCCAGGCATCATTTTCCTCAGGGGATCCTTGATCCCCTGGTTCCTCAGGCTGTAGATGAGGGGGTTCAGGGCTGGAGGCACCACTGAGTAGAAAACTGAAAGGGCCAGAATCCAGAACTGAAAGGGCCAGGAGACAGATGGGAACTTCAGGTAGGAAAACATGGAAGTGCTGAGGAAAAGGGAGACCATGGCCAGGTGAGGGAGGCAGGTGGAAAAGGCTTTGTGCTGTCCCTGCTCAGAGGAGATCCTCAGCACAGCCCTGAAGATCTGCACATAGGAGAAAACAATGAACACAAAACAGCCAAGTACTAAATAGGCACTAATTGCAAGAAGGCCCAGTTTGCTAAAGCAGGAGTGTGAGCAGGGGCGCTTGAGGATGTGTGGAATTTCACAGAAGAACCCATGGCACAGGGGCAGGGAAAATGTATTGGCTGTGTGCAGCAGTGAATAGAGAAAGGCACTGGCCCAGGCAGCTGCTGCCACGTGGGCACAAGCTCTGCTGCCCAGGAGGGTCCCGTAGTGCAGGGGTTTGCAGATGGACACGTAGCCGTCAGAGCACATGATGGTCAGCAGGAAATACTCTGTTATAGTGAATAAAACAAACAAAAAAAAAAAATACTTGAGCAGCACATCCTGTGTAGGAGATGGTCCTTGATGTCCCAGAGGGAATTGTGCCGCGTGTCTGCCAATGCCAGCAGGAGGAAGAGGCTGATGGAGCTGCTGTTGGACATTTGCTATGGCTGGACATGGGAACCTGTCAATGGCTAAGGGACAGTGACAAGTCAGGACAGGGTGCTTTGAGCCCAGCCTAGGCCATTTCCTGTAGACTGTCCTGCTGGTGTTGGTGTTTTTGGTGCTGACCCTGACTGCTGACAAAACAGCAACACATTCACTTCAGAGCTGGACTGGGTTGAGGCACAAGATGGCGGATGGGGCGGAGGGAGCCACACACAAGATGGCGGATGGGGCTGAGGCAGCCACACACAAGATGGCGGAAGTCGCCGAGGCAGACACACACAAGATGGCAAATGAGCCTGAGGCAGACACACACAAAATGGTGGATGGGGCTGAGGCAGACACACACAAGATGGCAAATGAGCCTGAGGCAGACACACACAAGATGGCGGATGGGGCTGAGGCAGACACATACAAGATGGCGGCCAGAGCTGAGGTAGCCATACACAAGATGGCGGATGGGGCTGAGGCAGACACACACAAGATGGCGGATGGGGCTGAGGCAGACACACACAAGATGGCGGATGGGGCTGAGGCAGACACACACACGATGGCGGATGGGGCTGAGGCGGGGCCTCCCAGCACGGTCTGCGGCCCCTGCCAGCCCAGCTCCAGCCCGGGAGCCACGCGGGGCAGCGAGAGTCCTTCCCTTCAGCCCTTTGTTGAACAGGACATTAACAGACACCCGGGAAATGGGCACGATGTGGCACATTTGCTCTGTGCACACAAACATAGACCAGCCAGTTTGGAATGTCAGCTGGCAGTATTTTGATGTCAAGGCAATTCAAATTGGTGAAAATAGGAAAAAACTGCAGGCACTGAACATTTTAAAATAATGGCTTTTATTGTTTCTTCAAAAGAGGGCCAAAAGCATTTCCTGTGCAGATGGACTCTGTTTAGCATCAAGAACCATCACAAGTGGTTTGGTCCAGGCAGGAGTCACAGTGACTGTGAGGGGATGAAAACGGAGATGGATCTGCTGGAGGCGGATGGTGCAGTGGCTGCTCACCCGCAATGTGTATCCCTCAGGGGACCTATTTCTTTAGAACACCATGAAGACTACAGAGAACTGAAATACAAACCAAAACTGCAGCAGGAAGCCCAGGGCACTTTAGGTTGTTCTCCAGGAGACTCTTCAAGCTGAGCACGGCCATTCTGTTCAGCAGACGCACAGGCAGGGGCTCCTTGGAGCGCTGCTCTGGCACCCGTTCTTTGGAGTAGGGGATTGCAGGGGAAAACAAGAGAAGCCCATCCACTACTGAAGAGGAGCAGTCACTGACAGGAACCAGTGGGTTAAGAAATGTGAGGGGAAAAAAGGCAGAAATTGTGAGGTGACAAGTGTGAGAAATGGGAGTGGAAAAAGGAGAGGAAGGTGAGAGGAGGAAAAGGCAGGAAATACAGTGGGAAAATTCTAAGAAACGTGAGTGGAAAAGGGTGAGAAACAACAGGGAAAAAATGGAGGGAAATGTGAGGGGAAGAGAGTGAGAAAATTTAGTGGCAAAGAGAGAGAAACAGGCAGGAAATGTGAGGGGAACATTGTGAGAATCCTGAGGGGAAAAGAGTGAGAACCAGATGGCAGAGAAAGGCAGAAAACAAGAGGGGGGGGGAAAAGGGTGGGAAATCTGATGGGAAAAGTTTCAGAAAACAGGAGTGAAAAAAGGCCACAAATGCAAGAGGAAAAGTATAAAGAACATGAGGGGGAAAGAATGATAAAAGTGAGGGGGAAAGTGTGAGAGATGTCACAGGAAAATTTTAGAATCATGAGGACAAAAGTGAGAAACACGAGGAGAAAACTTGAAGAAAAATGACTGAGAAAAGGAGAGAAAGGTGAGGGGAGAAAAGGGAAGGATAAGTGAGGGAAAAATTGTGAGAAACATGAGGAAAGAAACAAAAGCAGGAAACAGTGGGAAGGTGGGGAAATGTGAGAGGTAAAGTGTGAGGAAAAGGAGCTGAAAAGGGTGGGGAAAATGAGTAAAATTTGGGAGGGAAACATGAGAGGAAAACTGTGAGACTCGAGAGGGGGAAGGGGTGGGAATGTGAGAGGGAAAAGAGCAGGAAATGTGAAGAAAGAAAAGGAGAGAAGGCAGTATTGGCATAGGAGCTGAAATAATTCCTAAGACATTCCCCCATGCATTTGCCCATTGATTGCACAAGCCCAGGGCTTCTCTGTATGTCCGTCTCCACCTGTGCCTTGATTCCTGTTTGGAAGCAGTAGAAGTGGCAGGATGTGCCCAGCAGCAGGAGCTGCTCCAAGCTGGGAAGGCGCCAGGTGGTGCTGATTTCCAGAGGCTTCTGTGTGCCAGGTGAGGCCAAGGCAGGAGTGGGTTGAAAGGTGCTGGTGCTGCTGCTCCTCTGTGCCAGAGAGCCCCGGCTGGGCAGGGCACGGCGCCCACTGCACTGCGGGCTCTTTCTCCTGCCACAGCTGGGCACAGCTGGCAACAAATCCCCATGACTTGTGGGGAAACCAAGGGCTTTGTGGAGGCTGCATTGCTCTGCACACACCCGGGCCAGCTGCAGCACAGAGCTTTGGCCCCCAAAAAGGTAACCCCGAGGGAAACAGCTGGAAAAGGTTTAATTTTCACCTTGCAATAGAAGCGACCCAAATGCAAGTCATTAAGCAGGGCCCAATCCCTGGTGCCAGCTCAGTGGGAGAAAGGAGGCATGACTTTATTTCAGTGCTGGGTGCATGGGGAATCACTTTTCTAACACAGGTGCTCACTCAGAAATCTCACTTGCTAATTTGTAACCATGGAAAGAAGACCTACTCATTACTTTGCTGAAACTCACAGGCTAAACATTCTCTCCAATTAGTTGACATATTTAAATCACTTCTCAGAAGTTACTGACAGGAGAGTAGGGCTCTCTTGAGGGTCTCTGGTGGTCATTTGGGGAACATCCCATTCCTCCAATTCTCCTCTGATGCTCAAGAGCCTCCTACAACCACTTTCTTCCCCTACTAGTAGTTTTCCAGCTTCCTTCTTAGGAGGACTACTCTATTCTCAAGGCTAAGGTAGCCACTTGCACACATCCATCACTGCACTGGGGGAATAGAGGGCTCAACACTGTTAATGCAATGGGAATTCATGATTTTTTACAGTTCAGCGTTTTCTCAACACCTTCCTTCTCTGGGAATTGCTCACAAGCATTTCCTCAATTTACTGTGAAAGTATTTTTGCTTTCTGAAACCACCTGTGTCTTTCCTTCAGCAATTCAGAAAGAAAACACCAATTGCCTCCTGAAACCCTTCTGTTCCCTTCCAAATCAGTTCACTGCTCAAGCACAAGGCACAGGCACATCCCCGAGTCCCTCAGTGAGATAGGAGGTAATATTTTGCTGCACCTGAGAGGGTATTAAAAAAAAAAGAAACAAAGTAGTTGGTCCTGGGTGTTGTTACTTAGGGTTTGTGTTTGTTCTGGTTAATTTGTTGGGTGTTGCTGTGAGCTGGGAGAGGGGCCAGGTTGAAGACCAGACCAAAAGTGAAGTAGGATAAGAGGGAAGGGGACAGAAAAGGAGGCAGTGGGGAGAGAATATAAGTTCCCTAGTACCCAGCCAAAGGGAAAGGGACACAGTTCACCCTGGGCGGGGCAAGGCAATAAAAAGCAGCATTCTGTGTGAGTGTGTGTTGTGTGTATATTTGGCTCTTGGGAGAGCGAGATACACACCCAGCTCAGGTGAATCCTTACTAAGAAACAGTTCTCTTTTGCTTGGATGACTTTGTCCCCATTTAATTTCATCCAAGAGTTGGCTCCTTTCTAACACCTCTCTCCCAGCAGCTCAGGGCTGTGTTGCACAGCGCTTGCTGTGTGCCAGAGAGCACAAAGCGGGCTGGGCTGGTGCCCCTGAATATTTCTGCAGAGCACTCTGCATTTCACCCCTTTGCTCTGGCCCTGGAGTGCAGAGCTCCAGGAGTGCAGGCGCTTCCTGGCAGAGCTGTGTGAGGCCCTTTTGTGCTGCAGATGTGACCTGCCAAGCTGTCCCTGCCTCCCGCTGGCCTCGGTTCCCCCGGGAGGCAGAAGCGCCGTGCCTGAAGGACGCTGCCCTGTGCTGGAGCCTGCGGAGCAGCCCGGCTCCCTCCCTGTGCCCAGAGTGCTGCACACACTGCTCACCTTTGCCAGGAGTGCCAGGGCAGCCGGCACAAGAGTAGGAATCCTCAGGCAGGCCTGCAGCCCTGGGCTGTGCTGTGCCTTTCTCTCCTCCTGTGCAGACTGCGGGCGGCCAATGCCACCAGTCTGTGCTGTGCCCGGCACGGCTGCGCTTCCCCTCGGGAGCAGCCGGCTGCCAGCTGGGCTCTGAGAGCGCAGCATTCGCCCACGGCCACCAAGAGGCCCCCAGGGCCGGGCTGCTGCCTCTTGCAGCTCCAAGGGCCTCCTTCCAGCCTGCCCCTGCCCAGGCTCAGGCTGCTCCGGGCTCTGCCAGGGCTCTGCTGGGGCTCCAGCCTGGCCAAGGCGGGGCCTGCTCTCACCTGGCGCCCGCTGACAGCTCTGCACCAGCTCTGCGCCTTTCCCAGCAGCCTCCCTGACCTTGCTGCTTTCTCACTGGGGCAAAACTCTCCTCCAGACACAGAGACTGCACTTAGGGATACAAATCCAAGTGGCAGGAACTCAAATACTCTCCAGTCAGAGCTCAAGGCCTGCAGATGCACAGGGTGTTTGGGCTGCCCCACTCGTCCTTTGGTTCTGCCTGCAAATGCCACTGCCCTTTCTGCCTCAAACACAAGTGCCACAGCTGGGTAAAACCCAGCCAGTGGGCCACATTCCAAAGGCACTGTGGTCTGGAGAGGATGACTGAAGAAGAGTCTTCACCACTTTCCAACTGCACCAAAGAAGCCCTCAATGTCATTTTCCACCTCTAAGTTCAGGAGGAAATGTTGAGCTTTCTCAGAGGCTCAGAAGGAGGGGAATCTTTGCAAGGAGTTGAGATTTCACAAAATTTATTTGTTTACAATCAATGCTAATATCCTACGTTACTATCCTATGCAACAATCCAACACTTGAATCCTAACTAAAATTACTAACTACTGTCTTACACTAATCCTCTCTGGACTGGTGATGGAGCAAACAGTTCTAATGTCGGTGTCTCATCCTTCTCTGTGCCTTCCACTCCTTCACGGTCATGATTAGATGCACCAGGCTGGATGTCGGCTTAGCCAGAGTTACAAATGGATGCTGCACAAAGGAAAAAAAAAACAATAATAAGCCAGTACTTTCCAACCTTAGAGCCTGAAAGTCAGGGGAATATTTTTTAAATGAAAAGAGAATTGATTCAGAGTAGGTCTAAGGACCTACAGCGGGGCAAGAATAGCACAGCTTGCTGCAAGAGCTGCTAAGTGCCCCAGCCCTGGAAAGATTTCAGGTCTGAGCATCCTGATCTCTTTCAAGATGCCCCTGCTCACTGCAGGGCCCTTGGACCAGATGAGCTTTCCAGGTCCCTGCCAGCCCAGCCCAGTCTAGGACTCCTGGCTGTTTGCATTTGAACAGCACCAAGAGTGGAGGTGAGGAGGAGGGGGCTCATCTGCTGCCTTGCACTTGAGTGGAGGAGGAGCCCATCCCTGGGACACTGTTTCCCTGCAGCCCCTTGGCATTTTACCTGCAGCAGCTCCTGGGCAGACCAGCGCCGCGCCTCGTCTGTCTGCAGGCAGCAGCTCAGGAAGTCCCGCAGCAAAGGGGAGAGGAGCTTGGGCTGCTGCAGCTCTGGGGTCCCTTTGGTGGCTATCAGGAGCTGAGCCTGGAGAAAAAGGAAACACCAGTCTCTCAGCTGCTTCTTTCACCTCTGGAACTGCTCTCCCAGATCCCATTGTTCAAGCTGCACTCTGCAGTGGCAGTTTCTGCCGTGGCACAGAGGCAGAGATGACTTTCCTGGACCAGCAAAAACCCAAAGCCCGATGCAGCCACAGCTTTTCCAACATGCAGCAGATCTTGCCTTGGCAGCTGATTTCATTGACTGACCTTGTTAGTGGAAACTACATCAGCAAAAGCCCCTTTGCTTCTCTGAGGATGCACCTGACCAGCTTGGCAGGCTATTTGGAAGAGGGACTTTGCTCTACTAACTCACTCTACTATTTCCAAGGATTATTACATGCAAAGCATCTCTGCGGTGCTTGTTGGTCCCTAAAGCACAGCTGCCATCAAACAAAAGTCATCAAGCTTTTTGTTTGTTTCTTCTCTCCAAACCACTCTTTTAGAAACTTGGTTGGGTTTAAGTTTCTTCATTTCAGGAAAGGGAACAGCAGCTCTAAGATGGTTGTTTCCTGTTAGTAGGGCCATCTCTGTGGCCAAAAAAGCTGGAACGACTTCAAAGCAAAGCCAAATGTTGCCTGAGAAGGGAGATTGTTTGCGTGGGGTAAGGGTTGAGTTCCCCCAGTGATGCAACCAAAACTCCAGCAGATGCTGATGTGCTGCAGGGACATTTTCAGAAAGGGACCGTGGTGGAAGTAGTTCCAGCAGATGGCAATGGGATTTTGTCCAATGGCACACAGAAGGTGGGCTGGGGGAGAAAGACAGCAGGATCAGAGAGTATTTACACCTTACCGAGCGAGGAGTTTCATTATAATAAGGAGGTTCTCCTTCCACCATTTCAATTGTCACAATCCCAAAGGCCCAGATGTCAATTTTGGGGCCATATGGGTGACCTTTCACCAGCTCAGGTGCTCTCCACCAGTAACTGCCGACCTCTGAGCTGCGTCTACTCTGCTCAGGGGTGAGTAGAGCAGACAAGCCAAAATCAGCTGGGGAGAAAGCAAAAGACTGTTTTGATTTGAATCCTGTGCAATTAGGAAAGCAAGCAAAAGAATTGCCCAGTAGAAGTTGGAGAATGTGCTGTTGAATCTCCTGCAACAGTCCCTGCTCTGTTTCCTCAGGACTTTAGCCAAGGAAATATGGCATTGGCTACTTCAAAACTCCCCACATTTTTTACATTGCCTCCAGCAGTGGCTTTTGTTGCCCTCTGTTGCTTCGCGTATCTGTCTCTCAGGTCAGCTCAGCACCAGCTGGGCCACCCTGCTAGCTGTGATACGCCCAACAGTACCCTTGCGTGGGTCCTTGGCTCCGCAGCCCCTTTGCCTTAGCTGTCTCGGCCGTGGTTTGAAAGAGGGGACACTCCGGAGGCTCAGGGAGAAAAGGTTTTATTCGGGTAACTCAGGGGAAGTCCCTGGTTCCAGGCCTGTGCCTCTGGGGAGTGACCCTGGGCCTCGGTTACAGGGGGTTTTTGTTCCCCCAAATCTCAGGGGTGGACACCAGTTACAGAGACCAATCACACAAAACCAGGTGGGTAAGGTCAAAATGCAATACACAACATTAACAAATCAGGTGAATTTGGGATGTGGTCCTGTGAGACCCACCAATCCCTGTCAGACACCTCTCCTGAAGGTTTTGGGGCCTGGGGGATGGTGGACATGTGGGGGAGAAGTACAATGGGATGGGGGAAAACACAATAGGACGATCGAAACCCAGGGCAGAGGATTAGAGTTGTCTTGGCAACTCTTATCAACCTCTGATAAGCACATTCCAAGACAGTAGCTTTACCTGGCTAGGGTTAAAGTCCAATTTACATCAAACCTACAACTAAGAAACTTATGATACTATTCCAGCACCCCCACACCTCCCCCTTTTTCTTTTATTTGTGTCACTGGTCTGGAGTGTATATATCTGATTCACACTCGCTGCTGGAGTCAGAGTCCGGTGGGAATTCGATGGCAGGTGTCACTGAATGCACTGAGGGGGCAGTAGTGGGGAAAATTGCATTCATGATCAGGCTTTTGACCAAACCAGAAGCAATGGCTACAATTAAGATGATGAACAGAAACAACAGTCCGGTTTTGATCCACGAGCTGGCGATGTTAGAGAGTCCAACACCTTTGAAGAGGTTATCAAACCAGTCCCCTGTTTCTTGTTTGATGGACTCGACCATTCCTCGCAGCTGCTGGATTGATGTTTTGATGATCTCAGCCTTAGATGATAAAACTCAGCAAAAAAGGGTTAGTTAAACAACCATCTAAAACACTCCTCTGGGGGAAACAGCTCTTCTGCTTCCCCTTCATGACAGAAAACCCAGGAGGGAAGAGTAATTGGGCTGGGAGGACTTGCCTCTGGGCCCGCATCCTCCTCCTCCTTTTTCCTCCTTCTCCAGGAGGCCACAGTGACCTGGGGTACTTTCATTTCCGAAGCCTTTGGAACATAGGGTCTCACATTTCTGGAGGGGATCCACCGCAAACCGGTGGGAGTGGAGACGCAGGCGTATCCACGTCCCCAGGTTACTAAATCATGGGGACCCTGTATTTTCAACGTTTCTGGATCCTTGACAAGGACCTTTGGCCTTTCCCGGGGCTCCAACTGTGAGCTCCCACGGAAATGCCTTGTCACCGGCGGGTTCATGGTTTCAAAGGAACAGTTAAGAAAATTTAACGTGAACAAGGCACGGGCTAATCTTACAGACGGTGGCTCAATCTTGAGAATCGGTTGCTGTTGGCTGAGGACTCTTTTGAGGTTCTGGTGAGTCCTTTCTACAATCGCCTGGCCTGTCGGAGAGTGGGGGATCCCAGTTTTGTGTTCCACTCCCCATTGTTGCAGAAAACTGCAGAATTCTTTGGACCTGTATGCTGGACCATTGTCTGTTTTCAGGGACTTTGGGATGCCCAGGACAGAGAAAGCCTGGATGAGATGCTTGATAGCATCCCCAGCCTTCTCCCCTGTGTGGGCAGAAGCAAAAACCGCTCCTGAGAATGTGTCCACAGAGACGTGCACGTATTTCTGCCTCCCAAAGGGGGCAAAGTGCGTGACGTCTGTCTGCCACACTTCACAACTGGACAAACCACGGGGATTCACGCCTGTGGGCATGGATGGGATGGCATACCTGTGACATTGCGGACAGCCAGTCACAATCGCTTTGGCCTGGTCACGGGTTAAGTTAAACTGCCTGACCAGACCTGGCGCGTTTTGATGGTGAAGCTGATGACTGATTCTGGCTTGCTCAAAACGGTTTGGCAGAGGGGCTACCTCCACAGGGGCAGCGAGAGCATCGGCTCTCCTGTTCCCCTCTGCTATGAAACCTGGGAGCTCTGTATGCGACCTGGTGTGCATCACATAAAAGGGTTGCTTTCTGTGGGAAATCAGTTTGACTAGCTTGGAAAGCAACTTAAATAGAGTGACATTGGAAACCTCCTGCAGCACAGAATGTTCTGCTCTAGCAACTATCCCTGCAACATAACTTGAATCTGTTACCAAATTGAAAGGTCCAGGGAACGTCTCAAATGCTCTAACGACTGCGGCCAGCTCGGCAATCTGAGGTGATCCTTCCACCTCAACCACCTCTGATTCCCACCTCTGGGTGACGGGGTCCCGCCAAGTCATAACTGATTTGTGGGACTTTCCGGACGCGTCAGTGAAGACGGTTAGAGCCTTAAGAGGCTCCTTGCTTTGGACACTTTTTAATTCCAATCGAAATTGGGCATCCGAATTGAAAATTTTGTGGGCAGGCCGATGAATAGAAATTTGACCAGGGTAGTTATCTAGGGCAAACTGCAGCGCTTCGTTCTCTTGAAGCAGATGCTCTAGCATAGCTTTTGTAATTTGACCAGATTTCAATTTGATTGGCATGTGAATGCACTCAAAGTCACAACCAGCCAGTTCCCTAAGGCGCATTCTGGCTTTCCTAATCAGGTCAGCCATCAATTCTTGTGGCTTTGTCATTCTTTTGGTCCTGTGGTGGCTCAGAAAGACCCACTCTATAATAGAGAGAGGATCTTCTTTGCTTTGGACCTCCCTTGATTTTTTGAGGGTTTTGTTGTTCCACTGAAAAATCATCCCATGGAGATGTGGCAGCTTTCCTAAGATGATGAAACGAAAAGGCAGGTCAGGTTTGCATCTGTTGGCCTGTCTGGTGGACAATGCATGTTGAATGTTATCCAGTGCAATTTTTGCCTCTGGGGTGAGGGCCCTGGGTGAACTCAGTTCAGCTCCCCCTTTTAACAAATTGAAAAGGGGGGCCAGGTCTTCGGTAGAGAGACCTAGCCAAGGTCTCACCCAATTCAGAGCTCCACACAGCTGATGGACATCTGCAAGGGTCTGAATTTGGGTTTTGATTTCCAATTTTTGAGGAACAATAGTCCTCTTCCCAATTTCCAGCCCTAGGTATTTCCAGGGTGGCATCTTTTGAATTTTGGATTCCTGTAGTTCAAAACCTGCATCAACTAGTGCAGCCACGGTGAGGTCAAGGGCATGTGCCAACAGGTCATCTGTTGGTGCAGAGATCAACACGTCATCGAAGTAATGTTGGATTATCACTTGGGGCACCGCTGCACGCACAGGTGCAAGCAGGGAAGCAACATACCTTTGACAGATCACTGGCGAAACTTTTAGACCCTGCGGAAGGACTCTCCACTGATACCTCTTTCGTGGAGCCTCTCGGTTCAAGGTGGGCACCGAAAATGCAAACCTTGGGGCATCACCAGGATGGAGGGGAATGTGAAAGAAACAGTCCTTTATGTCAATTACAGTCAAACTCCAGTTTTCGGGGAGCATGCTTGGGGCAGGCATCCCTGGCTGCAGGGATCCCATGTCCTCAATCACCTCATTAATTTTGCGGAGGTCATGGAGGAGCCTCCACCTGGTCTTATCTGCTTTCTGAATGACAAACACTGGAGAGTTCCACGGTGAAGTGGTCTCTTCAATGTGGCCCTTTTTCAGCTGTTCTTCCACAAGCTCATTGAGCGCCTTTAACTTCTGTTTAGAAAGTGGCCACTGCTCTATCCAGATTGGTTCATCTGACAGCCAATTCAGTTTCTGTATAGGGCGCTCCTCAGTGACCACTGCCTGAAAAACCTTTGGAGGGTCAGGAATGTTAATCGTGACTCCCCATTGGGACATCAAATCTCTTCCCCACAGAGGTTCATCAAAATCCAAAACAAATGGGCGTAGCGTGGCTATTTGCCCGTTTGGCCCTTCAATTGTCACTGCCTTTTTTGACTGCTTGGCTAGTTGCAAGCCTCCAATACCATTTACATGTTTGGCAATGTCCTGCAGTTCCCAATGTGATGGCCACATCCTTTCTGGGACGACCGTCACATCAGCAGCTGTGTCCCAAGCTCCTTTAAGGAGTTTGGATTCCCCACTCATAGAAAGCTTACAGAAATCTTTTGGCCTGTTTGAGCCTATCTTTTTTACTACAGCGACAGTGGTGTCTTTGTCGCTTTCTCCTTTGCCACTCTCTGTGGCACTTTCCTCTGGACTTGCTTTTACTGCAAGTCCTTGCACTGCAGGGATGGCCTGGGCAATAATTTGCCCTTTTGGTAGGAAGGTGGGTGGGTTTTCACTGCGGAGCCACACAACAAATCGCTCTGGGTCAGTTGTGATTGTCCCAGGGGCGACCTGTATGTCTGAGGGGGTGAACTTACAGTCCCCAATGACCACAAATTTTGTCTCCACCATGTGCCACGTGCCGGGTTCCTTTGAGACCATGGCTGTTTGCCACTGACTGTCCCGCAGGTGAAGAGGCTCAGCCAACTGGAGCCTGAATGGCTCATACCTGTCCGCTGTTGTCAAGGATCCTGATGGCTCAGGCAATACTATGTGCCTCGGTTTCCCTTGTTTTGTCAGGTCCTGTGAAGAGAGAGACAAATCTGATTTAGGTGACCTTTTTTCTTTTTGGGTTGTTTGGGCTGCCCGATTGGGATCGTCACGCTGGGCAGTTCCGCGCTCTCGAATCAGTTTTTTGACACCCTGGTGTTCTTTTTGTTCTCCCTCCCCTCATGTTCCCTTTCCTGTTTTAAGAAATTGTCAAATTGTCCCTTCAATGGACACTGATTGATCCAGTGACCGCTTTTTCCACACAGAAAACACTGGCTGTTAGCACGTGCAGGAGCGTTCTTCTTGTGTGGTTCTGGTGTTTTAGGTGTTTCCACAGCCGCAGCGGTGATTTTATGGCGCGTTTTCCCCTCTTTAAGGGCTGGTTTCCTGCAGCGTGGGACGACGGCACTGACGGCTTGTAGCATCTCCTTGAGAGGAGGTGTCGAGCCTGGTTCTCTGGGTATCAGATTTATTGCAGCAGTGCACTCCTCGTTCGCATGAGAGACAGCCAACTGCTGAATCACTTGTTTCTGTGCCTCCTCTCCATTAAATTGCTGTTCCACAGCTGAAGCAAGTCGCTCCACAAATTTGACATAGGGTTCTTGTGGTTCCTGAAAAATGTCTAAGTAATATTGTGAGGGGCCATCGGGCCGCATTTTCAGAAAGGCTTTGCATGCTTGATTAGCTACAAACTCAAGGACATTTTGGGGAATGTTGGTAGTCTGGTCTGCGGCTGCTTTCCAATCCCCTTCCCCTAACAGGTGGTTTAGGGTAATAGGATTGCCTGCATTATCAGTTGCTGTGGTTGGGTCCTCTAGCAAACCTGGCAATGCAGCTTTCAGCAGTTTTCTCCAAGTGACCTCCCATAGCTCAAATTCCATTTTGCTTGAGAGGCACTTGAAAATCTGCTTCAAATCAAAAGGTACAACTGTGATTCCACCAAAAGAAGTAAATAACAAGCCTTCGAAATAAGGACTATGTCGCCCATATTCCTTTAATGCCTTCATGAGGTCTTTAACAAGCGTCTGTGACAACGCTTTCCAGGTGGCTACTGTGGTTCCCTGCCCCCTGCTCCTTCGGTATGTCACCGGAGTAACTGTGGGTACCCCATCTGCATTGGCATCTCCGAGCTCCTGCTTCTCTCCCTCCCGGACCCCAGCCGCTGCCTCATGTTCCCAGTTGTAAGCTGGGGGCTGCTCCCAGCCTGCCTGTGGCACGGGCGGCTGTGGCCGTTGAAAGCTTGGAAAAGCATTTCCCAAGAAAGGTGCAGTCGGGGACACCGTGTTCCCGAGTGGGGGGTAGGGCGGGGGCGGTGCCGGTGGGGCTCCCCCTGTGGGAGGTGGCTGCGGGGGGGCGGGCTGGGGCAGGGGCGGCGCCTCGCTCGCGCCGTGGGGGGGCGGCAGGAACGCGGGCTGGGGCAGGGGCGGCGCCTCGCTCGTGCCGTGGGGGGGAGGGAAGGGGCTCCACGGCGCTGTGGGGTGCTGCTGCGGCGGGGGGAGAAAGGGAGGGGGGGCCACGGAGTCCGGTCTTTTCAGCCACTGTCCCGGGAACCCGGCAAAAGCGGCTGCAGCGCCGGCATTCGGTGGGGGGAGGGGAGCGGGCGGCTGCGTTTCCGGGAAGGGCGCCGGCAGCCCCGGCAGGGGAGGAGGGGCAGTCGGCAGCCCCGACGGGGGAGGAGGGGCCGGCAGTGCCGGCGGGGGAGGGGGGGCCGGCAGCGCCGGCGGCAGCGGCAAGCCCCACGCTGTTGGGGTCGTGCCCTGATCCCTTCCCGGTCCCAGGGGCAGGGGTGGGGGAGGTGGGGGGTGCAGGGCTTTTTCGGGATCACAAGGCTCGGGATAAATCGGTTCCGGAAAAGCAGGCTGAGGAAAAAGGGGGTGGGGTGGATAAGGAGTCTTCCCGGAGGAAGGAACCGCCCACTCCGGGGGCGGGGCGGGCAGGGGGAAGGTTCTGGGCGGAGTTGGGGCGGTGCCCTCACAGTAGGAGTGGGGTAAACCCCACCCCTGGCTCTGCGGGGGCGTGGGAAGGGGCGGGGGAAGGGGCGGGGGAAGGGGCGTGGGGAGGGGCGGGGGAAGGGGCGGAGGCAAGCCTTGTGAGGAAAAAGGGGGCGGGTACAGGGAGGGGCCAGTAGGAGGGGGCTGAAAGGCATTCTGGGAACAAGGAGAAGGGGGAAGGGCACCAAGAGGCTGCACCTCGTGGCTGCCGCCATTATGGAGGCCTTTTCCTTTGTTCTCTGGGGAGGGGGGGGTCTCTGTGTCTCCCTTCGGGGGTTTCTCACAGCCGTTTTCGCTGCCGGACCCACCCGGGGTATTTGGGGACTGGCGGTTTTCCTCGGCGAATGAGAAACGGACTCTGGGTTTGTTGGCTGGGGAAATCGGGGGGGTAGTGGGGGGGGTTTGGGCGTTCTGGCCAGCCAGACTGCCCCGGGAGCCCCGAACAGCCCGGCCGTGGCTGCGGGGCGCGGGGGACCCAGGAATTCTCAAAATGCTTGGCGAGGGGGAACCGTGGGGGGCCGGAGCATTTTTTAAAATACCTGGGGGGGTTTGGGGGGTTTTAGGGGATTTGGGGGGCTTGGGCGATTTCGGGGAGGGGAAAAGGGGAGACCTGGGGGGTTTAGGAGATTTCGGGGAGGCCGGGGGATGGGACCGGGGGGGTCGGGGGGACTTGGGAGAGGCAGGGGGAGGGGTATGGGGGGAAGGGACTGAGGGACGGCAGTGAGAGAATGCAACTTTGTTATCTTGCATTCCTGTGATCTCTTCTAAGGCAGCTTTTATTTGCCACGGCCAGAATGCAAATTTTGCAGCCAGGACGTCTCCTGACTTCCCTAATTTTTCCAACTTTTTAGAAGCATTTTCCCAGAACCAAATGCTGTTCACTTGGTCCGAATTAACATTCGGAAAATGCAAAAACAAATACCTAATAAACTTTTTCAGTTCCTTTTTTGAGTATTTAATTTTGGCAACAATTAAAACTCCAATTAAACTTTTAAAAACCTCTTTCTGGGTGGTGTTTAGTCCGTTTCCCATTCCGACTAGCTGTTATCCTTTTCCACCACCCCTTCCCAGCAAAACCACCCCCCAAATCCCTGTGGGCGTCCTTTCCTAGGGGTAAGAGCTTCCTTCGGGTGGACCCCCGGTCCCCCCCTGTCCCGTCCCTCCTAGGGTTCCCTGAGGCTTCCCAAGCCTCTGTGGTGGGTATCCTTCCCTCCCTTATAGGAAATATACTCACCAAGCCCTCGGGACACTGGAGACGTTGCTGGGGCAACCACGAGCCTGAAGGGACTCCTCTGGGCAGGAGCTGTTCCCTTCTTCCACCAGGGGTGCTTTTTTAGCAACCCCAGTGGCTCCGTGAAATGCTGAAGACCTCGGGACACGACAAGGCGACGTCCTCTCAGAAGGTCTCTGGGTCACAGGGTCCGAGTCTTCCTCAGGCCTCCGTGTCAGCTCCCACGGCACAGCGGGTCAAAAGGCGTCTGCAGGCCCCACGTTGGGCGCCAATCTGTTGCTTCGCGTATCTGTCTCTCAGGTCAGCTCAGCACCAGCTGGGCCACCCTGCTAGCTGTGATACGCCCAACAGTACCCTTGCGTGGGTCCTTGGCTCCGCAGCCCCTTTGCCTTAGCTGTCTCGGCCGTGGTTTGAAAGAGGGGACACTCCGGAGGCTCAGGGAGAAAAGGTTTTATTCGGGTAACTCAGGGGAAGTCCCTGGTTCCAGGCCTGTGCCTCTGGGGAGTGACCCTGGGCCTCGGTTACAGGGGGTTTTTGTTCCCCCAAATCTCAGGGGTGGACACCAGTTACAGAGACCAATCACACAAAACCAGGTGGGTAAGGTCAAAATGCAATACACAACATTAACAAATCAGGTGAATTTGGGATGTGGTCCTGTGAGACCCACCAATCCCTGTCAGACACCTCTCCTGAAGGTTTTGGGGCCTGGGGGATGGTGGACATGTGGGGGAGAAGTACAATGGGATGGGGGAAAACACAATAGGACGATCGAAACCCAGGGCAGAGGATTAGAGTTGTCTTGGCAACTCTTATCAACCTCTGATAAGCACATTCCAAGACAGTAGCTTTACCTGGCTAGGGTTAAAGTCCAATTTACATCAAACCTACAACTAAGAAACTTATGATACTATTCCAGCACCCCCACAGCCCTGAAGCTTTAGACTTGTAGCTCCCTCTCTCTGGAAGGGACACACACAGAGCAATGCCACTCTGGACTGCTTGTTCCCTGCCATAGCTCTGTGCACGTTGCAACCATGTGGTCAGCTCACAGCAGGGCTCCCTGCACTGCCACCAGCACCATTTTTGGGGAGCTGGCAGTCACTCCAAAGCAGCCCCACACCCCCCCTATCCCTGGAATGCTGCACCTGACCAAGAATATACTGACCCAGCTTGACAGAGCCATCGGTCCTGAGGAGGATGTTGGGGCTCTTCAAGTCTCGGTGCATCACGTGGTGGGAGTGGAGGTAATTCAGTCCTTGGAGGCACTGAGAGAGAAACCAGAAACAGGAGGGCAAAAATCAGGGATGGGATTTCATCACACAAGAAAGGAAACAGCTCTCCAAGATTCCCTCTCCAGGGGAATGGGGAGGAATGGCAGAACACAGTGCCATTGAGAGGAAGAGCTTGCTGCTCCAACACTGGCAGAGCAGCACCCTTCTAAAGAAAGGCAGGTCAGCTTGTCAAAGAGCAACAGCAACTGCTGGTGTAGACTCTGCCCTGCAAACCAGCCAGGATGATGCTCCTGCAGTGGAGGTGCTCACAAGTCAAGAGCATTTTGGCTGCACTGCCAACCTTTTCAGCTGAGCACTGAGAGAAATGAGTCTCTCTTTTTTTCTTTGCTGTTCCTTTCAAATGCTGCCACCACCACCTTTGCTTTTACAGGCAAGGAATGCAGTGCAGGCCAAAGTTTAGAGAGGTAAGATGGAGAAGAGAAAATACAAGAGCCAGAGTGAGAATGCAACAGCAGGAGAGAAGAGGACAAGAACAGAGTGCAGTGAGTGCAGGGGCACTGGCAGGCAGTTCACGTGGGATGCTCTTGCTTGCCCAGAGCATTCCAGTGACACAGAAACCAAGCCTGGCCAATGGAATGTCTCCTGTTCTGAGCCCCTTTCTCAGACAGTCCTGCCCCAGCCCTGGGAAGCACAGCTGGGATCCCTGACTGACCTCCCGACTGACGATTCCGATCTCGTCTTCTGTCATCTCGAACGCCTTGACAGCGTCGAACAGAGTGCCTCCATCCATGAACAGCACTTGGAGCACGGACATGGAAATACTGAGAGGGACTGGGACCACACTGAGGGCTACTGGGAGTGACTGGGAGTGACTGGGAATGACTGGTGCATGCTGGGGGTAACTGGGATATACTGGGAATGAGTGAGATCATGCTGGAAGCAACTGGAACCACCCTGAGGACTCTGGGGTGACTGGGAATGAGCATGCTGAGGGCAGCTGGGATATACTGGGAGTGTCTGGAATGATTCTGGAGGGGACAACACTGGGAAAAACTGGGACCATGTTGGAGGAAACTGGGAGTGACTGTGTCTGTACTGGGGCCACTGAGATCCTACTGGAAGTTACGGGGACTATACTAGGGGCAACTGGGTGCCACTGGGATCATACTGGGTGGGACTGGGATGACACTAAAGGGGGACTGGGATCATACTGGGAGTGACCAAGGGCAGGCTGAGGGCAGTTCAGACCATGTAGGGGGCAACTGGGATATACTGGGAGCAGCTGGAACTGCCCTGAGGGTGATCTGGAGTGGCTAAGGACAACTGGAATCATGCTGGAAGCAACTGGGAGGAAATGGGAGTGTCTGGAGCATGCTGGGGGCAACTGGGATGTACTGAGAGAGACTGGGAGTCACTGGGACCGTAGTGGGAGTGACTGGAACCATGGCAATGGCCTGGGCTGGGTGCTGTGGGGCCTCAGGGTGCACAGGGAGCACTGTGACCCTGCGGGGCCTGCTGGAACCAAGGGGACATTGTGACACTCTGGGCCCGCCCTGCCCGTGGGGTGTTGCAGGAGCCCCGGGGTGCCCAGGGCAGCAGAGCAGAGCCCCTGGCTCAGGGCTCTGTTTCCTCAGAGCTGGAGCCAAGGAAAGAACAGTGGCCCCTTAAAGAAACCCTCAAGTTTGATGCAATGGCTTTCATTTATTCCCTGGAAGTTTTCCATTGGAACTCCGTCCCTCTGGAAGGGACACACACAAACCAAAGCCCCTCCTGACACCCCTCTCTGGCCCTCTGGGCACGGGGCAGCTGCTCTCAGCTGGCAGCAGGGCTCCCTGCACTCCCACAAGCTCCACTCCTGGGGAACTGGCACCACGCAGGAGCAGCCCCAGAGCCCACAGCCCGGGAACGCTGCCCCTGACCAAAAACACCCACCCAGCCTGGCAGATCCATCCCTGCCCAGGAGGGTGCTGGAGCCTTTGACCTCCCTGGGGATGACCTGGCTGCAATGAAGGAAATCCAGGGCCTGCAGGCTCTGATAGAGGACAAAGAAAAAAGAGGGTCAAAATGAAAGACCTGAATTCATCCCAGAAAGAAAGGAAATAGCTCCAAGAGATTTCCTGTCCTAGGGAATGGTGAGTATAACAGAACATGGTGTGGCCAAGAGCAAGAGCTGCTGCTCCAACACCATTAGAGGAGCATCTTTCTAAGTGAAGGCAGATTAGGGTATTTTTTTGTTCTTATCACTTGTTTACCAGGGCCAGTGTGTCCAAGGCATGGGAAGCACCAGAGAGATCCCTCAGTGCCTGACTGACAGCTGCCATCTCTCCTTCAGCCACAACATCCTCTAAAGTGCCTCTGTCCACGTATTCCATGAGCAGCCACAGTTCCTCAAGGACAAGGGAGCTCAAAGATAAAATGAGTGGCCTGGAGATCAATGGGCACAGCTAAATCACCTCATGGAAAAGACTCCAGCTGAGTCTTTTTCCCAGGTTACTTGTAAATGAAAACAGAATCAAATGGAGAGACATTCCTTCAAGGCCAAACAGTCCTTGGAATCTGCACAGTCTGAATGGGAAAGGCACATCCCTGAAAAAGGAGATGTCTCAGATGGCAAGCAAGGGAGAAGGGCAGTTTAGCACCAGCAGGATAAATCTGGCAGCAGGACGCAGCCCATCAGCTGGTTCCCCATCCTAACTCATCAATGCCACCAGGAACTCCAGGAACAAGGCATGGCAACTTTCACAGTTCTCCATGGGAGAGAGTGAGGGGCAGGCAAGGCAAGGCGAAGGAGGTGTGTACAAGGCAAGGCAAGGCAGGGTCATGCCAGGCAAGGCAAAGGAGAGGAAGGCAAGGCCAGGCCAGGTATGGGTAGAGCAGGCAAGGAGACAAAAGGGTGGGCAAGACAAGGAAGTCAGTGGGGGCAGAGAAAGAGAGGGTGTGCAAGGGAAGAGAAATGAGAGGTAGGCAAGGCAAGGCAAGGCAGGGGAGGGGAAGAGAGGCAAGGCAAGGGATGGGTCTGCAAGGCGAGGTAAGGGGGAGGTGGGCAGTGAAAGCAAAGGCTGATATTGGGACCCCTCTGGGTTTGGCTCCTGCAGAGCACACAGTGGGTCAGACCTTGGGCTGAGGGAAGGGGTCCCATGTAAACCCAGCAGAGGCATTGCTCTTTGAAGAGGGCATTCTGCAGGGAGAAAGGAGAAGACACTTTCCTGTGTCCCGAGATTCCCCCTCCTCCTTTGGCAGCCATACCCCAATCAATCAGTACCAGAGTTCATATGATCACTTCCATGCCAGGGAGCACAAGGCACTCAAAACTGAACCCTGCAGGAGCCCAGCCCTGCCTGCCCATTTTGAGGCCGTGGGGGAATGGAATTTCAGTATGAGTTGACCCACAATGATACTTTGCCACTTGTGGGTTTCTCACAGCCTTAGAAGTTGTGTGAGATCTCTGTCCCAGCACCTGCTCACCCTTCAAATGCACACACGTGCCTGGGGGCAATTCAGGTTCCCAGCAGTGGTGGCTGCTTCCCTTTGAAACAGGAGCTGTTGATTTCTCCTGTGTGCTTAACTCCCTTCTAACTATTAGAAAGCAAGTGAGTAAAGGAAATTACCCTTGAGGAAGGGGACCAGAAGCTTGAAAAAAGGATAAAATACATCTGAATTATGAATGAAATCTATTTCATTCATTTATTTAGTACTAATCTATTATTACAAACAAAAACATGTTTCTGAGCTGAAGCTGCTCACACCCTGGAAAGATTTTCCCATTGCTTTATTATTTAAAGACTGTCCCCAGCCTGTGGAGCAGCCTGGCTCTCTGCCCCTCTGCCCACAGGGCTGCAGCACTCCCAGCTCCCCCAGGAGCCACAAGAGGGTTGGCAGAAGGGCAGGTGTCCTCAGCAGTGGCGGCACCACTGCACTGTTCTCCCTGCTCTGCCCCTGTGGAGACTCGGGAATGCCAAATCCCCCCAGGCTGCACATTCCCCAGCACAGGGACCATTCCCCTCGGGAGCAGCCCACGCCCAATTTGGTTCCGGGATGGGCTGGTGAGTCCTGTCCCAGGGAGAGGCACCCAGGGCCAGCTGCTGCCACTCCCTGCTCCAAGTGCCTCCTTCCAGCCGGGCTCTGGGGCTGCTGAGGCTGCTCTGGGCTCTGCCAGGGCTCTGCTGGGGCTCAGCTCTCGGCCACGCTGGGCCTGCTGCCCATCACATTGCTCCAGGCACCTGAATCACACCGGGAAAGAAGGGAAACTTGCAAGCGAGTTGAGATTCAATAGTTTTTATTGAAAAAATCCTAACTAGCCAACAGAAAGCTGTTCTCAAGTGCTGCATCTCCTCTCCACCCACGTGTCCTGTCTCCTCTAGGCCAGCTCTTGTTCTCCAGTTGCTCCTTGCAGGCCACAAGGAGCCAGCAAACACCCTGTGTAGACACCATAGGCAGGTTTTAAATGCTAAGTTTATTTTATATTCAACTAGTTAATTTGGTATTAGACTTAACCTTTCCTCAAAAAATTGCCCAATTTTAGAATATTCACACAGTGTGAATTTGCCTTATTTTCTATGTGTTATGTTTACCTGAAGAATGTTTCGAAGAGAAACACATTTAATATTTTTATGTCTTCCCATTTTCATAAGGAAATCTGACTGGCTTTGTTTTCTTCTGGTACTGCAGGTTTCAGACCCATTCCTTGCAGTCGAATTGAAGATGAGTTTCATGGCATAGAATAGAAGAATCTACCACAGAGAATGAAGGGTAACAGGTTAAAATTAATCTTATTTGGATTATGACTTGTGGTCCTTATAAAAACCCTTTCCAAGGGCTGGGTTTTCAAGCTGGAGGATGAAGTACAGTGAGTTTCTCTGGATAATGCTGGAGCCCATCTCAGCAGATGCAGAAATGGGACAGAATCCAGAATTTGGAGTGTGAATTTTGGCTCCTGGCCCTGCCCCAAAGGAGAGACAGGATGTCCCCTGCAATGTCTGCATGGAGCAGACAGAACAGATGGGGAAGTGTCTGCAGGGCCCCTGGGAGGGAATCTTGGGGTTCCTGTCAGCAGGATCCTTTTGTAGCTTCAGCCTGGGCTGGGCAGCACTTCCATCTGCAGCTTCCATGTGCTGCTCCAGCAGCTGCTGCTGGGGACCCTGAGGGAAGAGGCCCCGGGAGGGATGGAAATGCTGCAGGGACAGCACCAGCCAGGGCCAGGAATGAGCTTTGCCTTCCTGGCTGGTGCAATGAGGCTCCTTTGGTGCAAGAGGAGGCAAAGATAAAGTCAAGTTCAACAGTTCAAGGAAAAATGTAGAAAATTGGAAGCCTCTAAAAATGCCACGCACATTCATCTGTTAGCTCTTCAGTGTCAGTCCTTGTGAAAAGCCTTTCCAGTTTTCCTTTGGATTCCAGGCTCCACAGCTGGGCTTCAGAGTTCAACTACTAATTGGTTTTTTCCAGGTTTCTAAACAGAATTTATTGGGCATCTCTTGTCATTTTTTTCTGCCTTCCTGACCTTGAAAAAGAGATTCTGTGCTCCTGTGAGGCACATCTGGAGGGGTGGTTGGCAACCATGGAATCCTCTGGAAAAGCACTTGATTGACTTCAGGGCAGGGGTGGAGAGCTCAGCCTGAGGACAGAACTGTTCCAGATGCCTCTGTCCATGTCCAGCTCCTTACAGCTGAGTCCCTGAAAACACACGGTGGTTTATAGGGATTTATTTTCCCCTCCTGTTCACTTGGAGATGATTTTGGGATCCTTTAGGGGAACATCTGACCAGCCCCTGTCCCCATTCCATTTTATTCTCTCCACTTTGGAGTTGGCCTGCTGGGTTTGACATGGAAATTGGTAGAGTCTCCTCATTCTTCCCTCCAGGTCTCAATTGTAACATGTATTAAACCCTGCAAATAGCCTCATTTATCTGATGGGGAAGATGCGAGGTGAAGAAAGTTAATAGGATTTTGTTTTCATGAACCCTGTGATGGTAAAGAAAAATGAGGTTAGTCATTTTGGTGTGGGGCTGGGTGTTGGGATTTGGAAGTTTATTTCTTGTTCTTGTTCTTATTATTCATTAGTATTACCTTTCATTGGTAAGACTTTTAAATCTTAGACATTATTAACAATGGCTGGATGTCACTCACTGGGAAAACTCCCTTGGTTTTCCTACCAAGATTAAACTGTACAGTCAACTCCGAGTAGCCAGTGGATTCTAAAGATGGAAAATCCTGTTATTGGTGGGTTTGGTGTGGTTTGGAGCTGGGGAAGGGTCTCATCCCCTCCTGGAGGTGCCCCAAGCCCGCTCTGCTGCCACGTCTGCACTGGCGGCCCCTCAGGGCTGCCCTGCCCTGGGGACATGGTGGGACCCCCCTCCTGCCAGGGCTGAGGCTCCTCATGGCCCCTCACAGCCCTTCATGGCCCCACAGAACCTCTCCTGGCCCCTCATGGCCCCTCACAGCCCTTCATGGCCCCACAGAACCTCTCCTGGCCCCTCATGGCCCCTCATGGCTCTTCACTTCCACTCAGAGCTCCTCATGGCCCCTCACAGCCCTTCATGGCTCCTCATTTTCTCTCACAGCCCCTACACACCCTCGTGGTTTCTCCCAGCCCTTCACATCCTTTCATGACCCCTCACGGCCCCTCACAGCCCCTCATGGCCCCTCACAGCCCCAGGCATGGGGCTCCTCCCAAAGGAGGAGGGGTCGGGCCCTGCTTGTTCTCCTTTCATTTCGGTCCCTTCCCAGCCCTGAGGAAAGAAAGGCTGCAATGGAGCCTTTCCCCAGCCTTTCCCTCTGTGTTCATTGCGGCTGAAGCTCTGTGCTGGCGCTGGCCCCAGCGCCAACATCCCCGCAGCCCCGCAGGCCTTTGGTGTCCCCCCGTGTCCATTCCCTGTCCCCGAGTCCCGCCCGGCTCTGGCAGCAGCAGGAGCCGCAGCGCAGCGGGCGCCGGCCCGGCCCAGCCGGGGCTCCCGGGCAGGAGCAGCAGCAGCGCCGGCCCCTTCCCACCTGCTCCTGCCTCGCCTTCCAAGGCCTTTGTCCACCTCAATTCGGCACTAGAGCAACAATCACCCACCAACAGCCCTGATTGCTCAGGGCCTGCCTGTGCTGCCCTGACCCAGCCTGCAGAGAAAGAAAGGATCGGCTTCCAGCGCTGTTTTCAGCACTGTTTTACTCACCCTGAGGTGACAGCAGGAGGTGCTGCTGCCTTTGCCTTGGCAATTGTAGATCATGGCTGCTCTTGTCCCTCTTCTGGTGGCCACTTGTGTTTTATCAGTAAAACTGCAATTGCCTTTTTTGATCAGTGCCACCCAGAGGTGCTTTTATGATAGGAAACTCTGGCATCATGAGTAGCAGATCTCCAAATGTTCACAAGTCCCTGAGCACAAAGTTGAGGAGAATTAAAGCCACACAGGCCACATTTGCAGCACTCAAACACAGCCCTGTTGCTGCTGCTGCTGAAATAGAATCAACTGGCAGAGGCCATCACAGAAATTGTCTCTGCCGTGCCAAATAAAATGAACAAAATCCACCAGGAGAAAGAGAAACCAGAACTCCTCGACTCCCTTCATTGCTTCCTCCGAGCAGCAGCAGCAGCAAGTGGAGATGGGCAGAGGTATTTGCAGCTGCTGCTGATCCCAGCTGGAGCCCAGCCTGCTGCCCAGGGCCAGCGGGAACCTGAGCCCAGCCCGGGCAGCTCCCGCAGTGTCGGGAGCTCAGCACAGGCGGGGCCAGGCCCAGAGCCCCGGGCACGGCCGCCCATTGCGGGGCAGCGGCGCAGGCGGAATGTCCTGTGGCCCAAACCTCCTGCTCCTGCCACACAGCAGCGCCCATCCTTCTCCCCCTGCTCCTCCTCTCCCAGCACGCCACCAATTCCAGCTCCCAGGAGCCTTCCCAAGACAGGGCTCAGGCTCCTCTTTCAGCCTGAGTGTCCCTGCAGAGGAACAGGGCATCTTTCAGGCACTTCCACAAGCTCAGGTTTCTCATTTCATGAGGCATCTGGGATGAAAATGGCCTATTTTAGAAAGACAACAGTAGAGGGAATGGATTAGAAATGATTAGAAAAAATGACCCTTCTTCCAGACAAATTCACCAAGTCATTCTTTGCATTTCTCCTTTTCAGATTCCTTTAGTCATCTGCTTCGTGACTTTCAGCTTGTTCTGGTGCTTATGATGAACTGATTGTGCTCTTGATTTAGATCAATGCATGAGATGTAGAATCATCTAATCTGAACACAAAAAAAACTCTGTCAGCCAATTTTCATGTTCTAGATCACTTTCAAGATGTCCATGGGCATGTTGGAATGATTATCACACAACTCCCCAATCCTGGCTGAAGCCTCTGGAGATTCTTTCTCTCATTCAGCCAGACTTGTGTTCTCTAACAACTCCTGGTACCCTGGCATGTTTCCTTAGGGTTGTACAGTAACAATGACAACCTTAAAAATGGCACAACTCCCCAGTCCTCAGGGAAAAAAGAAGAAGCTGTAAAGTTCTCCAAACATTAGTCCTGTTTTGCTGCAAGAGTTGTGCTGCACACACAGTGTGGAAAGCCAAGAGAAGCTGCAGTTGGTGGGACATCTTGTGATAGAAGTTTGACGTTGTTCTCTCGGGAAGGTTCTTGACAAGAACAGACAAGACTGTGAAGAAGATTCCTGGAAACCTGAAACAGCTTTCCAGAAGTGAAATGAAAATGGAAAAAAACAATCCAAGATGTTTTTCCCTATTTGTTTTTATGCCCCCATTTTTTATGTTGCACTACTTCTCCATCCCATTCATTCCAAATGGATCTCACCTCTAAGACCAATGATTTAGACAGTTTTAGACACTGTAAAATACCATGAGGTACACACAGTTTGCCTTTCCCTGTTCTTGTTGGAAAGCAATGCTGGAGCCACAAGTGCAGGGCTTGGGTCAGGCACGAATCCTCCAGGCAGGGAATGTGCCCTGACAGTGTGTGAGCCTGAGCAGGGCCAATGCCCAGCAGCGTTGCTGTGCTCGGGTTCCATGGAAGCATCCCAGGAGCAGCTGCTGAGGTCAGGAGCCATGGCAGGCACCAGGCTGCTCCAAAGGCCCTTGGCAGGGTGGGCTCCTGGCCTGGCTCTGTGTGCCAGGAGCCGGCAGCGCTGGGTGCAGGGAGCCCAGGGAGGGCACAGAAATGCTGGGCTGGGAAATGCTGGGGAGGACAGCGAGATGGGCGTGTGCAGCCGGCCAGGGCACAGCAGCAGCACGCACAGGGGGCACAGCCTGCAGGACACATGGCCAAGGGCTGGGCAGGGCTGGCAGGGCCACAGGCCCCCAGGCCTTTGTCCCCTGGGCTCTGGCAGCGCCTCTGGAGGCCCCACAGGAGGAACTTTCCTTTCAGGGCCTGCACTTTGCTCCTCCCTGGCCCCTCCCTGAGGAGGCTGGCAGGGCTTGCAGTTTGATGACATTTGTCCTTGCTGCCCCTGCCATCCCACTGCCCCACAAAGAGCCCCGAGGCACCCGGGAGCGACAGGCCCTGCTGTGCCAGGCCTGGGCTCAGGGCTTGGCCTTTCTGCTCCCTCCAGCCAAGGCAGGCCTTGCTCAGCACTGCAGTTCCTGCTGCTGTGCCCCAAGCTGGCTCGGCCGCTGTTGGAAAGGGACTTGAGGTACCTCGATCCCCTCAGGGGGCACATGGGAGAAAACAACAAACTTCTCACCAGGGTGGAGAACAAACTTTCAACTTGCAAACATCAGGGGATGAGATAGTTAGGAGATCTCAAAGCACCATGGAATTCCAGTAAATCACTTCACAAAGCACTGACTGAGCAAACTCTGACCTGTCCAACTTACAGTTCCCCAGATTTCCAGAAGAGGAAGTCAGGAGAAGAGAGAGAGGGAGAGAGAGATCCACAGTCCCCCTTGGATCCAGCACCATCTCAGCTGCTGGGAGCTCTGGGGCCGTGGGACATGTCAGTGTCACACCTGTGCCACAGCCTCGCCTGCTCGAGTCCCTCTCACAGGTGGGGTTTTTGGGGTGCCAGGGGCTTGGCAGCCACTTTGGGGCTGGAGCAGAGGCTGCAGTGGCTGGGGCTGGGGCAGTGACCGCCCTACCTACACAGAACTTGCCCTGGCCCCCAAACACACCCTGGAGATGTCTGGGGCCATTCATCATTTCTCTGCTCTCCAGCACTGAGGCAACGGACTGTGGCTGCAGCTCTGAGCTGGTGCCCAAGGCAACCACTCCTGGCAATGGGGCTGCAGGGAGCTGCTCTCAGGACACCCCCCAAAGAGTTGAGGACTGCCCCAAAACACCTCAGAAATGTGGGATACCCCAAAATCTCTTCAGGAATGTGAAATATCCAAAATCTCCCTCAATAACAGGTTCCCCCTCTTTTCATAATCCCCAGCCTTTGGCTGTCTCATTCCAGACCCCACCCCACCTCCCCAGTCCTATCCCTATCCCATACAACCCCTGCTGGACATCAAGACCCCTATTTCCTCCATTTCACACCTCCCAAACACCCTCCACCCCTCCCACCAGACCCACTGTCCACCTGACACCTCCTTATTTGCATCCCACATTGCCCAATCCCCTACCAACCCCATCCCAACCTGAGGCGCTGTGGAATCAAGTAATTTTAGTGTGGGATTAAGTTGTTTCCAGTGGCATTGAGTGGTTGTGAGGTGACAAATAAAACCCCCTTGTCTCTTTGAGCACCAAGACATGGAGAAAATTACACCAAATACCCCCCACACCCCCAAATGCTGCAAAGCATCTCTCTGAATCCCAGATTCCCTTGAAACACTAGAAAAAAGGTGAGCCTATAGATGCCCTTGATGAGTTTATTGATTTTTATCCAAATTTGTCTATTTTAAAGGGATGGAGATCAATCAAAAGAATATTAGGGACAACCAAACAAAAGAACCACCATCCCAGTGTCTTCCCAAAGGAGATTACAGTGAATGTTGATCGTCAGGGCTCTGCCCAGTGTGTGTCCTCCAATGGGGGATTGAGTTGGAGCAGAGCACGAAGCTCTTCCCTCAGTTGGGGCACTCACATGGCCATTGCTTTACCGGTGACTCTGTTGGTGTCTGGTCAAGTGAGAGCTCCTGGAGAAGCTCTTCCCACACTGGGGACACTTGTGGGGCCGCTCCCCAGTGTGGATGCGCCGGTGGGTGACAAGGTGGGAGTTGTGATTGAAGCCCTTCCTGCAGTCGGGGCAGCGGAAGGGCCTCTCATCAGTGTGAATCCGCTCGTGCCTGAGGAAAAGGGAGCTGGTCTTAAACCTCCTCCCACACTGGGGACACTCGTAGGGCCTCTCCCCAGTGTGGTTCATTTGGTGGATGATCAGCTGGGACCTCCAGCTGAAGCTCTTCCCACACTCCAAGCACTTGTGGGGCTTCTCCCCATCATGAAGCTGCTCATGGACCAGCTCAGAGCCCCAGCTGAAGCTCTGTCCACCTTCCTGGCTCAGGGTGGGTCTTTCCTCCTCAGAGCCCCCTGGGATGTGTTTGGAGCCCCTCCTCCTACGGGATCTTTGGGGCTTTTCCTCCCTGTTGGATTCCTGTGCTGTGGAGCTGCTCAAAACAGCATCTTCCATAAGTTTCTTTCGTGGGGATTTTTCCTCCCTGGTCTCCATTCTCAGCTTCTTGTCTGGGGCAGGAAGGACAAGGAGAGGATGGGATTTGCCTCCGTGCCAGAGGGAAGGGGAAGGACAATCCCCCCAGTCCATCTCCGGCAGGACGGTGTTGGCAGTGGAGTTGTCCTGCAGCCAGGGGCCGTGCTGGGCTGGGAGATGGAGCAGGAGAGAGGGGGAAAGGGGCACTGACTTCCTCCTCACCTGCCTGGCTGTCCCGGGGCATCTTCCTCTTCCTTGCAGCCTAAACTAAAAAAGTAAAAATTAAACTAAAAATGCAGTAGTAAAAAAACCCCAAAACAGACAAAGTCAGAATACAACCTGACACCCAGTTAGTCAGGGTGTTTGTGGCTGCAGTCCTCCTGGAGTGACAGATGTGGTTTTCTTGAAGCAATGATCTTGTAGAAGGGTGTAGTTTTCCTCTGAAAGTCCAGTGGTGGTGTAGATGGGTCTGGTCCTCCTCTGGGAATCCAGTGGAAACAGGCTGCTTCTGGTGTGGTGAAGTTCAAGTTATATCCAGCTTGGAATGCTTGGCTCCTCCCTGTGGGTGGAGCATCTCACAATGGGATGATTTACTTTTATCAGTCATGCAGTGAACATCAATGGCCCATTAACAGAAGATAAGCCCCTGGAGGGAGGATGGGTGGTGGAAGAGATAAAGAACACTGCCCCACCTTGTTTTAACAGCTGGGCCATTAACAGAAGATAATCCCTGGAGTTATGAGGGATGGGCCATGGAAGAGATAAAGAACACTTCCCCACCTGGTTTTAACAGATGGGAACGGAATACAAACTTTTCGTTCCATCTTGCATTGCAACCCAAGACTCTTGGTCAAATGCATATTCATGAAGACTATACACTTTTAAACATTCCTTTGTGTGCATATTTTCTGGGAATTCTTTAGCTTGCTTTGACCCCTGACCTCATCTTCCTAAACGATGTGCCATAATGCAGATGTGATTTTGCGACTTTTGTGTTTTATTTCCTCTCGAGGCAGCCTGGTCTGTGGTTTGGCAGTTATTGATGGTCAAAGGGTCGGTGGTGGATTCCTCCTGGCTCTTTCTGTGTTATTTGCCTGGGGTTTTTTTCAATGTTATCTTATCATCCAGACATTTTAGCCGATGTTTTTCTTTCAATCAACATTGGCCATTTCACTATGGTCAGTCAGTTACAGAAATACAGGCATCAGTCATTATTTCACAACCATAGTCACTTCTGCAAAGGTAATTAGCACATTTTAATTTTTTAATACTAATATAGCCAAATAAATAGTATATTTATATTGTTGTTTATATTTGTATTTGTATTTATATTTGTTTATGAATATTGTCTTTATACTATGTATTTATATTTTTATAATATACTCTATTTCAATATTTTGCAATACCATCAACTATAATACATTTATCACACTGAAATATGCAATCTCCACAGGGATTAGGGTATTAACTTCTAAAGGGTGACAAATTAGACTATATCAAAAGCAGTTTAAAAGAGATTACAAACTGCACTGTGTAAAAATAATTTGCAAAAGCCAAGATATAAATGTGAAAGCCAAGAACTAGACAGTTATTTCTAACAGGTCTCCTGGCCTAACAGAACACCAGGACTGTGCTAAATGAGCAGATTGAAGGAATTACAAGGATGCATGCTAGGAGTACTGAGGACACATGAAAGGCTGTCTTTGTTTGAAAGACAGGGATCTGCTGGGGAGGGGCAGGGCCTCCCTAGAAATGGAGAATTCAAACCCCCTCCCTCCAAATTATTATCATTTAGAAAAGGAAAGGGGCTTTCAGGCAGAGGGATGAAGTTAGGAAGAACAGTTCTTTGCTAGTATATATAACAAGGCAAACAAACAACAACAACTGCAGCATTAATAGCAAACACAACCAGGAACCTTGGGAGGCATTGTTTCACAAAGCCCGGGACAGTCCAATCTCTTGGGACCCTGAGAGCACCAAGCTGGAAGAGTGGAAAAAATCCCGGGCTGGTGGATGGGATCAGAAGCTGTGCAGTGGCAGCTGGAATGGCAGGGATGTCCCAGCAGGGCAGGGCAGTGTGGGGTCACAGAGCAGCAAAAAGCCTCAAGGCAGCGCCGAAGGAACGGCGGCAGCGGGATGGGGCTGGCCCAGCAGGGCAGGGGGAGATGAGCTCAGAATTCCTGGGCACATGAGCAGGGGTTGGCAGATTTCACAGGACTGGACTCTTGTTTCTTTAACCTGAAAATTACTAAATGACTTCACTTGCCTTTGCAGCACTTGGAATGTGACTCATCTCTTGGCATTTGCATCCAGCTGTTTCTTGAGAAAAGAGGTGGCATGAGCAGCAACTAGACTGGAAGTCTGGCAGCAGTGCAGTCTGTCAGCTCAGCCACAAGACCCAGGAGCAGTATGAAGAGGAAATTATTCTATACTGAGGGTATTTGCTGCTTCAGTGTACAGGTTTGTACTCTGTGTCGAGTATTGTATTTTAAAATGCAAATGTAAACTTTGTGGTTTACATACAAGAGATGAATTCTTTAGAACCATAGACTGAAGATGGAGGCCTGGGGGCCATAACTGAAGTGGCATAAATAGAAATCAGAGCAGTCCAGGCTGCTCCTGAAGCTGAGCACAAGGAAAGCTCAGCACTGCAGCAGCTTCCCACAGAGGTGGTGCCCTCCCCATGGCTGGGGTTGCTCAGGGCCCTGCTGGATAAAGACCTGAGCAGCCTGGTCTGATCCCTCAGCTGCCCCTGCCATGCTCTGCAGGTTGGGCTGCGGCACCTCCTGAGGCCCCTCCTGCCACAAGTTGTTCTGTGATTGTGTCCCAGAGCCCTGCAGCAGCCAGCCTGGCTCAGGGCACCAGCCTGCACTTCCTCACTTTGGAGTTCTGCAGTGGCTTTGACTTGTCTGATTGTCCTTGGGAGATATTCTTCTCTTTAATGCTTCATTGCCATGACTATCTGTGCATGCACTGAAGAGAAATGAACTCAGTTTCTGGAGAAATTAGCAGCTTCAAGTTGAGGGTGTGAATTTTAGATGGTTCATAACTGGGTCTTGCAGGGCCTTGGGGCTGGCCATGGATTTCCCAGCAAAGGCTGCAAAGACACTGGAACAGACTTGTCTCTGGATTTCTCAGTCCCTGGGGATTGGTTTTCAAAACCTATGGATGGATTACTGAAAGTCTCTAGGTGCTTGTTGAACTCCAGGAGTTTGACCAGAACAGACTTTCTTGGTTGATTTTCCAACCTATACTCTGAATTTTGAATTTGAACCATTCAAGACTGTGAAATTGAATTAAGTTGGGTTTTTTTTTCTTCCCATGTCAGTCAAGTTTTTTAACTTTGAGAACTTTCTCAGTCTTCTGCAGGGGCATATGCTTGTCTCTGATGATTTTGCAGTTTTCTTCTTCAATACTGTTTTCATTACATGACTTTTATCAGTATTTTATAAATGCTTAATGTCTGAAAAGTGCAATTCAGATAAATTTATCACAGGCCATAATCAGCCTCAAAAATTTTCCAGATTATCTGAAAGGGGGTATAGGTAATTTAAAGGTGTCAAATACCACAGTCACTTAGAACTTGATCTCTCCAAGTACTCATCAGCATTTTTTAAACAGTATTCTTTTCCATCTCCTTTCAATAAGAAAGATCTTATTCCTGCCATCACGCTGTCCCACAATTAAAACCCCACAGCTCTGTTTAGTACCTGTAGGTAGTTGAATTGCACTGTTTCCTTTGAAAGCAGGTACGTGCTTGGGCTGCAGCCCTTGAAAGAATTCCTGATTGCAACATAATTTTGTGTGTCACAGGAGGTTACTGCTGCTGGGAGGCTCTGTGCTGATCCTTTGGAAGAACATAAATAATATTGAAGGATAAATCAAATGGAAAGGTCAGACAACAGAGTCATTGATAGTTATACAGATCTTAATTTTGTCAGTTTTCCCTTCCTTTAATTTTTTAAAAAATAATTGTATTTTAAAGTGAAAGTCTGTATTTCAGCAAAAATTTATTTGAAAGTTTAGTGGGCCATTTATTCACCCCAAATCTGGTACCAGTTCATTTGACTCCATGATGACTCAGAAAATTTGCAGTCATTCCTCTTGAACTTTTTCTCACCTCCTATCTCTTTCTTATCAGAAATTATGGTATTGCTGACAAAATTTAAAGGCCCATGCTGTGGAAAAAAACCCCTTTTTATAGATCATCAGATTATTTTCATTGTGGGAAAGAGGTATTAGTTGGAAATAGATTCTCTTAGGAACAGTAAGATTTTCTATTTTGAGGTGATGTGTTGAAAGAGATTCATGGAAAGATTTAACCCATTTATCTCCATCTGATTTTAGGGGGAAGATGTGCAGGCTCTGAAGAGCAGCATTTGATGGCCTCAAGTTGGGCAACTCCAAACCCAAGGTGTCTGTTTGGGAAAACGTTGATTTCTGTAGAGCAGGTACTAAAGTTGGGGCCAGAGCTGGGAAGTGTGGCTCCCAGCCCAGAGCCATCATCTCCATAAAACCACTCCTCCAAAGTCCTGGCATATTTTGGGATAGCCTGCAGCTCAACAGTGAAAACCAAAGCCTTGAATAAAGAACAGAGAAGGGAAAGGGTAAAAAATGTCAAAAGAAAGTAATTTGCATGTCTTGGGAGCAGAGAAATCATTTCAGTGAGCCATCTCTGACAGAGAGTTTTGGAAAACGAACACGGAATATTAAATTCACTGCAGGGAAAAAGCCAACTCCATGCTCAGGCCATGATATTTATCAAAAGCAAGTCTGTGACTGCAGGAACTCTCCTGCCCAGAGGAATCCTGCAGGGCCAGCTGCTCTCCGGAAGGAGCCTGGGAGCTCCATCAGCCTTTTTGTCAAGCAGGGGCCAAGTCCCAAGTGTAGCAAGTGATTGAAAGATCCTGCCCAAGCCCTGCCCAGGTGACCCAAGGTGAAAGAGAGGGGGAGACCCCAGAGCCTTTTGGGGAGACCTGGGACACACCTGGGACCCCCTGGAATCCCTTTGGGAGACCCCAGACTCTTTTGGGGACACTTGGGAACCCACAGACCCATTTGGGGAGCCTTGAGACCTCCTGGGATCATCCCAAAACCCTCTTTGGACCCCCCCAAACTTTTCTAGGCCCCCCTTGGGACACCCCCAAACTTATTAAGGAACCTCCGGGGGCCCCAGACCTTTATAGGGACACTTTGGGACCCCCAGGGTTCTCCTGAGATCCCTGCAGACCCATTTGGGACACCCCTGACACCCCAGACCCATTGGGGGCACCTAAGACTCCCCCACACCCATTTGGGGAGCCCTTTTTTGACCCCCCCCAAACTCCTCAGAGACCCCCTTTGGGACACCCCCAGTCCCATTTGGGGATCCCCAGAGCCTCCAGACCCATTTGGGGATGCTCCAGGACCCCCCTGGGACACCCCCAGACCCATTTGGGAACCTTCAGATCCCCCCAAAATCCTCCTGGGCCACCCCAGGCCCATTTCTGCCCCTCCCCCTCCCTTTCACCCCCCTCCCAGACACCCCTGGGTAACTTAGGGGATATTTGGGGGTTATTTTGGAGATAGTTTGGAGCAAATTTGAGGAATATTTTGGGGTAATTTTGGCCATATATTTGGGACTATTTTGAGCTAATTTTTGTCTAATTCTGAGGCAATTTTGCTGATATTTTGGGGATAATCTGGAGTAATTTGGGGGATGTTTTGGGGTAATTGTGGGGATATTTTGGAGACATTTTTGCACTAATTCTGGTTTAATTTTGGGAGATGTTTTGTGGCAAATTTGGGGTAATTTTGGCTTTTTGAGAGTACATATTTTGTGGCAATTTTTGTGTAATTTTGTGGATATTTTGGGGTAATTTTGGAGACAGCTGAGAGAAAATTCCCTGGGAATGTTCTCAAAAAATTCCCAAAAATCTGCCGAGAAGGTGCCTAAAATGTCCCTGAAATATTCCAAAAAAATTCCAAAAAATGTATGGGGAATGTTTCTCTAATCCCCCAAGATGTTCCCAGAATATTCACAAAAATGTGCATGGCATGTTTCTAAAATCCCCTGAAACATTCCCAAAAAATATTCTGAAATATGTGCAGGGATTGTTTCTGAAATTGATTAAATGTTCTCAAAAATTCCCAAAAGTGTTCATGGAGTGTTTCTATAATGTCCTAAAAATATTCCCCAAAAATTCCCAGTAATGTGCATGGACTGCTTCTGAAATATCCCTGAAATATTCCCCAAATTTTCCCAGAATCTTCGCAAAACACCCCCAAAATATCCATGAAATATCCCAAAAATGTTACCAAAATATTTCTGCGATGTTCCCAAAACACTCCCAAAATGTCCCAGAAATATGCCAACAACTTCATCAAAATATCCCCCAATGTTCCTAATTCCCCCAAAAATATTCACAGAACGTTTCTAAAATGTCTCCAAAATGTTCCTAAAATATTTCCAGAATCTTCTCAAAATGTCCCCAAAATATCCCCAAGAACATTCCCAAACTATTCCCAAATATCCCTACACTGGTACCAAAATATCTGAAAAATATCCCCCAAATATTTTTTAACTGTCATTGCTGAGCTGTAATGGCCCATTAACAGAAGAGATCCCCATGGAGGTAATGGGAGGGTGAGCAGAGATAAGAATCAATGCCCCACCGGGTTTTAACAGCTGGCTTGTTATCAGAAAGGCACTTGCACCCTCCCCCATGGACATAAAACAGATAAAGAAAAAACACCTCCACAACCAGGTTCCAAAAGATGGAATACAATATTTATTTATTTATTTATTTATTTATTGATGGAAAACCCAAGACACCCTTCATGGCTGACAGAAATTCGACTTTGTCCCCAGGCCCTGCCCACCATGTCCCTCATCCAAGCCCTGGCACTCCTATGGATCAGGAACAGTGTGGCCAGCAGGAGCAGGGCACAGATTCTTCCCCTGTGCTGGGCACTGCTTGAGGCAGCACCTCCAGTGCTGTGTCCAGTTCTGGGCCCCCCAATTTAGGAACAACATGGAGGGGCTGGAGCGTGTCCAGAGAAGGGAACAAGGCTGGGGAGGGCTCTGGAACACAAGTCCTGTGAGGAGCAGCTGAGGGAGCTGGGCTTGTTTCTCCTGGACAAGAGGAGGCTCAGGGGAGACAAGGCAGTGTCAGGGCACAGGTTGGACTTGATGATGTCCAAGGTCATTTGCAGCCTTGCTGATTGTGTGATTCTCTGAAAGCAGCCTTGCAGCAGTGTCAGGATGAGGCGTGGGCCTCGTCTTCAGAAGGTGCAGCAGCCCAGGTCCCTCAGCTTCTCCTGAGAGCCCCAAAGCCCATCCTGTCAGTCCTGCAGAGCCTCTGCAGCTCCTCCTCATGGCCCACAACAGGAGCCCCACAGCCAGACACAGCAGCCCAGATGTGCCCCCCTGGCCTGGGGTGCCTCTGGCAAGGGAGCAGCCCCAGGCACTGCAGGAGCCTGCAGACAATTCCTGAAGCCCTTGGAGGATGATCCTGCTCCCCAAGGGACGTTCCCATGGTGCCGACTCAGGAACTGCAATGGGGAGTGGGGCCAGAGAGGAAAGGGCAACCAGGGATGGGCTGTTTGCAGGGGAGGGAACAGGGGAAGGCCACAGAAAGAAATTTGTACCAGGGAAGGGTAAAGAAAGCCAAGGTGAAGCAAAGGAAATGTTGAGGGCAGTTTGGGGGTGGCTGCCAGGCAGCCCTGGCTCTGAGCAACAACGTCTGCAGTGGCACAGGAAACTCAGAGCTGATGGGAACAAACTCTCTGTGTGACTTGAGAGGCCACGCCAAAGCTGAGTGGTTTCCCTGCTGTGGCCCAGCCCTTCCTGGCCCCAGGGGCTGATGGCATTTGTGCTCCCTCAGGTTCATCTCCCCACACCAACAGCATGGGGGTGCTGAGGCCTGCTCTGGGCAGTGCAAACAGGGGCTCCTGAGGCAGTGCTGCCGTGTCTGTGCCTGCAAGGATGCGGCCCCTGTGTGAGCTGGGGGAGAGGCCAGGGCTGCCCAGGGGGGATGTTGTTGGCAGGTGCATGAGGACGCTCTGGGACGCTGCCCTGGGGTGTCCAGCGCAGTGGGGATGGATCAGCCCCTGCTCTGCTGCTCCTTCCCATCTCCCCCAGGGCCCTTGCAGAGCCCCAGCCCTGCTGTTTGCCCCCAGCCTGCCCAGGGCCAGCCTGGGGCTGCTCCCGGGGCTTTTCTGTGCTGAGCATTGGCCTGGGCGTGTTCTGGAGAGAGCCTGGGCAAGGAGCCTGGAGCCCCCAGGCCCTGCCCTGAGGCGTCAGCGCTGCCCCAGCAGTGCCCATGGCCTGTCCCTGCTGCAGCCCCGGCACTGCCACCCCCAGCCCTGTGCCCGGCCCCGAGAGCCCTCAGGCCCTACAGCAACACCAGGGCCAGGAGGGCAGCGGGGCAGGGCCACAGCAGCAGCACTGGCAGCACCAAGGGCTGCTGCTCCTGGGCACAGCTGCTGTGCCAGCCCTGATCTGCCCCCAGCTCTGCACACAGACATTGCTGCTGCAGCTGCAGAGAGGGGAACAAAAGGGGCATCTCTGCAGAAAACTGGAAAAAAACGCACAACCAAACCAACAGAAAGTATCAAAATTGAGTTTTATTACAAGTGATTTGCAGAAACTGGCTATCCGTTTAATGTTTCTGAAACCATCCAGTCATCAGTTTCGACACTGCAGCCTTGAGCTCCTGGTTCCTCAGGCTGTAGATGAGGGGGTTCAGGGCTGGAGACCCCACTGAGTACAGAACTGACAGTGCCAGATCCAGGGTTGGGGAGGAGATTGAGGGGATTGAGCTCTGCTGCCCAGGAGGGTCCCGTAGTGCAGGGGTTTGCAGATGGACACGTAGCGGTCGTAGCACATGATGGTCAGCAGGAAATACTCTGCTCCAATGAAGAACATAAAGAAAAAGAGCTGAGCAGCACATCCTGCATAGGAGATGGTCCTGGTGTCCTAGAGGGAATTGTGCATGGCTTTGGGGACAGTGGTGCAGATGGAGCCCAGGTCACTGAGGGCCAGGTGGAGCAGGAAGAAGAACATGGGGCTGTGCAGGTGGTGGCTGCAGGCTGCAGCGCTGATGACGAGGCCGTTGGCCAGGAGGGCAGCCAGGGAGATGCCCAGGAAGAGGCAGAAGTGCAGGAGCTGCAGCTGCCTCGTGTCTGCCAATGCCAGCAGGAGGAAGTGGCTAATGGAGCTGCTGTTGGACATTTGTGGTGTCTTGGCATGGGGATCTGTAAAAAAATTAATCATAGGACAGTTTGGTTTGGAGAGGACTTTCAATATCCCAGCACAGCTTGGTGGCATTTTTCCCCCACTGCCTGCCCAGGGCTCTGCTGCCTGGAGTTGTCCCTGCCTGCAGCTGCTTCCCTGTGCCCAGGGCTGGGCCCTGCCAGTGCTGCCAGAGCCCAGCCCAGCCCTGGGGGCTCAGCTCTGCCCTGCAGAGCCCTCCCAGCTCAGGCACTGCCCAGGGGCAGCTCTGGCTCTGCAGGCTCTGATGGCAACCTCAGAGCAACCCTGAGGAGGCTGGAAAAGTGACACTGATGCCTGCAAGGGGCCCTGTGCTGATTTCTGTCACTGCCTGGTTTAGTAAGGTCTGAGTTTGTTGGTTGTTTTTTTTTCCTTTTTTCTTTTTTTTTTTTTTTTTTTTCTTTTTTCTTTTTTTTTGGTCCCTGATCTGAAAGATGAATATCTGTGTGCAATTTCCCATCCAGGCAACACAGAGTAATAGATTAATAAAGCAGGATTTTTCTTTTATGTAGCCATGGCCTCGCTGTGCTTCCTGGATAATCTACTTGGAAATGTTCTGGAGTTAAATGTCATGCTGGGCGCACACCTGAACAATGCAGTATCCTCACCACACAAGGAGAACACTTCCAAGCCTTACCAGCTGTCTCCTTCCACCCAGATCTTGTCCCCCAGTGCTGGCAGCAGCTCCCAGGGCTGGCTGAGAGCTGTCCCTGGCAGGCAGCAGAGTCCCTGCCCCAGCACAGCGCCCTGGGCTGCAGGACCCTGCTCTGCAGGACAGCCCTGGGCACCCCTGGCTGCTCTACACAGGAGAGAAGCAGAGAATGTACTCACAGAGGCTGTAGGCATTGGCATGTTCCAGCTTTAGGAGAGGACTGCAGGAGCTGCAGCTGCATTGTCCTGCAGCCAGAGGTTCCTGTGCCAAGGGCTGGGAGTGATTCTCCCCCAGGCACTTCTGAGCCCCTTCCCAGCCCTGAGTGATTGAAGCTCTCTGTGCCTGTGTGCTGTGCCCGGGGTGGCTGCAGGCAGTGCCCCAGCCCTGCTGGGCTGGGAGAAGAGCTGCTCATCAAGAGAAATGTGGTTTTGAGCTTTTCTTGGCTGCCAGGAGCTGCCTCTGTGCCAGGAGCCCAGCCCAGCTGAGCAGCACAGACACAGCACAAGGACTTTAATGACCCTCTTGGGGCTTTGTGATGAGGCCCTAACATCAGGGGGAGATGATGAAACCTCTCCAGAACTCCAAGTCAGAATCCAACTCCAAAGTTTCTGGAAGTTTTAATGGGTCCCACTGAGGCACATGACAAAGAAAGTGTCCCCAGGCCCCAGGCAGAGCAGAGAACTGCAGGCAGTGATAACAGGTTTTTCAAAGGACTTTGGGTTTTGCTTTTGCCTTGGAATCTCTGAGAGCTTTTGCCATCCAATTATCTGCTGTAATTAGTCCCTTGAGAGGCTTTGTCAGTAATGACACTCAGTGGGGCTCGTTAATGCTTCAAGATACTTCAGTTATTTTAGGGTACTTGGCGTTTCCCTTTTAAAACTGACTCTAGGAGAGGTTTGTGCAATCAGGGCCCCAGTTATCTACTTTAACAAGTCCCTTGGGATTCTGAGTCAGTAACAACACTCAGTGGGGCTCATTAGCACTTCAGGGTACTCAAAGTTTATTAAGGAACTACTTTTTGACACTGAGTCTGAGTGCTGTGTGTGATAATTGGCCTCCAATTATCTGCTTTAATGAGTCCCTTGGGAGCTTTGCATTGACACTCATTGGGGCTCATTAATACTTTGAGATACTCTAAGTGTTTAAGTTACTTCGGATTTTCCTTCCAAAACTGAGTCTCTGAGAAGTTTTTGTGCAATCCTGGCTTCCAAATCTCTCCTCCAAGGACTCCAGGAGGAGCCTGTATTGGGGATGGACCTCAGTGAGACCCATTAATGCTTCCAGACAATTTGGGCATTTCTTCTTACTTTGACTCTTGGAAAGGTTTGTGCAATCTCCTCCCAGGCCCTGAGGTTCCAGGGCTCAACTCCAAATGCACCACGGGGCTCATTAGGATCAAACAAGTCCTGACAAACCATGGCTGTGCCTTGATTTCCCTCTGGTCTGGTGCAGTTCATTAGGAAGGTTTCCTACTGCAGTTATGGAGAAAAGTTTCCAAGAGCTTCTAAGAAATACACATTTCTATTTGAAAGGAGGTATTTTATTACTGTTCTCTTTAGAGAAGAGGTGACTGAAACATTCAATAACTCATATTGACCCAGGGACTCTCCCGAGGAAGTCTGGCCTGCTCAGAGAAGCTGTGCCTTGAGCTGTGACCAAGTGTGGACAACCTTGCTCCACATTCCCCAACCCCATCCTGGCTGTCCTCACTCACCTGGGACCTGCTTTGCTTGCAGAACTGGCTGCACTCAGGCAGAGAGGGATTTCCTTCCTTTTTTAGAAATCTAAAACTCCTAAGTTTCAGACACACTTCTCAAGTGTGTGCCAAGGCCAAGGTGCCACCAAGGAGGTTCCCCTTCCCCAAGGCAGAACCATGCAAGGAATGTTTTAGACACACAGGAAGTTCTGCAATAAACACAAATCCAGAATTGGCTGAAGGTAGAATTAGACCAACTGCTGAAGGCCAGACAAGCTTTGAACTCCTTGCAGCTCCAAGCTGCAGGTGGGTTGTTGGGAGGTGTGTGAGTGAGCCCAGAGTGAGGGCAAGGGCAATGCAGAGAGGCCTGGAAGTGCTTGTGTGCAGACAGGCAGTGGGGAAGGGCAGTGCAGGGCTGGCCTGGGCCAGGAGTGAGGGTGGATCATCATGCCAAGCTGGCCTGGGCCATGGCAAGGGGCTGTGGCCACGGGCACTGCCCTGAGCCCACTGCCTGGGCCCCTTGCTCAGGGCTGGTGTCAGTGCCCAGAGGCAGAGGGGATCCCTTGCTGGGGGCTGTGCCATGGCCACCTGCCCTGTGCCGCACTGGCTGCTCAGGCGCCGCGGGACCAGCAGCAAACGCCACTGCCAGGGCCAAAGGCAGCTCAGGCAGACAGAAAGGGTCAGGGCTGGCCACTGTTTCCATGGCAGCCCTCCCTGGGACACCACACCTGGGTCACCTGGCCTGGCCATTGCCATGGAAAGCCCTTGTGGGGACCGATGCCACAGAGGCTGGCACTGGGACACTGCTGGGGCCGGGTGCTGAGCACAGGCTGAGCACACAGAGATGGGTTTTGGGGGATTAGAGAAACATTCCCCACACATTTTTTGGAATTTTTTTGGTATATTTTGGGGACATTATAGGCACCCCCCTGCAGATTTTTGGGAATTTTTTCGGAACATTCCCAGGGAATTTTCTCTCAGCTGTCTCCAAATTACCCCAAAATATCCACAAAATTACACAAAAATTACCACAAAGTATCTTTAAAATGTGTACTCTCAAAAAGCCAAAATTACCCAAAATTTATCACAAAACATCTCCCAAAATTACACCAGAATAAGTGCAAAATATCTCCAAAATATCCCACAATTACCCCAAAACATCCCCCAAATTACCCCAGATTATCCCCAAAATATCAGCAAAATTGCCTCAGAATTAGACCAAAATTAGCTCAAAATAGTCCCAAAATATGGCCAAAATTACCCCCAAATATTCCTCAAATTTGCCCCAAACTATCTCCAAAATAACGCCCAAATATCCCCTAAGTTACCCAGGGGTGTCTGGGAGGGGGGTGAAAGGGAGGAGGAAGGGCAGAAATGGGCCTGGGGTGGCCCAGGAGGATTTTGGGGGGATCTGAAGGTTCCCAAATGGGTCTGGGGGTGTCCCAGGGGGGTCCTGGAGCATCCCCAAATGGGTCTGGAGGCGCTGGGGATCCCCAAATGGGTCTGGGGGTGTCCCAAGGGGGTCTCTGAGCAGTTTGGGGGGGTCAAAAAAGGGCTCCCGAAATGGGTGTGGGAGAGTCTTAGGTGCCTCCAATGGGTCTGAGGTGTCAGGGATGTCCCAAATGGGTCTGGGGGGATCCCAGGAGAACCCTGGGGGTCCCAAAGTGTCCCTATAAAGGTCTTGGGCCCCCAGGAGGTTCCTTAATTAGTCTAGGGGTGTCCCAAGGGGGGCCTAGAGGAGTTTGGGGGGGTCCCAAGAGGGTTTTGGGGGGATCCCAGGGGGGTCTTGGGGCTCCCCAAATGGGTCCTGAGGTTCCCAAGTGTCTCCAAAAGAGTCTGGGGTCTCCCAAAGCGATTTCAGGGGGTCCCAGGTGTGTCCCAGGTGTCCCCAAAAGGCTCTGGGGTCTCCCCCCGCCCCTTCACCTTGGGTCACCTGGGCAGGGCTTGGGCAGGATCTTTCAATCACTTGCTGCACTTGGGACTTGGCCCCTGCTTGACAAAAAGGCTGATGGAGCTCACAGGCTCCTTCCGGAGAGCAGCTGGGCCTGCAGGATTCCTCTGTGCAGGAGAGTTCCTGCAGTCACAAACTTGCTTTTGATAAATATCATGGCCTGAGCATGGAGTTGGCTTTTTCCCTGCAATGAATTTAACATTCTGTGTTTGTTTTCCAAAACTCTCTGTCAGAGATGGCTCACTGAAATGATTTCTCTGCTCCCAAGACATGCAAATTACTTTCTTTTGACATTTTTTTTCCATTTCCCTCTTTGTTCTTTATACAAGACTTTGGTTTTCACTGTTGAGGTGCAGGCTATCCCAAAATATGCCAGGACTTTGGAGCAGTGGTTTTATGGAGATGATGGCTCTGGGCTGGGAGCCACACTTCCCAGTTCTGGCCCCAACTTTAGTACCTGCTCTACAGAAATCAACCTTTTCCCAAACAGACACCTTGGGTTTGGAGTTGCCCAACTTGAGGCCATCAAATGCTGCTCTTCAGAGCCTGCACATCTTCCCCCTAAAATCAGATGGAGATAAATGGGTCAAATCTTTCCATGAATCTCTTTCAACACATCACCTCAAAATAGAAAATCTTCCTTTCCCTAAGAGAATCTATTACCAATTAAGACCTCTTTCCCAAATTGAAAATAATCTGATGATCTATAAAAAGGGTTTTTTTGTCCAAAGCAGAGCCCTTTAAATTTTGTCAGCACTACCACTGATAAGAAAAAGATAAGAGATAAGAGATAAGAGATAAGAGATAAGAGATAAGAGATAAGAGATAAGAGATAAGAGATAAGAGATAAGAAAAAGTTCAAGAGGAATGACTGTAAATTTTCTGAATCATCATGGATTCAAATGAACTGGAACAAGATTTGGCGTGAATGAATGGCCCACTAAACTTCCAAATAATTTTTTGCTGAAAAACAGACTTTCACTTTAAAATACAATTATTTTTTAAAAAAATTAAAGGAAGGGAAAACTGACAAAATTAAGATCTGTATGACTATCAATTACTCTTTTTTCTGAGCTTTCCATTGCATTTATCCTTTAACATTTTCTCCAAAGGATCAGGACAGAGCCTCCCAGCAGCAGTAACCTCCTGTGACACACAAAATTATGTTGCAATCAGGAATTCTTTCAAGGGCTGCAGCCCAAACACGTACCTGGTTTCAAAGGAAACAGTGCAATTCAACTACCTACAGGTACTAAACAGAGCTGTGGGGTTTTGATTGTGGGACACCATGATGGCAGGAATAAGACCTTTCTTACATGAAAGGAGATGGAAAAGAATACTGTTTAAAAAATGCTGATGAGGACTTTGAGAGATCAAGGTCTAAGTGACTGTGGTGTTTGAGACCTTGATCAGAGCTATACCCCTTTCATATAATCTGGAAAATCTTTGAGGCTGATTATGGGTTGTGATATATTCATCTGAAATACACTGTTCAGATATTTAATACTGATAAAATACTGATAAAAGTCATGTAATGAAAACAGTATTGAAGAAGAAAACTGCAAAATCATCAGAGACAAGCATATACCCCTGCAGAAGACTGACAAAGTTCTCAAAGGTAAAAAACTTTACTAACCTGGGTAGAAATAAAACCCAACTTATTTCAGTTTTATGCTCTTGAATGGTTCAAATTCAAAATTCAGAGTATAGGTTGGAAAATCAACCAAAAAAATCTGCTCTGGTAAAATTCCTGGAGTTCAACAAGCACCTAGAGACTTTCAGCAATCCACCACAGGTTTTGAAAACCAATCCACAGGGACTGAGAAATCCAGAGACAAGTCTGTTCCAGTGTCTTTGCAGCCTTTGCTGGGAAATCCATGGCCAGCCCCAAGGCCCTGCAAGACCCAGTTATCAACCATCTAAAATTCACACCCTCAACTTGCAGCTGCTCATTTCCCCAGAAACTGAGTTCATTTCTCTTCAGTGCACGCACAGATAGTCATGACAATGAAGCATTAAAGAGAAGAATATCTCCCAAGGACAATCAGGCAAGTCAAAGCCACTGCAGAACTCCAAAGTGAGGAAGTGCAGGCTGGTGCCCTGAGCCAGGCTGGCTGCTTGTTGGGGGTTAGGTTTCCTCCTTTTTACTTTAAAGAATTTTTTCCCCATAAATTACCAAGGAGACTAAGAGTTGGATACTTAAAGAGTACTTGACCAAAAACAAAGAGATGGCCAAAAGCTCAGTTGGGGAGGTTTCATCTTATCTGTTGTAACTCCAGAAGGGAGGGGGTAACTGCATTCCCTGATAACAAGCCAGCTGTTGAAAACCGGGTGGGGTATTATCTCTTATCTCTGCTCAGTCTTTCACTACCCCCATACGAATATCTTCTGTTAATGCACCATTAAAGCTCAGCAATGGCATGACACATTTCATCACCCTATTGTGAGATGCTCTACCACAGAGCAGAAGGCAAACCATTTCTGCCGAGATAAAAAAGATCCACAGGTGTCATCAGGCACTCCGGTGTTCCCATGGGACTCCCAAAGGAAGTCTGGACCCACCTAAGGACCCCTGGCTCCACAGGACCATCTCTGCTTCCAACAGGACACCTCTGCCACCCCAGGAGGGCTGACTTTGGACTGTTTCCTACGCCCTGACTAACAGGGTGTCAGGTTGTATTTCTGATTCTATCACAATTTAGGTTGTTTTGGTTTTTTTTGTTTTTGTTTTTGTTTTTGTTCATGTCTTTGTTTTCTGAGATTCCTTGTTTGTTTGTTTGTTTGCATGTTTGGTTTTTTTTATACTACAACATTTGTATTTTTAATATCCCTAGTAAAGAACTGCTATACCTATCCCCCAAATCTTTGCCTAACACCCCTTTAATTGCAAATTTACAATTATTTGAAAAAGGGGAGAGGGGGCTTACATTCCAAGGGAGACTCCAATCTTCCTTGGCAGATCCCTGTCTATTCCAACCAAAACAGAGCCCAAGTTCCCTGAAGTAGGAGTTGGAGCAGGAGAGTATTGGAGGTTCCGTTTGATCCCTTTTTATTTACAGATTTTTTTCTCCATAAATTGCTAGGAGACTAAGTACTGAGTGATTCTGGGTGCTTGACCAAAATATAGAGGTGGCCAAAAGTCAGGAGGGGGAGATAACGTGAGTTTTGGGGCAGGAAAAAGGACAGGGCTGGGGGCAGCTTCTCTCTCTTGCTCTCGGTGTCGGGGAGAGGACAGCCAGGCTGCTGCTTGCTGTGGGAGGAGTTTGCTGCCAGCACCAAAGTGCAGTCCTGTGAAATCTGCCAACCCCTGCTCATGTGCCCAGGAATTCTGAGCTCGTCTCCCCCTGCCCTGCTGGGCCAGCCCCATCCCGCTGCCGCCGTTTCTTCGGCTCTGCCTTCAGGCTTTTTGCTGCTCTGTGACCCCACACTGCCCTGCCCTGCTGGGACATCCCTGCCATTCCAGCTGCCACTGCACAGCTTCTGATCCCATCCACCAGCCCGGGATTTTTTCCACTCTTCCAGCTTGGTGCTCTCAGGGTCCCAAGAGATTGGATTGCCCCGGGCTTGGTGAAACAATGCCTCCCAAGGTTCCTGGTTGTGTTTGCTATTAATGCTGCAGTTGTTGTTGTTTGTTTGCCTTGTTATATATACTAGTAAAGAACTGTTCTTCATTACCTCATCCCTCTGCCTGAAAGCCCCTTTCCTTTTCTAAAGTATAATCATTTGGAGGGAGGGGGTTTGAATTCTCCATTTCTAGGGAGGCCCTGCCCCTCCCCAGCAGATCCCTGTCTTTCAAACAAAGACAGCCTTTCATGTGTCCTCAGTACTCCTAGCATGCAGACTTGTAATTCCTTCAATCTGCTCATTTAGCACAGTCCTGGTGTTCTGTTAGGCCAGGAGACCTGTTAGAAATAACTGTGTAGTTCTTGGCTTTCACACTTATATCTTGGCTTTTGCAAATTATTTTGACACAGTGCAGTTTTTAATCTCTTTTAAACTGCTTTTGATATAGTCTAATTTGTCACCCTTTAGCAGTTAATACCCTAATCCCTGTGGAGATTGCATATTTCAGTGTGATAAAAGTATTATAGTTTATGGTATTGCAAAATATTGAAATAAAGTATATTATAAAACTATAAATATATAGTATAAAGACAATATTCATAAACATAAATATAAATACAAATATAAACAACAATATAAATATACTATTTAATAGACTATATAAATATTAAAAAATTAAAATGTGCTAATTATCTTTGCAGAAGTGACTATGGTTGGTAAATAATGACTGATGCCTGTGTTTTGTAACTGACTGACCATAGTGAAATGGCTAATGTTGATTGAAAGAAAAACGTTGGCTAAAATGTCTGGATGATAAGATAACATTGAAAAAAATCCCAGGCAAATAACACAGAAAGAGCCAGGAGGAATCCACCACCGACCCTTTGGCCATCAATAACTGCCAAACCACAGACCAGGTGGCCTCGAGAGGAAATAAAACACAAAAGTCTCAAAATCACATCTGAATTATGGCACATCCTTTAGGCAGATGAGGTCAGGGGTCGAACTAAGCTAAAGAATTGCCAGAAAATGTGCACACAAAGGAATGTTTAAATGTGTATAGTCTTCATGAATATGCATTTGACCAAAAGTCTTGGGTTGCAGTGCAAGATGGAACCAAAAGTTTGTATTCCATTGCCACCTGTTAAAACCAGGTGGGGCAGTGTTCTTTATCTCTTCCATGGCCCATCCCTCATAACTCCAGGGATTATTTTCTGTTAACGGCCCAGCTGTTAAAACCAGGTGGGGCAGTGTTCTTTATCTCTTCCACAACCCATCCTCTCTCCAGGGGCTTATCTTCTGTTAATGGGCCATTGATGTTCACTGCATGACTGATAAAAGTAAATCATCCCATTGGGAGACGTTCCTCCCACAGGGAGGAGCCAAGCATTCCTACCTGGATATAATCTGAGCTTCACCACACCAAAAGCAGCCTGTTTCCACTGGATTTCCAGAGGAGAACCAGACCCATCTACACCACCACGGGACCATCAGAGGAAAACTACACCCTTCTGAAAGATCATTATTTTAAGAAAACGACATCTGTCACTGCAGGAGGACTGCAGCCACAAACACCCTGACTAACTGGGTGTCAGGTTGTATTCTGACTCTGTCAGTAGATTTTTTTTTTTTACTACTGTGTTTTTAGTTTAATTTTTCGTTTTTTTTTTTTTTTTTTTAATTTAGGCTGCAAGGAAGTTGAAGATGCCCCAGGACAGCCAGGCAGGTGAGGAGGAAGTCAGTGTCCCTTTCCCCCTCTCTCCTGCTCCATTTCCCAGCCCAGCACTGCCCCCGGCTGCAGGACAGCCCTGCTGCCAACACTGTCCTGCTGGGGATGGACTGAGGGGATCTCCTTCCCCTTCTCTCTGGCACAGAGGAAAATCCCATGCTCTCCTTGTCCTTTCCCCCCCAGACAAGGAGCTGAGGATGGAGACCAGGGAGGACAAATCCCCACAGCAGAACCTCATGGGAGAGGCCATTTTGAGCAGCCCCACAATGCAAGAATCCAATGGGGAGGAAAAGCCCCAGAGATTCCGCAGGAGGAGAGGCTCCAAACCCATCTCAGGGGGCTCTGAGGAGGAAAGACCCTCCCTAAGCCAGGAAGGTTGCTGGAGATCCAGCCGGGGCTCTGAGCTGGTCCATGAGCAGCTTCATGATGGGGAGAAGCCCCACAAGTGCTTGGAGTGTGGGAAGAGCTTCAGCCGGAGACCCGACCTGACCAGCCACCAGAGGATCCACACTGGGGAGAGGCGCTACGAGTGTCCCCAGTGTGGGAAGAGGTTTAAGATCAGCTCCCGTCTCCTCAGGCACGAGCGGATTCACACAGAAGAGAGGCCCTTCCGCTGCCCCGACTGCAGGAAGGGCTTCAAGCACAACTCCACCCTCGTCACCCACTGGCGCATCCACACTGGGGAGAGGCCCCACGAGTGTGGGGAATGTGGGATGAGCTTCAGTGACAGATCCAGCCTGATCTCCCACCGGAGGATCCACACCAGGGAACGGCCCTACCAGTGTGAGAAATGTGGGAAGAGCTTCAGCCACCGCTCCACCTTGATCTGCCACCAAAACATCCACACTGAGGAAAGGCCATACAAGTGTGGGGAATGTGAGAAGGGCTTTATCCAAAGGTCCAAACTGATCATTCACCAAATGAGCCACACTGGGGAGAGGCCCTATGAGTGTTCCGAGTGTGGGAAGGGGTTTCAGACCAGCTCAGATCTCCTCCTGCACCAGCAGATTCACAGAGAGGAGAGGCCCTTCCGCTGCCCCGACTGCAGGAAGGGCTTCAAGCACAACTCCACCCTCATCACCCACCAGCGCATCCACACTGGGGAGAGGCCCCACGAGTGTCCCCAGTGTGGAAAGAGCTTCACCAGGAGCTCTCACTTGACCAGACACCAACGGAGGCACCGGTGAGGGAAGCCCGGAGAGTGTCCTGACTCTTGGAAGAGCATAATTTGAGTCTCCAACCTCAACCCCTATCAGAGGACTCAACATTTTGCAGAACCCTGGTGACCCACATTTACCATGATCCATGCTGGGAGGAAACCTGTCCCTTTCCCTGCCCCTGGCAATGATATTAGGTGGGATTGAAGAACGTCAGGATCTGGCCATGGCCCTGTCATTCTCTTTGATCCCATATCAGGTCATTGTTGGGGTCAGAAAAGGGACTCTCTCCCTCTCTCTCCCAAGGAGAAGGGTGTCCTTCCCATGCAGGATAAAATATGTTGCTGGGTGTGACAGTTGATAATTGGTTGTAATTTCCCTGTATATAGTTTGTCTTATCCCTTCTGTTATCACTGTTGTTTCTGTTCCTGTTTGTTGCTTATCTTGTTTCAGTTCCCAGTAAATTGTTCTTATCCCAGCCTGGGCTCTTTGCCTTTTGTACTTTCAGTGGGAGGCTGGAGGGCAGCCAGGGGCGGCACAGTTTTAGCGGGAGCAGGAAATTGGGCAATCCCATTCCTAAAGCCCGGCCCGGGGAAACCGAGCATCACAGCTGGTGCCAGCCCTGGCTGCCCTGGCAACAGCCTTGGGAGCGGGTCCCTGGCTGGGGGCTGTGGGAACCTCTTCCCTCTGGGGCCCAGGGACAGGATTGCAGGGAATGGCTGGAGCTGACTCGGGGCAGCTTTGGCTTGGATCTCAGGAAAAGGTTTTTCCCCCAGAGGCTGCTGGGCCACTGAACAGGCTCCCAGGGAAGGCTCACAGCTCCAGGGCTCTCTGAGCTCCAGGAGTCTTTGGACAGCGCTGCCAGGCCCAGGCTGGGATTGTTGGGCTGTCCTGTGCAGGGCCAGCAGTTGCACTCCAGGATCCTGATGGCTCCCTCCCAACTCAGCCCATTCTGGGATCCCTTCTGGCATCCCCTGGCCCTGGCAATGGGACTGCAAATGGTTGCCATGGCAAGGGACTCTGGCCCCAGGCCTGAGCTGGGATGCTCAAGAGCCCTGTGGGCAGAGGCAGTCCCAGCCATGCCATGGGCACATCCCAGGGCACCTTGGGCTGCAAAGGCACCCATCTGCCACAGGCACTCACGGGGGCTCCACGGTGACACCCCAGGAGTGCCCAGGCTGCCAAAGAGCCGGGATGTCCCAGACACTCCCAGGGCTTCCTGTCCTGGGCACAGTGGGAGCTTCAGGCAAAAGCTTCATTTCTTCATTGGGGAAACTCCTGCCGAGTCATGAATGGGAGAATCATACTTAACCCTACATAAAATGCTTTAATGAATATTTGCTCTTCCCACAAGTCACTTGTGATGAAAATGCAAGCAAATCCCAAACAGTAATAAACTGACAATACAACAATTATGGTGGCAATTCCAAGTTTCATCCCACAGGAAGGTAAGCATCAATTAACTGCACCAGACCTGGGGGAAATCAAAGCACAGCCTTGTCAGGACTTGCCTTATCCTGATCTGACCCGTGGTGCATTTGGTGCTGAGCCCTGGAACCTCAGGCCTGAGAGGAGATTGCACAAACCTTTCCAGGAGGCAAAGTCAGAGGAAAAGCCCAAAGTGTCTGGAAGGATTAATGGGTCCCACTGAGATCCATCCTCAACACAGGCTCCTTATGGACTCCTTAAAGGAGAGAATTGGAGGCCAGAATTGCACAAAAGCCTCTCAGAGACTCAGTGTGGGAAGGAAAATCCAAAGTATCTTTAAACATCTTGAGTATCTCAAAGCATTAAATAGCCCCACTGAATGTCCATACAAAGCTCCCAAATGACTCATTAAAGCAGATAATTGGGGCTATGATTGCGCAAACCTGTCAAAGACTCAGTGGCAAAAGGAAGTACCTAAATTACCCTGAGTACTTTGAAACATTAGTGAGCCCCAGTGAGTGTTTTTACTGGCTAAGAATCTCAAGGGACTCATTAAAGCAGATAATTGGAGGCCAATTATTGCACACAGGCCTCAGACTCAATGTCAAAAAGTAGTTCCTTAATAAACTTTTTGTACCCTGAAGTGCTAATGAGCCCCACTGAGTGTTGTTACTAAAAATCCCAAAGGACTTGTTAAATTAGATAAATGGGGCCAGGATACACAAACCTCTCACAGAGCCAGTTAAACGGAAACGCCAAGTACCTTATAATACCTGAAGTATCTCAAAGCATTAATGAGCCCCACTGAGTGTTGTTATTGACAAAGCCTCTCAAGGGACTCATTAAAGCAGATAATTGGAGGCCAGGATTGCACAAACCTCTCAGAGATTCCAAGGCAAAAGCAAAACCCAAAGTCCTTTGAAGAACCTGCAGTCCCTGGGAGCATTAAGGAGCCCCCCAGGGCCATTCCTGACCAAGGCTCCCCAGGGACTCCTTCCAGCAGATCCTTGAGGCCACTGGGATGGGAGGGGGATGCTGAGGGCAGGACAAGGGGCTGACAGTGCCCAGCCTTGCTGGGGCTGTGCCAAGAGGCCCCAGGGCCTCAGGACAAGGTGTCTGCTCACAGCCCTTGGTGGCACAGAGGCTGCTGTGCCCCAGGGCACCAGGACTTGGCTTCTCTTTGTCCCCCCCTGTCATCACTGCCTGCAGTTCTCTGCTCTGCCTGGGGCCTGGGGACACTTTCTCTTTTGTGCCCCTCAGTGGGACCCATTAAAACTTCAAGAAACTTCAGAGTTGGATTCTGACTTGGAGTTCTTGAGAGGTTTCATCATCTCCCTGGCAGAGATTGATGTTCAGGGCCTCAGCACAAGCCCCAAGAGGGTCACTGAAGTCCTTGTGCTGTGTCTGTGCTGCTGAGCGGGGCCGGGCTCCTGGCACAGAGGCAGCTCCTGGCAAGGGCAGCGCTGCAGAGAGACAGCTCTGCCCAGGAGCAGCTCCTGTGCACAGCCCAGCAGGGCTGGGGCACTGCCAGGGCATCTCAGGGACACGAGCAGGGCACAGGCAGAGCTCACAGGGGCTCAGCACTGACAGGGGCTGTGTGCTGTCCCAGAGGGGGCTGTGTAACAGCAGCACCTCTGGGGCTGTGTCACAGAGCCCCAGAGCAGCTGGGATGTCACAAAGGGGCTGTGTGACAGCACAGAGTGGGTTGTGTGAGGTCACAGATTGGGCTATGACATCACAGAGTTTGTTGTGTGAGGCCATTGAGCGGCTACAGCATCACAGAGGGGGGTGTGTGACATTGCAGAGCAAGATGTGACATCATGCTGTGGCTTTATGACATCGTAGAGAGGGCTGTGAGATCATAGAGTGTGCTGTGACATTACAGGGTGGCTGTGTGACATCACTGAGTGAGCTGTGTGACATCACTGAATGGGTTGTGACATCAGAGAGCTCGCTGTGACTTCATAGAAGGTGAGTATGTGACATCAGAGAGTGGGATGTGACATCACAAAGTAGTAACTCTAGAAAAAAAAAAAGGAAAGGTTCCAATGAAAAAAATGACAAATAGGTAAAAAAGTCTGAGATTGCAACGAGTTACATTCTAAAGGTTCTGGAGCAGGAAAGAGGGAGTTTATTGCTTCTGTAAAGATCCAGGCATAATTTTCCTCAGGGCATCCTTGATCCCCTGGTACCTCAGGCTGTAGATGAGGGGGTTCAGGGCTAGAGGCACCACCGAGTAAAGAACTGACAGGGCCAGATCCAGGGATGGGGAGGAAATGGAGGAAGGCTTCAGGTGAGCCAACAGTGCAGTGGTGACGAAAAGGGAGACCACGGTCAGGTGAGGGAGGCAGGTGGAAAAGGCTTTGTGCCGTCCCTGCTCAGAGGGGATCCTCAGCACAGCCCTGAAGATCTGCACATAGGAGAAAACAATGAACGCAAAACACTCAAATGATAAACAGGAACTAAGATCAATGACCCCAGTTCCCTGAGATAGGATTTGGAGCAGGAGAGCTTGAGGATGTGTGGAATTTCACAGAAGAATCCCACAGAACAGGGGCAGGGAAAATGTATTGTCTGTGTGCAGGAGAGCATTGAGAAAGGCACTGGCCCAGGCAGCTGCTGCCATGTGGGCACAAGCTCTGCTGCCCAGGAGGGTCCCGTAGTGCAGGAGTTTGCAGATGGACACGTAGCGGTCGTAGCACATGATGGTCAGCAGGAAATACTCTGCTGAGATGAAGAACATAAAGAAAAAGAGCTGAGCAGCACATCCTGTGTAGGAGATGGTGCTGGTGTCCCAGAGGGAATTGTGCATGGCTTTGGGGACAGTGGTGCAGATGGAGCCCAGGTCACTGAGGGCCAGGTGGAGCAGGAAGAAGAACATGGGGCTGTGCAGGGGGTGGCCTCAGGCTGCGGCACTAAAGACGAGGCCTTTGGCCAGGAGGGCAGCCAGGGAGATGCCCAGGAAGAGGCAGAAGTGCAGGAGCTGCAGCTGCCTCGTGTCTGCCAATGGCAGCAGGAGGAAGTGGCTGATGGAGCTGCTGTTGGACATTTGCTATGGCTGGCCCTGGAGACCTGTTCATGGGTAAAGGACAGTGACAATTCAAGAGAGGCTGCTTTGAGCCAAACCTGTGCCATTTCCTGTAGACTGTCCTGCTGGTGTTGGTGTTTTTGGTGCTGGCCCTGACTGCTGACAAAACAGCAACACATTCACTTCAGAGCTGGACTGGGTTGATGCACAAGATGGCGGATGGGGCTGAGGCAGACACACACAAGATGGCGGATGGGGCTGAGGCAGACACACACAAGATGGCGGATGGGGCTGAGGCAGTCACACACAAGATGGCGGATGGGGCTGAGGCAGACACACACAAGATGGCGGATGGGGCTGAGGCGGGGCCTCCCAGCACGGTCTGTGGCCCCTGCCAGCCCAGCTCCAGCCCCGGAGCCACGCGGGGCAGGGAGAGTCCTTCCCTTCAGCCCTTTGTTGAACAGGACATTAACAGACACCCGGGAAATGGGCACGGTGTGGCACATTTGCTCTGTGCACACAAACATAGACCAGCCAGTTTGGAATGTCAGCTGGCAGTATTTTGATGTCAAGGCAATTCAAATAGGTGAAAATAGGAAAAGTCTCTCGAGACTGAATATTAAAAAAAAAAAAAAAAACTTCTATATTTTTTTCCAAGAGGGCCAAAAGCATTTCCTGTGCAGATGGACTCTGTTTAGCATCAAGAAGCATCACAAGTGGTTTGGTCCAGGCAGGAGTCACAGTGACTGTGAGGGGATGAAAACGGAGATGGATCTGCTTGAGGCGGATGGTGCAGTGGCTGCTGACCCGCAATGTGTATCCCTCAGGGGACCTATTTCTTTAGAACACCATGAAGACTACAGAGAATTGAAATACAAACCAAAACTGCAGCAGGAAGCCCAGGGCACTTTAGGTTGTTCTCCATGAGACTCTCCAAGCTGAGCACGGCCATTCTGTTCAGCAGACGCACAGGCAGGGGCTTCTTGGAGCGCTGCTCTGGCACCCGTTCTTTGGAGTAGGGGATTGCAGGGGAAAACAAGAGAAGCCCATCCACTACTGAAGAGGAGCAGTCACTGACAGGAACCAGTGGGTTAAGAAATGTGAGGGGGAAAAAGGCAGAAATTGTGAGGTGACAAGTGTGAGAAATGGGAGTGGAAAAAGGAGAGGAGTGTGAGGGAAGAAAAGGGTAGGAAACCTGTGTGGGAAAGGGTGAGAGAACTGAGGGGAAAATGGTGAGAAATGTGAGTGAAAATAGGAGAGGAAGGTGAGAGAAGGAAAAGGCAGGAAATACAATGGGAAAATTCTAAGAAATGTGAGTGGGAGAGGGTGAGAAACAAAGGGGAAAAATGGAGGGAAATGTGAGGGGAAGAGAGTGAGAAACTTTACTGGCAAAGAGAGAGAAACAGGCAGGAAATGTGAGGGGAACATTGTGAGAATCCTGAGGGGAAAAGAGTGAGAAACCAGAGGGCAGAGAAAGGCAGAAAACATGAAGGGAATAAAAAGGGTGGGAAGTTTGATGGGAAAAGTGGCAGAAAATAGGAGTGAAAAAAGGGCACAAAATGTGAGAGAAAATTATAATGAACATGAGGGTGAAAGAATGATAAATGTGAGCAGAAAAGTGTGAGGAAGGTGAGAGGGAAGGTGTGAGAAACATGAGGGCAAAAGTGAGAAATATGTAGGGAAAACCTGAAGAAAAATGACTGATGGAAGGAGAGAAACATGAGGGAAGAAAAGGGCAGGATAAGTGAGGGGAAAATTGTTAGAAACGTGAGGGAAGAAAAAAGCAGGAAACAGTGGGGAGGTGGGGAAATGTGAGAGGTAAAGTGTGAGGAAAAGGAGCTGAAAAGGGTGGGGAAAATGAGTAAAACTTTGCAGGCAAACATGAGAGGAAAACTGTGAAACTCGAGAGGGGGAAGGGGTGGAAATGTGAGAGGGAAAAGAGCAGGAAATGTGAAGAAAGAAAAGGAGAGAAGGCAGTATTGGCATAAGAGCTGAAATAATTCCTAACACATTCCCCCATGCATTTGCCCATTGATTGCACAAGCCCAGGGCTCCTCTGTATGTCCGTCTCCACCTGTGCCTTGATTCCTGTTTGGAAGCAGTAGAAGGGGCAGGATGTGCCCAGCAGCAGGAGCTGCTCCAAGCTGGGAAGGTGCCAGGTGGTGCTGATTTCCAGACGCTTCTGTGTCCCAGGTGAGGCCAAGGCCAGGGGGAGAAAGGAGGCATGACTTTATTTCAGTGCTGGGTGCATGGGGAATCACTTTTCTAACACAGGTGCTCACTCAGAAATCTCACCTACTAATTTGTGACCATGGAAAGAAGACCTGCTCATTACTTTGCTGAAACTCACAGGCTAAACATTCCCTCAAATTAGTTGACATATTTAAATCACTACTCCGAAGTTACTGACAGGAGAGTAGGGCTCTCTTCAGGGTCTCTGGTGGTCATTTGGGGAACATCCCATTCCTCCAATTCTCCTCTGATGCTCAAGAGCCTCCTACAACCACTTTACTTCCCTTGAATGCATTCCAGCTTCCTTCTTAGGAGGACTACTCTATTCTCAAGGCTAAGGTAGCCACTTGCACACATCAGTCACTGTGCTGGGGGAATAGAGGGCTCAACACTGTCTGTTAATGCAAAGGGAATTCATGATTTGTTACAGTTCAACATTTTCTCAACACCTTCCTTCTCTGGGAATTGCTCACAAGAATTTCCTCAATTTACCATGAAAGTGTTTTTGCTTTCTGAAGCCACCTTGTGTCTTTTCTTCAGCAATTCAAAAAGAAAAGACCAATTGCCTCCTGAAACTCTTCTGCTCCCTTCCAAATCAGTTCACTGCTCAAGCACAAGGCACAGGCTCATCCCTGATTCCCTCAGTGAGATAGGAGGTAATATTTTGCTGCATCTGAGAGGGTATTAAAAAAAAAAGAAACAAAGTAGTTGGTCCTGGGTGTTGTTACTTAGGGTTTGTGTTTGTTCTGGTTAATTTGTTGGGTATTGCTGTGAGCTGGGAGAGGGGCCAGGTTGAAGACCAGACCAAAAGTGAAGTAGGATAAGAGGGAAGGGGACAGAAAAGGAGGCAGTGGGGAGAGAATATAAGTTCCCTAGTACCCAGCCAAAGGGAAAGGGACACAGTTCACCCTGGGCGGGGCAAGGCAATAAAAAGCAGCATTCTGTGTGAGTGTGTGTTGTGTGTATATTTGGCTCTTGGGAGAGCGAGATACACACCCAGCTCAGGTGAATCCTTACTAAGAAACAGTTCTCTTTTGCTTTGATGACTTTGTCCCCATTTAATTTCATCCAAGAGTTGGCTCCTTTCTAACACCTCTCTCCCAGCAGCTCAGGGCTGTGTTGCACAGCGCTTGCTGTGTGCCAGAGAGCACAAAGCAGGCTGGGCTGGTGCCCCTGAATATTTCTGCAGAGCACTCTGCATTTCACCCCTTTGCTCTGGCCCTGGAGTGCAGAGCTCCAGGAGTGCAGGCGCTTCCTGGCAGAGCTGTGTGAGGCCCTTTTGTGCTGCAGATGTGACCTGCCAAGCTGTCCCTGCCTCCCGCTGGCCTCGGTTCCCCCGGGAGGCAGAAGCGCCGTGCCTGAAGGACGCTGCCCTGTGCTGGAGCCTGCGGAGCAGCCCGGCTCCCTCGCTGTGCCCAGAGTGCTGCACACACTGCTCACCTTTGCCAGGAGTGCCAGGGCAGCCGGCACAAGAGTAGGAATCCTCAGGCAGGCCTGCAGCCCTGGGCTGTGCTGTGCCTTTCTCTCCTCCTGTGCAGACTGCGGGCGGCCAATGCCACCAGTCTGTGCTGTGCCCGGCACGGCTGCGCTTCCCCTCGGGAGCAGCCGGCTGCCAGCTGGGCTCTGAGAGCGCAGCATTCGCCCACGGCCACCAAGAGGCCCCCAGGGCCGGGCTGCTGCCTCTTGCAGCTCCAAGGGCCTCCTTCCAGCCTGCCCCTGCCCAGGCTCAGGCTGCTCCGGGCTCTGCCAGGGCTCTGCTGGGGCTCCAGCCTGGCCAAGGCGGGGCCTGCTCTCACCTGGCGCCCGCTGACAGCTCTGCACCAGCTCTGCGCCTTTCCCAGCAGCCTCCCTGACCTTGCTGCTTTCTCACTGGGGCAAAACTCTCCTCCAGACACAGAGACTGCACTTAGGGATACAAATCCAAGGGGCAGGAACTCAAATGCTCTCCAGTCAGAGCTCAAGGCCTGCAGATGCACCGGGTGTTTGGGCTGCCCCACTCGTCCTTTGGTTCTGCTTGCAAATGCCACTGCCCTTTCTGCCTCAAACACAAGTGCCACAGCTAGGTAAAACCCAGCCAGTGGGCCACATTCCAAAGGCACTGTGGTCTGGAGAGGATGACTGAAGAAGAGTCTTCACCACTTTCCAACTGCACCAAAGAAGCCCTCAATGTCATTTTCCACCTCTAAGTTCAGGAGGAAATGTTGAGCTTTCTCAGAGGCTCAGAAGGAGGGGAATCTTTGCAAGGAGTTGAGATTTCAGAAAATTTATTTGTTTACAATCAATGCTAATATCCTACGTTACTATCCTATGCAACAATCCAACACTTGAATCCTAACTAAAATTACTAACTACTGTCCTACACTAATCCTCTCTGGACTGGTGATGGAGCAAACAGTTCTAATGTCGGTGTCTCATCCTTCTCTGTGCCTTCCACTCCTTCACGGTCATGATTAGATGCACCAGGCTGGATGTCGGCTTAGCCAGAGTTACAAATGGATGCTGCACAAAGGAAAAAAAAAACAATAATAAGCCAGTACTTTCCAACCTTAGAGCCTGAAAGTCAGGGGAATATTTTTTAAATGAAAAGAGAATTGATTCAGAGTAGGTCTAAGGACCTACAGCGGGGCAAGAATAGCACAGCTTGCTGCAAGAGCTGCTAAGTGCCCCAGCCCTGGAAAGATTTCAGGTCTGAGCATCCTGATCTCTTTCAAGATGCCCCTGCTCACTGCAGGGCCCTTGGACCAGATGAGCTTTCCAGGTCCCTGCCAGCCCAGCCCAGTCTGGGACTCCTGGCTGTTTGCATTTGAACAGCACCAAGAGTGGAGGTGAGGAGGAGGGGGCTCATCTGCTGCCTTGCACTTGAGTGGAGGAGGAGCCCATCCCTGGGACACTGTTTCCCTGCAGCCCCTTGGCATTTTACCTGCAGCAGCTCCTGGGCAGACCAGCGCCGCGCCTCGTCTGTCTGCAGGCAGCAGCTCAGGAAGTCCCGCAGCAAAGGGGAGAGGAGCTTGGGCTGCTGCAGCTCTGGGGTCCCTTTGGTGGCTATCAGGAGCTGAGCCTGGAGAAAAAGGAAACACCAGTCTCTCAGCTGCTTCTTTCACCTCTGGAACTGCTCTCCCACATCCCATTGTTCAAGCTGCACTCTGCAGTGGCAGTTTCTGCCGTGGCACAGAGGCAGAGATGACTTTCCTGGACCAGCAAAAACCCAAAGCCCGATGCAGCCACAGCTTTTCCAACATGCAGCAGATCTTGCCTTGGCAGCTGATTTCATTGACTGACCTTGTTAGTGGAAACTACATCAGCAAAAGCCCCTTTGCTTCTCTGAGGATTCACCTGACCAGCTTGACAGGCTATTTGGAAGAGGGACTTTGCTCTACTAACTCACTCTACTATTTCCAAGGATTATTACATGCAAAGCATCTCTGCGGTGCTTGTTGGTCCCTAAAGCACAGCTGCCATCAAACAAAAGTCATCAAGCTTTTTGTTTGTTTCTTCTCTCCAAACCACTCTTTTAGAAACTTGGTTGGGTTTAAGTTTCTTCATTTCAGGAAAGGGAACAGCAGCTCTAAGATGGTTGTTTCCTGTTAGTAGGGCCATCTCTGTGGCCAAAAAAGCTGGAACGACTTCAAAGCAAAGCCAAATGTTGCCTGAGAAGGGAGATTGTTTGCGTGGGGTAAGGCTTGAGTTCCCCCAGTGATGGAACCAAAACTCCAGCAGATGCTGATGTGCTGCAGGGACATTTTCAGAAAGGGACCGTGGTGGAAGTAGTTCCAGCAGATGGCAATGGGATTTTGTCCAATAGCACACAGAAGGTGGGCTGGGGGAGAAAGACAGCAGGATCAGAGAGTATTTACACCTTACCGAGCGAGGAGTTTCATTATAATAAGGAGGTTCTCCTTCCACCATTTCAATTGTCACAATCCCAAAGGCCCAGATGTCAATTTTGGGGCCATATGGGTGACCTTTCACCAGCTCAGGTGCTCTCCACCAGTAACTGCCGACCTCTGAGCTGCGTCTACTCTGCTCAGGGGTGAGTAGAGCAGACACGCCAAAATCAGCTGGGGAGAAAGCAAAAGACTGTTTTGATTTGAATCCTGTGCAATTAGGAAAGCAAGCAAAAGAATTGCCCAGTAGAAGTTGGAGAATGTGCTGTTGAATCTCCTGCAACAGTCCCTGCTCTGTTTCCTCAGGACTTTAGCCAAGGAAATATGGCATTGGCTACTTCAAAACTCCCCACATTTTTTACATTGCCTCCAGCAGTGGCTTTTGTTGCCCTGAAGCTTTAGACTTGTAGCTCCCTCTCTCTGGAAGGGACACACACAGAGCAAAGCCACTCTGGACTGCTTGTTCCCTGCCATAGGTCTGTGAACGTTGCAACCGTGTGGTCAGCTCACAGCAGGGCTCCCTGCACTGCCACCAGCACCATTTTTGGGGAGCTGGCAGTCACTCCAAAGCAGCCCCACACCCCCCTATCCCTGGAATGCTGCACCTGACCAAGAATATACTGACCCAGCTTGACAGAGCCATCGGTCCTGAGGAGGATGTTGGGGCTCTTCAAGTCTCGGTGCATCACGTGGTGGGAGTGGAGGTAATTCAGTCCTTGGAGGCACTGAGAGAGAAACCAGAAACAGGAGGGCAAAAATCAGGGATGAGATTTCATCACACAAGAAAGGAAACAGCTCTCCAAGATTCCCTCTCCAGGGGAATGGGGAGGAATGGCAGAACACAGTGCCATTGAGAGGAAGAGCTTGCTGCTCCAACACTGGCAGAGCAGCACCCTTCTAAAGAAAGGCAGGTCAGCTTGTCAAAGAGCAACAGCAACTGCTGGTGTAGACTCTGCCCTGCAAACCAGCCAGGATGATGCTCCTGCAGTGGAGGTGCTCACAAGTCAAGAGCATTTTGGCTGCACTGCCAACCTTTTCAGCTGAGCACTGAGAGAAATGAGTCTCTCTTTTTTTCTTTGCTGTTCCTTTCAAATGCTGCCACCACCACCTTTGCTTTTACAGGCAAGGAATGCAGTGCAGGCCAAAGTTTAGAGAGGTAAGATGGAGAAGAGAAAATACAAGAGCCAGAGTGAGAATGCAACAGCAGGAGAGAAGAGGACAAGAACAGAGTGCAGTGAGTGCAGGGGCACTGGCAGGCAGTTCACGTGGGATGCTCTTGCTTGCCCAGAGCATTCCAGTGACACAGAAACCAAGCCTGGCCAATGGAATGTCTCCTGTTCTGAGCCCCTTTCTCAGACAGTCCTGCCCCAGCCCTGGGAAGCACAGCTGGGATCCCTGACTGACCTCCCGACTGACGATTCCGATCTCGTCTTCTGTCATCTCGAACGCCTTGACAGCGTCGAACAGAGTGCCTCCATCCATGAACAGCACTTGGAGCACGGACATGGAAATACTGAGAGGGACTGGGACCACACTGAGGGCTACTGGGAGTGACTGGGAGTGACTGGGAATGACTGGTGCATGCTGGGGGTAACTGGGATATACTGGGAATGAGTGAGATCATGCTGGAAGCAACTGGAACCACCCTGAGGACTCTGGGGTGACTGGGAATGAGCATGCTGAGGGCAGCTGGGATATACTGGGAGTGTCTGGAATGATTCTGGAGGGGACAACACTGGGAAAAACTGGGACCATGTTGGAGGAAACTGGGAGTGACTGTGTCTGTACTGGGGCCACTGAGATCCTACTGGAAGTTACGGGGACTATACTAGGGGCAACTGGGTGCCACTGGGATCATACTGGGTGGGACTGGGATGACACTAAAGGGGGACTGGGATCATACTGGGAGTGACCAAGGGCAGGCTGAGGGCAGTTCAGACCATGTAGGGGGCAACTGGGATATACTGGGAGCAGCTGGAACTGCCCTGAGGGTGATCTGGAGTGGCTAAGGACAACTGGAATCATGCTGGAAGCAACTGGGAGGAAATGGGAGTGTCTGGAGCATGCTGGGGGCAACTGGGATGTACTGAGAGAGACTGGGAGTCACTGGGACCGTAGTGGGAGTGACTGGAACCATGGCAATGGCCTGGGCTGGGTGCTGTGGGGCCTCAGGGTGCACAGGGAGCACTGTGACCCTGCGGGGCCTGCTGGAACCAAGGGGACATTGTGACACTCTGGGCCCGCCCTGCCCGTGGGGTGTTGCAGGAGCCCCGGGGTGCCCAGGGCAGCAGAGCAGAGCCCCTGGCTCAGGGCTCTGTTTCCTCAGAGCTGGAGCCAAGGAAAGAACAGTGGCCCCTTAAAGAAACCCTCAAGTTTGATGCAATGGCTTTCATTTATTCCCTGGAAGTTTTCCATTGGAACTCCGTCCCTCTGGAAGGGACACACACAAACCAAAGCCCCTCCTGACACCCCTCTCTGGCCCTCTGGGCACGGGGCAGCTGCTCTCAGCTGGCAGCAGGGCTCCCTGCACTCCCACAAGCTCCACTCCTGGGGAACTGGCACCACGCAGGAGCAGCCCCAGAGCCCACAGCCCGGGAACGCTGCCCCTGACCAAAAACACCCACCCAGCCTGGCAGATCCATCCCTGCCCAGGAGGGTGCTGGAGCCTTTGACCTCCCTGGGGATGACCTGGCTGCAATGAAGGAAATCCAGGGCCTGCAGGCTCTGATAGAGGACAAAGAAAAAAGAGGGTCAAAATGAAAGACCTGAATTCATCCCAGAAAGAAAGGAAATAGCTCCAAGAGATTTCCTGTCCTAGGGAATGGTGAGTATAACAGAACATGGTGTGGCCAAGAGCAAGAGCTGCTGCTCCAACACCATTAGAGGAGCATCTTTCTAAGTGAAGGCAGATTAGGGTATTTTTTTGTTCTTATCACTTGTTTACCAGGGCCAGTGTGTCCAAGGCATGGGAAGCACCAGAGAGATCCCTCAGTGCCTGACTGACAGCTGCCATCTCTCCTTCAGCCACAACATCCTCTAAAGTGCCTCTGTCCACGTATTCCATGAGCAGCCACAGTTCCTCAAGGACAAGGGAGCTCAAAGATAAAATGAGTGGCCTGGAGATCAATGGGCACAGCTAAATCACCTCATGGAAAAGACTCCAGCTGAGTCTTTTTCCCAGGTTACTTGTAAATGAAAACAGAATCAAATGGAGAGACATTCCTTCAAGGCCAAACAGTCCTTGGAATCTGCACAGTCTGAATGGGAAAGGCACATCCCTGAAAAAGGAGATGTCTCAGATGGCAAGCAAGGGAGAAGGGCAGTTTAGCACCAGCAGGATAAATCTGGCAGCAGGACGCAGCCCATCAGCTGGTTCCCCATCCTAACTCATCAATGCCACCAGGAACTCCAGGAACAAGGCATGGCAACTTTCACAGTTCTCCATGGGAGAGAGTGAGGGGCAGGCAAGGCAAGGCGAAGGAGGTGTGTACAAGGCAAGGCAAGGCAGGGTCATGCCAGGCAAGGCAAAGGAGAGGAAGGCAAGGCCAGGCCAGGTATGGGTAGAGCAGGCAAGGAGACAAAAGGGTGGGCAAGACAAGGAAGTCAGTGGGGGCAGAGAAAGGGAGGGTGTGCAAGGGAAGAGAAATGAGAGGTAGGCAAGGCAAGGCAAGGCAGAGGAGGGGAAGAGAAGCAAGGCAAGGGATGGCTCTGCAAGGCGAGGTAAGGGGGAGGTGGGCAGTGAAAGCAAAGGCTGATATTGGGACCCCTCTGGGTTTGGCTCCTGCAGAGCACACAGTGGGTCAGACCTTGGGCTGAGGGAAGGGGTCCCATGTAAACCCAGCAGAGGCATTGCTCTTTGAAGAGGGCATTCTGCAGGGAGAAAGGAGAAGACACTTTCCTGTGTCCCGAGATTCCCCCTCCTCCTTTGGCAGCCATACCCCAATCAATCAGTACCAGAGTTCATATGATCACTTCCATGCCAGGGAGCACAAGGCACTCAAAACTGAACCCTGCAGGAGCCCAGCCCTGCCTGCCCATTTTGAGGCTGTGGGGGAATGGAATTTCAGTATGAGTTGACCCACAATGATACTTTGCCACTTGTGGGTTTCTCACAGCCTTAGAAGTTGTGTGAGATCTCTGTCCCAGCACCTGCTCACCCTTCAAATGCACACACGTGCCTGGGGGCAATTCAGGTTCCCAGCAGTGGTGGCTGCTTCCCTTTGAAACAGGAGCTGTTGACTTCTCCTGTGTGCTTAACTCCCTTCTAACTATTAGAAAGCAAGTGAGTAAAGGAAATTACCCTTGAGGAAGGGGACCAGAAGCTTGAAAAAAGGATAAAATACATCTGAATTATGAATGAAATCTATTTCATTCATTTATTTAGTACTAATCTATTATTACAAACAAAAACATGTTTCTGAGCTGAAGCTGCTCACACCCTGGAAAGATTTTCCCATTGCTTTATTATTTAAAGACTGTCCCCAGCCTGTGGAGCAGCCCGGCTCTCTGCCCCTCTGCCCACAGGGCTGCAGCACTCCCAGCTCCCCCAGGAGCCACAAGAGGGTTGGCAGAAGGGCAGGTGTCCTCAGCAGTGACGGCACCACTGCACTGTTCTCCCTGCTCTGCCCCTGTGGAGACTCGGGAATGCCAAATCCCCCCAGGCTGCACATTCCCCAGCACAGGGACCATTCCCCTCGGGAGCAGCCCACGCCCAATTTGGTTCCGGGATGGGCTGGTGAGTCCTGTCCCAGGGAGAGGCACCCAGGGCCGGCTGCTGCCACTCCCTGCTCCAAGTGCCTCCTTCCAGCCGGGCTATGGGGCTGCTGAAGCTGCTCTGGGCTCTGCCAGGGCTCTGCTGGGGCTCAGCTCTCGGCCACGCTGGGCCTGCTGCCCATCACATTGCTCCAGGCACCTGAATCACACCGGGAAAGAAGGGAAACTTGCAAGCGAGTTCAGATTCAATAGTTTTTATTGAAAAAATCCTAACTAGCCAACAGAAAGCTGTTCTCAAGTGCTGCATCTCCTCTCCACCCACGTGTCCTGTCTCCTCTAGGCCAGCTCTTGTTCTCCAGTTGCTCCTTGCAGGCCACAAGGAGCCAGCAAACACCCTGTGTAGACACCATAGGCAGGTTTTAAATGCTAAGTTTATTTTATATTCAACTAGTTAATTTGGTATTAGACTTAACCTTTCCTCAAAAAATTGCCCAATTTTAGAATATTCACACAGTGTGAATTTGCCTTATTTTCTATGTGTTATGTTTACCTGAAGAATGTTTCGAAGAGAAACACATTTAATATTTTTATGTCTTCCCATTTTCATAAGGAAATCTGACTGGCTTTGTTTTCTTCTGGTACTGCAGGTTTCAGACCCATTCCTTGCAGTCGAATTGAAGATGAGTTTCATGGCATAGAATAGAAGAATCTACCACAGAGAATGAAGGGTAACAGGTTAAAATTAATCTTATTTGGATTATGACTTGTGGTCCTTATAAAAACCCTTTCCAAGGGCTGGGTTTTCAAGCTGGAGGATGAAGTACAGTGAGTTTCTCTGGATAATGCTGGAGCCCATCTCAGCAGATGCAGAAATGGGACAGAATCCAGAATTTGGAGTGTGAATTTTGGCTCCTGGCCCTGCCCCAAAGGAGAGACAGGATGTCCCCTGCAATGTCTGCATGGAGCAGACAGAACAGATGGGGAAGTGTCTGCAGGGCCCCTGGGAGGGAATCTTGGGGTTCCTGTCAGCAGGATCCTTTTGTAGCTTCAGCCTGGGCTGGGCAGCACTTCCATCTGCAGCTTCCATGTGCTGCTCCAGCAGCTGCTGCTGGGGACCCTGAGGGAAGAGGCCCCGGGAGGGATGGAAATGCTGCAGGGACAGCACCAGCCAGGGCCAGGAATGAGCTTTGCCTTCCTGGCTGGTGCAATGAGGCTCCTTTGGTGCAAGAGGAGGCAAAGATAAAGTCAAGTTCAACAGTTCAAGGAAAAATGTAGAAAATTGGAAGCCTCTAAAAATGCCACGCACATTCATCTGTTAGCTCTTCAGTGTCAGTCCTTGTGAAAAGCCTTTCCAGTTTTCCTTTGGATTCCAGGCTCCACAGCTGGGCTTCAGAGTTCAACTACTAATTGGTTTTTTCCAGGTTTCTAAACAGAATTTATCATCTCTTGTCATTTTTTTCTGCCTTCCTGACCTTGAAAAAGAGATTCTGTGCTCCTGTGAGGCACATCTGGAGGGGTGGTTGGCAACCATGGAATCCTCTGGGAAAGCACTTGATTGACTTCAGGGCAGGGGTGGAGAGCTCAGCCTGAGGACAGAACTGTTCCAGATGCCTCTGTCCATGTCCAGCTCCTTACAGCTGAGTCCCTGAAAACACACGGTGGTTTATAGGGATTTATTTTCCCCTCCTGTTCACTTGGAGATGATTTTGGGATCCTTTAGGGGAACATCTGACCAGCCCCTGTCCCCATTCCATTTTATTCTCTCCACTTTGGAGTTGGCCTGCTGGGTTTGACATGGAAATTGGTAGTGTCTCCCCGTTCTTCCCTCCACCCCTCAATTGTAACATGTATTAAACCCTGCAAATAGCCTCATTTATCTGATGGGGAAGATGCGAGGTGAAGAAAGTTAATAGGATTTTGTTTTCATGAACCCTGTGATGGTAAAGAAAAATGAGGTTAGTCATTTTGGTGTGGGGCTGGGTGTTGGGATTTGGAAGTTTATTTCTTGTTCTTGTTCTTATTATTCATTAGTATTACCTTTCATTGGTAAGACTTTTAAATCTTAGACATGATTAACAATGGCTAGATGTCACTCACTGGGAAAATTCCCTTGGTTTTCCTACCAAGATTAAACTGTACAGTCAACTCCAAGTAGCCAGTGGATTCGAAAGGTGGAAAATCCTGTTAATGGTGAGTTTGGTGTGGTTTGGAGCTGGGGAAGGGTCTCATCCCCTCCCGGAGGTGCCCCAAGCCCGCTCTGCTGCCACGTCTGCACTGGCGGCCCCTCAGGGCTGCCCTGCCCTGGGGACATGGTGGGACCCCTCTCCTGCCAGGGCTGAGGCTCCTCATGGCCCCTCAGAGCCCTTCATGGCCCCACAGAACCTCTCCTGGCCCCTCATGGCCCCTCACAGCCCTTCATGGCCCCACAGAACCTCTCCTGGCCCCTCATGGCCCCTCACGGCCCTTCATGGCTCTTCATTTCCACTCAAAGCTCTTCATGGCATCTCACAGCCCTCACAGCCCCTCTTGGTCTCTCACAGCCCCTCATGGCCCCTCATGGCCCCTCACAGCCCTTCACAACCTCTCACATCCTCTCAAAGCTCCTCATGGCGTCTCACAGACATTCATGGCTCCTCATTTTCCCTCACAGCCTCGACACTCCCTCACAGTTTCTCACAGCCCTTCACATCCTTTCATGGCCCCTCACAGCCCCTCATGGCCCCTCACAGCCCCAGGCATGGGGCTCCTCCCAAAGCAGGAGGGGTCGGGCCCTGCTTGTTCTCCTTTCATTTCGGTCCCTTCCCAGCCCTGAGGAAAGAAAGGCTGCAATGGAGCCTTTCCCCAGCCTTTCCCTCTGGGTTCATTGCGGCTGAAGCTCTGTGCTGGCGCTGGCCCCAGCGCCAACATCCCCGCAGCCCCGCAGGCCTTTGGTGTCCCCCCGTGTCCATTCCCTGTCCCCGAGTCCCGCCCGGCTCTGGCAGCAGCAGGAGCCGCAGCGCAGCGGGCGCCGGCCCGGCCCAGCCGGGGCTCCCGGGCAGGAGCAGCAGCAGCGCCGGCCCCTTCCCACCTGCTCCTGCCTCGCCTTCCAAGGCCTTTGTCCACCTCAAGTCGGCACTAGAGCAACAATCACCCACCAACAGCCCTGATTGCTCAGGGCCCGCCTGTGCTGCCCTGACCCAGCCTGCAGAGAAAGAAAGGATCGGCTTCCAGCGCTCTTTTCAGCACTGTTTTACTCCCCCTGAGGTGACAGCAGGAGGTGCTGCTGCCTTTGCCTTGGCAATTGTAGATCATGGCTGCTCATGCCCCTCTTCTGGTGGCCACTTGAACTTTATCAGTAAAACTGCAATTGTCTTTTTTGATCAGTGCCACCCAGAGGTGCTTTTATGATAGGAAACTCTGGCATCATGAGCAGCAGATCTCCAAATGTTCACAAGTCCCTAACAAGCACAAAGTTGAGGAGAATTAAAGCCACACAGGCCACATTTGCAGCACTCAAACACAGCCCTGTTGCTGCTGCTGCTGCTGAAATAGAATCAAGTGACAGAGGCCATCACAGAAATTGCCTCTGCAATGTCAAATAAAATGAAAAAAATCCACCAGGAGAAAGAGAAACCAGAACTCCTCGACTGGCTGCATTGCTTCCTCCGAGCAGCAGCAGCAGCAAGTGGAGATGGGCAGAGGTATTTGCAGCTGCTGCTGATCCCAGCTGGAGCCCAGCCTGCTGCCCAGGGCCAGCGGGAACCTGAGCCCAGCCCGGGCAGCTCCCGCAGTGTCGGGAGCTCAGCACAGGCGGGGCCAGGCCCAGAGCCCCGGGCACGGCCGCCCATTGCGGGGCAGCGGCGCAGGCGGAATGTCCTGCGGCCCAAACCTCCTGCTCCTGCCACACAGCAGCGCCCATCCTTCTCCCCCTGCTCCTCCTCTCCCAGCACGCCACCAATTCCAGCTCCCAGGAGCCTTCCCAAGACAGGCCTCATGCTCCTGTTTCAGCCTGAGTGTCCCTGCAGAGGAACAGGGCATCTTTCAGGCACTTCCACAAGCTCAGGCTTCTCATTTCATGAGGCATCTGGGATGAAAATGGTCTTTTTCAGAAACACAACAGCAGAGGGAATGGATTAGAAGTGGTTAGAAAAAAATGACCCTTCTTCCAGACAAAGTTCACCAAGTCATTCTCCTTCTGAATTTCTCCTTTTCGGGTTCTTTCAGTCATCTCTTCAGAGTGGTTGAGCTTGTTCTGGTGCTTATCATGAACTGATTGCTCTTGATTTAGATCAATGCATGAGATGTAGAATCATCTAAACTGAACACAGAAACAAACTCCCTCTGTCATTCCATTTTCATCCTCTAGGTCACTTTCCAGGTGTCCATGGGCATGTTGGAATGATTATCACACAGCTCTCCACTCCTGGCTGCAGCCTCTGGAGATTCTTTCGCTGCATTCAGCCAGGCTTGCATTCCCTAACAATTCCTGGTACTGCATCATATATTCTTAGAGTAGAACAGTAACAATGAAAACCTAACTAATGGAGCAACTCCCCAGTCCACAAGGAAAAGAAAGGACAAGTTGTCACGTTTTCCAAACATTCGACCTGCTTTCTTGCAAGAATCGTGTTGCACACACAGTATGGAAAGCCAAGAGAAGCTGCAGTTGGTGCCACATTTTGTGACGGAAGCTGCACCTCATTCTCCAGGGAAGGTTCTTGAAAAGAGCAGACAAGACTGTGAAGAAGATTGTGGGAAAACTGAAACAGCTTTCTAGAAGTGAAATGAAAATGGAAAGAAACAATCCAAGACGTTTTCTGCTATTGATTTCATGCTCCCCTTTTCCATGTCATCATACTTCTCCATCCCATTCATTCCAAATGGATCTCACCCCTAAGACCAATGACTTAGCAAGTTTTAGAGACTGTAAAATACCATGAGCTACACACAGTTTGCCTTCCCCTGTTCTTGTTGGAAAGCAATGCTGGAGCCATAAGTGCAGGGCTTGGGTCAGGCACCAATCCTCCAGGCAGGGAATGTGCCCTGACAGTGTGTGAGCCTGAGCAGGGCCAATGCCCAGCAGCGTTGCTGTGCTCGGGTTCCATGGAAGCATCCCAGGAGCAGCTGCTGAGGTCAGGAGCCATGGCAGGCACCAGGCTGCTCCAAAGGCCCTTGGCAGGGTGGGCTCCTGGCCTGGCTCTGTGTGCCAGGAGCCGGCAGCGCTGGGTGCAGGGAGCCCAGGGAGGGCACAGAAATGCTGGGCTGGGAAATGCTGGCGGGGACAGCGAGATGGGCGTGTGCAGCCGGCCAGGGCACAGCAGCAGCACGCACAGGGGGCACAGCCTGCAGGACACATGGCCAAGGGCTGGGCAGGGCTGGCAGGGCCACAGGCACCCAGGCCTTTGTCCCCTGGGCTCTGGCAGTGCTTCTGGAGGCCCCACAGGAGGAACTTTCCTTTCAGGGCCTGCACTTTGCTCCTCCCTGGCCCCTCCCTGAGGAGGCTGGCAGGGCTTGCAGTTTGATGACATTTGTCCTTGCGGCCCCTGCCATCCCACTGCCCCACAAAGAGCCCCGAGGCACCCGGGAGGGACAGGCCCTGCTGTGCCAGGCCTGGGCTCAGGGCTTGGCCTTTCTGCTCCCTCCAGCCAAGCCAGGCCTTGCTCAGCACTGCAGTTCCTGCTGCTGTGCCCCAAGCTGGCTCGGCCACTGTTGGAAAGGGACTTGAGGTACCTCGATCCCCTCAGGGGGCACATGGGAGAAAACAACAAACTTCTCACCAGGGTGGAGACGAAATTTTAACTTGCAAACATCAGGCAATGAGATACTTGGAAAATCTTAAAGCATCAGGAATTCCAGTAAATCACTTCACAAAGCACTGACTGAGCAAACTCTAACCTGTCCTACTTACAGTTCTCCAGATTTCCAGAAGAGGAAGTCAGGAGAAAAGAGAGAGAGGGGAAGATCCACAGTCCCCCTTGGATCCAGCAGCATCTCAGCTGCTGGGAGCTCTGGGGCTGTGGAACATGTCAGTGTCACACCCGTGTCACAGCCTCACCTGCTCTGGCCCCTCTCACAGGTGGGGTTTTTGGGGTGCCAGGAGCTTGGCAGCCACTTTGGGGCTGGAGCAGAGGCTGCAGTGGCTGGGGCAGTGACTGCCCCACCTACGCAGAACTTGCCCTGGCCCCCAAACACACCCTGGAGATGTCTGGGGCCATTCATCATTTCTCTGCTCTCCAGCACCGAGGCAAGGGACTGTGGCTGCAGCTCTGAGCTGGTGCCCAAGGCAACCACCCCTGGCAATTGGGCTGCAGGGAGCTGCTCTCAGGAAACCCCTCCAAAGAGTTGGGGAGTGCTCTACAAGTGCCTCAGAAACATGGGATACTCCATGGAGTATGGAATATCCAAAACCCCTCAGTAATCGGTTCCTCCTCCTTTCATCATCCCCAGCCTTTGGCTGTCTCATTCCAGACCCCACCCCACCTTTCCAGTCCTAACCCAAACCCATCCCAACCCATGCTGGACATCAAGACCCCCTTCCCAAGCCCTATTTCCCCCATTTCCCACCTCCCAAACCCCATCTCACCCATCCTGCCCCACCCAATGCCCACTCACCCCTCCTTATTTGCATCCCACTTTGCCCAATTCTCTTCCAACCCCATCCCACCCTCGGGGGCTGTGGAATCAAGTATTTTGGGGTGGGATTGAGTAGTTTTCAGTGACATTGAGTGGTTGTGAGGTGACAGATCAAACCCCCTTGTCTCTTTGAACACCAAGACATGGAGAAAATTACATCAAATACCCCCCCCACCCTCAAATGATCCAAAGTATCTCTCTGAATCCCAGATTTTCTTGAAACACTGGAAAAAAGTGAGGCTATAGATGCCCTTGATGAGTTTATTGATTTTTATCAAAATTTGTATATTTTAAAGGCATGGAGATGAATCAAAAGAATATTAGGGACAACCAAAGACAAAGACCACCAGCCTCGTGTCTTCCCAATAGAGATTACAGTGAATGTTGGTCACCGGGGCTCTGACCTACGTGGGTCCTCCAGTGGGGAATGGAGGAGGAGCAGACCATGAAGCTCTTCCCATAGTTGGGGCATTCACAGGGCCATTCCCTTATCGGTGACTCTGTTGGTGTCGGGTCAAGTGAGAGCTCCTGGAGAAGCTCTTCCCACACTGGGGACACTCGTAGGGCCTCTCCCCAGTGTGGATGCGCCGGTGCCTGATGAGGGTGGAGTTTCGCTTGAAGCCCTTCCTGCAGTCGGGGCAGCGGAAGGGCCTCTCCACTGTGTGAATCTGCTTGTGCCTGAGGAGATGGGAGCTGGTGTGAAACCTCTTCCCACACTCAGAACACTCATAGGGCTTCTCCCCAGTGTGGTTCATTTGGTGTCTGATCAGTTGGGACCTCTGGTTGAAGCCCTTCCCACATTCCCCACATTTGTATGGCCTTTCCTCAGCGTGAGTGTTCTGGTGGCGGATCAAGGTGGATCTGTCGCTGAAGCTCTTCCCACATTTCTCACACTGGTAGGGCCGTTCCCTGGTGTGGATCCTCTGGTGGCGGATCAGGCTGGATCTGTCACTGAAGCTCATCCCACATTCCCCACACTCGTGGGGCCTCTCCCCAGTGTGGATGCGCCGGTGGGTGACGAGGTTGGATTTGCGGTTGAAGCCCTTCCTGCAGTCAGGGCAGCGGAAGAGCCTCTCATCAGTGTGAATCTGCTCGTGCCTGAGGAGATTGGAGCTGGTCTTAAACCTCTTCCCACACTGGGGACACTCATAGGGCCTCACCCCAGTGTGGATCCTCTGGTGTCTGATCAGGTATGACCTCCGGCTGAAGCTCTTCCCACACCATAAGCACTTGTGGGGCTTCTCCCCATCATGAAACTGCTCATGGACCAGCTCAGAGCCCTGGCTGAAGCTCTGTCCACCTTCCTGGCTTAGGGAGGGTCTTTCCTCCTCAGAGCCCCCTGGGATGGGTTTGGAGCCCCTTCTCCTGTGGGATCTCCAGGGCTTTTCCTCCCTGTTGGATTCCTGTGATGTGGAGCCATTCAAAACAGTCTCTTCCATAAGGTTCTGGTGTGGGAATTTTTCCTCCCTGGTCTCCATTCTCAGCTTCTTGTCTGGGGGAGGAAGGACAAGGAGAGGATGGGATTTGCCTCCGTGCCAGAGGGAAGGGGAAGGGGATCCCCTCAGTCCATCCCCGGCAGGACAGTGTTGGCAGTGCGGTTGTCCTGCAGCCGGGGGCCGTGCTGGACTGGGAGATGGAGCAGGAGAGAGGGGGAAAGGGGCACTGACTTTCTCCTCACCTGACTGGCTGTCCCGGGACATCTTCCACTTCCTTGCAGCCTCCTCCTCCACTTGGCCAATGCTTTGGAATGGGAGGTCCTGATTTGGGGTGAAAACAAGGGATCAGCACGCTGAGTTTAAGGTTTTGCCCAAGTCCATCTCTAGAGGTCACTGCCCATCTAGGGTCCAGAGAAACCTCCCAAACATCAACATTCAGCCCTGAAAATGCCTCCCAGCAGTTCCCCTGTCTCGGGTCTCTCCCCTTTGGTGTTCGGGGGTTCCCCCTGTCCCAGCTCCTGAGGGTCACACTTGAACTGGGGGTCCCCCGTCTACTCGGTCACTGCCCTCCCCCGGCTGCTGGGAGTCCCAGGAATATGAGAAGTTCCCCCCTTTTCCATCTCCTCACAGGGATGCAGGAGGTTTTTGGGATCCCAAGGTCCCTTCTCCCCTTATTCTCTGCTTTGGGGTGCAGGGGGTCCAAGGAGTCCCCCCTGCCCCTCTCCAGGCTGTTGAGGGTCCCGCCAATCGCGGCGCTCCCCCCTCTCTGGGCTCCCCACTTTGGGCTCCTGGGGGACACAGGGCTCTGCTCCTCCAGGCTGCCTCTGCCAGCAGCTGCCACTGGGACCCACCAATGTCCCCCCAAGGGGCATTTTCCACTCAGATTTGGAGTTCTTCATTCTCCAAACATCCCTCCCCCAAAAAAACCCAACCCAGGGACCCCCCAGGATATCTGGGCCCAGCTCCCCCTCCCTGGTCACCTGTGGGATGGGGGGTGATGATCCCACGGGTGGGGGGCTGTGAATTCAGGGAGTGCTCAACCTCATGGTTCCTTCTCTGTTAAGGGTAGAAGGTTCTTAGCTCAGGAACTGGCTGACCTCATTGAGAAGGCTTTAAACTAGGTTTGAAGGGGGAAAGGGGATGCAGCTGGGCTGCCGGGAAGAAGACCCAAGGGTGCTAAGCCTGAGTTAGGGCTGAAATCAGTAGCCCAGCTGAAGGGCATGTACACCAATGCACGTAGCATGGGTAACAAACAGGAGGAGCTGGAGGTCATGGGGCAACAGCAAAGCTGTGATGTAGTCACCATCACAGAAATGTGGTGGGATGACTCACACAGCTGGAGCACTGCACTCCATGGCTACAGGCTCTTCAGAAGAGACAGGAAAGGGAGAAGAGGTGGAGGGTGGCCCTTTATATTAAGAAGGCTTTTGATGCAATAGGTATTGAAACTAATGAAGATTCAGTTGAATGGCTGTGGGTAAGATAAGGGGAAAGCCAACAAGGCTGACATCCTACTGGGAGTCTGTTATCATCCACCCAACCAGGAGGAAGAGCTGGACAACTTATTCTATCAGCAGCTGGAGAATGTTTCAGGATCATCAGCCCTTGTTCTTGTAGGTGACTTCAACCTGCCAGACATCTGCTGGGAACTTAATACAGCAGAAATGAGGCAGTCCAGGGAATTTTTAGAGTGCATGGGTGATAACTTTTTCTCACAGCTGGTAGGTGAGCCCACCAGGGGAGAGACTATGTTGGATCTGTTGTTCACAAATAGAGATGGGCTGGTGGGAGATGTGGTGGTTGGAGGACGACTGGGGCAGAGTGATCATGAAATTACAGAATTCCTGATATTTGGTGAAATCAGGAGGTACATCAATAGGACTCTTACATTGGACTTCCAGAGGGAAGACTGGCCTATATAGGAGACTTATTCAGAGAGTTCTTTGGGAAGCAACCCTTAAAAACAAAGGAGTCCAGGAAAGCTGGGTGTTCTTCAAAACAGAGGTTTTGGGGGCACAGGAACAGACTGTCCCTGTGTGCCAAAAGATGAGTCAACGAGGCAAATGCCCAGCCTGGATGGGCAATGAGGCTTTGGATGAACTCAGGAATAAATAAAATATCATTTTTGGAAGGAGGGCCAGGTCTCTCAGGAAGTATTTAAGGGGGCTGCTAGAGAATGTAGGAAAAAAATAGGGAGGCCAAAGGACAATTTGAACTCAAAATGGCAACTTATGTAAAGGACAATACAAAAGGTTTCTATAAATACATTAATGGTAAAAGGAAAGGCAAGGCCATCTTTTGTTCTATATTGGATAAGGGAGGGAACTTAGTAACTGCAGATGAGGAGAAGGCAGAAGTCCTTAAAGCCTTCTTTGCCTCAGTTTTCAGTGGGAAGATGACTTGTCCTCAGGACAACTGCCCTCCTGGGCTGGTAGATGGTGTCAGGGAGCAGAATGGTGCCCCTGTTATCCAGGAGGAGGCAGTCAGAGAACTGCTGAGCCACTTGGATATTCATCAGTCTCTGGGCCCAGATGGGATCCACCCCAGGGTGAGGAGGGAGCTGGCAGATGAGCTTGTGAAGCCACTCTCCATCAACTACCAACAGTCCTGGCTCACTGCTGAGGTTCCAAGTGATTCGAAGCTGCCAATGTGACACCCATTCACAAGAAGGGTGGGAAGGAGGATCCCAGTAATTATAGCCCAGTCAGCCTGACCTCAGTACCTGGTAAAGGTAATGGAGCAGTTTATATTGAGTGTCATCACACAGCACCTACAGGATGGCCAGGGTGTCAGAGCCAGCCAGCACGGGTTTAGGAGGGGTGGGTCGTGTTCGACCAACCTGGTCTCCTTTGATGACCAGGTGACCTGCCTGGTGGATGCAGGAAGGGCTCTGGATGTCTGTTTGGACTTCAGCAAGGCCTTTGGCACTGTCTCCCACAGCACACTCCTGGATAAGCTGGCAGCCCGGGGCTTGGACAGGAGCACTCTTTGCTGGGTTAGGAACTGGCTGCATGGCCAGGCCCAGAGAGTGGTGGCGAATGGTGCTGCATCCAGCCGGGGACAGTCACCAGTGGTGTTCCTCAGGGGTCTGTGCTGGGGCCAGCTCTGTTCAGTATTTGTATTGACGACATGGATGAGGGTATTGAGTCTTTCATTAGTAAATTTGTAGATGACACTAAGCTGGGAACATTTGTTGATCTGTTGGCAGGTGGGAGGGCTCTGCAGAGAGACCTGGAATGGTTGGATGGGTGGGCAGAGTGCAACAAGATGGAGTTTAATGAGTCCAAGTGCCAAGTCCTGCACTTTGGCCACAATAACCCCTGCAGTGCTCTGGGCTGGGGATGGTGTGGCTGGACAGTGCCCAGGCAGAAAGGGACCTGGGGGTTCTGCTCAGCAGCAGCTGAACATGAGCCTGCAGTTGTGCCCAGGTGGCCAAGAGGGCCAATGGCCCCTGGCCTGGATCAGGAATGGTGTGGCCAGCAGGAGCAGGGAGCTCATTCTTCCCCTGGACTCAGCACTGGTGAGGCCACACCTTGAGTGCTGTGTCCAGTTCTGGCCCCTCAGTTTAGGAAGGACCTTGAGACGCTGGAACGTGTCCAGAGGAGGCAACGAGGCTGGTGAGGGGCTTGGAAAACAAGCCAGATGAAGAACGACTGAGGGAGCTGGGGGTGTTTAGCCTGGAGAAAAGGAGACTCAGAGGTGACCTTATCACTCTCTACAACTTCCTGAAGGGGGGTTGCAGACAGCTGGGGGTTGGTCTCTTTGTCCAGGCAGCAACTGACAGAAGGACAGGACACAGTCTTCAGCTGTGACAAGGGAAATATGGATTGGATAGTAGGAAGAAGTTTTTCACGGAAAGAGTGATTAAATACTGGAATAGTCTGCCTGGGGAGGTGGTGGAGTCACCATCCCTGGATGTGTTTAAGAAGAGACTGGATGTGGCACTCGATGCCCTGATCCAGTTGAGGTGTCGGGGCTGGGTTGGACTCAATGATCTTGAAGGTCTCTTCCAACCTACACATTCTGTGATTCTGTGATGGGACCCTGACTGGGGTTACTGGGAGCCACCAGAGCCACACAGGAAACCAGCTGTGCACACACTGGGAGGAACTGGGAAAAACTGGGAATGACAGGATGCATACTGGTGACAACTGGGAGGTACTGGCAGGGACTGGGATAAAACTGGGGGCAACTGAACCATGCTGAGGGAACTGGGAGTGCCTGGCAATGACTACAAGGGCAACTGGGATATACTGGGAGTACCTGAGACCATGCAGGTTGTGACTGGGATCACACTGGGAGCCACTGGGAATGTGCTGGTGGGAACTGGGACCAATTGTGAGTGACTGGGGCCCTGCTGGGAGAGACTGGCATCATACTGGGAGTGATGGGGGTTTTCTAGGGGTAACTGGGAGAACTGGGAACACAGCAGACAAAAGAAGGAGGAACTGGGAGCAACTGGGACCCTGCTGGGGGCAAATTGTACCATACTGGGGAATAATTGGGAATGACTTGGCTCATACTGGGAGTGCCAAGGAAACTGGAACCACACGGGGGTGTGTGGTTACTAATAAACCTCCCTCCCCCGCAAAAAAAGCAACCCAACACAAACAAACAAACAAACCCAAAAAAACCCCAAAACAAAACCAAAACCAAAACCAAAACCAACCAAACAAAACCACCTCCCGGGGACCCCCCCATGTCCCCCCGAGGGCCATCTGCGCCTCGCCTTTGGAGCCCTGCCAGCTCCAAACATCCCCCCAAAAACCCCAAGCCCAGGGAGCCCAAACCCGGGATATTTGGGGCGAGCTCCCCCTCCCCGGGCACCTGCGGGATGGGGCCGATGGTCCCGGGGCTGCTGCGGCTTCAGGGAGCGCTGGAGCCGCCCGCTCCCTCCTCTGCTCTTCTTCCTCCCGCTTCCCGCGGCCGCTCCGCCTCTTCCTCCCTCCCTCCTCCTCCTGCCCCGTTCCCGAACCCCTCGCAGCCCGCGGGACGAGCGGGGATGGAGCCGGGAAAGGTCGGAAGGCAGAGAGGGCCCAGGGGGATGCCAGGACTGGCAGTGACTGGGCTGTGCTGGGAGCACCTCATCACCCCCGTCAGGTGACATTTTATAGGAGACCCCCGTTCCAAGCCCCTCTGGGGGATGTTTTGCCCCCCCCGCCCCCCGGGGTGGATTTTTGGGATTCTCTCTGCCATGGCCGCTTGAAGAGGCGCCTGTTTTGGGTTCCCAGGAAAACTCCCCTTCAAAGGGCAACACCACTCCCGGTGATTCCGGCAGCGGAGCCCCGGGGGGGGCTGGGGGTCCCAGGGGGGATTTGGGGGTCCCGGGAGGGTTTGGGGGTCCCAGGAGGGTTTGGGGGTCCTGGGAGGGTTTGGGGGTCCCAGGTGATGCTGATGATGGTGATGGGGATGGATTCTCCGTTGGACAGGAGGTCACAGCTGGAAACCACCTGCACCCTGTGGAGACCTGGGAAGGAGGAGAGAAGGGACCCATGGAGTCGTGTCCCAGCCCTGTTGGAAAGCAGATAGAAATCTCCCAGGACCCCGTGCACACAGGCTTAGAGGCAGAAAAGAATGCAGGGGCTGCTTTGAAACCCTCAGGGAAACTGAGATCCATAAAGTCACACAGACATGAAGTGAGAATGTGAGTTTTAGTTTTAGGTGAGTAAAGATATGCCTTAAGTGCCTTAAGCAAATAAGAGACCGTATTAATTGATAGAAAAGCCCTAAAGTCCAGTTTAAAGTTCAGCAGCAATACCTTTTACAAAATAAAGTCCTAGATATAATATAAACCTAACAGAGTATTGCTGACATTGTCAGAAAGAATAGACAGGCTGTAGGCACAGGCCTTGTGTAAGAAATGATTCCCATTGTCACACAACTGTGTTAGACCACGAGAGGTGCAAAAAGACAGGAACAGCATCGTGTTTGTGGCTGGTTGGATGATTTAGGAATAGAATTCATTGTATCGGGGCTGCTGCTGCTGCTTCTGCTTGGGCCATGGGGACTCTGTGCTGGAAGGCATTTTGCATGATGGCCCGGACTGTAACAGCCTGACCTTGGTGAGGCTGATCCAGCCATGCCATAAACTACTTTTCCAAGCAGCAGCACCTCTCTTGTTCCTGGGCTGGCCGCTCCAACTTGCCAGCTGTCCATCAGCAATGTGCCCGCTGCTCCTGCCTGCTGCCAGTCCTTCCCTGGCAGTGACAGCAGGAGCTGCTCCTGCCGCCTGGAGTCCCTTCCCGTGCTGGCAGCACCAGCTGCCTCTTGCCTTCAGCCAAATGCCTGCCTGCACCTCGGCCTGCCTTTGCCAGCTCTCTTTTCCCAAGCCTTTGACTCCCAGGCTTCTGCCTCAGCCCAGGGACATTTGTTATTCCCATCACCTGCTGCTTTGACACCAGGAACCATTCTGGTTTGACCTAAGAGGTGAATCATGAAGATTGTGGTGCTTTCTTGTCCACAATGTCCTGTTAAGACCCAGAACACGTTGTTCTTACAGCTGGGATTGTGGCCGTTCCTACACCATTTATTCCACAGTGGATGAGTAAAGGAAATCTCTCCTTTTCCTTCCTAAGTTGAAGCTACAGCTTAGTGCAAGTGTGTGTTAAAAGAGAATGAATGCCATAATCCTCCTTTTCTTTTTTCAGTCACTAGTGAATAGCTCCCTGAAGGATACAGAAGAACTCAACAATGTTGTGCATACAATGAAGAAAAGGCAACACAAAATTCCCTCTGGATGATGAGGTTAGAAAACCTGTTTTAATCTGTGTTTCTGTTTTAAGTCTGTTTTAATGTGTGTTTCTCACCACATCTACTTAAACTAACAAGAAATTAGGCTGATTTTCTCCACACTGAGGCAGTTTTGCAATGAAGCAGCAGCGTGTCATGATGCTAAATAAGAATCTGGCATTACCTCTAATGGTCACTGCTGCAAAGTGTATCAGTGCACAGCAAGGCAGACTGGGTCATCACAGTTATTCCTCCCCTCCCTTCCTGCACATCCCATTGTCTCCTCTGCAGAAGACACAGGCTATGAAAACAAGGCAAGGTTGCTCCCTCTTTTTCTTCTCCCACAGGACTTGTCAGACACCATGTTTTTTCAAAGCACTGCAGGTGCCCCTCCCCAGCTTGCTTCTTTCTCATTCTCCAAAAGAAGAGAGCTGAAGGAGTTGGAGGCATGTGAGTGCCTGATCTCTCTTTCCCTCTACAGGCTCTGCCTCCCCAAGCCCTGGTTCCCTGCTGTGCTTTGGCATGAGAGCCATTCCAGCCCCAAAGACAAGGGCAGTGGAGTTCAGCTGCAAAGCCTCTCTCTGCACTGGGATTGCTTTGAGCCTGCAGCCTCCATGGGCAAGGGCTTTGTGGGAGCAGGGCCAGCACAGCCTGTGCCCTGCACACAGAGCCAGGAAAAGGAGCAGATCCTGCTGCCTTCTGCTGCTGCTGATCCCAGCAGCAACTCCCCTGGCAGTTCCTGCAGGGAACTCCACCCCAAGGGCTTCCATCCCTGTCGTGCCTGGGAGAACTTGTTGCTTCCCAGTTGTCCCCCATCCCTGTGGATTGTGGAGCATGTCAGCACAAGCGTCCCTGGCCCTTCCTCCCTGCCCAGCCTGCAGCAGTCCCAGTCCCTGTTGCCTCCCCCTTGCTGCAGCTCCTTGGCCAAAGTGCTGCCAAAGGCAGCGGAGCTGGCTCAGGATCCCTGTTGGCTCCTGGGCTCCAGGATGACCTTCAGAGGGACACTTGGAGCGCACTAGCGTCCACCGAGGGTCACCCAGCTGGAAAGCAGCTTGGCAGAAAAGGGACTGGGGGTCCTGGTGGACACCAAGTCAGAGCTGAGCCAGCAACAAGTCCTTGCTGTGAAGAACGTTCCTGGACTGCCTCAGACAAAGTATTGCCAACAGGCTGAGTGATGATTATTCCCTCCTACACAGCACTGGTGAGGCCACACCTGAGTACTGTGTCCAGTTCTGGGCTCCCCAGTACCAGAGACACTGTGACATTCTGGAGGAGGGTCCAGTAAAGGGCCATGAAGATAATGAAGGGATGGCAACTTCTCTCCTATGAGGAGAGGCTTAGAGCTGTTTAGCCTGGAGAAGAGGTGGTGCTGTGGAAAGTCTTACTAAAGTATTTACCTGTCTGAAGGGAGGGTGTGAAGAAAACAAAGACTCTTTAGTCAGTGCCCAGTGACAGGACCAGAGGCAAATGGGCATAAACTAAACATAGGAGGCTCCATCTGAACATCAGGAACTGCTCTCTTTTTCTGTGAGGATTGCCATGCATTTTTACAGAGTCTATCCTTAGAGATACTCAAAAGCCACCTGAACATGGTCCTGAGCAACTGGCTCTAGGTGGCCCTGCTTGATCAGGATCATTGGACTAGGTGACCTCCAGATACTGCTTCCAACCTTGGCTTAAAATTACTTCAAATGAATGTATATACATTGCAATTAGAATATTGTAATGCAGAACTGATCCTGAAGAAGTTTTTCATTGCATTTGTTTCTGATGAAGGCTGTTGCTTATCTCTGTTTTTCTGAGCGGGTGAGTCACAGTACCATGAAAAAAATTACTGCTACTATTCAAAAAAGTTTATTTTGTTGGTTTATGTGTAGGTTAAATGTACCTGTCTTCTCCTTTTATTTTAGGGTTATTTTCCAGCCCAATTATCAGCATATTCAGGAAAGATTGAAATGCTTTGTACCTACAGCAAGTAACTTGATGATTATCAAACTATTATAAGTATGTGTTTGAAAATGAGATTTTTACTTCATTCTGATTACTGTATTTGAAGTTCTTGATATGCTTTTCTGTATTTTTTCCTGTCCTGATTCACCGTATGAGGGATTCTGTGTCCTGTTGATTGTGGAGCTCGGCAGGCCATTGCCCTGTGAGAAGGGTGTGTTCAGACTATTGCCAACATCCTCTTGGCTGATTCCTCATGCTTCATTTACAAATATATACAGCGTACATTCAGGCACCTTTTTTTATTGAGCTTATTTGTGACTTTTTACCCACAGTCAACTGGGGTAGTAGCACCAGTGGGATCATGGGATTCCTACTAGTATAGGTGTCCTAGAAAATTCTCAGTGGCCAAATAAGCTAACCAGTTTTCAGTGTGAACAAGATACAGTGGATGAAATGTAAAGAAAGAAAACTGAGGATACAGTCTTGGGGTCCGTCTGTGTGAGACTGTGTAACTAATTGATATAGAAGGGCATGCGAACATGGGGTGGGTAGGGAGGAGCAGAGTATGATGAATACTGTGTGGAAGTCACAAAAAATACAAAGGTTTTGTATTAAAGAGCAGTTGCTAATGAAATGAACTAATATGAAGGAGAAGCAGCGGAATGTTTGGATTTGAATGAAGATGTGGTGGTAATAATGGAGAGATGAGTAGCAAAGGACAGTGGCAAGATAAGGCACAGGTACGAATGAATACTTTGCCACATGTTAAAATCCGACTATAAAGGAGTGAGTTTACTTTGTCTGACAAAGTAAACTTTATGGAATAAAGGGAATCTTAGAAATCCTGCAGCTTCTCACAAGTGGTGTACTGTCTGCCTCACCTCTGAAGCATTCTCATGGTCAGAAAAAGATGAGAAAAATAATATTCCAGTATATATTTTGAAATCCTGTTGGACTGTTGCACAAGGAAATGACAAAACATTTCAGTATATGAGATATCAATAGAGCACTAGAGTGGATTTTTTTCCCCTGTGATTCACAAAATTGCCTTACTTGTATAGTTAGATTTCTTAACATGTTAGCGGCTGCAACAGCCAAAAGGTGACAGGCCTTGGAAAACTGTTAATGGTGTTTGAAGACCCATAGATACCAAAATACCAAGTCAGTGCTTTTTTCAAGCATTGCGTTTTTAAAGTTGTTTTGACCACAAAGAATTAGTGTGTATAATGAGCTTTAATGAAAGCTGGCAATGGCTCTTTGTTCTTAGTTTTTTCTTTAAAGGTAGTTTCAGTGATGTAGTGTGCCATTGGACTTGCTCGTCTTGTGATGGAATTGAAATGTGTTCCTTTTGTTTGGAGTTTTAGGAGTTAATTGTGTCTCTGTGAGAGTTTTCCCAGAGTTGTAGCCAGCTTCCTGCATTTTCCTAGAGCTGAGTCTGCTCCCTTTCATGATGACATTTCCCTTCAAGGAACTGCATCAGTGGTACTGAGTCTGTTGAAAGGGCCTTGGGCTATATACAGAGATAATTTTACCTTACATTTGCTATCTTTTGGCTACTGATGTTCTAAAATAGCAGTTTTGAACTGCTCTTGATTTTCCTCTCTTAAGTAAAATTCTCAAGTGGGTATAGGATCCTTTGTCTTTTTTTTTTAAATTACCCTGCCTATGTCACCACATCTGCAAACTTTGGGTGATGTCTCATTATAGCTACATTTCTATAACTGATGTTTCTGCAAGAATTGAATTCTATTCTGTTTCTTTGAGAAAGGTGGTTTTCTCTCTTCTGCCAGATTAAAAAGAAATTTTTGAAATGTAATTGCATACTTATTGGACTTTATTTATCTTTGCAACACTGGGAATTCAGAGACAATCCACAAATCTGTCTCAAAAAGCAGGAGACAGTAGTATGTACCATTTCACTGTATAGGTTGAGTCCCATAAGAAAACACAATAGTATATAATGTATATTTCCATTTGCATTTATTTTAGACAAAAGGACAAAAGAGTGAGTATCTGAAGAAAATTCCAAGGGAAGTGATATATTAGTATCAACTACCAATAATGAGAAAGTAAATATAATTCAGCAACAGCTTTATTAATATTCTAGAGTAGCTTTTTATAAAGTCTGTTATTGGGTTTTTTACGAGTACCCTTCTAAACAGAAGTAATTTCACTTTAAAACAAAATAATGTTTGCACCTGCTGTAATGACATAAACACTGTGGGAGCTTAGTATTACCATTTTGTGTTTCAACTATTGAAGTTTGTTCTTCTGCTTTGCAAAATATTAGCAAATCCATCAAATGCTCTTTTCTTCTTAACAAAAGACTGTTCCTGTCCTGAATCTGTCTGACTTCTTTGGTTGAGATTTTCACTGGAATTTTGGATGTGTTCTACAGTTGTATCAGAATGGTTCTCCAGTTCTGTCAAAGTAGTATGATCCTTCATCTTGCTGGAATCAGTGCTTTCAGAGATTGTATTTCCTGTAGGCTTTTGTGGGAAGGAACATGAACTGTATGGTGTACTTTCATTGAAGACACCTTGTGGGATTGTGAACGAATATGTATCCTCATCATCACTCTGATCCAGTTGGAAGTGATCATCTGTTGTGAATTCTGAAGAATTACAAAGATGAAGCAGATCTGCCGTAGGATTACAAGTCTGCATTTCATCAGGCAGACTGCAGCTGCTGGTATCCTGTAATTCTGTGAATCCATCAGAATTTTTCTCATCAGAACCTCCTTGCATTTTATCTGCACAAGCCTGCTTCACCTGTGGTAGCAAGTCATCTTGCTTTGTAACAAACATGAAATGTTTTTCAAATGTGTGTTCAGGTAGCAATTGAAGAGATGATTCTTTGCTGGAATGTAGCGGTGATGGTTCTTTTACAACTTCATTCAAGCCAGTATCAATAGGAGCAAAAATAAAGCCACTGTCCTCAGATGTACTCATGTTTCTTCTTAATGTAATGTCTGCTTCACCATCATTCTTTTCAGGGGACTTCCTGGCTATGTCCTCATCTGTACTTCCTGCTGGTGCATTGTCTTCTGTACTTCCTGCTGGTGCATTTTCTTTCTGTTCCGTGTGACTGAAGCTGAGGGAATGCTGTGGTTCTCTGGGAAGCAGAGACAGCTGCAGTCCATCCTCTTCAGAAGTTTTCTCTGTGTCATATGTGGGAAAACGTTTTAACTTAAGTACCGTGTTACCAAAATCTGTACTTTGACAGTAGAGAGAATCAGAAATAGAGTTTTGTGCTGTTGACTCTGCATTAGTAAAATAATCAAATGTATCTGGAATTTCTTGACTTGAAGAACTGACTGTATCTGGATCTGACACACTTATGTGACCACTGCATTTATCAGAATGAGGGGATGCTGTTTCATACATGGTGGTGTCTGATCCATAATTAATAGTGGTTTCAAAATAATAGGCACTGTTCTCTTCTTGATTTTTCCAAATCTGCTGAAGTTCAGCAGTAATGGCTGGAGACTCTGGCGGTGTTGCGAACTTCTCAGTTCCACTGTCTGTATTCGTTTCATCTAGTGATGACTGATAGACTGGCAGGTTGTCACTAACATCAGGCTGTTCCAGTTCAAAGTCTGCTAAAGAACTACAGTCACTCATTGTGAATGGAATCCCTTCAGCTGAAGAGCTGTCACCAAATACATCAGCTGAAGCATTTTTTTCATCTGAATATATCGTTTTACAGTCATGCTTTGTAAGGGGAGAGTTTTCTATTATTTCATAGATGCTTAAATTCTCAATATCTGCATCTCTTCTGGAGCTACTGGGTGAAATAAAATGTACAATATCACTAGGTATACTTTTGTTGCCATTTAGACCAAGTTGTTCTTCACGGCTTTGCATTCCCTGCCTAAATTTTCTCGTGTGCCTGGGTTCATTATGTGAAACAATACCTTTTCTTTCTGGAGCACTTGGTGTAGCTTTTGTGATCTCAGACTGCAGCAGACCAGAGTTGTTTCTTACTTTCCTGTTTGGTGTTTGTGCATTGCTGTTCTGGTAATCTGTCCTTAAAAAAAATAGTCCAGTATCATAAATATCTGTACTTTCATTACTGTCTATACTAGTTTGGACTTTTGGAAACACTGGTATTTTCTTCATGTTGATCTCAGTATTGCTTGGTTTCTGGTACTCTGCTTTGGGATTTGGTGAATGTACACCATTGCCAGAAAAATTTTGATACACAGTAGAAGTTTCTGTAGGAAAAATCTGTGTGTTTCTTAAAGAATGCTCATCACAAAACAATGTATTATGCTGTGTATTTGTTGGCTTGCTTGCAGAAGGCTCTCTGCTCAAGGTTTCATCTGAAAAAGCCTGATTAGAATATGTCTGTTCTGAACCTGAATTTTTGTTCCTGCGCATGAGTCTCCAAAGTCTTTCCAGGTAGGGTCTAGCAAAAGCACCCAGACAAAAAGCACAAAGAAATGTAATGACCACAGAGAGGGAGACAGCCAGTGCAAAGTTTGGCTGTGTTTCGTTCTGCCTAAAACCAGTGTTAGTGTCCCTGGCTTTTCTAACCAACAATGCTGAAACTTCTTCGTTCACCTCTATACTGTAAATGAGATACTTCTCTTTTGTTGTATTGAAAAGACACAAATATAATCCTTCAGCAGTTTTCTCAGCATTGTGTACCACTAAATTATTCATTTTATCCAGTGTCATATGAGGAAGACTCTGATTTTTTGAAATTCTGCCCTTAGGTGTCCACCAAGAGATTCCATTGCCTGAAATGAAAGAAAATACAAACTCAGTCTTTGTTAAAAGCATAGTGTACTTGGTTTGCAGGGTCCAGTGATGTTTTTAAGAATGTACACTGGACTATCTCTCATAATTTTAACCGTTTATTATAAACCCCATTTTCCTTTTATCCATCCCGAATAATTTGACATGGTACAAAGCCTGTTAAACCATATCGCGGGCCTGTGCCCACTGCCTGCCATCTAAAAACACACTACATACGGGGTCTTAATTGCAGACTTTACAATTTGTATTTTTGGCTTTGTCTTTGGAACAGCTTTTGTTCCCAGCTAAGTTTTGCTGCAGTCCAGTGTGCTGATGTTTATCCAGGTTTTTGTGACTCTTTTTGTAAACAGACAAAGCAGGTGGCATTTCTGATATTTTCTTTTGGGGATGAAGTATTCCCAGGGGAAAGCCTTACCACCTCCAAGTGCTATTAGCCCTTTAAAGTTAAACCATTTTGCCTTATGGCTCGTGACAAATACACCTTCTGGTCTAAGTTTGGTCTTAGTTTTCAATCTGTGTGGTAAATCTTGGCTCTATAGGTTTTGTTACTTATACCCTCAATGATCTCTATTAATTTTAAATGTAAGCGAAGTGTGTGCTACGGTAGCTGTATGTTTTTAGAAGAAATAGAAATCTTTTTTCTCTGCAAATAAACTTTCATTTTATTTTGCTCTAGCTGAACACTGAAAACTGTTGCATCCTTCTTGGTTTTCTACATGCTTCAGAAGTGCCATCCCATTATTTGGCCCTTTGTTCAGTCCAAAATGAACCAATACGTTTGCAATGCATTACTTACTGAAACTTACTTGTATATTAATTGGCATCACTTCCTCCTTTGATGTAAGGAAGGAGATCAAGAGTCAGTAAACCTAACTTTAAAATATTCTAAGCAGAATACTACTTTCTTATGAAATATTTTTGCATGTTAAACTGTTACTTAGTAATTTTTAAACAGTGTCTTTAGAAACATACTTTTAAAAACCAGATTTATTTGACTATTCTGCATTCATTTGGATTTTAGCAGCATTTGGATGGAGTGCCTGATATACATACCTCTTATGTTGTCCAAGTTACAGGTCAGCACTGATGTCCCTTTTGGGACTGTGGCCCTTTTGACCAAAACTTCGTCCCTGCAGTTTAAATGGAAACTTGAAAGATACAGCAGAGGTTTCTGGGAGTTGTTGGCAGACTTATTGTATGAAAGGCTCCATTTTTTCCTTGTGGAGTCAAAGACAAAATGAAATAAATGTTTAAAAGCATTTAGCCTGCAGTTAAATATCCAGGCATTCTTTGACAAATACACTTCAAGTTGAAAAAAGTTCAAACTGAGTAGTATCTGTGGTAGAGGGATTGTCAGAGCATTTCCACGGAGATCCAAAACCTATTTGGAAATAATTCAGAATTAATTTGATAAGGCTCACAATGGAATCCTTATTCCAACATCTTACAACAGTGTTTTAGTGTACAAGCACTTCTGTAGTTCTATGAACAATACATCTGCTTAGGATTTCAATAATGTTGATCTAAGCTTTTTAATGTAGATGAAAAGTTTAAATTGTGGTGTTTAGAATTCTCCCATTGTAGACTTACCTTTGTGTGAATAGGGAGCTGCAGGGCTCTTGCCATGGAAGGGATGGAGGTAGAAGGGGACATGTATGTGTTTAAGGCAGTTATAGATTGGCTTGTGGCATAGAGAAATTGTGAATTTATGGCTGTATCTTGTACATTTTAGCATGTGTTTTCCTACATGTAAAAAGCAAATATAAAAAAATATTTTCACCATTTGCTCTAGTTTTTTATTTATACACTAGTATTATAATAAGAATCATATAATCATGCTTAATAGTTGGTAAATAATATCTTTAATGATTAAAATAAAATATTCTAACAGTTGTATTGCTTTACAACCTGTAATTTGTTGAGATCTCTGAAGGCATCTGGATGAATTTTAGTTATCTTGTTGTTTCGCAGGTCAATGTCCTTCAGCTGTGAACGGTTTTGAAAATCTTTTGGGTCAATATGTTGTATGGCATTGGATGACATATGGACAGTTTGTAAAGACTGCAGGAGGCCTAGTCCTAGGAAGAAAAAAAACCTATTTTACATTTTATAGTCTTGTTTTCCCAACTGCATCAAGTGTCTTTATAAAATGCTTTGCAACAAAATTCCTTCCATTCCACTATTGCAATGAGTAGCTGCAGCCTTTGTGTTATGCCTTTCCTGATCAGTGGTTGTCCCATTCTAAAAGCTGCATAGAATCAACAGCTAGCACATTAAAATATTCCGTTAATGAATGTCTTAAAAACTGACACTTTCATAAAAGCACTAGCATTTCTTTGTGCTATCAAAATTATTTTGATCTCCGTACTTTGCACAAGCTTCTCTGGAGAACTAGAGGTAGGAAAGGAATGTGAAAAGGGTAAAATATATTGAGTTGACAAGTTCCTAATATGTTAATTGTAAGTAAAAGATAAAGATGAAAAAGGTGATACAGTATCTCCTATCCATTTGCATGGGTGGTTTCATGGGAGTTTTTCATCTGTGGAATTATTTGAACTATATTCTTAGGATGTAAAAGAAATGAAAACAAAACCATGTTGTTGCTTGTGCCCGTCTGCCTGTGAATTATGAAGCATGGCAGTATAATCTTCAGTGTATCCTAGTTACAATAACATCCACGTTACATCAGAACACTTGATAGCTGGAGACACCTCATTTTTTTGAGGTGCTGCGAAGGCAGCCCTGAAGCTCCAGCCTGCAAGGCCCAAGGGAGAGGCAGACGTTTGAACACTCAGCATTCCCACTGATGATGAGTGTTCAGCACCACAGTGTCACTCTAAAGTGATTTTTGGGCATTGTTGAGAAGCTGCTACTTCTTAACAATTTTGCCCTTGGTGTCACCTTGTTTACCAGAACTAGCTTTTCTCAGCCAGCAGCTCTGTTTGCAGAGTAATTGATCTTCGGGTTTATTGTGAAAAGCAGAGGGAATGATTCATTCCTGGTATAAAACTAGAGGTGGGTGATAGGAAAGGCATACAGAAGTTCTGTAAGTTCATAAATTCATCACTGCACCTGTGTGAGGAATTGTACTGTGGCTACTTCCCTGAATTTAAGCTTGTGCCAAAAATATACACTGGTATGGCAGCAGCCTCACTCCTGGGGAGCTGGGAGAAGGGTTTCTCTGTGGGAAACCTCTGCTGTAGAACTGCTGTTTGTGTTTTCTTTCCAGAGCTTAAACCTCAGAATTTTAGTGAAGTATTCTGGACAAGAAGAATGTTTTGAACATGTATTTAAATGAATATAGGATTAAAGTATAACTTAAAGTATGGTGGTACCATGCACAGCAATGTGAACTTAAAAAATTTGAGTCTCTTATAGAAGAGGATTCATCTGACTGACCTTCTAAGGCATCTTTTAATGGGCAGTCATATTTATCTATAAAACCAAATCAAATCTTCATCAATGTATTTTATAATGTAAGGTTTTTATACTGTCTATATAGATACCTTGTCTGTACAAACACTACAAAATCATTAAGTGATATGGGTTTTCTTTGTGCCAGAGAATTATTTAACAGCATAAAAGGAGAACAGAACTTTTATGACCCTGTGTAGGGGAAAATACATTATCATCTTTGCGTGACTTTGTGGGGTAAGTGGTATTTTTGTCATCACTTGTCCTGTATTTTCAAACTCTAATGAATCTGATGGTGTTATCAGACATCAATAAATTCAACATATTGTATAGGACAGCATTGTTCATCTGGTAGCTTCTGCTTCATTTAAATAATTTGGCCACTATGAATCATCCCTGCATAAAGGTTAAGCTCCCAGCATAGTTCAGTGACCAGCAAAGCCTTTCTCAAAATCTCTTGAAACCTTACAGCCCTCTCCTGTTACACCAAGGTGTCACTGTGATTGAGTATTAAAGGTACTGAGCAAAATTGTTTGGAATGAACAAAATATATTTTCCTGTCTCTGAAATACTGAAACTGCAGGAAGTTTTATTTAATAGTGTTGATTTCCTTCTGAAGGCTAGTATGAAATTCATAGTCTGTAATTTTTTTGACCTTTAAGGTTCACAACTGGAATGTGGAGGCTGATGTTTTTCCAAAGATCCTTATTCTCCTTTCTATACAACAAGCAAGAATACTGCTCCAGTTATATTTGACTACTATTAACACAGTACAGTTGCTAAGACTATTAAAAAACCTAATAAAGTAAACAAACAACTGATTTACTTCTACCTCTATATTTGCCAGTGAAACTTTCCCTCACCTTAAGCATAATAAATTGGGAAAGTCACACTCTAGATTCAGTAAGGTATAGAAATTATATCCAAAACCAACCTACCCCTTGGGAGTCAAGTCCTTAAAGATTTTTGAAATGCTTACCTCTTGGAACTGTATTAAGATTATTTCTTTCAACTGACAGTACTTTCAAAGCAGGCAGGAGACGATCAACAATGCTGTACTTTTTAGACCCGTGTGCAGGTGTAGGCATATCCAGTGTGAGGGTGTGGATGGCATTACCATTGTGGTTTAGAGTTTCTAAAATGGGTAAATTTGTACAAGTAGTTAAAGTGAGTTCGGAAAGCAGGTTGTTACTGAGGTTCAGGTGTTTTAGCATCCACTCTTCATTTCTTCCATCAGAGCACACAAAAGTTCTAATATTACTGTAACTCAAATCAGCTGTTACTGCTGTTTTTGATATATCTTCTGGAATAGTAGATATTCTGGTAAAAGAGCAATTCAGTAAGAACTGCCCATCCCAGTGGCACTCTGAACGGTGATGTGTAGCAGGAAGAATACGCTGTGACTTGGTTCCCACTGATCCAGGAAGATTAAAGTAAAGGACCACAGCTATGACATGCAAGTGAAGGTTATCCATAGTATCTAAATCTAAAATGTAGAATTATGGTTAAATTCAGCACAACAAGAACAGAAAGTAAATGTAGTTTGACATTTAAAAAAACATTTTAAAAAATCAACACCAAATAACCACAGCATTACCAACATTCTGCATTAAATAGAATGGAGTCTTATTTTCAAAAAGTACATTAATAAACTGGTAACCTCCCCCTCCCTCCATCTATCCCAAAAAACAATTAGAACCTTTTTTTCTTTTCCAGCCTTTTGTCGAGAAACACAGCTTCTTGGGAGCTTGAGATCTAACAACAGTGGAAACTTTTGAACTCTGCTTCAGGTACTGCACACAATTACACTAAGCAAAGTCCACCACATACAATCTATGACAAAGGGGTGTGGAACAATTTTTATACTTCCAGTTTCTTACACATTCTTCATATTCTTAAAATAAACACTTCTGAACAGCAGCTGCATTGTAAAATTTATTGTATTATTTCAAAACAAACGTTTGAAATTCTACAGCCTTTCACCCATTGGAACAACCACCACACTTAGAGATGGTGAGAACTCTTCACATGCAAGTTGTTTCAGCGTACCCAGTATAGCATTTTACACAGGCATGTAGAATGCACTTTATACACAAAAAATCTTAAGTGCATCTGTGGGACTGAAATAAACAGTGTTCTACTCTATGCTTTTAATACATACAGAAAAATGTACCTTAGGCAGTTAGAAGATAAATAAATGCTCAACAGAAGGCATGTGTGGTGCCAACGTTTATCAAACTGCATAATATAAATGTAAAATATATTAACATTACATAGTGGCTAGCAAATTTGATAATTTATTTCATTTGGTATTTTTATGACTGGTTTTGCTACATTTTGACAAAAAAAAATCCACACTTGAAAAAAAATTCTGCAGATCATGATTTAAGAGTACCTTTGTGACAAAATCTTTCAGCTGTACATTGCACACAGTATTTTAAAAAGAACTCTTGATAATTATGGGAATCCAATACTAGCATATAGACATGTCAGTATTAATCAGAGAAGAGCTTTAATACGTGTGTAATCTAGTTGACCAAGGCATTTTCAAGATGTATGTCAGCTTTGAGGATACTGCTCTTTATATTTTGTGTTTCCATTTGTATACAGAAAGTGACAAGCTGCCATTAGCATGAGTGACAATTTGAAAAATGTTAGTTTATTTCCTCCTTTTAACTGTAACAGAAATTGAGTTACCGCTTAGCAGCAAAGATGGGTGTAAAGCAGCAAAATGTGTGTTAAAGTGTTTAGTAACTATTATCTCTGATAAAAGTCTGAGGTCCATAAAGACAGTATGCAAAATGTTAGTACTTCCCCGTAATCTTTAGTGTGAGAACTCAGTGGTTTTTGCTACATTATATTCTGCTTATTCTGATTTTGTCAGAACGGCTCCACTGCTGACCAGCCCCAAACCCCCAACAACTACTGAGCATCAAAATCTGCCTTTGAGCAGTGAGAGAAATACAACTCCTCTGACCTCCCCCATGTGCTGTAATGCCTGACTTATGAATATCCCTCCAGCAACCACTTCCACCCATACACGTTCTGCATGAGCGTTTACTGCCTTCCATGAAGTTCAGAAATTGGGGCCTTAGAGTTGAATTTCTTGTTACAGCAGGAGCTGATTTGTATTTTATGGAATCCTACGTACTTTAAGCACTGTAAAACAAGGGTAGATGGTTTACCTTCATGTAACAAATAATCAGTTCTGAAGTTAATGTGCAAAACTCATGCAACTTGAAGGTAATGAAGCACCGGTGTGCTTATCAAAAATCTTGTCAAAAAGCTGTTACAAACAGTTTTTTGAGACCTCCAATATTAAGATTACTTGACACTACTGCTAAACCAAGCTATTTTAAACTGAAGAAATACATGGGGTGGGGAAAGAAAGAATCTTATAAATAGCTGGTTTATTTTTAGCTCAAAACACATCACTGCTGCAAATGCCACTGGAAGGCTGCAGCAGGCCCCAGTTCACCATAGTTTCACTGTTGACAAATTCTGATACACATAGTCTGATGTCCTCCCACCACGTTTAGAATTACAAAACTGCAGTTTAACTTCAGAATTTAATTCCGATGTTTCAGTAATGCATCAGTACTGAAAATTATGGGGAAGGAGAGAACTGACCTCAGACACTGCTGCAACAGTTAAGCTTAGATTATTACCTATCGAGTAATGGACTCAGACACTGTTCACATTAGAGCACCTCGGAAAACACTATTTTTGGGTAGTAACCAAGTTGTAAGTACATCTTTAAAAACGTACTTCTAATATAAACACATTTTGTAAGTATTTCACATAAATTAAACAACTGCAGAATGCATTAACTGCACAGACAGAATGGAAGTTCAAGCAACACTTCAATAACTGCAAGACTACTTCAAAATTCAAGTTACATTTCCATACTCAGTATTACTTTGCAAATATTATTTATGATAGCACAGTTTTTTTAATAACATGAGAATACATGGCAGAAATCATGTGATATTTTTAAGTGAATCTGGCATTACCCCTCAGTACACATCTGGTAAACCACCTAAGTTTGGGGTAAATCAATGTATCAACAAGAAAGCAGAGAAAAGTCTGCCACTTCAGCCATCCTAGGAGAATCTATTTTCAACAAAAAGTTGACATTCGTGTTGAAGTACTTCAGACTGTGGTTATATTCTCAGCAGTCTTCAAGGTCTTGAGACAGGACAAAAACCTCCTCAAGAGACTACTGTAGGCAGTAGAGGTGTTGCCAAGATCATGTTCTTTTACATATATTCTACTGATCCCAATTCGAGAAGGTACTTCAGTATGCACGTACACTGAAAGCTTATAGATTCAGTGGCAGTACTGCAGCTAACAGGATGATGGCCTAATACTGCTGACTGTAACAGCCTTTCCTTAAAAATACAGTGTAAGAAATGTTAGCATAAACTGCTGCAAAAGAAGAAACCCTTGAAGGCATGCAATTACTTCATACAAATATGTGTAAACACGGAGGAGACCTGTCCCTGCAGCAGTTTCTTTCAGTGCGTGGCTCCACAGGGGTTGACAGAGGTCTGGCAGCCCATGTTGTGCCCTGTCACCTGAACCTTGAACAGCGTCCCGTCCGCACACATGCACAGCTTGAAGCGCAGCCAGTTGCCGTTATTGAACTGCTCCCCGTGAGAAGAACTTGGCAGTCGTGACGGGCTGACCATCACAGTTCCGTTCAGGATGATGCTGTTTTCCTAGTAAGGAGACAGGAAAAAAAAAAAAGAAGTTGTAGAATTACAACTTCTAATGTAAATAAGGCATATTGTTTTTGAGAAGGACAAGCTGGTTTAATGGATAAATAACACGTCTAGGATGGCTGTAGAATCAACAGTAAAAAAAAAGGTATGTATGCAAATGTTTAATTTTTTAATAACAATTACAGCAATGCCTGTGGATTTCTTGACTATATACAGCAATGTACTTTGCTATTTCAGTGGTGTATCGATATTGAGAAAGACAGCAGTAGGGTGACTTTCCACTTTACATTCTTATTAGCAAATGCAGTAAATATAAAATATGGACATGAAACAGGAAACAGTGTTTGAATTCATGCATGAAATTCATTCACATTTGAAAGTGCATATACCTTTATTTTTATCCTTTTTTTCCATCGTTCTATATATACTACCATCTTAATCTCCAAAAATCTTAAAGAAATGCCAGTGAATCTTAGAGCAGCAGCACAGAATGCTCCAAACTATATGCTCTGCTCTTCTGGCAAACATTGCCATCCCTGGTTAAGCTTTCAGAGGAGATTAACTTCCTTTGGTATTCATGCCAGTACAGAGGCCAATATATTAGCTTTAACTGCATTGTAGGTTTTTGGTGTCTTAATAGTGGTAAATCAATATTACCTGGAACTATTCAACCACTACTTAACTGCAAAGTAATAAACCATCTATTTAAATCCAAATGACTTCTGTGCATGAGTAATTTTATAAAATTTGAAATGACATAAAGCTACATCAGTTTACTATCAGCCTAGATTTGAAACTAAGCTGTTAGAAGAATTGCTTTAATTTGAAATACTTACTGCTTTAAGTTCCATGTTTCCACCCATTCGAAACTCAATTGTCTTGCCTGTGATGAAAACACCTTCATTTCCCCGGACAATGGCACGACCATCAACCTTTATGTTTAGATCGCTGGTTGCATTGCTGGTAATCTAAGAACATAACCAAAAAAGCTGTATTACACCTTAATGAAAATGTGCTACTTGCATTTGTCTGAGTAACTTTAATTACCGTAAGAGTAGTGCTGTGCAATGTAATAAAAACCTTGAATGTACTTTTTGCCCTTCTGCCATTAGCTTCTGCATATTTGTTATTTCCCACGTTCAGTTTCAAAACAAGATCAGTGAATTTTGGAAGGTATGTGAAATTAATTTTTCTTGTATAAAAAAACCCAAATTTATATGACAATTTTATGAGATACACAGCTAACACTTGTACCAAATACAGGCTTCCTGTTAAGACAGATGATGTAAATTTACCCCTCATTTTCACTTAACCTGTTCCTCCTGTGTATTCATAGTTGTGAGTGGTTTTTCTGCAACACGATTGCTCAGTGTTTCCAAAGGCACACTCAACCCTCTATAAAACCACTAACCCAACTCTGCTTTTACACAAACAAACAATGGGCTGTATTCTTATTACTTACAAAAGATAAGAGACATACCCTCTCTGTAGAGGCCTTTTGTACATTCAATATTTTAGCTCCATTTGGCAGATGAAATTCATGGGTTTGTTCGTGGGTCAACAAATTCCATGCCAATATCGCTGGTAATAGAAGTTTTGTCTTTTTCCACGCTAAGCTTGGTTGTTCCTTGCTGAAATACAATCTTCAGAAACAAAGTCATGAACTTAATGATGTTTCAAATTAGCAATGTGAGTGTAATTCTCTAGTGTTGCTCACAGACTTTCAATTCATGTTATAACTTACAGGCTGATTATTCCCAGTGATCACCAAGTCTTCATTCCGTCTCCCTCCTACAGTGCTTTTATATAAGGGATGTATAACACCCATGTCAGACACTTGCTTAAACCGCAGTAAGCCACTCTCATGGAATTCCATACTGTCACAACCATTGGGACCAATTCTTACCACTGCCCAGATAACCAGGGTAATCTGAAAGAGAAACACATTTTCAATCATCATGTTGATTGTTCGGATCTTCCTACCACAATTATTGTATTAATTAGATGTTTTATTTGAACAATTATTAATATCAATGTTTAAGTGAGGTTTAAGTATGAGTTTACTGTAGTCTGTTCCTATTGAAAACATCATAACACATTTAATTATGAAAAGCATTTAAAATTATTTTTAGACTTATTAGAAACAGTAGCTAAAATTATTTCTATATATATAAAATGTTAAATTGCATCCACAGTTACATCTTTCTTTTGTTTAAGGGTAACCACTGACTAAACAGATTTCCTGAACAGTTCAGCTTGGTATATACTTAACGTTGAACTGCAAGAATGCATCCTCAGAGATGGATGTGCAATTACAAAAAAATAATTTATTATTTCTCATTGACCAAGCAATAAAAATGTGGTTATTAGAACAATGAAGTTTTAAAGTGCAGTACCTAGTTAATTCTAAATGTTCACATACAGCTCTGTAATGTAAAATATAACCATATTTTATATGCCATATATCCTGAATTCATATGTACTAGTAACACTTCTCATGGGGTGACCATGAGAACCGAAATAACCGTGCCTGAATTGACACCATTCTTCCATCTAATCTTGCTCAGACTACAAAAGAACTAAAAAGAAAGGAGAAAAGTGGGAATCTCCTTCAGTACATTATAAGTCCTTGGCCATCCTGGAAGTTTTATTTTTTTAGTGAACTGTCAGAATGAAACACGACCTAATGTTACTTACGCTATAGCTATTATACTCACAATCAGATTGATGACGGCCAAAATAAAAAGAACAACAATCACACATATGGCCAAGTTGCCTTTCCTGCCACGTAACCCTGTCTTATGGAGACGGTCTTCATCAATTGGAATGTATCCTGCTTTGAAGTTGCTGTTGTGCTCCTTATTAACGTTCCTGCGTTCCACAGCCTTCTCTCGCATAGACTTCTTCACCGGGCCGTTAGAGCTTTGCTGTAACACAGGGCATGGGTTAGCTTCAAAAGGCACGTAAATTAGCTACAATGACACACACATATGTATGCAAACAATGTAAACTGACTGGTGGAATATACTGGATATTATGTTGAGAATAATTTTTCCGTCTGCCACCCTGCTGTCAGAATACACACTTAGAACCACAGCAACCTCTGCTAACATAATGACTAAATTTAAAATCCAGATACTTTCAGACAATATACGACTTTAATATTTATCATGGCAGATGGGAATTATTAATTATATTGTTACAGTTAAAAACCTAAAACCAGCTACCAAGAAATTCATCAAGTTTTTACCTCTCAGAGATGATACAGGACATAATCCTGCACGTCATCTGCCAGTACACAGGATTTTAGTTCCCTCCGTGCTCATATGTGGTAGACTCTCAGTGACTATTCAAGAAGAGCATGGTGGATACAGTTTTTAAATTAGTTTGACAGTACAGGGTTTGCATTCAACTCCTGTTGCTTGCATGCAGCATCGAGAAAGATACTGTGAGGCTTCACACCTGGCATGGGGAACTTGGCCGGAGTGGCTTTCGTGTAATAATCTGAAGTTATGACATTGTAAGGGATTTCCTCTCAATGTAACAAATTAATAGAGGAAACTCTTGTACATATTCGTAGTGAAAATAAATCTTTAATGTATTTTTGTAGCTGTCCAAAACGGAACGGTTTGTTATTTAGGGATTCACATGTTCAAAGAAGAAGCTTGATCTTTTGGACGGAATTAAGTTTGTTCACTTGAATCCTAAAGCTACACTTAAGTGACTGCACTTGCACGTCTACGCTGAAGTAGCAACACCGTGTTTTCTTCTGCTGCTGAAGAGCTAAGAGATAGTACTGAGAAAGGTGCTTGACCTGACAAGTTTATGGAGATGTTCGGGCCCCGTGTGGCCCTGCAGAGCACACACGACCTGCGGGCCCCGGGGCACCCGCCGCCTCCCGCCCCGGCCAGAACCCTGCGCCTCAGTGCAGTGCCGGGCACGCACCATTGCCGTCTGTGGCACACCCACGCCTCGGGCAGCACGGCGCCGCTGCGGGCCGCCCCGCCCCGCCCCGCCCGGACAGCAGCCTCGGGCCGCCTCTCCCCTCCCCGGCCGAGCGGGTCCCGCCCGCTCACCGCGGGCCCGGTCCCCCCTGACCCCGGCGGGGACGGCGCCGCCGCCCTCCCGTGCCCGTGTCCCGCCGCGTACGGACCTGCTCGGGGCCGGCCGCCGCCATCTTGCCCCGCCGCCGCCGCCGCGCGGGGCCCGCGGGCGCCCCCTGGTGCCGCTCCGCGCGGCGGGTCCCCGCGCCCGCTGCCGTTACCCGGCAGCGTCACCTGGCGGCCGCGGGCCGTACCCGCTCCTCGCTGCCCCTCTCCGTTACCGTGGCACCGCCGCCGCCGCCGGCCGTACATCACCATCGCGGCCGTACGGGCCCGGGGCAGGGGCACCGGGCCGGCTGTACCATCGCTGGTAGACCCGCGCCGCCCGAGGAGCGCTCCCGGAGCGACATCGAGCCAACGCAACACCCCCAAGAGCGAGCTAACATCCTGCCATGGCCAGAGACTTAAAGAGTTTGGTGGGCGCGGGGAGCGCCCGGGAGCTGCAGGAGAAGCTGGAGAACTGGCATCAGGAGTACGAGGTGGGTGCCGGCGCTCCCGGGCCGGGGCGGCCGCCGCCGGGCGTTGCAGTGGCCGGTTTGGGCCCCGTCCCGCGCCCCTGCGGTTGTTGCCCCTCACACACCTCTGAGTGCCAGCCCCGGCTTTTTGCCTCTTTGCCCATGGCGAGGCTCCCTGAAAACAAGGGCCGGAGGTTGAAAGTGAGGTTTGAGGCACACTGGCTCTAAACAGGAGAGAGCGTTGGAGTAAAAGAGCGGCAGGTGAAAAGGACCCGGGGCGGGCTTGTGCTCAGGAGAAACCGGCCGTGGGCCAGAAACGGGCAGGAGAACGGGGGGGAAAGAGGTGCTGAGGCGGAGAACGGGCTATCCAGCACCCCAGCCCTTCTGGGAGGGGAAAGAGGCTGCTGCAAGGCCACACGGCCCCGAGGGGTCAGAACGGGACTGAGGGAAGAGTTTCGGCTGCAGAGGGAATGTAGTGGAATCCAGGGAGTGACAGGAAACTGAGGAGGTGAAACAGTGGAAGAAATAGAGAAGGTGTGAAATTAGGGAAAGATGAGGCAGAGGAACATGAAACTTGTCAGGTGTGACTTTGCTCAGTGGAAAATCGTGACAGAGTTTTCACTCCTGCATCCCCAGGTTTCTGTACCTTCAGGATGTAGATGGGGCTTGTGCTCAGGTCAGGAGCCTGTAACCACCTGCTGTGTGCTGTGCTTGGTGAGGAAAGAGATGCAGCGTTTCCAGGGAAAATCAGCTATTTTCTTTTACTTTATGGTTGGATAGGAGTTACAGTTACATAGCCAGTGTAACTCTCTGCAGGATTCATGACAAAGGACAATTTTAGGGAGTTTGAGAGTAGCTGGTAAAGCTACCACAGAGGAGGAACAGTGCCGTGCATTTCAAAATCTTGCAAATGGATGGTGAGGTAGACCTTAGGAGGGCTGAGCAGCAGTGGGGGCTGACCCCTCCATCATGAGTTGGTTGGGAATAGTCTTTCAGGTCTTGGAAAATGAAGATGAACAGTTTCAGGCTGCTGTTGCAGGAAAAGAGGAGCTGGCAGATGGAAACACTGTGTTATGTTGCTGTAATGAGCTGGAAAAATGCACTTTTGTAGCTGTGTTCTTGTGAAGGTGAGCAGGTTGACAGTGCTCCCCAAGGCCCGAGGAAAGCATATTGCAGCGATCAAAACACAAGCTGATGGGCACATGGGTGGGATTTTCAGCTCTTTTGGAAGCTTGTAAAAACCATACGGAGTCATTAAAACCTGAAGACCTAGAGAGTGATCTATGTGGAAGGTGATACACAGGTTACAGATAAAGATTAAGGAAGGAAGTAAAAAAGTGTGTATTCTTCTGGCAGGTGTAGTTTAAATTGCAAAATTTTCAAAACTGCATTTGCTGAACGTGATGTAGTTTTGTTGTTTCCTAGGCATAGTTCTGGGTTTTGCTCCTTCAGTAGTATATGTTTCAGTTTGTAACTCTTAAAAATCAGGTGAAATTGCGTGGAGACTTCATGTGACTGCTGACAAAGCAAGATAAGAGCCTTTTCCTTGTATGTATTATTTCAGCTAATATGGAAAACCAGATTTTGTTTTTTTTCTTTTAATCCGACAATCTGCTAGATTATTATTTTAATAACTGTTGAAAGATTTTAACCCAGATTCATAATTTCTATGATTCTTCTTTTAGAGATACTTGTGGTTGCAGCATCTTTATAATTGAAAAGGAGTATGTTTTCTCAAGTAGTGAATTATCTGAGTGATAGAAGTCCTGATGCATTGTTCATTTGCCTATTAAAAATGGGAACCTTAAAAAATGAGTATTCTAATGCATTCAGTAAGGAAAGGTTGGAAAGATGTAATTACAGGGGGGAAAACGTCGTGATTGTAGCTTTAAGTAAGAAAGCCCACACAGATGTAGTAATGCATGTTGGGGTTTGTAAAGTTTTATGTACATTTGTCTGTGTTTTATGTACATTTCAGTTTAGTGTACCCCAGTTTTATGTACCCAAAATGGCTTCCCTGGGCCCTGTTCCCCTGACTCCATCTTGTTGTTTACCACTTAAGTTATATAACCCTCTGCGTACCCTCCCTGGAGACAGTCCCTGATTGGCCCGTCCTTCCCGCCACAGGCCCTGTCCATCACCCTCACCCCCCATGCCAATCTCCCTGAGGCCTGGGCCTAGGGATTGGCTGGGTCCCTTCCCGCCTTTTCCCTGGTCACTCCTGGTTGGATCACCCCTCACCCTTGCCACTCCCTGGTTCCTGCTCATTGGTTGTTCTGCGCTTTCCCCACACCCACTCTGTGTTGTATTTAAGCCGGTGCATTTGTTTGCTCGGGGCTCTCCCTGGAGTGCCCGGGCAGGAATAAACTTCTCTGACCCCAAGCTCCCGGAGAGTCCTTCTCTCATTTATCACCGGCTTCGTGGCTGCAGCTCAGGTCGTTGGCCTAGGTGGAGGACCACAAATATCAGGTGTACTGCTACGTGCGCTCCGGGCTAGCCACACAGGGCAAGCGCACGGCGGCAGGGGTGGCGCCCAACGTGGGGCCCCTCAGTGTCAGCGCCTGATTCCTGCAGCGGCGCAGGAAGCGACAAGCGAACCATCGGGTTCGTTGCGGATTACAGTTCCAGGCTGTTTCGCAGTCTGCGCACCTTTCGTAGAGCAGCAGCTTAGGCTGAGCGCTCCGAAAGGGTGAAGAAGGCAGCTCCCTGCACCCGGGAGTCTTCTTCGAGGCCGGTCTACCCTCAAGCCTTTTTCCGAAGACCCTTGGACGGGTAAGTATCCCCAAAAGCCCTTCGCTCCCAGGGGGGAGGAGGTTTCGGGAGGAAGCTTACCCGTGGGAAGGAAAGGGGATACCGCCACCCGGGGGGAGGTGGTCCTTTCCGCAATAGGGGGAGGGAGTCTCGGGGTGACACCCGAGATTCCTAGGCTGCGCAGCCCCCGGGGGAGTGGGGAGGGAGCCTGCCGCGTTTTGGGTCCTTTCTCTCGCTTTTCTCGGGTTTTGGTTTCCAAGGGCTCTTCGCTTTTCAGTTAAGTTTTGTGATTTTCGTTGTTTGTGTTGTGGCCTTGGTGGCTTTGGTCTTTCGTTGATCCCGCCCCGGTTCCGAGGTTCGTGGCCTTGCCGGTTTTTAGTGCGGACGGTGTTGGTTTTTGAGTTGTCTTGTGTTTTGAGGCTTGTTGGTTGTGGTGTGGGCGCAATTGATATCGGATAGCCATGGGTGCACGGCTGAGCGCGCCACAGAGAGAAGTGCGTTGTAAAGTTAAGAGTTTGTTGGTTGCTACAAATTTCAGGTTTTCTAAGGGAGATTTAAATAAGTTTGTAAGATTTCTCTTCCTGCATTTCCCTAAGACAGTTGCCCGATCCGTGGACACTGCCGTGTTTTGGGCTGCAGTGTTCGTCAAATTTGCTAATCTGGCCAAGTCGGGCGACAAAAATGCACTTAAATTCCTTTATTGGGTTCGACAGCTACGAGCTGCATGTAATAGTTTAGAGGGAATGCAGAAAGGGAGCTCCCGGGGTTCGTTGACAAGTTTATGTTCTTCCCGTCCTAATCCCCCTGCCCGTCCTCCCTCTCCCCGGCCAGGAATCCTCAAGGGGTCCTCTAGCCCCGGCCCCTTGAGGGACGGCAAATCCCCCCGCCTGGGCTGTCCCGGCCAGACGGCTCAGGACTCTCGGAGCCGGTGTACCCCGCCGGTAACGACATCTTTCCTACCCCAGATGTCCCCTAAGCCTCGTGTTAGATTTTCCTTTGCAGAGCCGGATTCCCCTGGTGTCCAAAATGGCGCCCTGAACCCCTCTCCACAAAATGGCGGCGGGCGCCTTGCCCGCTCGTCGTCCCTCTCTTCGTTTTTCCCCTCCCACCCTCGTCCCTCCACCCTCAGGACATCATCTAGGAACACCAACCCCTTTTTAGATACTCCTCCCCTTTCCCACAAAGAGTTTCCTCCCCTTTCTCCTCCCATTTCCCCACCTTCCTACTCCGCCCACTCTCCGCCCACAGAAAACACGCCCCTTCCCTCAGCACCGCCCACCGACTGGTCCCGCCCCTCTTCCGGTTCCCACGCCTACCCTTCCGGTTCCCACGGTTGGAGCCCGGAGGGGGAGGGCCTGGAAACCGGAAGCCCCGAACCAAGTGGTCTTCCCATGGTCGCCCCTGTCACCTATCGCGGCCGGGGTGGGGCAGCCACTTGGAGACCGTTTCCGCAGGCGGCTATCAAGGATCTCATGAAAACCCTGAAGGAGTACGGACGAGAGAGTCCGTACTTCCAGGGCATGTTGGAGTCAACACTTGCGGGGCATGTGGTCGTCCCTTGGGATCTTAAGCAGCTCTTCCGGTGCCTCAATAATAAAACAGAGTACAAGCTCTGGCAGGGCACTTGGAAAGACCTGCTAGGACGAGCACTCCCTAGCTTGTTAAGAGATCCGATAACTGCCACGGATAACGGTGGGGACCCCATCACCTTAGAACACCTGATGGGGGAGGGTGATTGGAAATCTGCTTCCGATCAGGCAGAAAACATACCAGAGGGGGTGCTGACGGTAATCAAGGAAAAAGCGGTGCAAGCCTTCTGTGAGATGCGGCCCACGGGACCTCTAACATCCTATAGTGAGATTTTCCAGGGTCCGGCGGAACCGTTTGTGGCTTTTGTCGAGCGGCTGACGGCGGCTATTGAGCAAAAGGTCAATAGGGTGGGTGCGAGGGAAGACCTCCTCGAGGAGATGGCATTCAAAAATGCTAACGAGGAGTGTCGCGAGGCCATCCTCAGGATCCCGAAGTTACCTGGGGAGCAGCCCACCCTAGATGAGATGCTCAAGGCCGTCAGTGCTAGAGTCGCCGCTGGAAAACCACGGACCCTACAGAAGAGGCCGTCTGGTCCCCGAGTCGCCGCAGTCTCGCAGAAGGAAGAACAAAAAACGCCCAAGACGCCAAGAACATCTAAGAAACCACCGGACAATCGCCCGTGCTTTCTGTGCGGCCAGAAAGGGCATTGGTCTAGCCAATGCCCTCAAAGGGCACAGTTCCAAACATTTTTGAAAAAGGGGGGAGGTGGGAAGGGAGGACATCCCTCCTCAAAAAACTAGATGAGGAGCGCGGCGCCCCCCGGCGTGCGGATACCAACAGGGAGGGCAACACTGCCGGGAAGGGTGACGTTCATGAAAATAATGATCTTTCTGTTTCTGCCCTCCACAGAAGGATGGTTGTGCCCTGCATGACTGAGACACCTACAATGACTGAAATACCGGACATGACACTTCAACTTGCTGAGACCGAAAGAGCTCCTCTCCAGGACGCCGAGCCGGAAACTAAGACCTTCGTCCGGGAACCCGAGGGAACCCTGACGACCGACTCAAGGTATGAGCCCTTTAGGCTCAAGTTGGCGCAGCCTCTTCACTTGCGGGATCGCGATTGGCACACAGTCGTGGTCTCGAAGGACAGGGGCTCCTGGGACGAAATAGGATGCAAATTTGCCGTGGTGGGAGACTGTAAACATACACCACCTGACATACACATAGCCCCCGGGGTCATCACCACCGACCCCAGGAGGTTCGAATTGTGGCTGCACACAGACCACCCACCCACATTCCTACCGAAAGGCCAAGTTATCGCGCAGCTCATCCCAGAACCCCTTCTCGCCATCTGCCAGGAAATAGGGGACGAAAATGAGACAACGGGGATGAGCTGCACCGAAGATGAAGAAATGAGCATCCTTTCGGTAAGGAAGATCACGCGCAGCAAACCAACAGACACATGCAGGATCAGTGTGGGTGGGGACAGTAAAAACATCAAAGGGGTCTGGGACACGGGGGCGGATGTGACGGTCATACCGGAGAGTTTGTGGCCGTCACATTGGGAACTGCAATCCGTGGGAAAGCACGTCTCGGGTGTAGGCGGGCTTCAATTGGCGAAACAATCGAAGGACGTGGTCCAAATTGAGGGGCCAAACGGGCAATTGGCTTCACTGCGCCCGTTTGTTTTGAACTACGAGACACCCCTGTGGAGTAGAGACCTCATGCAGCAGTGGGGGGTCACAATTGGCTTTCCAGACCCCCCCAAGGTTAACACAGTGGCCATCGACGAGCGCCCTACCTTGAAGCTGAATTGGCTGTCTAACGAACCAGTCTGGGTAGAGCAATGGCCACTGTCTCAACAGAAATTAAAGGCGCTCAACGAGCTCGTGGGAGAGCAGCTGGCCAAAGGCCACATAGTGGAGTCCACCTCTCCGTGGAACTCCCCGGTCTTTGTCATTCAAAAATCAGACAAGACCAGATGGCGGCTCCTCCACGACCTCAGAAAAATTAATGAAGTGATTGAAGATATGGGGTCACTTCAACCAGGGATGCCTTCCCCGACCATGCTCCCCCAAAATTGGAAATTGGCCGTCATAGATATAAAAGATTGTTTCTTTCAAATTCCGCTGCATCCGGACGATGCCCCACGATTTGCCTTCTCGGTTCCTACCACTAACCGAGAAGCCCCGAGGAAGAGGTATCACTGGCGGGTTTTACCCCAAGGAATGAAGAACTCTCCAGTTATTTGCCAGTGGTACGTCTCTTCCTTGCTCGCTCCTGTGTGTGCAGCCACGCACCAAGCCGTCATTCATCATTACATGGATGACGTCTTGGTGTGCGCTCCCACCGACGACCTGCTGGCCCACGTGCTTGACCTTACAGTGGCTTCACTGGCTGCTGCAGGGTTCGAGTTACAGGAAAATAAGATTCAGAAGATGCCCCCCTGGAGGTACCTGGGACTCGTCATCAGTCAGCGGACCATTGTGCCGCAGCAATTGGAAATAAGAACCAAAATTGAGACATTGGCGGATGTCCAACAGCTGTGTGGGACGTTAAATTGGGTGAGGCCTTGGCTGGGTCTCTCTACGGAGGACCTGGCCCCCCTTTTCAGTTTACTGAAAGGGGGAGAAGAGGGGCTCAGTTCCCCTAGGTCCCTTACCCCAGAGGCGGAACAGGCTCTGGAAAAGGTTCAGGAGGCAATGTCCACCAGGCAGGCCCACAGGTGCAGACCTGACCTGCCCTTCCGATTCGCAATCTTCGGAAGGCTGCCCCACCTCCAGGGACTGATATTTCAGTGGGACAATGTCATCCAGAAACTCCCTAAGAGGGACCGTGATGGCAACGACCCGCTCCTCGTCATCGAGTGGGTCTTCCTAGGCCATCACCGGTCCAAACGGATGACAAGGCCACAGGAGTTGATGGCTGACCTTATCCGGAAGGCTAGGCTCCGAATTCGGGACCTAGCCGGCTGTGATTTCGAGTGCATTCACATGCCAATTAGGCTATCATCGGGCCAAATTACAAAGGCAATGTTGGAACACCTTCTTATGGAGAATGAGTCACTCCAATTCGCGCTGGACAGTTACTCTGGGCAAATTTCAATAACTCGGCCTGCCCACAAAATTTTTAATTCGGATTCTACATTCCAATTGGAATTAAAATCAATTCAGAGTAAAAAACCCCTCGATGCCTTGACAGTTTTCACTGACGCGTCCGGGAGGACTCACAAGTCGGTCATGACTTGGAGGAATCCAGAAACTCAGCAGTGGGAGTCAGATGTTGCGGAGGTGAAGGGATCGCCTCAAGTTGCTGAGTTGGCCGCAGTCGTCAGGGCGTTTGAGAGGTTCTCTGAACCTATTAACATTGTAACAGATTCGGCATACGTAGCTGGGGTAGTATCCAGAGCGGAGAACTCCATACTGCAAGAGGTGGACAACCTTGCCCTGTTCGAGCTGCTTTCGAAACTTGTAAAACTGATCTCCCACCGAAAGCAGCCATTTTATGTGATGCACATCAGATCACACACGGACCTGCCAGGAGTCATCGCCGAGGGAAACAGAAGGGCAGATGCCCTTGCTGCCCCTGTGGAGGTGATTCCATTGCCTAACACCTTTGAGCAGGCAAAGCTCAGCCACCAACTCCATCACCAGAACGCCCCAGGTTTGGTCCGGGAATTCCACCTTACCCGTGACCAGGCCAAGGCGATTGTGGCCTCTTGTCCCACTTGCCACCGAAATTCAGTCCCTTCGATGGCCACGGGGGTTAACCCCCGAGGGTTGTCGAGTTGTGAGGTGTGGCAAAGTGACGTCACACACTATGCCCCCTTCGGGAGGCAGAAGTTTGTGCACGTCACGGTGGACACCTTTTCGGGAGCCGTGTACGCCTCTGCCCACACAGGGGAGAAATCGGCGGATGCCATTCGGCATCTGATACACGCTTTCTCCTTCATGGGCATCCCCAAGTCTCTAAAGACTGATAACGGCCCAGCGTACACGTCCAGGGAGTTCTGTAGCTTCCTACAGCAGTGGGGAATAAGTCACAAGACTGGCATCCCTTATTCCTCAACGGGCCAAGCAATTGTGGAAAGGACCCATCAAAACATCAAGAGGGTCCTTAGCCAGCAGTCTAGCATCCTAAGAAACGAACCTCCATCTATCAGGTTGTCCCGGGCCCTCTTTACAATCAATTTTCTAAACTGTTCCTTCGAGACCATGAACCCGCCAGTGACGAGGCACTTTCGTGGGAGTGCACAGTTAGCGCCCCACGAAAGGCCAAAAGTCCTCGTCAGGGATCCAGAAACCTTGAGAACATTAGGACCTCACGATTTAATTACCTGGGGACGCGGGTACGCCTGCGTCTCCACTGACACCGGACTTCGGTGGGTTCCATCCCGCAATGTGAGACCTTATGTCCCCAAGGTTTCCAAGGAGGGTTCCAGGCCGGCTCAAGTGACAGTTGCCTCCTGGAGAAGGAGGAAGAGGTCCGGTACCGAGGGCAGTAAACAGAAAGACGATCCGGCAAGAGGGGCAGAAATTACAGCTGCAGTTACCTTGCCCCACTGGATGTTTCCCCCCGAGGGAGAGGAGGAAGACTCCTTCCCTTTTTCAGTTTCTGTCAATGATCCCGAACCAGGAACCCTGGAGTGGCTCTTTAATTGACTTAAAGTATGTGTTCTTAGTTCTCCCCCCAGGGAAGCCGCGGACCAGACCACCCGATCCTTCGCTAGAGGATGGCCCCCAAGCATCATCATTGCCATCTGGATGATGCTCCTAGCCAGCCTCGCGGGACCAGCGACCACCTGGATGGTCCCCCAGCCCAAGGCAAACGTATGGAGGACCTTGGCCAAGTCTCTAAAGCAGGACCATATCTGTCTGTCCTCCGCCTCAGCAGGAGATCCCCTGTCATCGTGCCTCGTGGGGATCCCGTCCGTAGAGAGTGAGTTCCCCCCTCAACTCTTGCGGTTCAGAGCAAGTTATAATCGTAAGCCCATCCAGGTTAATCATTGGAAGGAAATAGGCCACGATTCCCATCTAATCAAAAATCCCTTGGCGCTCTGGAAGGAGTGGACCTCCCACCTCCCTGTCGTTACCCAAGAACCCCAGGAGCTGGATCTCCTGGGGTCTTCCCCTGCAACCTTTTGCATCCACTTTTCCTTCCAGCCCGCGGCCAACGTCCGAAAGCACTATCGCGAAATCAAGCAGGTATCAGATAACTACGTGGGCCAGTTGGTGGTGCTCTGCCCTGGCCCACGTAGCAACAATCTCCAGCACCCAACCCCTTGCACTTCCCCCGAAAACGTTTTTGATTTGTGGAGATAGGGCTTACAGCGGCATCCCCTCTCTTGTGTACGGAGGCCCATGTACACTCGGGCGGTTAGGGCTGTTTACCCCCAACAAAACTCAAATTATTCATTGGATCAAGAAAAATTCTACTCAGCATGCACCAATCAAAAAGAGAGGCCTGGCAAACCTCCACCCTGATTGTGAATCGGAGATATTGCATTGGTCCAGGGCCAAGGCTACGGCCGTCACGATTTTTCTGCCCTGGGTTTCAATTGCAAAAAACATGGGGGAATTGGCCAAATTGGAGTGTTGGGTGGCAAAACAAGCGAATTTGACGTCTAACGCGCTATCGGACCTCCTTGCAGAGGAGAAAATAACGAGGCAGGCCACCCTGCAAAACAGGGCGGCCATTGATTATCTCCTGCTGCTTCATCAACACACTTGCGAAGAGTTCGAGGGGTTGTGAAAATCTGAGCCAATGCTGTGAATTATTAGAACAGAACACTGCGATTCGAAAACAGCTCTTCTCAATTCTCAATGAAACATCTCAAGAAGGTAAATCAGTGCCTTGTCTAATTACGAACATGTTTCACATATGGCATTTTTTCCAACTCTGGCTCTTTCTGTAAGTGTTCTCACCATTTCTTAATGTGTGTGTTTTTTTAGAAGACTGTCCAGCAGTAAAAAGCTGTCTCCTGCCAAAAGTATGCTGTTCTGCTTCAGGAGGTCAGGTGTGTAAGAAACTTATTTTAAGGGAATAGAACTACATGAATTGATACCAGCAGAAGATCTTTAATGACTTTCTGTTAATATTAGCCTCTCTCTCAGATTTTACTTAATGAAATATATCCTTAGTTGCTTCAGGAGGAATTTGCTTTGTATGAGAAGAAGTCTGTGTTATTATACTGCTTTCCTCTCCTAGGTAAAGATTTGATATTTACATTTACATTTACATTTGCAGAGACATCATAAAAATGCCATTTTTAAAATGTTTATGAGATATTTGTGCTATATCTCTTTTAGAAAAAATGACACTGTGGAAATACATGTGTAAACTGAAGGTGTGCATAAACTCTATGCATTAATTTGTGAGCTCCTTTTATTTTCTTTTTTAAAGAAAAAAACCTCTAAGATTATCTTAACACTATATTATTTCCTGGAGTGTTAAAAAAAGAGAAGTGTTCATGTGTGTTGTAATACCATCGTGCTCCTGCCATGATATTTGGAGTTCGTATGTATTTGGTGTTTACTGAAGGGGTTGTAATACTAACAGTTTGGCAGAAAAGACAGATCTGTTGTGGCTTTCTGCTTTGAAAAAAATAAGAGAGTTGGCTAATTCAGGCTAGGGGAGGATCTTCAAGATCCTGAGATTTGAGAGTGATGTCTCCAGGTTCTTTGGTTTCTCATTTTTACACCTGCTCTGTCAAAACCTTTCACAATTAAAATAAGATGAATAAAAAGTGATATCCTTTAAGAGTCAGAGTCTAGTATAATGCAGTAGAAGGGTTCTGCCAAAACATCCCCAAAACACAAAATAACAATGTAATTAAATGACAGTACACCAGGCATACCAATTACAGATTTGTCATTGCACGTGACATTCAAAATTTAAAGAAAACCCTGTTGCTCAGTTACTTATTTAATTCCAGTTCTAGTTTTCAGAAAGAACAGAAAATCCAGCATTAATCATCTACCAAGATCCAACATTTCAACATTTTCTCATTAATTCATGCGCTTGTCTGCCCACCTACTTAAAAACCCGAAATATTTCAACACATAATGAATAAATCACAGGAAGAAATGTAATGAAGTATGAAAGTAAAGTGGAATTCAAATACGTCATCCATCAGTTACTACCTTCACCATAGATGTGGACAGGTGTTAAGAACTAAGCATAGAGCAGCATGAGATTCCTCCTGCTTCTCATTCCTTCTATGGCAATTCTGAAATCCTTTTCTACATTCAGGAGAAAATGCTGCAATACTATTATTGTTCTGTGTTTTATGCACACTGATATAGCTCATTCATTCCCGCTGAGGTTCAGTTAAGGCATTGCCAGCCTTGCAGAGAATACAGGAACAGTTTTGCTTCAAATGTCCATGGATTTACAAACTGTTTTACCCTCAGTAGTCAAACATACAGAAAATTTAAAAAAAAACTTTGCATTTTTTTTGTCTCTGAAGAAAATTTGTGATCAGCTTCCATTTGCCTAGCTTTCACCCCCTTGCCAGCTTCTCTTTAGCATTCTGCAAAATCCTGACTGCAGCATGATGACTAGGGAAAGGCATCGGACCGACATGACAGAGCAAGGAAGCCAGAGAAAAGAACAGCACACTATTTTTCCTTGTCATCTCCGAGGGAACAAGTGAACAAGTTGTGCTGGCTTTACTCCACAGACACCAAGAAGCAGCCAAGGCCACCTCCGTTTAAGGGGGAGCTCCCCATCACTGTGCACTCTTGTGAACAACAGAGGACAGGCAAATAAAGGCCAAAAATGCAATGCCCAAATAATTTAAGGCAGTGTAAACATTACAAGGTTGTACAAGTAGACAATAAAAGATGACAACTGATTTAAAGCATCAACCACTAAAGCCAGCCTCTTTAAACAAAAATTAGATTTATTATCAGACAATTAGAGCAAATACTTTCAGATTGGATCTGTGGACAAAGGATTTTGTTTTGAGAAGAAAGCACTGTATATTCTTTTCTTTTTGCTGTCAGACTGTAAAAACATTGACTACCCTTAATTCACTTGCTTTTACAATAGCATAGTCATTCATTCCTCACCACACCCATATATACTTTATCTTCTATTCATACTCAAAAGCTAAAGTCACATAAAAAGTTCTATATGACACCTCTAAGGAAAGCAGCACTAACCTTAAGAGTATTAAAAAGGAAAATAAGCGTGATCATTTTTCTAGTTAAGATCTATCTCCATTTACAAAATCAGTTTACATTTAAAAACTCAAAAGGAGTGTGTATCTCTGAGGAACAACTTGTATCCACACCAGTGGAGAGGGGTGCACATCAACATTAGTACTTTTACTTGTATCAGTTTTTGAAGCACTGCCTACTTGTCTGTACTCAACATGCTTCTGGTTCACATTGTGGAAGTTCCCTGCACATGGCAGCTTGAATATTTTTAGATGGGACTGAGCTTCCATAGTTACTCCAGGGAATTTCATGAATATTCAGTATACAGGACCAAAAGAATGCTACATCATATTAAAACTCCAACTTACACAGCATGGGAAAAAATACATTTCACAGTAAGTGTTTCACATTACAGATCCATCTTAATTGCACTGCTCCATCTGCTGCTGTGGACATACTTATCTGCCTGAAATTATTGGAGGGGGGAAGCTAAGCTTTCTAAAGTGGCCCCTTTTTTTTTTTTTTTTTTTTTGCCTTGACTAGATTTATGGACTCAAGTATTGTTTTTAAAATGAAGCTTGATTCGTGATTCTAAATACCAACTCTGAGTTATTATATCCTTTTTAAAGGTTATCTATAAAAATATCAATAAAACTTGAAGTTTTAAACTCTGTTTCACCACATTCAGAGGGAAAGCCATGGCAAAAACAGGACAAAAGTTAGTGCTTGATACGAAGCTGACGGGAGCTACTGTAAGTGCACTTCTGAGAAGTGCCCCAATAGGACATCCCTTTCAAGGCCTTCAAAAAGTTCAGAAATGAAGGTGCTTGAGCCAGCAGGTGTAAGCAATTAAACTTTTATTCATGATCCTTTACATATGACTAAAAATGTTCACCACAAAATGCAAACTTGTACTTGTATTCAGCAGTGAAAACAGTCACCTCTTCATAGTAAAGCACCATAGCACATCACAGAAGAGTCAGAAATAGATTTCATTTGTCAATTTTTCTCCACACAATGTACTTGACAAAGTTGAAGATTTTATCGAAGGCTAAAAGTTCCAGAACAAATTCTATAGTCACCTGAGTGTTTGGCAGGAACAGTACTATTCAGTAGCAGTTACTTTTTTCTGCCTTTTTTGTAAAAAAGAGCTATTTTTCACGAAAATGAGACAGACACAATTGGGCCAAACATTGAGATGTATATTTCACCTGCATTTTTCAATGGGAGACAAACAGAACAGTTTGCTAGTAGGAGTACCTACAACAACTATAAGAGCAGTTGCCAAAAAAATGGAAAAAAACCTCCAGCTCATTACAGCTGATTGGTAGGGCCAACCCACTTCCAGGCACCTATAACTCCATTCAGTTTTATTCATTACGTTTAACTTGCATTTCATTCATACTACATTTAAAAAGACAACATGATTTTTTTTTTTTTTAAGTTAAGTTGTGTACATGTACACAGTTTTGGTAGTCTTTTAAAGCTGTAAAATGTATACATAAAGAGAGTCTAATGACCCTATTACAGATTAAAGAGAAATAACCAGAATCAGTGTTACATACAAAATAATATTCTACCACAGAAACCAATACAGTTATCAAATAATTAATTAGAGAATAAAAGTGTTATACAAAAAGAGAAATGGTGCCTTTTTATCACTTCACAGCAGCATATAAGAAGGCAACGTTAAGAAAAGTGCACAGCAGAAAAAGAATTGTTTTGTTTTCCGAAACACTTGAATTTTTCTTCAGATGTCAGGCTTCTGTCCATGAACACATTGGGTTAGGATTGTTTATATTTTCTCCCAGAGAATGTATTCTCTTCTTGCATGAATTCTCAGTAAGGCGCTTACTCTGACATGTAGGAACGATACATCAGGGCCACGATAATCGCTGCTATTGCTGGGATCACCCAGTTGGACCATGAACTAAAGGGAAGTTTTTGAAAAAGCAGATTAGGAAGTGAGAACCAACAAGTTATAAAAACAAACAAACAGAAAAGTCATTGCTTAAAGAGGTCCTTCCTCCCCACTTCAACAAATACTTCAAATTCAGGGCAACAGAACACCTGGATTAGCCAGTAATACTCCAGACAAGGGAAGAAGCTTGTACAGTAAGGCTTTGTACTGGAGCTTACAAGAAGTTTGCTTACTAGAGAAGAGTAAAACCCTAGGCACATTTAAAGTCACGGTGTGCTGACCAGAATGTCATTCATTCAAAACCCATTTAAGTAGCAGCATCACAATGACACTTCTAAGCACTCAAACTCCCCACCCAGAGGGTCACAGAAGAGTCCTCTGAGGTTTCAGCAGTAGGCAATTGTCAGCAGGATATAACTTTAGAAAGTTTATTCAGTGGTTTTCCAAGCTGTTTTTCAACCCCCTCCCAATTCTGATAGATCTTCCTTCTTCTACATAGAATCCTCTTAGACTTCCCTCAGATGCAACAGTGGTAGCAAATTTTAAAAGCAAGGCATCCATGTCAGTAAAATAGTTGGCAATGGCTTTAAGAGTCTTCCCTTCACGTGGCAGACTCCAGAAATAAAGGCCTGTGCAAAACAAATCATTTGGTAGATACTGACACCCGTCAATATGAGCAATCACTTCACCTTGCAGGCTACAGCTATCTGTAGAGATCTATGCAGTTTCAGGAACTAGTTAATCACTGCATAGTTTGGCCATTGGCTGGATTTATAACCGCTGCTCCAACACTGCAGTTTTTTTATAGCTGACTTCATCCAAAGCCTCCTTGCCTATCCAGGCTGGGCATTTGCCTCGTCGACTCATCTTTTGGCACACAGGACAGTCTGTTCCTGTGCCCTCAAAATCTCTGTTTTGAAGAACACCCAGCTTTCCTGAACTCCTTTGTTCTTAAGGGCTGCTTCCCAAGGAACTCTCTGAATAAGTCTCCTTTATAGGCCAAAGCCTGCCCTCTGGAAGTCCAATGAAAGAGTCTTATTGATGTAGCTCCTGATTTCACCAAATATCAAGAACTCTGTAATTTCATGATCACTGCCCCAGTCGTCCTCCAACCACCACATCACCCAGATATGGTCCCAAACTTAAGGAGATTCCAGGAATTTTGGGGGGAAAATCTAGGAAAAATTGTTGGGAATGACAACTAAGAAAAATCTGGGGAAAATGGCCAAAATCTGCCCAAAAATCACATGGAAAGTGGCTGCAAGAGGCCCAAAATCTGCACTAAAACATCTAAAATGTGCACTTAAACACCCAAAATCTGCACTTTAACACCCAAAAATGTCCCCAAACTCTGGGAGATTCCTGGGATTTCTGGGAGAAAAGCTGGAAAAAATCTTGGGATACACAGAGGAAGAAATCTGAGGAAAATCTTAGATACAATGGCCAAAATCCGCTCAAATCCATGTCACAGAGCCCCAGAGTAGCTGTGATGTCACAAAGGGGCTGTGTGACAGCATAGAGTGGGTTGTGTGAGGTCACAGATTGGGCTATGACATCACAGAATTTGTTGTGTGAGGTCATCAGGCAGCTACAGCATCACACAGGGGAGTGTGTGACATTGCAGAGCAAGATGTGACATTTTGCTGTGGCTTTATGACATCATAGAGAGGGCTGTGAGGTCATAGAGTGTGCTGTGACATTACAGGGTGGCTGCATTACATCACTGAGTGAGCTGTGTGACATCACTGAATGAGTTGTGACATCACAGAGCTAGCTGTGACTTCATAGAAGGTGAGTCTGTGACATCAGAAAGTGGGTTGTGATAACATAAAGATGTAACTCTAGAAAAAGAAACAGGAAATGTCCCAGTGAAAAAATGGACAAATAGGGAAAAAAAAGTCTGAGATTGTAAAAAGTTACATTCTGAAGCTTCTGGAGCAGAAAAGAGGGAGTTTATTGCTTCTGCAAAGATCCAGGCATCATTTTCCTCAGGGGATCCTTGATCCCCTGGTTCCTCAGGCTGTAGATGAGGGGGTTCAGGGCTGGAGGCACCACTGAGTAGAAAACTGAAAGGGCCAGAATCCAGAACTGAAAGGGCCAGGAGACAGATGGGAACTTCAGGTAGGAAAACATGGAAGTGCTGAGGAAAAGGGAGACCATGGCCAGGTGAGGGAGGCAGGTGGAAAAGGCTTTGTGCTGTCCCTGCTCAGAGGAGATCCTCAGCACAGCCCTGAAGATCTGCACATAGGAGAAAACAATGAACACAAAACAGCCAAGTACTAAATAGGCACTAATTGCAAGAAGGCCCAGTTTGCTAAAGCAGGAGTGTGAGCAGGGGCGCTTGAGGATGTGTGGAATTTCACAGAAGAACCCATGGCACAGGGGCAGGGAAAATGTATTGGCTGTGTGCAGCAGTGAATAGAGAAAGGCACTGGCCCAGGCAGCTGCTGCCATGTGGGCACAAGCTCTGCTGCCCAGGAGGGTCCCGTAGTGCAGGGGTTTGCAGATGGACACGTAGCCGTCAGAGCACATGATGGTCAGCAGGAAATACTCTGTTATAGTGAATAAAACAAACAAAAAAAAAAATACTTGAGCAGCACATCCTGTGTAGTAGATGGTCCTTGATGTCCCAGAGGGAATTGTGCCGCGTGTCTGCCAATGCCAGCAGGAGGAAGAGGCTGATGGAGCTGCTGTTGGACATTTGCTATGGCTGGACATGGGAACCTGTCAATGGCTAAGGGACAGTGACAAGTCAGGACAGGGTGCTTTGAGCCCAGCCTAGGCCATTTCCTGTAGACTGTCCTGCTGGTGTTGGTGTTTTTGGTGCTGACCCTGACTGCTGACAAAACAGCAACACATTCACTTCAGAGCTGGACTGGGTTGAGGCACAAGATGGCGGATGGGGCGGAGGGAGCCACACACAAGATGGCGGATGGGGCTGAGGCAGCCACACACAAGATGGCGGAAGTCGCCGAGGCAGACACACACAAGATGGCAAATGAGCCTGAGGCAGACACACACAAAATGGTGGATGGGGCTGAGGCAGACACACACAAGATGGCAAATGAGCCTGAGGCAGACACACACAAGATGGCGGATGGGGCTGAGGCAGACACATACAAGATGGCGGCCAGAGCTGAGGTAGCCATACACAAGATGGCGGATGGGGCTGAGGCAGACACACACAAGATGGCGGATGGGGCTGAGGCAGACACACACAAGATGGCGGATGGGGCTGAGGCAGACACACACACGATGGCGGATGGGGCTGAGGCGGGGCCTCCCAGCACGGTCTGCGGCCCCTGCCAGCCCAGCTCCAGCCCGGGAGCCACGCGGGGCAGCGAGAGTCCTTCCCTTCAGCCCTTTGTTGAACAGGACATTAACAGACACCCGGGAAATGGGCACGATGTGGCACATTTGCTCTGTGCACACAAACATAGACCAGCCAGTTTGGAATGTCAGCTGGCAGTATTTTGATGTCAAGGCAATTCAAATTGGTGAAAATAGGAAAAAACTGCAGGCACTGAACATTTTAAAATAAAGGCTTTTATTGTTTCTTCAAAAGAGGGCCAAAAGCATTTCCTGTGCAGATGGACTCTGTTTAGCATCAAGAAGCATCACAAGTGGTTTGGTCCAGGCAGGAGTCACAGTGACTGTGAGGGGATGAAAACGGAGATGGATCTGCTGGAGGCGGATGGTGCAGTGGCTGCTCACCTGCAATGTGTATCCCTCAGGGGACCTATTTCTTTAGAACACCATGAAGACTACAGAGAACTGAAATACAAACCAAAACTGCAGCAGGAAGCCCAGTGCACTTTAGGTTGTTCTCCAGGAGACTCTTCAAGCTGAGCACGGCCATTCTGTTCAGCAGACGCACAGGCAGGGGCTTCTTGGAGCGCTGCTCTGGCACCCGTTCTTTGGAGTAGGGGATTGCAGGGGAAAACAAGAGAAGCCCATCCACTACTGAAGAGGAGCAGTCACTGACAGGAACCAGTGGGTTAAGAAATGTGAGGGGAAAAAAGGCAGAAATTGTGAGGTGACAAGTGTGAGAAATGGGAGTGGAAAAAGGAGAGGAAGGTGAGAGGAGGAAAAGGCAGGAAATACAGTGGGAAAATTCTAAGAAACGTGAGTGGAAAAGGGTGAGAAACAACAGGGAAAAAATGGAGGGAAATGTGAGGGGAAGAGAGTGAGAAAATTTAGTGGCAAAGAGAGAGAAACAGGCAGGAAATGTGAGGGGAACATTGTGAGAATCCTGAGGGGAAAAGAGTGAGAACCAGATGGCAGAGAAAGGCAGAAAACAAGAGGGGGGGGGAAAAGGGTGGGAAATCTGATGGGAAAAGTTTCAGAAAACAGGAGTGAAAAAAGGCCACAAATGCAAGAGGAAAAGTATAAAGAACATGAGGGGGAAAGAATGATAAAAGTGAGGGGGAAAGTGTGAGAGATGTCACAGGAAAATTTTAGAATCATGAGGACAAAAGTGAGAAACACGAGGAGAAAACTTGAAGAAAAATGACTGAGAAAAGGAGAGAAACGTGAGGGGAGAAAAGGGAAGGATAAGTGAGGGAAAAATTGTGAGAAACATGAGGAAAGAAACAAAAGCAGGAAACAGTGGGAAGGTGGGGAAATGTGAGAGGTAAAGTGTGAGGAAAAGGAGCTGAAAAGGGTGGGGAAAATGAGTAAAATTTGGGAGGGAAACATGAGAGGAAAACTGTGAGACTCGAGAGGGGGAAGGGGTGGGAATGTGAGAGGGAAAAGAGCAGGAAATGTGAAGAAAGAAAAGGAGAGAAGGCAGTATTGGCATAGGAGCTGAAATAATTCCTAAGACATTCCCCCATGCATTTGCCCATTGATTGCACAAGCCCAGGGCTTCTCTGTATGTCCGTCTCCACCTGTGCCTTGATTCCTGTTTGGAAGCAGTAGAAGTGGCAGGATGTGCCCAGCAGCAGGAGCTGCTCCAAGCTGGGAAGGCGCCAGGTGGTGCTGATTTCCAGAGGCTTCTGTGTGCCAGGTGAGGCCAAGGCAGGAGTGGGTTGAAAGGTGCTGGTGCTGCTGCTCCTCTGTGCCAGAGAGCCCCGGCTGGGCAGGGCACGGCGCCCACTGCACTGCGGGCTCTTTCTCCTGCCACAGCTGGGCACAGCTGGCAACAAATCCCCATGACTTGTGGGGAAACCAAGGGCTTTGTGGAGGCTGCATTGCTCTGCACACACCCGGGCCAGCTGCAGCACAGAGCTTTGGCCCCCAAAAAGGTAACCCCGAGGGAAAGAGCTGGAAAAGGTTTAATTTTCACCTTGCAATAGAAGCGACCCAAATGCAAGTCATTAAGCAGGGCCCAATCCCTGGTGCCAGCTCAGTGGGAGAAAGGAGGCATGACTTTATTTCAGTGCTGGGTGCATGGGGAATCACTTTTCTAACACAGGTGCTCACTCAGAAATCTCACTTGCTAATTTGTAACCATGGAAAGAAGACCTACTCATTACTTTGCTGAAACTCACAGGCTAAACATTCTCTCCAATTAGTTGACATATTTAAATCACTTCTCAGAAGTTACTGACAGGAGAGTAGGGCTCTCTTGAGGGTCTCTGGTGGTAATTTGGGGAACATCCCATTCCTCCAATTCTCCTCTGATGCTCAAGAGCCTCCTACAACCACTTTCTTCCCCTACTAGTAGTTTTCCAGCTTCCTTCTTAGGAGGACTACTCTATTCTCAAGGCTAAGGTAGCCACTTGCACACATCCATCACTGCACTGGGGGAATAGAGGGCTCAACACTGTTAATGCAATGGGAATTCATGATTTTTTACAGTTCAGCGTTTTCTCAACACCTTTCTTCTCTGGGAATTGCTCACAAGCATTTCCTCAATTTACTGTGAAAGTATTTTTGCTTTCTGAAACCACCTTGTGTCTTTCCTTCAGCAATTCAGAAAGAAAACACCAATTGCCTCCTGAAACCCTTCTGTTCCCTTCCAAATCAGTTCACTGCTCAAGCACAAGGCACAGGCACATCCCCGAGTCCCTCAGTGAGATAGGAGGTAATATTTTGCTGCACCTGAGAGGGTATTAAAAAAAAAAGAAACAAAGTAGTTGGTCCTGGGTGTTGTTACTTAGGGTTTGTGTTTGTTCTGGTTAATTTGTTGGGTGTTGCTGTGAGCTGGGAGAGGGGCCAGGTTGAAGACCAGACCAAAAGTGAAGTAGGATAAGAGGGAAGGGGACAGAAAAGGAGGCAGTGGGGAGAGAATATAAGTTCCCTAGTACCCAGCCAAAGGGAAAGGGACACAGTTCACCCTGGGCGGGGCAAGGCAATAAAAAGCAGCATTCTGTGTGAGTGTGTGTTGTGTGTATATTTGGCTCTTGGGAGAGCGAGATACACACCCAGCTCAGGTGAATCCTTACTAAGAAACAGTTCTCTTTTGCTTGGATGACTTTGTCCCCATTTAATTTCATCCAAGAGTTGGCTCCTTTCTAACACCTCTCTCCCAGCAGCTCAGGGCTGTGTTGCACAGCGCTTGCTGTGTGCCAGAGAGCACAAAGCGGGCTGGGCTGGTGCCCCTGAATATTTCTGCAGAGCACTCTGCATTTCACCCCTTTGCTCTGGCCCTGGAGTGCAGAGCTCCAGGAGTGCAGGCGCTTCCTGGCAGAGCTGTGTGAGGCCCTTTTGTGCTGCAGATGTGACCTGCCAAGCTGTCCCTGCCTCCCGCTGGCCTCGGTTCCCCCGGGAGGCAGAAGCGCCGTGCCTGAAGGACGCTGCCCTGTGCTGGAGCCTGCGGAGCAGCCCGGCTCCCTCCCTGTGCCCAGAGTGCTGCACACACTGCTCACCTTTGCCAGGAGTGCCAGGGCAGCCGGCACAAGAGTAGGAATCCTCAGGCAGGCCTGCAGCCCTGGGCTGTGCTGTGCCTTTCTCTCCTCCTGTGCAGACTGCGGGCGGCCAATGCCACCAGTCTGTGCTGTGCCCGGCACGGCTGCGCTTCCCCTCGGGAGCAGCCGGCTGCCAGCTGGGCTCTGAGAGCGCAGCATTCGCCCACGGCCACCAAGAGGCCCCCAGGGCCGGGCTGCTGCCTCTTGCAGCTCCAAGGGCCTCCTTCCAGCCTGCCCCTGCCCAGGCTCAGGCTGCTCCGGGCTCTGCCAGGGCTCTGCTGGGGCTCCAGCCTGGCCAAGGCGGGGCCTGCTCTCACCTGGCGCCCGCTGACAGCTCTGCACCAGCTCTGCGCCTTTCCCAGCAGCCTCCCTGACCTTGCTGCTTTCTCACTGGGGCAAAACTCTCCTCCACACACAGAGACTGCACTTAGGGATACAAATCCAAGTGGCAGGAACTCAAATACTCTCCAGTCACAGCTCAAGGCCTGCAGATGCACAGGGTGTTTGGGCTGCCCCACTCGTCCTTTGGTTCTGCCTGCAAATGCCACTGCCCTTTCTGCCTCAAACACAAGTGCCACAGCTGGGTAAAACCCAGCCAGTGGGCCACATTCCAAAGGCACTGTGGTCTGGAGAGGATGACTGAAGAAGAGTCTTCACCACTTTCCAACTGCACCAAAGAAGCCCTCAATGTCATTTTCCACCTCTAAGTTCAGGAGGAAATGTTGAGCTTTCTCAGAGGCTCAGAAGGAGGGGAATCTTTGCAAGGAGTTGAGATTTCACAAAATTTATTTGTTTACAATCAATGCTAATATCCTACGTTACTATCCTATGCAACAATCCAACACTTGAATCCTAACTAAAATTACTAACTACTGTCCTACACTAATCCTCTCTGGACTGGTGATGGAGCAAACAGTTCTAATGTCGGTGTCTCATCCTTCTCTGTGCCTTCCACTCCTTCACGGTCATGATTAGATGCACCAGGCTGGATGTCGGCTTAGCCAGAGTTACAAATGGATGCTGCACAAAGGAAAAAAAAAACAATAATAAGCCAGTACTTTCCAACCTTAGAGCCTGAAAGTCAGGGGAATATTTTTTAAATGAAAAGAGAATTGAGTCAGAGTAGGTCTAAGGACCTACAGCGGGGCAAGAATAGCACAGCTTGCTGCAAGAGCTGCTAAGTGCCCCAGCCCTGGAAAGATTTCAGGTCTGAGCATCCTGATCTCTTTCAAGATGCCCCTGCTCACTGCAGGGCCCTTGGACCAGATGAGCTTTCCAGGTCCCTGCCAGCCCAGCCCAGTCTAGGACTCCTGGCTGTTTGCATTTGAACAGCACCAAGAGTGGAGGTGAGGAGGAGGGGGCTCATCTGCTGCCTTGCACTTGAGTGGAGGAGGAGCCCATCCCTGGGACACTGTTTCCCTGCAGCCCCTTGGCATTTTACCTGCAGCAGCTCCTGGGCAGACCAGCGCCGCGCCTCGTCTGTCTGCAGGCAGCAGCTCAGGAAGTCCCGCAGCAAAGGGGAGAGGAGCTTGGGCTGCTGCAGCTCTGGGGTCCCTTTGGTGGCTATCAGGAGCTGAGCCTGGAGAAAAAGGAAACACCAGTCTCTCAGCTGCTTCTTTCACCTCTGGAACTGCTCTCCCACATCCCATTGTTCAAGCTGCACTCTGCAGTGGCAGTTTCTGCCGTGGCACAGAGGCAGAGATGACTTTCCTGGACCAGCAAAAACCCAAAGCCCGATGCAGCCACAGCTTTTCCAACATGCAGCAGATCTTGCCTTGGCAGCTGATTTCATTGACTGACCTTGTTAGTGGAAACTACATCAGCAAAAGCCCCTTTGCTTCTCTGAGGATTCACCTGACCAGCTTGACAGGCTATTTGGAAGAGGGACTTTGCTCTACTAACTCACTCTACTATTTCCAAGGATTATTACATGCAAAGCATCTCTGCGGTGCTTGTTGGTCCCTAAAGCACAGCTGCCATCAAACAAAAGTCATCAAGCTTTTTGTTTGTTTCTTCTCTCCAAACCACTCTTTTAGAAACTTGGTTGGGTTTAAGTTTCTTCATTTCAGGAAAGGGAACAGCAGCTCTAAGATGGTTGTTTCCTGTTAGTAGGGCCATCTCTGTGGCCAAAAAAGCTGGAACGACTTCAAAGCAAAGCCAAATGTTGCCTGAGAAGGGAGATTGTTTGCGTGGGGTAAGGCTTGAGCTCCCCCAGTGATGCAACCAAAACTCCAGCAGATGCTGATGTGCTGCAGGGACATTTTCAGAAAGGGACCGTGGTGGAAGTAGTTCCAGCAGATGGCAATGGGATTTTGTCCAATGGCACACAGAAGGTGGGCTGGGGGAGAAAGACAGCAGGATCAGAGAGTATTTACACCTTACCGAGCGAGGAGTTTCATTATAATAAGGAGGTTCTCCTTCCACCATTTCAATTGTCACAATCCCAAAGGCCCAGATGTCAATTTTGGGGCCATATGGGTGACCTTTCACCAGCTCAGGTGCTCTCCACCAGTAACTGCCGACCTCTGAGCTGCGTCTACTCTGCTCAGGGGTGAGTAGAGCAGACAAGCCAAAATCAGCTGGGGAGAAAGCAAAAGACTGTTTTGATTTGAATCCTGTGCAATTAGGAAAGCAAGCAAAAGAATTGCCCAGTAGAAGTTGGAGAATGTGCTGTTGAATCTCCTGCAACAGTCCCTGCTCTGTTTCCTCAGGACTTTAGCCAAGGAAATATGGCATTGGCTACTTCAAAACTCCCCACATTTTTTACATTGCCTCCAGCAGTGGCTTTTGTTGCCCTGAAGCTTTAGACTTGTAGCTCCCTCTCTCTGGAAGGGACACACACAGAGCAAAGCCACTCTGGACTGCTTGTTCCCTGCCATAGGTCTGTGAACGTTGCAACCGTGTGGTCAGCTCACAGCAGGGCTCCCTGCACTGCCACCAGCACCATTTTTGGGGAGCTGGCAGTCACTCCAAAGCAGCCCCACACCCCCCTATCCCTGGAATGCTGCACCTGACCAAGAATATACTGACCCAGCTTGACAGAGCCATCGGTCCTGAGGAGGATGTTGGGGCTCTTCAAGTCTCGGTGCATCACGTGGTGGGAGTGGAGGTAATTCAGTCCTTGGAGGCACTGAGAGAGAAACCAGAAACAGGAGGGCAAAAATCAGGGATGAGATTTCATCACACAAGAAAGGAAACAGCTCTCCAAGATTCCCTCTCCAGGGGAATGGGGAGGAATGGCAGAACACAGTGCCATTGAGAGGAAGAGCTTGCTGCTCCAACACTGGCAGAGCAGCACCCTTCTAAAGAAAGGCAGGTCAGCTTGTCAAAGAGCAACAGCAACTGCTGGTGTAGACTCTGCCCTGCAAACCAGCCAGGATGATGCTCCTGCAGTGGAGGTGCTCACAAGTCAAGAGCATTTTGGCTGCACTGCCAACCTTTTCAGCTGAGCACTGAGAGAAATGAGTCTCTCTTTTTTTCTTTGCTGTTCCTTTCAAATGCTGCCACCACCACCTTTGCTTTTACAGGCAAGGAATGCAGTGCAGGCCAAAGTTTAGAGAGGTAAGATGGAGAAGAGAAAATACAAGAGCCAGAGTGAGAATGCAACAGCAGGAGAGAAGAGGACAAGAACAGAGTGCAGTGAGTGCAGGGGCACTGGCAGGCAGTTCACGTGGGATGCTCTTGCTTGCCCAGAGCATTCCAGTGACACAGAAACCAAGCCTGGCCAATGGAATGTCTCCTGTTCTGAGCCCCTTTCTCAGACAGTCCTGCCCCAGCCCTGGGAAGCACAGCTGGGATCCCTGACTGACCTCCCGACTGACGATTCCGATCTCGTCTTCTGTCATCTCGAACGCCTTGACAGCGTCGAACAGAGTGCCTCCATCCATGAACAGCACTTGGAGCACGGACATGGAAATACTGAGAGGGACTGGGACCACACTGAGGGCTACTGGGAGTGACTGGGAGTGACTGGGAATGACTGGTGCATGCTGGGGGTAACTGGGATATACTGGGAATGAGTGAGATCATGCTGGAAGCAACTGGAACCACCCTGAGGACTCTGGGGTGACTGGGAATGAGCATGCTGAGGGCAGCTGGGATATACTGGGAGTGTCTGGAATGATTCTGGAGGGGACAACACTGGGAAAAACTGGGACCATGTTGGAGGAAACTGGGAGTGACTGTGTCTGTACTGGGGCCACTGAGATCCTACTGGAAGTTACGGGGACTATACTAGGGGCAACTGGGTGCCACTGGGATCATACTGGGTGGGACTGGGATGACACTAAAGGGGGACTGGGATCATACTGGGAGTGACCAAGGGCAGGCTGAGGGCAGTTCAGACCATGTAGGGGGCAACTGGGATATACTGGGAGCAGCTGGAACTGCCCTGAGGGTGATCTGGAGTGTCTGTGGACAACTGGAATCATGCTGGAAGCAACTGGGAGGAAATGGGAGTGTCTGGAGCATGCTGGGGGCAACTGGGATGTACTGAGAGAGACTGGGAGTCACTGGGACCGTAGTGGGAGTGACTGGAACCATGGCAATGGCCTGGGCTGGGTGCTGTGGGGCCTCAGGGTGCACAGGGAGCACTGTGACCCTGCGGGGCCTGCTGGAACCAAGGGGACATTGTGACACTCTGGGCCCGCCCTGCCCGTGGGGTGTTGCAGGAGCCCCGGGGTGCCCAGGGCAGCAGAGCAGAGCCCCTGGCTCAGGGCTCTGTTTCCTCAGAGCTGGAGCCAAGGAAAGAACAGTGGCCCCTTAAAGAAACCCTCAAGTTTCATGCAATGGCTTTCATTTATTCCCTGGAAGTTTTCCATTGGAACTCCGTCCCTCTGGAAGGGACACACACAAACCAAAGCCCCTCCTGACACCCCTCTCTGGCCCTCTGGGCACGGGGCAGCTGCTCTCAGCTGGCAGCAGGGCTCCCTGCACTCCCACAAGCTCCACTCCTGGGGAACTGGCACCACGCAGGAGCAGCCCCAGAGCCCACAGCCCAGGAACGCTGCCCCTGACCAAAAACACCCACCCAGCCTGGCAGATCCATCCCTGCCCAGGAGGGTGCTGGAGCCTTTGACCTCCCTGGGGATGACCTGGCTGCAATGAAGGAAATCCAGGGCCTGCAGGCTCTGATAGAGGACAAAGAAAAAAGAGGGTCAAAATGAAAGACCTGAATTCATCCCAGAAAGAAAGGAAATAGCTCCAAGAGATTTCCTGTCCTAGGGAATGGTGAGTATAACAGAACATGGTGTGGCCAAGAGCAAGAGCTGCTGCTCCAACACCATTAGAGGAGCATCTTTCTAAGTGAAGGCAGATTAGGGTATTTTTTTGTTCTTATCACTTGTTTACCAGGGCCAGTGTGTCCAAGGCATGGGAAGCACCAGAGAGATCCCTCAGTGCCTGACTGACAGCTGCCATCTCTCCTTCAGCCACAACATCCTCTAAAGTGCCTCTGTCCACGTATTCCATGAGCAGCCACAGTTCCTCAAGGACAAGGGAGCTCAAAGATAAAATGCGTGGCCTGGAGATCAATGGGCACAGCTAAATCACCTCATGGAAAAGACTCCAGCTGAGTCTTTTTCCCAGGTTACTTGTAAATGAAAACAGAATCAAATGGAGAGACATTCCTTCAAGGCCAAACAGTCCTTGGAATCTGCACAGTCTGAATGGGAAAGGCACATCCCTGAAAAAGGAGATGTCTCAGATGGCAAGCAAGGGAGAAGGGCAGTTTAGCACCAGCAGGATAAATCTGGCAGCAGGACGCAGCCCATCAGCTGGTTCCCCATCCTAACTCATCAATGCCACCAGGAACTCCAGGAACAAGGCATGGCAACTTTCACAGTTCTCCATGGGAGAGAGTGAGGGGCAGGCAAGGCAAGGCGAAGGAGGTGTGTACAAGGCAAGGCAAGGCAGGGTCATGCCAGGCAAGGCAAAGGAGAGGAAGGCAAGGCCAGGCCAGGTATGGGTAGAGCAGGCAAGGAGACAAAAGGGTGGGCAAGACAAGGAAGTCAGTGGGGGCAGAGAAAGGGAGGGTGTGCAAGGGAAGAGAAATGAGAGGTAGGCAAGGCAAGGCAAGGCAGAGGAGGGGAAGAGAAGCAAGGCAAGGGATGGCTCTGCAAGGCGAGGTAAGGGGGAGGTGGGCAGTGAAAGCAAAGGCTGATATTGGGACCCCTCTGGGTTTGGCTCCTGCAGAGCACACAGTGGGTCAGACCTTGGGCTGAGGGAAGGGGTCCCATGTAAACCCAGCAGAGGCATTGCTCTTTGAAGAGGGCATTCTGCAGGGAGAAAGGAGAAGACACTTTCCTGTGTCCCGAGATTCCCCCTCCTCCTTTGGCAGCCATACCCCAATCAATCAGTACCAGAGTTCATATGATCACTTCCATGCCAGGGAGCACAAGGCACTCAAAACTGAACCCTGCAGGAGCCCAGCCCTGCCTGCCCATTTTGAGGCTGTGGGGGAATGGAATTTCAGTATGAGTTGACCCACAATGATACTTTGCCACTTGTGGGTTTCTCACAGCCTTAGAAGTTGTGTGAGATCTCTGTCCCAGCACCTGCTCACCCTTCAAATGCACACACGTGCCTGGGGGCAATTCAGGTTCCCTGCAGTGGTGGCTGCTTCCCTTTGAAACAGGAGCTGTTGACTTCTCCTGTGTGCTTAACTCCCTTCTAACTATTAGAAAGCAAGTGAGTAAAGGAAATTACCCTTGAGGAAGGGGACCAGAAGCTTGAAAAAAGGATAAAATACATCTGAATTATGAATGAAATCTATTTCATTCATTTATTTAGTCCTAATCTATTATTACAAACAAAAACATGTTTCTGAGCTGAAGCTGCTCACACCCTGGAAAGATTTTCCCATTGCTTTATTATTTAAAGACTGTCCCCAGCCTGTGGAGCAGCCCGGCTCTCTGCCCCTCGGCCCACAGGGCTGCAGCACTCCCAGCTCCCCCAGGAGCCACAAGAGGGTTGGCAGAAGGGCAGGTGTCCTCAGCAGTGACGGCACCACTGCACTGTTCTCCCTGCTCTGCCCCTGTGGAGACTCGGGAATGCCAAATCCCCCCAGGCTGCACATTCCCCAGCACAGGGACCATTCCCCTCGGGAGCAGCCCACGCCCAATTTGGTTCCGGGATGGGCTGGTGAGTCCTGTCCCAGGGAGAGGCACCCAGGGCCGGCTGCTGCCACTCCCTGCTCCAAGTGCCTCCTTCCAGCCGGGCTATGGGGCTGCTGAAGCTGCTCTGGGCTCTGCCAGGGCTCTGCTGGGGCTCAGCTCTCGGCCACGCTGGGCCTGCTGCCCATCACATTGCTCCAGGCACCTGAATCACACCGGGAAAGAAGGGAAACTTGCAAGCGAGTTCAGATTCAATAGTTTTTATTGAAAAAATCCTAACTAGCCAACAGAAAGCTGTTCTCAAGTGCTGCATCTCCTCTCCACCCACGTGTCCTGTCTCCTCTAGGCCAGCTCTTGTTCTCCAGTTGCTCCTTGCAGGCCACAAGGAGCCAGCAAACACCCTGTGTAGACACCATAGGCAGGTTTTAAATGCTAAGTTTATTTTATATTCAACTAGTTAATTTGGTATTAGACTTAACCTTTCCTCAAAAAATTGCCCAATTTTAGAATATTCACACAGTGTGAATTTGCCTTATTTTCTATGTGTTATGTTTACCTGAAGAATGTTTCGAAGAGAAACACATTTAATATTTTTATGTCTTCCCATTTTCATAAGGAAATCTGACTGGCTTTGTTTTCTTCTGGTACTGCAGGTTTCAGACCCATTCCTTGCAGTCGAATTGAAGATGAGTTTCATGGCATAGAATAGAAGAATCTACCACAGAGAATGAAGGGTAACAGGTTAAAATTAATCTTATTTGGATTATGACTTGTGGTCCTTATAAAAACCCTTTCCAAGGGCTGGGTTTTCAAGCTGGAGGATGAAGTACAGTGAGTTTCTCTGGATAATGCTGGAGCCCATCTCAGCAGATGCAGAAATGGGACAGAATCCAGAATTTGGAGTGTGAATTTTGGCTCCTGGCCCTGCCCCAAAGGAGAGACAGGATGTCCCCTGCAATGTCTGCATGGAGCAGACAGAACAGATGGGGAAGTGTCTGCAGGGCCCCTGGGAGGGAATCTTGGGGTTCCTGTCAGCAGGATCCTTTTGTAGCTTCAGCCTGGGCTGGGCAGCACTTCCATCTGCAGCTTCCATGTGCTGCTCCAGCAGCTGCTGCTGGGGACCCTGAGGGAAGAGGCCCCGGGAGGGATGGAAATGCTGCAGGGACAGCACCAGCCAGGGCCAGGAATGAGCTTTGCCTTCCTGGCTGGTGCAATGAGGCTCCTTTGGTGCAAGAGGAGGCAAAGATAAAGTCAAGTTCAACAGTTCAAGGAAAAATGTAGAAAATTGGAAGCCTCTAAAAATGCCACGCACATTCATCTGTTAGCTCTTCAGTGTCAGTCCTTGTGAAAAGCCTTTCCAGTTTTCCTTTGGATTCCAGGCTCCACAGCTGGGCTTCAGAGTTCAACTACTAATTGGTTTTTTCCAGGTTTCTAAACAGAATTTATCATCTCTTGTCATTTTTTTCTGCCTTCCTGACCTTGAAAAAGAGATTCTGTGCTCCTGTGAGGCACATCTGGAGGGGTGGTTGGCAACCATGGAATCCTCTGGGAAAGCACTTGATTGACTTCAGGGCAGGGGTGGAGAGCTCAGCCTGAGGACAGAACTGTTCCAGATGCCTCTGTCCATGTCCAGCTCCTTACAGCTGAGTCCCTGAAAACACACGGTGGTTTATAGGGATTTATTTTCCCCTCCTGTTCACTTGGAGATGATTTTGGGATCCTTTAGGGGAACATCTGACCAGCCCCTGTCCCCATTCCATTTTATTCTCTCCACTTTGGAGTTGGCCTGCTGGGTTTGACATGGAAATTGGTAGTGTCTCCCCGTTCTTCCCTCCACCCCTCAATTGTAACATGTATTAAACCCTGCAAATAGCCTCATTTATCTGATGGGGAAGATGCGAGGTGAAGAAAGTTAATAGGATTTTGTTTTCATGAACCCTGTGATGGTAAAGAAAAATGAGGTTTGTCATTTTGGTGTGGGGCTGGGTGTTGGGATTTGGAAGTTTATTTCTTGTTCTTGTTCTTATTATTCATTAGTATTACCTTTCATTGGTAAGACTTTTAAATCTTAGACATGATTAACAATGGCTAGATGTCACTCACTGGGAAAATTCCCTTGGTTTTCCTACCAAGATTAAACTGTACAGTCAACTCCAAGTAGCCAGTGGATTCGAAAGGTGGAAAATCCTGTTAATGGTGAGTTTGGTGTGGTTTGGAGCTGGGGAAGGGTCTCATCCCCTCCCGGAGGTGCCCCAAGCCCGCTCTGCTGCCACGTCTGCACTGGCGGCCCCTCAGGGCTGCCCTGCCCTGGGGACATGGTGGGACCCCCCTCCTGCCAGGGCTGAGGCTCCTCATGGCCCCTCACAGCCCTTCATGGCTCTTCATTTCCACTCAAAGCTCTTCATGGCATCTCACAGCCCTCACAGACCCTCTTGGTCTCTCACAGCCCCTCATGGCCCTGCACCGCCCCTCACAGCCCTTCACAACCTCTCACATCCCCTCAAAGCTCCTCATGGCATCTCACAGCCCTTCATGGCTCCTCATTTTCCCTCACAGTCTCTACACTCCGTCACAGTTTCTTACAGCCCTTCACATCCGTTCATGGCCCCTCATGGCTCCTCACAGCCCCAGGCATGGGGCTCCTCCCAAAGGAGGAGGGGTCGGGCCCTGCTTGTTCTCCTTTCATTTCGGTCCCTTCACAGCCCTGAGGAAAGAAAGGCTGCAATGGAGCCTTTCCCCAGCCTTTCCCTCTGGGTTCATTGCGGCTGAAGCTCTGTGCTGGCGCTGGCCCCAGCGCCAACATCCCCGCAGCCCCGCAGGCCTTTGGTGTCCCCCCGTGTCCATTCCCTGTCCCCGAGTCCCGCCCGGCTCTGGCAGCAGCAGGAGCCGCAGCGCAGCGGGCGCCGGCCCGGCCCAGCCGGGGCTCCCGGGCAGGAGCAGCAGCAGCGCCGGCCCCTTCCCACCTGCTCCTGCCTCGCCTTCCAAGGCCTTTGTCCACCTCAAGTCGGCACTAGAGCAACAATCACCCACCAACAGCCCTGATTGCTCAGGGCCCGCCTGTGCTGCCCTGACCCAGCCTGCAGAGAAAGAAAGGATCGGCTTCCAGCGCTCTTTTCAGCACTGTTTTACTCCCCCTGAGATGACAGCAGGAGCTGCTGCTGCCTTTGCCTTGGCAATTGTAGATCATGGCTGCTCTTGCCCTGCTTCTGGTGGCCACTTGAATTTTATCAGTAAAGCTGCAATTGCCCTTTTTGATCAGTGACACCCAGAGCACTTTCATTGCCGAAATCTCTGCAATCATGAGTAACAGATCTCGAAATATTCACAAGTGCGTAACAAGCATGTTATAAAAGTATATTATAAGTTGGCTTTTCACAAGATGTGTGCTATATGATTAATAACGTTGTGGAAAGGATATAAGGGTTTTTTTTTATTTCTGCTTTTAGTAAAGAAAGTTAGGCATAGTGGTAGTAGTTGATATAGTATGCTTAAACTGTCTGTTTAGTCGAGATAACATCCAGTGTAAATGTAAAAAAGACTCTGCTACTGATATACCAACTATCAGCATCTACTATCCAAAGAAGGCATAGACCAAAGCCCAAGCTGGATGTGATAATGAAGACACAGCCACGAAACATGCATGCTCTAAAAAGGCAGACCCAAGGAAGGACCATGCAAAACAGTTCCTAGAATATGAAAATTAATTTATAGAAAAATATGAATATTCACCAACTGATGCAATAGAAAGAGTATTTAAAGAATGTCTCTAATAAAACAGTGTGGACTTGGCTGAATGCCAAGTGACCCAGTCGGCCATACTTTGCTTTTTTTATCTCCTAATTGTCTTAGTTTTTTTCTTAAACATATTTCTTAAAATTTACCAAAAAATGAACCTCGTTTTCTACAAGCACAAAGTTGAGGAGAATTAAAGCCACACAGGCCACATTTGCAGCACTCAAACACAGCCCTGTTGCTGCTGCTGCTGAAAAAGGATCAACTGGCAGAGGCCATCACAGAAATTGTCTCTGCAATGTCAAATAAAATGAAAATAATCCACCAGGAGAAAGAGAGAAACCAGAACTCCTCAACTGGCTTCATTGCTTCCTCCGAGCAGCAGCAGCAAGTGGAGATGGGCAGAGGTATTTGCAGCTGCTGCTGATCCCAGCTGGAGCCCAGCCTGCTGCCCAGGGCCAGCGGGAACCTGAGCCCAGCCCGGGCAGCTCCCGCAGTGTCGGGAGCTCAGCGCAGGCGGGGCCAGGCCCAGAGCCCCGGGCACGGCCGCCCATTGCGGGGCAGCGGCGCAGGCGGAATGTCCTGCGGCCCAAACCTCCTGCTCCTGCCACACAGCAGCGCCCATCCTTCTCCCCTGCTCCTCCTCTCCCAGCACACCACCAATTCCAGCTCCCAGGAGCCTTCCCAAGACAGGGCTCAGGCTCCTCTTTCAGCCTGAGTGTCCCTGCAGAGGAACAGGGCATCTTTCAGGCACTTCCACAAGCTCAGGCTTCTCATTTCATGTGGTATCAGGGATGAAATTGGCCTTTGGCCTTTTTCAGAAGGACAAACGCAGAGGGAATGGATTAGAAATTATTAGAAAAAATGACCCTTCTTCCAGACCAAGTTCACCAAGTCATTCTCTATTGCATTTCTCCCTTTCAGATTCTTTCAGTCATCTCCTCAGAGTGGTTCAGCTTGTTCTGGTGCTTTTCATGAACTGATTGTGGTCTTGATTTAGATCAATGCATGACACTTAGAATCATATAAACTTAACACAAAAAAACACTGTCAGCACATTTTCATGTTCTAGATGACTATCAAGATGTCGTTGGGCATATTGGAATGATTATCACACAACTCTCCACTCCTGGCTGCAGCCTCTGGAGATTCTTTCTCTGCATTCAGCCAGGCTTGTATTCTCTAACAACTCCTGGTACCCTGTCATGTTTCCTTAGGGTTGAACAGGAACAATGACAACCTTAAAAATGGCACAACTCCCCAGTCCTCAGGGAAAAAAGAAGAAGCTGTAAAGTTCTCCAAACATTTGACCTGCTTTGCTGCAAGAGTTGTGCTGCACACACAGTGTGGAAAACCAAGAGAAGCTGCAGTTGGGTGCCACGTCTTGTGACAGAAGCTGCACCTCGTTCTCTAGGGAAGGTTCTTGACAAGAGCAGACAAGACTGTGAAGAAGATTCCTGGAGACCTGAAAAGGCTTTCCAGAAGTGAAATGAAAATGAAAAAAAACAATCCAAGATGTTTTTCTCTATTTGTTTCTATTCTCCCCTTTCTTATGTTGCAGTACTTCTCCATCCCATTCCAAATGGATCTCACCTCTAAGACCAAGGACTTAGTGAGTTTTAGACATTGCAAAATACTGTGAGCTACACACAGTTTGCCTTCCCCTGTTCTTGTTGGAAAGCAATGCTGGAGCCATAAGTGCAGGGCTTGGGTCAGGCACCAATCCTACAGGCAGGGAATGTGCCCTGACAGTGTGTGAGCCTGAGCAGGGCCAATGCCCAGCAGCGTTGCTGTGCTCAGGTTCCATGGAAGCATCCCAGGAGCAGCTGCTGAGGTCAGGAGCCATGGCAGGCACCAGGCTGCTCCAAAGGCCCTTGGCAGGGTGGGCTCCTGGCCTGGCTCTGTGTGCCAGGAGCCGGCAGTGCTGGGTGCAGAGAGCCCAGGGAGGGCACAGAAATGCTGGGCTGGGAAATGCTGGGGGGGACAGCAAGATGGGCGTGTGCAGCCAGCCAGGGCACAGCAGCAGCACGCACAGCAAGCACAGCCTGCAGGACACATGGCCAAGGGCTGGGCAGGGCTGGCAGGGCCACAGGCACCCAGCCCTTTGTCCCCTGGGCTCTGGCAGTGCTTCTGGAGGCCCCACAGGAGGAATTTTCCTTTCAGGGCCTGCACTTTGCTCCTCCCTGGCCCCTCCCTGAGGAGGCTGGCAGGGCTTGCAGTTTGATGACATTTGTCCTTGCGGCCCCTGCCATCCCACTGCCCCACAAAGAGCCCCGAGGCAGCCGGGAGGGACAGGCCCTGCTGTGCCAGGCCTGGGCTCAGGGCTTGGCCTTTCTGCTCCCTCCAGCCAAGCCAGGCCTTGCTCAGCACTGCAGTTCCTGCTGCTGTGCCCCAAGCTGGCTCGGCCGCTGTTGGAAAGGGACTTGAGGTACCTCGATCCCCTCAGGGGGCACATGGGAGAAAACAACAAACTTCTCAGGAGGGTGGAGAACAAACTTTAACTTGCAAATTTCAGAGAATGAGCTACATGGGAAATCTTAAAGCAACATGGAATTTCAGTAAATCATTTCACAAAGCACTGATTGATCAAACTCTAACCTGTCCAACTTATAGTTCTCCAGATTTTGAGAAGAAGTGGTCAGGAAGAGTGAGCAAGAGAGGGTGATCCACAGTCCCCCTTGGATCCAGCACCATCTCAGCTGCTGGGAGCTCTGGGGACATGGGACGTGTCAGTGTCACACCCGTGTCACAGCCTCACCTGCTCTGGTCCCTCTCACAGGTGGGGTTTTTGAGGTGCATGGGGCTTGGCAGCCACTTTGGGGCTGGAGCAGAGGCTGCAGTGGCTGGGGCTGGGGCAGTGACTGCCCCACCTACACAGAACTTGCCCTGGCCCCCAAACACACCCTGGAGATGTCTGGGGCCATTCATCATTTCTCTGCTCTCCAGCACCGAGGCAACGGACTGTGGCTGCAGCTCTGAGCTGGTGCCCAAGGCAACCACCCCTGGCAATGGGGCTGCAGGGAGCTGCTCTCAGGAAACCCCCCAAGAGCTGGGGAGTGCCCCAAAACTGACTCAGAAACATAGGATACCTCAAAATCGCTTCAGGAATATGAGTCAATATGAATGTGAATCAATGTGAATCAGTCAATCAATAACAGGTTCCCCCTCTTTTCATCATCCCCAGCCTTTAGCTGTTTCATTTCAGACACCACCCCACCTCCCCAGTCCTATCCCTATCCCTATCCCACCCCTGCTGGACATCAAGACCCCCTTCCCAAGCCCTATTTCCTCCATTTCACACCTCCTAAACCCCATCCCACCTATCCTGCCCCACTCAATGCCCACTCACCCCTCTCTTATTTGCATCCCACTTTGCCCAGTCCTCTTCCAACCCCATCCCACCCTGAGTGGCTGTGGAATAAAGTAATTGTGGGGTGGCATCGAGTAGTTTCCAGTGACATCGAGTGGTTGTGAGGTGACAAATAAAACCCCCGTGTCCCTTTGAACGCCAAGACATGGAGAAAATTACACCAAATACCCTGCACGCCCCTAAATGCGCGAAAGTATCTCTCTGAATCCCAGATCTCCTGGAAACACTAGAAAAAATGAGCCTATAGATGCCCTTGATGAGTTTATTGATTTTTATCCAAAGTTGTCTATTTTAAAGGGATGGAGATAAATCAAAAGTATATTAAGTACAATCAAAGAAAAAGCACCAGCCCAGTGTCTTCCCAAAGGAGATTACAGTGAATGTGGGTCACCAGGGTTCTTAAAAATGTAGGTCATCCAATGGGGGATGGAGTTGGAGCAGAGCACGAAGCTCTTCCCACAGCCAGGGCACTCACAGAGCTCCCCTTACTGATGGTTCCGTTGGTGTCGGGTCAAGTTAGACCTGTCTAGGAAGCTCTTCCCACACTGGGGACACTCGTGGGGCCTCTCCCCAGTGTGGATGCGCCGGTGGGTGACGAGGGTGGAGTTGTGCTTGAAGCCCTTCCCGCAGTCGGGGCAGCGGAAGGGCCTCTCCTCTCTGTGAATCCGCTGGTGCACGAGAAGATCTGAGCTGGTCTGAAACCTCTTCCCACATTCAGAACACTCATAGGGCCTCTCCCCAGTGTGGCTCATTTGGTGGATGATCAGTTTGGACCTCTGGTTGAAGCCCTTCCCACATTCCCCACACTTGTATGGCCTTTCCTCAGCGTGGGTGTTCTGGTGGCGGATCAAGTGGGATCTGCGGCTGAAGCTCTTCCCACATTTCTCACACTCATAGGGCCGTTCCCTGGTGTGGATCCTCTTGTGGCGGATCAGGTGGGAGCTTGTGCTGAAGTTCATCCCACATTCCCCACACTCGTGGGGCCTCTCCCCAGTGTGGATGCGCCGGTGCTTGATGAGAGTGGAGTTGTGCTTGAAGCCCTTCCTGCAGTCGGGGCAGCGGAAGGGCCTCTCATCAGTGTGAATGTGCTGGTGTGAGAGGAGATTGGAGCTGGTGTGAAACCTCTTCCCACACTCAGAACACTCATAGGGCCTCTCCCCAGTGTGGATCCTCTGGTGTCTGATCAGGTATGACCTGCAGCTGAAGCTCTTCCCACACTCCAAGCACTTGTGGGGCTTCTCCTCATCATGAAGCTGCTCATGGACCAGCTCAGAGCCCCGGCTGAAGCTCTGTCCACCTTCCTGGCTCAGGGTGGATCTTTCCTCCTCAGAGCCCCCTGGGATGGGTTTGGAGCCCCTCTTCCTAAGGGATTTTTGGGGCTTTTCTTCCCCATTGGATTCTTGCACAGTGGAGCTGCTCAAAACGGCCTCTTCCACAAGGTTCTGATGTGGGGATTTGTCCTCCCTGGTCTCCATCGTCAGCTCCTTGTCTGGGGAAGGAAGGACAAGGAGAGGATGGGATTTGCCTCTGTGCCAGAGGGAAGGGGAAGGAGATCCCCCCAGTCCATCCCCAGCAAGACAGTGTTGGCAGAGAGGTTGTCCTGCAGCCGGGGGCCGTGCTGGGCTGGGAGATGGAGCAGGAGAGAGGGGGAAAGGGGCACTGACTTCCTCCTCACCTGCCTGGTGTCCTGGGACATTTTCCTCTTCCTTGCAGCTTCCTCCTCCACTTGGCCAATGCTTTAGAATGGGAGGTCCTGATTTGGGGTGAAAACAAGAGATCAGCAAGTTGAGTTTTAGGTTTTGCCCAAGTCCATCTCTAGAGGCCACTGCCCATCTGGGGTCCAAAAAAACCTCCCAAACATCAACATTCAGCCCTGAAAATGCCTCCCAGCAGTTCTGTGTCTCGGGTCTCTCCCCTTTGGTGTTCAGGGGTTCCCCCTTTCCCAGCTCCTGGGGGTCATGCTTGTATTGGGGGTCCCCCGTCTACTCGGTCCCTGCCCTCCCCAGGCTGCTGGGAGTCCCAGGAATATGAGAAGATCCCCCCTTTTACACCTCCCCACTTTGGGATGCTGGGGGGTGTTGGTGTCCTGTGGAGTCCCTTCAGCCACTCAATGTAATACCCAGGGTCTGACCTTGGCAAGACAAACCCCAGCTACCCTTCCTGCCTGAGGGGATAGTTCCAGTGTGCTCTGTACACAATGGTTTGGTCGGTTCTGCCCCCATCAATGACCTTGGCCTCGTGGTTCCTTCCCCCTCAGTGTGTCTCCACTGGCTTCAGGTCAATGCCCTTACCTGCCCTTTGCCTGCCCCCAGACCCTCTACTTGAGGGGAGACAGGAATGGGGTTCTCTCTCTCGCCCTCTCTCTCTTCACCTTCTTCTCCCACCCTGCCTCAGGGTGGGGAAATAAAATGGACTCTCATGCTTAACAAAAGAGACTTGTCTCGTCTGTTTCCCTGCCAGCGGCTGTAACCTCCCTGGACACGATGATCACTGTTGCCACACAATCCACCTGGGTCTCAGGGTCCCTTCTCCCCTCATTCTCTGTTTTAGGGTGCAGGGGGTCCAAGGAGTCCCCCCCTGCCCCTCTCCAGGCTGTTGAGGGTCCCGCCAATTGCGGCGCTCCCCCCTCTCTGGGCTCCCCACTTTGGGCTCCTGGGGGACACAGGGCTCTGCTCCTCCAGGCTGCCTCTGCCAGCAGCTGCCCACTGGGACCCCCCAATGTCCCCACAAGGGGCATTTTCCACTCAGATTTGGAATTCTTCATTCTCCAAACATCCCCCCCAAAAAACCCAACCCATGGACCCCCCAGGATATCTGGGCCCAGCTCCCCCTCCCTGGTCACCTGTGGGATGGGGGGTGATGATCCCACGGGTGGGGGGCTGTGAATTCAGGGAGTGCTCAAGCTCGTGGTTCCTTCTCTGTTAAGGGCAGAAGGTTCTTAGCTCAGGAACTGGCTGACCTCATTGAGAGGGCTTTAAACTAGGTTTGAAGGGGGAAGGGGATGCAGCTGGGCTGCCTGGAAGCAGACCCAAGGGTGCTAAGCCTGAGTTAGGGCTGAAATCAGTAGCCCAGCTGAAGGGCATGTACACCAATGGACGTAGCATGGGTAACAAACAGGAGGAGCTGGGGATCATGGGGCAACAGCAAAGCTGTGATGTAGTCACCATCACAGAAACGTGGTGGGATGACTCCCACAGCTGGAGCACTGCACTCCATGGCTACAGGCTCTTCAGAAGAGACAGGAAAGGGAGAAGAGGTGGAGGGTGGCCCTTTATATTAAGAAGGCTTTTGATGCAATAGGTGTTGAAACTAATGAAGATTCAGTTGAATGGCTGTGGGCGAGAATTAAGGGGAAAGCCAACAAGGCTGACATCCTACTGGGAGTCTGTTATCATCCACCCAACCAGGAGGAAGAGCTGGACAACTTATTCTATCAGCAGCTGGAGAATGTTTCAGGATCACCAGCCCTTGTTCTTGTAGGTGACTTCAACCTGCCAGACATCTGCTGGGAACTTAATACAGCAGAAATGAGGCATTCCGGGAAATTTTAGAGTGCATGGATGATAACTTTTTGTCACAGTTGGTAGGTGAGCCCACCAGGGGAGAGACTACGTTGGATCTGTTGTTCACAAATAGAGATGGGCTGGTGGGAGATGTGGTGGTTGGAGGACGACTGGGGCAGAGTGATCATGAAATTACAGAGTTCTCCATATTTGGTGAAATCAGGAGGTACATCAATAAGACTTTCACACTGGAGTCCCAGAGGGCAGACTTTGGCCTATTTAGGAGATGCATTCAGAGAGTTCCTTGGGAAGCAGCCCTTAAGAACAAAGGAGTTCAGGAAAGCTGGGTGTTCTTCAAAACAGAGATTTTAAGGGCACAGGAACAGACTGTCCCTGTGTGCCAAAAGATGAGTCAACGAGGCAAATGCCCAGCCTGGATGGGCAAGGAGGTTTTGGATGAACTCAGGAATAAAAAGAGGATGTATCATTTTTGGAAGGAGGGTCAGGTGCCTCAGGAACTATTTAAGGGGGCTGCTAGAGCATGTAGGAAAAAATTAGGGAGGCTAAAGCTCAGTTTGAACTTAAAAAGGCAACTTCTGTAAAGGACAATACAAAATGTTTCTATAAATACATTAATGGTCAAAGGAAAGGTAAGGCCAAACTTTGCTCTCTCTTGGATAAGCGAGGGAACTTAGTAACTGCAGATGAGGGGAAGGCAGAAGTGCTTAATGCCTTCTTTGCCTCAGTCTCCAGTGGGAAGACCGCTTGTCCTCAGGACAACTGCCCTCCTGGGCTGGTTGATGGTGTCAGGGAGCAGAATGGTGCCCCTGTGTCATCCAGGAGGAGGCAGTCAGAGAATAGCTGAGATGCTTGGACACTATAAATCTCTGGGCCCAGATGGGATACACCCCAGGGTGAGGAGGGAGCTGGCAGATGAGCTTGTGAAGCCACTCTCCATCATTTACCAACAGTCCTGGCTCACTGCTGAGGTTCCAGGTGACTGGAAGCTGCCAATGTGACACCCATTCACAAGAAGGGTGGGAAGGAGGATCCCAGTAATTATAGCCCAGTCAGCCTGACCTCAGTACCTGGTAAAGGTAATGGAGCAGTTTATATTGAGTATCATCACACAGCACCTACAGGACGGCCAGGGTGTCAGAGCCAGCCAGCACGGGTTTAGGAGGGGTGGGTCGTGTTTGACCAGCCTGGTGTCCTTTGATGACCAGGTGACGTGCCTGGTGGATGCAGGAAGGGCTGTGGATGTCTGTCTGGACTTCAGCAAGGCCTTTGGCACTGTCTCCCACAGCACACTCCTGGATAAGCTGGCAGCCCGGGGCTTGGACAGGAGCACTCTTTGCTGGGTTAGGAACTGGCTGCATGGCCAGGCCCAGAGAGTGGTGGCGAATGGTGCTGCATCCAGCCGGGGACAGTCACCAGGGGTGTTCCTCAGGGGTCTGTGCTGGGGCCAGCTCTGTTCAGTATTTGTATTGACAACATGGATGAGGAAATTGAGTCCTGCACTTTGGCCACAATAACCCCTGCAGTGCTCTGGGCTGGGGATGGTGTGGCTGGACAGTGCCCAGGCAGAAAGGGACCTGGGGGTTCTGGTCAGCAGCGGCTGAACATGAGCCTGCAGTGTGCCCAGGTGGCCAAGAGGGCCAATGGCACCTGGCCTGGATCAGGAATGGTGTGGCCAGCAGGAGCAGGGAGCTCATTCTTCCCCTGGACTCAGCACTGGTGAGGCCACACCTCGAGTGCTGTGTCCAGTTCTGGCCCCTCAGTTTAGGAAGGACCTTGAGACGCTTGAACGTGTCCAGAGGAGGCAACGAGGCTGGTGAGGGGCTTGGAAAACAAGCCAGAGGAAGAACGACTGAGGGAGCTGGGGGTGTTTAGCCTGGAGAAAAGGAGACTCAGAGGTGACCTTATCACTCTCTACAACTTCCTGAAGGGGGGTTGCAGACAGCTGGGGGTTGGTCTCTTTGTCCAGGCAGCAACTGACAGAAGGACAGGACACAGTCTTCAGCTGTGACAAGGGAAATATAGGTTGGATAGTAGGAAGAAGTTTTTCACAGAAAGAGTGATTAAATACTGGAATAGTCTGCCCGGGGAGGTGGTGGAGTCACCATCCCTGGATGTGTTTAAGAAGAGACTGGATGTGGCACTCGATGCCCTGATCCAGTTGAGGTGTCAGGGCTGGGTTGGACTCGATGATCTTGAAGGTCTCTTCCAACCTACACATTCTGTGATTCTGTGATGGGACCCTGACTGGGGTTACTGGGAGCCACCAGAGCCATACTGAGAGTCAACTGGGAACACACTGGGAAAAACTGGGAATGACAGGATGCATACTGGTGACAACTGGGAGGTTCTGGCAGGGACTGGGATAAAACTGGGGGCAACTGAACCATGCTGAGGGAACTGGGAGTGCCTGGCAATGACTACAAGGGCAACTGGGATATACTGGGAGTGCCTGAGACCATGCAGGTGGTGACTGGGATCACACTGGGAGCCACTGGGAATGTGCTGGTGGGAACTGGGAGCAATTGTGAGTGACTGGGGCCCTGCTGGGAGAGACTGGCATCATACTGGGAGTGATGGGGGTTTTCTAGGGGTAACTGGGAGAACTGGGAACACAGCAGACGAAAGAAGGAGGAACTGGGAGCAATTGGGACCCTGCTGGGGGCAAATTGTACCATACTGGGGAATAATTGGGAATGATTTGGCTCATACTGGGAGTGCCAAGGAAACTGGAACCACACGGGGGTGTGTGGTTACTAATAAACCTCCTTCCTCCCCAAAAAACAACAACCCAACCCAAACAAACAAACAAACCCAAAAAAAAACCAAACCAAAACAAAACCAAAACAAACAAACAAACAAACAAAACCACCTCCCGGGGACCCCCCCATGTCCCCCCGAGGGCCATCTGCGCCTCGCCTTTGGAGCCCTGCCAGCTCCAAACATCCCCGCAAAAACCCCAAGCCCAGGGAGCCCAAACCCGGGATATTTGGGGCGAGCTCCCCCTCCCCGGGCACCTGCGGGATGGGGCCGATGGTCCCGGGGCTGCTGCGGCTTCAGGGAGCGCTGGAGCCGCCCGCTCCCTCCTCTGCTCTTCTTCCTCCCGCTTCCCGCGGCCGCTCCGCCTCTTCCTCCCTCCCTCCTCCTCCTGCCCCGTTCCCGAACCCCTCGCAGCCCGCGGGACGAGCGGGGATGGAGCCGGGAAAGGTCGGAAGGCAGAGAGGGCCCAGGGGGATGCCAGGACTGGCAGTGACTGGGCTGTGCTGGGAGCACCTCATCACCCCCGGCAGGTGACATTTTATAGGGGACCCCCATTCCAAGCCCCTCTGGGGGATGTTTTGCCCCCCCCGCCCCCCGGGGTGGATTTTTGGGATTCTCTCTGCCATGGCCGCTTTAAGAGGCGCCTGTTTTGGGTTCCCAGGAAAACTCCCGTTCAAAGGGCAACACCACTCCCGGTGATTCCGGCAGCGGAGCCCCGGGAGGGGCTGGGGGTCCCAGGGGGGATTTGGGGGTCCCAGGGGGGATTTGGGGGTCCCGGGAGGGTTTGGGGGTCCCTGGGCGGGGCCGGTGACAGAGCTGGGACCCCGAGCCGGGTCTGAACCTTCTCACTGTGCCCGGGCAGCGTCAGCGTGTTCAGGGAGATCCTGGGGCCCGGGGGGTCACCCCAAATCCCAGGGGAGCCCAAATGGCCAGGGAGCCCCTGCAGTGCCCCCAGCGCTGGATCTGCTGCAGGCAGGGGGGCACCAGCACTCGGCCCCCACCCCCCACCATCACAGGGGGGCAGAAACGGGGGAGGGGCAGGGACAGGTCGGGGGGACCCCCAAAGTCCTGGGGGAGGGGACACGGGGGGACTCCCAGGAATCCCCGTGGGGGGATGAGGGGGGACCCAGGAGGAGTTTGGGGGGGCCGGGGGGGTCATGGGGGGACCCCCAGGAGTCTTGTGGGGGGTGGGGAGGGCAAAGAACAGGGCGACCCCCAGGATGGGTTTGGGGGGGATCTGGACTGGAGCTTCCCTGGCAGTGGGATGGGGATGGGATCTGCCCGTGGAATTCCATGGGAATGGGATTGGCAGTGAGATCCAGCTACAGAATTCCCATGGGAATGGGACAGCAGTGGGGTCCATCCTTGGAGGCCCCACGGGAATTCCCATGTTCCCAAATTCTGCCCTCCCAAATCCCACATTTCCCAATCCCACATTCCCATGGGAATTCTGCCCTCCCCCCCTTTATGCTCCAGTGCCTCCCGCCCATATTTGACACATTTCCGGAGCCATTCCAGGCAGGTGTGCCCCAGGGCATTTGTCACTTCCTCAGCCTGGATCTCCTCCTCTTCCCGGCGCCTCTTGGTGACCTGGGCAGCGCCGTGGCCACCAGGAATCCCCCGGATCCCCGGGGGCTCGGGGGGAATGCCAGGAGTGGGAGTGACTGGGCTGTACTGGGATCCTACTGGGATCCTGCTGGGAGTGAGCAGGAGCAGCGGGATGGCTCCAGGGCTGGGGCTGGGGGCGCTCCTGGGGGTGCCAGGGGGAGTGGGACCCCCGGCCCCGGGACCCTGACCCGCCATTCCCGGCCCCGGGACCCCCCTGCTCCCCTTATCCTGCACAGGGACCCCCTGAATCCCCCATTTCTGAACACCAGCACCCCCTGCTCCCCTTTTCCTGGCCATCCCATGGCTCCCACCCTCCAGACATCCCCTGTGCTTGACTTTGGGATGGTGTGGAATGCCTTGGACCCCCATTCCTGCCTTTCCCAGCCCCCAGCCTCAGCTTTCTTCAAAACCAGAGACCCCCTGAACTTCCCCTTTCCCAAACACTCTGAATGTCCCCACCCTGGTACGTCCTTTTTGGGAAAACCTGAACTTTCCTTTCTTGGGCTCAAGGACCCCCTGGGACTCCCTTCTACCTCTCCAAGTCCCTGCTCCCCATTTCCCTGACCCTGAGACCCCCCTGCATCCCCATTCCTGAGAACCCAGGTGCCCTTTTACCCCTTTGCCCTGCCCTGAGACCCCCCTGCACCCCCTGATCCGGCACCAACACAACCTTTTCCCGGCCACCCCGCCTCTCCCAGCCCCCAGACCCCCCTTTTCCTTCTCCCTGGGACCCCTGGGCCCCCATTCCTGCATTTCCCAGCCCCTCCTTTCCTCACACTGAGGAGCCCTGGCACCCCCTTTGCTGGGCACAGGATTCCCTGGGCACCCCATCCCACCTCTCCCAGTCCCTGCACCCCCTTTCCTTGACTCTGAGCCCCTGAACCTCCTTCAGCTGTCCCAGCTCTTCCAGTCCCCCCTTTCCTTGGCCTCTTGACCCCCCTGGATCCCCAAACTCCCACTCTGAGCCCCCCAGCTCCCCCAAATCTCCGTGTCCCCACTCCCTGCAGTCCCTGGAAGTGGCACTGTCGGAGCCCGGCCCGGGGGTCCCCCAGTCCTGGATTGTGGGGACGGGGACGGGACCCCCTGCGAGCGCTGGGACAGCGAGCGGGGCCGGATGGAGCCGCAGACACCGGGGATGGCAGCGGGAGCTGGGCTGGGATACTGGGATAGCCAGAGCTGGATATGGGATAATCAGAGCTGGGATATTGGGATAGCCAGAGCTGGGTATGGGATAGCCAGAACTGGATATGGGATAGCCAGGGCTGGATATGGGATAGCCAGAGCTGGGATATTGGGATAGCCAGAGCTGGATACTGGGATAGCCAGAGCTGGGATATTGGGATAGCCAGAGCTGGGATATTGGGATAGCCAGAGCTGGATACTGGGATAGCCAGAGCTGGATATTGGGATAGCCAGAGCTGGATATGGGATAGCCAGAGCTGGATATGGGATAGCCAGAGCTGGGATATTGGGATAGCCAGAACTGGATATGGGATAGCCAGAGCTGGATATGGGATAGCCAGAGCTGGGATATTGGGATAGCCAGAACTGGATATGGGATAGCCAGAGCTGGATACTGGGATAGCCAGAGCTGGGATATTGGGATAGCCAGAGCAGGATATTGGGGTAGCAGCCAAATTAGTAAAATTTTTAGTTGACACTGGAGCAACGTATTCTGCTTTGAACAAGGCTTTAGTACCTATAGAAGGTGATTGTGTCACAGTAGTAGAAGCAACTGGCCCATCTGAAAAATCATATTTTTGTAAAACATTAAAATACAAGTTTGAGAAACAGTAGAGCATTCATAGATTACTGTATCTACCAGGAAGGGATTTGCTGGAATTACTATAAGTAAATATTAATTTTTTTAATGTTAACATAATTTTTTTAATGTTAACATTAAGATTTTGTGGGATAGTCAGAGCTGGGATATTGGGAAGCCAGACCCAGGACATTGGGATAACCAGACCCAGGATATTGGGATAACCAGGGATGGGATCTGTGGGAATGGAGGTCTCTGAGGGGCTGCAATGGGATCTGTGGGAATGGGGGGATCTGTGGGGCTGGAATAGGAATCCAGGCAGCTCTAAGGGGCTCTGTGGGGCTGGGACACGACTCCATGGGTCCCTTCTCTCCTCCTTCCCAGGTCTCCACATGGTGCAGGTGGTTTCCAGCTGTGACCTCCTGTCCAATGGAGAATCCATGGATCCCACAGGTACGGCTACGACGGGTGGGATTTCATCTCCTTCCAGCTGGGATCCAGGAGCTTTGCAGTGTCCCACGGTGCCACTGGATCAGTCAGAGGTGCTGGGAATGCAAAGGGATCCTGGTGGAGCAGATGAAGCATTACCTGGGACACACCTGTGTGGAAGGGCCCCCAAAAGACATCAGATATGGTCGGGAGGCTCTGGAGCACAAAGGTGGGTGTGGGAAGGGAAGGGGAATTCCCATGGGAATGTGGGATTCAGGAATGGGGAGACTAGGGAATGCAGGAATTCCCATGGAATTTCCATGGCTGGATCTCACTGTCATCCCAGTCAGGTGAGAATTCCATGGCTGGATCTCCCCCGAGCCCACTGCCATGGGAATTCCATGGGGAAATGATTTGAATGGATGACCAATGCAATGAGATCAGTGAGGTGAGGAGCAATCCCTGCTGGGATTCCAGGGGCCATCAATGCCAATGCTGTCCCCAGGCCGGCTCTGCTGTGCCCGTGGCAGCGCCAGGGGAGTGCCCTGTCCCTGCCCTGAGCCCAGCACGAGCCTTTCCTTGGGTGTTCTCTGCCCTGCCCGGGGCAGGAGGGCACTGCCCCAGCGGCTTTGGTGTCCCCGGGCACCCGGCCGGGCTCCAGCCCCTGCAGGTGGCTCCTTGGGGATGTTCCAGAGCAAAGCTTAAAGCCAACAACAGTTTCTGGAGGGGATTGTGCCCCCTTGGCCTGTGCTGGGAGCCCAAGGGCAGCAGCCCGGGCACAGCAGCCCAAAGTGCTGGAGCTCAGTGTCCCTGGGCCAGGCCGTGCTGATGCCTTGGGAGGCTGACCTGAAACAGAGACTGGGCAGGGACAGAGAATAAAGTAGGGATTTATTGAATCCAGGATCCACCCTGGGCAGGACAGGAGCCCCACCAAGGCTGCACCCCGGGTGGACCAAGAACAGGCACAAAAAAATGGCTGCCCAGTCACCAGATCTGACACTTTTATAAGTTTTGGTGCATTTGCATATTGGGGTTTAATTGTCCAATTACAGCTTCAGGTTGTGAGGTCTCATCCCTCTTGTTCCTCCTTTCAGTCCACCCATGTTTGTGCTTTTGGAACTGAAAGGTGTCCTTGGTTCTCTGCAGAAAAAGGATTTGTTTTGTCTCCCTGCTGTGTGAAGAGCTGACTGGCACTGAATATGAGGCTCAGAACTACATCCCTGGGCAGCACAGAATCTGCAAATATGAAAACTAAAGCTTCAGGCATCATTTCCCCCCTTTAGAGGCTTGACAAGGCCTTTTCCTTGTCGAGTCTCTATCCTAAATATTTACTAATAATAGGTATTCAATCACAAATAAGTAACTAACAATAGTGAACAGCTAGCAGTAATGAACATTTAGCCACAGATAAATATCTAGCCATAAAAAAATACTAAACACCAGTAATAAACATCTAACAGTAGCATTGTCTTGTACAGTGAGGTATCATGCAAAGAAGAATAATGATTATTGTGCACAGTTCTTTAAGTACAGAGGAGAAATCATTTAAAGCATGTTTTTGTCTGCATCAGTCTCAGTCTGTGTTTTTACAGCTGTTCCAGGAGCAGGAGCTCTCTTAGCTCTGGAATAGCCAATCCAGGTCCTTTGCCAGCAATGGTGACCGTGGTGAGAGTGGTCAGCAGGACTGGCTTGTAGAGGATCATTGTCCCACCACTGACACAGACCAGTCTCCAGGCTGGAATGGATGTACAGCTGTGTCCAGTCCTAGGGGTCTGGTTAGCACCAGGTAAGTCTGGAGCTGCTGCAAAGTGCAATCTGAAACCATTAGACATCTCTAGAAATCAAGTTTCCCCTTTCAAGTGAATTTCACCAAAAATATCTGGGATCTGATCTGGTCTGCCATATAGTATTTCACAGGGACTGATGTTTTCCCTCTTTGCATGGTAACTCCACAAAATCTATTTGCCAGTAATCTCCAGGAAGATCCCCTGCTTTTGTTACTCCTAATACAACTCTTGTCCTGGTGTCAGGGTTGTTTTTCCAGCAGATTTCACATTTGCTCACTACTGATTGTATAATGTCAGTCATTCCTTTTCCTATTACTCCCTTTTTCAGCTGTTTCAGGAGGTTTTCAACACCCAAATGTGTGTTTTCATGTTCTCTTTGAGCCAGCTCTGGCAGGATCAGGGGTGGGACTACAACCTGATTTGTGGTGTAACAGCCCACCCACCTTCTGTCATCTCAGCTTTAAGAAACTTGATTAGTTTGTGCTCTGCCTGGTCATATTTTGGGCTGAACCCTGACAAATTAATCTCTTTCTGTGGAATTACTGCGAGAATACCTTTTTCTGCAATCCCTCTTGCTGCTTTATCAGCAAAGCAGTTTCCCAGTTCTGGAGTGGTTTTCCCTTTTTGGTGACCTCTACAAGGCATGAAAGCTACTTCTGTGTGATTTTTAATGCTCTCTGAGAGGGCAAGTACCTGTTCAGCATGTTTGATTTGATTGCCTTGAGTGTTCAGAAGTCCTTTCTCTTTCCAGATGGCTCCATGGGCGTGGACAACACTAAATGTATATTTGGAGTCAGTCCAGATATTTATATTTCCCTTTTTCCCTTCCTTCAGATCCAGGGCTCTGCTTATTGCAATCAGTTCAGCTTTCTGTGCTGACACATCTGCTGGCAGGGCCTTTGCCTCCATCACCTTATCCTGCCTGGTTACTGCATAACCCCTCATCCTTTGGCTGTTTGTCATAAAGCTGCTCTCACCTGTAAAAGGCTCCCAATCTGGATTTTCCAGGGGCACATCTCTCAGGTCCCATTGACTGGAACAGACTTCTCCAATTGTCTGTAAACAGTTATGTTTAGGCTCCTTGTCAATGAAGGTGCAGGACAAAACCGTGGCAGGGCCAACAACAGAAGTTGTTTTCAGGGTAACATCATCCTGCTCTAATAACAGGGCTTGATGTTTAAGCATTGGGTTCCCAGGTAGCCAGTGCCCCCATTTTGTTCCAGTGCAGCTGGAACAGGGCATGGGGTACATACACTGCAGTGTGTCGCCCAGGGAGGAGTTTTTGGGCTTCCTGCATCAGGAGTAGTGTGGCTGCCACAGCCCTCAGGCATCCTGGGCAGCCCTGGGGAACATTGTCTGTCTGTCTGGAAAAGTGGCCCCAGCCCTCCGTGGATTCCCGAGGCTGTGCTGGTGCCCCCAGAGCCAGATTCCGTCTGTGGGCTGTGAAAAGTTCCAAAGGCTCAGTTAAGTCTGGCAGTGCCAGGGCTGGGGCTGGCCCTGGGGAGTGTTTCAGCTGTTGAAATGCTGCTCTGGTGTTCTCAGTCCACAGGATAATTCTTTTCTCAGCTGCTTTTCCTGCCCCGTGTCGGGGTTTTTCCAGCAGTCCATAATTAGCCCTCCACAAAGGACACCACCCCACCATTCCCAGGAAAGCTGCCTCTCTCTCCCAGTGTGGGGCTCTGGGAGTCCACAGGTGGCTTCTTTCCCTTCTTTGCTCAGCTGCCCGTGTCCACGGGAGATCTCCAGGCCCCAGTAAACTCCTGCTCCCTTGGCCATCTGTGCTTTGTCTTTAGAAACTTTGGACTCACTCCCTCCCAAAAAGTGTAATAAACTTAGGGTAAGTCGTGTGCAACCATCTCTAGTTTTGGCTGCACTCAGGATGTCATCTGCATATTGAAGAATAATTCCTTCTGGTTCTTGTTTTTTCCAGTCTTTAATTCTTTTATTAGCTGGTTTTCAAATATTGTGGGGCTCTTCTTGTAGTCTTGTGATAAAACAGTCCATGTGAGCTGAGTTTTCCTCCCTGTCTCAGGATTTTCCCACTCCAAAGCAAAGGGCTCCTGGCTGTTTTCATGCCCAGGAATGCAGAAAAAGGCACCTACAACAGTAAACCCCCCTAATTCGTCTGTCAGTGTGGTCAGAAGGGTGTAGGGATTGGCCACTATCGGGTTTATGTCCTCAGTATTTTGTTAATTGCTCTTAACTCTTGTACTAATGGATAACTCTCCCCATCTGCTTTCTCAATGGCCAAAATTGGGCTGTTGGATTTGGGCTCCCATTGCACTAACAGACCGTGCTGCAGGAATGTTTTAGTTTTAGGTGCCAATCCCTTCCAGCTCTCTGATTTCCAAGGGAATTGTTTTTGCCTTCCCTTTGCTGTGGCTCCTGGTTTGAGTGCAATCCTCACTGGTTCTGCTGCCTTGGATCTTCCTGGGACACCCCTGGCCCCCACTATTGGATTGACCACATTTTCCACTTGGGCAGGAATTGCATCCACTTTTTCCTGTATAAAACATGCAGCAACTTGGACAAATTTAGATTCGGGAATTCCTTGTACACCCTTCCCTTTTTTAAATTTAATTTCTGCTTCCAATTTCTGCAGCAAGTCCCTCCCCAGCAGCGGCTCGGGGGAGTTGGGCATAAAAAGGATGGATGTGGGACGGGTGGGGTTAAAGCGGTTCCTGTGCTTAGGAAAGGGAGCTCCAAGGGTCCCCGGTGTCCCCACTCCCATCCAAAGGTGGGAAAACCCGGGATGGTTGGGAATGGGGGTCCCGGGTGTCCCCGGTGCTGAGGAAAGGAGGGGCCCAGGGCGTCCCGGGCAAGGCAGGAATAGGGGCCCAGGGGGTCTGTGGGGCAAGGCCAAGGGGGCTCTGGGGGCAGGGAGAGGCGGGATGTCCGGGAAAGGGGCGCAGGGCTGTCGGTGCCGGGTCAGGGGGTGCAGGGGGAACCCATGGCCGGGAATGGGGGTCCGGGGCTCCCCGGGCTGACGGGAACAGGGGATGCCGGGGCTGGGAGAGGAGGATCCCCGGGCAAGGGGCTGCGGGGCGGGGTCGGGGCAGGATAAGGGGGCGCGGGGGGTCCTGGGGCCGGGGACGGAGCTGCGGGGGGGTCCCGGTGCCCGGGAATGGGGATTCCAGGGGCTCCCGGGGGGGCTCCCCAAAGCCCCTCCCAGGGGGGAGCAGGAGCCGGCTCAGGAGCTGTGGGGAGAGAAAAGGGGCCGAGCCCGGCACGGGGGGACACGGGGGAGTCCCGGGCGCTCCGAGGGGGGGACACGAGCCCCGGGGACCCCCCTCACCTTCTCCCGCAGGGGAGGCCGAGCCCCAGCCCCGGCAGACGGAGCCAAGACGGAGCCCCCGAGCCCCGGCAGCATCTTGGGGGGCGTCCGGCGGCAGCTCCGGGGGCGGGAGGGGCAGGACCCGGGAAAGGGACCGGGATGGGCCCCATTCCAAAGGCACTGTGGTCTGGAGAGGATGACTGAAGAAGAGCCTTCCCCACTTTCCAAACGTACCAAAAAGCCCTCAATATCATTTTCCACCTCCAAGTTCAGAAGGAAATGTTGAGCTTTCTCAGAGGCTCAGAAGGAGGGGAATCTTTGAAAGGGGTTGAGATTTCACAAAATTTATTTGTTTACAATCAGTGCTAATATCATAGGCTTCTATCCTACGCTACAATCTTATCTTCTTATCTTCTATCCTACTACAGTACAATCTTTACGAGAATCCTAACTAGAATCCTACTCTAAATTTTTTCTCTGAGCTGGTGATGGAGCAAAGAGTTCTAATGATGTTGTCTCATTCTTCTCTCCTCCTTCCACTCCTTCACCGTCATTATAAGTGGCACCAGGCTGGATGTCGGCTTGGCCAGAGTTACAAATGGATGCTGCACAAAGGAAAAACAAACAACAATAAGCCAATATTTTCCAAGCTAAGAGCCTCAAATGCAGGGAAATATTTTTGAAATGAAAATGGGATTGAGTCAGAGTAGGTCTAAGGACCAACAGTGAGGCAGCAGTGGCACAGCTTGCTGCAAGAGCTGCTAAGTGCCCCAGCCCTGGAATGATTTCAGGTCTGAGCATCCTGATCTCTTTCAAGATGCCCCTGCTCACTGCAGGGCACTTGGACCAGATGAGCTTTCCAGGTCCCTGCCAGCCCAGCCCAGTCTGGGACTCCTGGCTGTTTGCATTTGAACAGCACCAAGAGTGGAGGGGAGGAGGAGGGGGCTCATCTGATGCCTTGCACTTGAGTGGAGGAGGAGCCCATCCCTGGGACACTGTTTCCCTGCAGCCCCTTGGCATTTTACCTGCAGCAGCTCCTGGGCAGACCAGCGCCGCGCCTCGTCTGTCTGCAGGCAGCAGCTCAGGAAGTCCCGCAGCAAAGGGGAGAGGAGCTTGGGCTGCTGCAGCTCTGGGGTCCCTTTGGTGGCTATCAGGACCTGAGCCTGGAGAAAAAGGAAACACCAGTCTCTCAGCTGCTTCTTTCACCTCTGGAACTGCTCTCCCAGATCCCATTGTTCAAGCTGCACTCTGCAGTGGCAGTTTCTGCCGTGGCACAGAGGCAGAGAGGACTTTCCTGGACCAGCAAAAACCCAAAGCCCGATGCAGCCACAGCTTTTCCAACATGCAGCAGATCTTGCCTTGGCAGCTGATTTCATTGACTGACCTTGTTAGTGGAAACTACATCAGCAAAAGCCCCTTTGCTTCTCTGAGGATTCACCTGACCAGCTTGACAGGCTATTTGGAAGAGGGACGTTGCTCTACTAACTCACTCTACTATTTCCAAGGATTATTACATGCAAAGCATCTCGGCAGTGCTTGTTGGTCCCTAAAGCACAGCTGCCATCAAACAAAAGCCATCAAGCTTTTTGCTTGGTTCTTTGTCTCCAAACCACTCTTTTAGAAACTTGGTTGGGTTTGTGTTTCTTGCCTTCATTTCAGGAAAGAGAACAGCAGCTCTAAGATGGTTGTTTCCTGTTAGTGGGGCCATCTCTGTGGCCAAAAGAGCTGGAACGACTTCTAAGCCCAAGCAAACTGTTGCCTGAGAAGGGAGATTGTTTGCGTGGGGTAAGGCTTGAGCTCCCCCAGTGATGCAACCAAAACTCCAGCAGATGCTGATGTGCTGCAGGGACATTTTCAGAAAGGGACCGTGGTGGAAGTAGTTCCAGCAGATGGCAATGAGATTTTGTCCAATGGCACACAGAAGGTGGGCTGGGGGAGAAAGACAGCGGGATCAGAGAGTATTTACACCTTACCGAGCGAGGAGTTTCATTCCAATACGGAGCTCGTCCTTCCAGCATTTCTATGGCCACAATCCCAAACGCCCATATGTCCACTCCTGGGCCATATGGGTGACCTTTCACCACCTCAGGTGCCCCCCACCAAGCAGTCCCGACCACTGAGTTCCGTCTACTCTGCTCAGGGGTGAGTAGAGTAGAGAAGCCAAAATCAGCTGGGGAGAAAGAAAGCAAAAGATTGTTTTGATTTGAATCCCGTGCAATTAGGAAAGCAAGCAAAAAAATTGCCCAGTAGAAGTTTGAGAATGTGCTGTTGAATCTCCTGAACAACCATCCCTGCTCTGTTTCCTCAGGACTTTAGCCAAGGAAATTTGGCATTGGCTACTTAAAAAAGCCCACCTTTTTTACACTGCCTCCAGCAGTGGCTTTTGTTCCCCTGAAGCTTTAGACTCATAGCTCCCTCCCTCTAGGAGGGACACAAAGAGAGCAATGCCACTCTGGACTTGTTCCCTGCCATAGGTCTGTGCACGTTGCAACCGTGTGGTCAGCTCACAGCAGGGCTCCCTGCACTGCCACCAGCACCATTTCTGGGGAGCTGGCAGTCACTCCAAAGCAGCTCCACACCCCCCTTATCCCTGGAATGCTGCACCTGACCAAGAATATACTGACCCAGCTTGACAGAGCCATCGGTTCTGAGGAGGATGTTGAGGCTCTTCAAATCTCAGTGCACCACGTAGTGGGAGTGGAGGTAATTCAGTCCTTGGAGGCACTGAGAGAGAAACCAGCAACAGGAGGGCAAAAATCAGGCATGGGATTTCATCACACAAGAAAGGAAACAGCTCTCCAAGATTCCCTCTCCAGGGGAATGGGGAGGAATGGCAGAACACAGTGCCATTGAGAGGAAGAGCTTGCTGCTCCAACACCAGCAGAGCAGCACTCTTCTAAAGAAAGGCAGGTCAGCTTGTCAAAGAGCATCAGCAACTGCTGGTGTAGACTCTGCCCTGCAAACCAGCCAGGATGATGCTCCTGCAGTGGATGTGCTCAGAAGTCAAGAGCATTTTGGCTGCACTGCTAACCTTTTCAGCTGAGCACTGAGAGAAATGAGTCTCTCTTTTTTTCTTTGCTGTTCCTTTCAAATGCTGCCACCACCACCTTTGCTTTTACAGGCAAGGAATGCCGTGCAGACAGGCCAAAGTTTAGAGAGGCAAAATGGAGAACGGCAAATACAAGAGGCAGAGTGAGAATGCAACAGCAGGAGAGAAGAGGACAAGAACAGAGTGCAGTGAGTGCAGGGGCACTGGCAGGCAGTTCACGTGGGATGCTCTTGCTTGCCCAGAGCATTCCAGCGACACAGAAACAAAGCCTGGCCCATGGAATGGCTCCTGTTCTGAGCCCCTTTCCCAGACAGTCCTGCCCCAGCCCTGGGAAGCACAGCTGGGATCCCTGACTGACCTCCCGACTGATGATTGCAATCTCGTCTTCTGTCATGTATGTCTCTTTGATAGCATCATACAGAGTGCCTCCATCCATGAACTCCATCACCAGCCAGAGTTCTTTGCGCACAAGGTAGCTGAAAGAAGGAAACAAGGCCATGCAGTGAACATGCAAACATTGGTTTCTTTGCTTGATTCTTGTTTCTGGATCCATTTGTGACAAGGACAGAATGAAAGGAATAGACATTCCCTCCAGGCTGTGCATTGTTTGCAGTCTGTGCACATTCAAGGAGAACAACACATCTGTGAAAAAGGAGATGTCTCTCATGGCCAGGAGGCAAAAAGTGCAGTTTAGTAACAGCCAAGATTAAAAGCCTGTCACACATGGTATTATTTCTGCAAATAAGCCCCTAGTGTTCTTGGCATGGACAGCCATGGAAAAGAGGAGCAACAATCCAAAGGGAAATCCTCTCTAGGATCCTTCATCAGCCTTGCAGAAATCTTCAAAGATCAATCCTGAGACAACATGGAGGCAGTGAACTTTCAGGGTACTGACTTACTATGGTAGGGTTGATACACTTTTTCAACTATGTGTTTGAAAGCCAGGGAAGACTCATGCAGACAAAATACACTCTCTTTCCTTCCATTGGAGATGAGTTGAGAAATAATAATTAACCAATAATGACCAGCTCTCTTTTCTGCCAGTGTCCAAAGTGGGTTTTTAACCTCCCATGCTTTTAGTACATAAACAAACCTTCTTGGGATGAGACCATGATCACTCACCTGTCTAAATAATTCACTACATGGGGGCTCCTATTCCTCTTCATGACTGTGATTTCACTAACAATATCTTGCATGTCGCTCACTCCTTGAAGGTTGATTTTTTTGATGGCCACCTAGAATGACATTGAAAATCAGTAACTTTAGAAGTTGGTGGCAGGATACCACAACACACCTGGGGTGAGTGATTTTGCAATGACACAGGTGAGCCGTGCCAAAGTGCCTTGTGTACAGACAAAGGACTTGTTAGGAACTGGCATTTCAACAGTGCATTTCTCTGCTCCTTTGGGGGCCACTTACAGGACACATGGCCACTGATGTTTTGCCTCATCCACTTGTTAACAATGGTGTCTCAACTATCACCCCCAAAGGTCTGACCACACTCTCTGTTTCTCTGTCTGCACTTCAAAAGAAGCAATGTGTGCCTTGGTACTCTGCAGATACATCTCAGGCCATAGGCAGGGCTTGGGGCTTTTAGGGACGCTTTGCAGCTCTCTCCCTACGTGCACTTCCCACGTGCAGCACTGCAGGTGGCTGAGGAACTGCCAGGAACATTCAGATATCTTTCCTAGCAGGCAGAAATAAGAATTCAGCACTCTGAAGCCATAGCCCCAGAGAGCAGTGAGATGCTCTAAGGCACCACCTTTGTTGGAGCAATTGAGAGCCAGGGAGAGCGTCCTTCTCTGAAAGGAACCGCTGCCCTCCTTGCCTTCCTCCTGGCAGCTGAGCAGGACAGAGACTGTCCCAAATGCACTTGGCAGGCTGGCACCAGTCTGTGCTTCTTGTGCCTTTGCAGCACAGCTCTAGCCACAGCTCCAGCCCCAGCTGACACAAGAGAGGAAAGCCCTGGAGAGCAGCAGGATCTGCAGGGGCTGTTGACATTTACCTCTCCTCCAGTGGCAGTGTCGACCGCTCTGCAAACAACTCCAAAACTCCTAGAAACAAAAGAGCAGCAAAGAAAGGAGAAGCCATTTAGATCTTGGAGTGAAAACCAGCCCAGACAGGAGATGTCTGCTGGAAATGCCTCAAACCTGCAGCATGCAGGAGGGCTCTGCCAGAAGGCAGAGAATGCATTTTCCTCTCCAGTGCATGGGCACTGGGCCTGTTCCTGAAGCATTGGGCTTTAGTGCCTCAGCTCAAAAGGCCAGGTGATTCTTTCATCTCGGGTTTCAGTTTCTAAACTGGGCAGTTTTTATCCTGAGCACAGACTATTTCCTTCAGCAAACACTTGGGAAGAAATATTCCTGAGAACTGCTATCTCACTGCTGTGCTTGGGGGGTAGGTTGCTGTTTGTGGCAATGAATTACAAGTGTCTTTGACAATGCCTCCTGACCACACTTACAAATTCTGGCTGGTACTGAGACATGGGGCAGACTAACCCAGTGTCTGAATATGTTTGCAGCTTGCCTGACTTCACACTTGGTAGATATTCCAGCAGCAAATCACCTGCCCCATGACTGTGGAGAAGAAACTGTGGTTGGACTCACCCGCTGCCAACATTTTCCAGTTCAATGTATTTCCTGCGGGGATTTTCCATGTTCACCATTTTCCCTGAGGGAAACAAAGTGCAAGATGCTCACTTGAAAGCAGAGATCCCACTATCCAAGAGATACAAAAGGCAGCCCCACTGGGGCTGTACAGTCTGGCCTTCTGAGTCCTTTGTGCTCAGCTGGGTAACACCAACAAGCACAACAAGACAGGCAGCTCTGCAGTACAAGCAGGCCAGCACAGAGCCTGATTTTCCACAGGCCTTTGAAGAGATCTCTTGACAGAAAACAAAGCAGAGGGAGATGCATTCCCAGGAGAGGAGGGCACCTTCTCCACCTTGCAGCAGTTGGCCAAGAGAATGCCTTTCCCTTTGTAAAGCAAAGCAGCTGATGCTGTAAGCAATGCCAAGGGGGCCTCCAGCAGCAGCAGGAGCCTGAGCCGTGATGAGCAGGCTGAGCTGGAAGACGCCCTTGGCCGTGGCCCAGGTGGAGAAGCACAGTGCTCCTCCTCCCCCTGAGAGCAGGGATCAGTCCCTGCCATTGCACTGGCCCTCTCAGCCCCGCACACGTGCCCATCTTCCCGCAGCGGGCAAGGGCAGCAAGGACAGCAGTGCTCCCTCCTCAGGGGCCGGCGGGACACGGACAGCTGCCCAGAGGAGATGCTGCCCCTGGCTGAGCCCAGCCCAGGCCATGCAGGAGCCGGCCCAGAGCAGGGGCTGCTGCCTCGGGGCAGCTCCGTGCTGCAGCGGCCGGGCGGCAGCGGGACTCTCCCAGCTCAGCAAGGCTCCAGCCTCTGCACTCACACCGGCCCTCAGGGCCAGGGCAGCCACCACAACAAAGCTGCCAAAGCCCCAGCACCAGCCCTGACAAGCCATGGCAACAAGGCACGGCCACACCCAGCCCCTTCCAAGCCGGGGACCCCATTCAGGACACAGCAGGGTTGGCTCTGAGCTCAGACACACCCAGGTGCACATCAAGGCCCTTTTTGTGCCAGCAGCTGATGGGAGACACAGAGACAACTGGGCTCTGTTCTCAGCCCCCCCCAGGTCTTATCTGAGAGCACAGCACTGGCAGCTCTTCTGGGCAAGAAGCAGATTCAATGACTTGTGCTGCAGAATCACAGAGGACTTGATGTGTGTTCCTTGAGACTGATCTGAGCAGGGCTTGGGTCAATGGGCAGCATTCTAACAGTCATGGGAATGACTGGGAATCAGGGATGGAAAAGTGCCATGGATCTGAGGAATATACAGCAGAGGGGCTGGAGGCTTGCTCCGGAGAAATGTCTACAGTGCACTTTGATCTGATCAAGCCCCAGGCATGTGTCTCTTGGACACATCTTTCTAAGAGCAAAATGAGGATATTAAATACAGATTGTGATAAAATTATCTGTCCTTTCAACAGGGGCACAAAAAGAACACCTCTGGCTCTCTGTTTCTGTGTCACCTGATGTTCTTTCAAAGGAATTCTCATTGACAAATATAAAATATTATCAAAAAAACCCCCTGTAAATGTAGTAGTGGTAATAAGAACAGTCATAAAAATGACACCAGTAAGACACATGGGGGAGAAGAGCTGCTTCAGGATGGAGAAATAACTCTACCCAAAAATATCCAGATAAACCCAAACTAAAACCAAAAGCACAACCAAGAAACAAAATGCCAAAACCAAAGAAATTCTTTGAAGTTTTTTGCCCTGGTGATGGGTGAGAAGTCAGGAGTCTAAGGAGAATTTAGGAAGCTAACCATTCTATCCAGTTTGGCCACTAGCACACAGGACTTGCCCAGATCATTTCCTAGGTCACAGCCTTCTGCTGATGCAAGAACAAGCCCTGCTTCTGCCTTCAGCAGACAGGGAAGCTCAGGCAAACCCCAGCACGTCCAAGCTGCCCTCAGAGGCAGCAGGAACACCCAGAGCACTCTCTTGCTGCCTTGGAGCACAGCATTTCCTGTGGGGAGCCCTAAATGCCCCTGGGACACCCCAGTGAGGAGGATCATGTGGTCCAGCTGTGCTGACACGTGCACACAGTGCACTGTCCCTCAGAGAAGAAAGACACCAGACGTACTCAGGAGCTCCAGGGAGTCATCTTCCACCTCCTGTTGCTGAGCAGCAGCTGTGTCACTGCTGGACATGAACCAACTGCCCGGGCTCCACTTCTGAGCTGGGGCAGCAAAGGCTCCTTTAGGTGACACTGCTGCTGCTGGTGCTGCAGGTTCAACAGAAGAGCCTGTGGAGATCTGAGACAACAAAGGAGTTTGTGTCAGAAAAGTGGCTGGCAGAGATTAGCCCCAGATCCCGTTTCAAATGCAAGCCCTTAGGGAGGTGCTGTCAGCCACATGCAGGGCTCTGCCATGGGTTTTTTCTGATGTTCACTTCTCTAACTGGATGGGACAATCTCAAAGGTTGGTTTTACTCAAGTTCATGGCCAGATTAATTTTCCATTTCCTCCAAAATCCATTTGCATGGATTTTCTGAAGGATGACTGCCAAAATGACCATTCCATTTCTCTGAAAGAACTCTTTTCCCCCTCCAAGGGCTGCAGACACACTTGCAGCTCCTTGTTCAGACGTTCTACCTCCTCCCATGGAGTCCTCTTTTTCTCCACCACATTCAGAATGTGCCCAATGGGCAGCGCTTCTGCCTGGGACAGTTTCTGGTCCTCGCAGGAATCTCGGGGCTCCTCGCTGCCTGTCATTTCTTCCTCCAGCCCCTCGTCTGCTGTCCTGATCCTCGCCTGGGTTTCCTGCAGCTCTGCCTGAAGCTCCTCACCAAAGTTCTGTGAAGAGCAAGGGGGAGAAGGTTTCATGAGTGGAGTGGCTGCCACAGCTCCACTCACCTCATTTTGGAGAAGGCGCCTCAGCCAATAGATGTTCCAGTGGTAGTGAATTCTTCTCAAGTCTCTGGTGTTCCTCTTCTTCACTACCATGATATCCATGGGAAATACAGACAGCTCTGCTTGTGCCTCTGCCTCCATGTTCTGTAGACACAAATGCAGAGCAAGTGACTGTGAGATGCTGCCCCTATCAGAATCTCAGCAAGCTGGGGCCTACACAGGACAGCTCAAAGCCCATTTTCCAGGTGTCACTGGCTGAGGGGAATGGCTGGGTCCTGGCAGGACTCCAGCACTCAGCATCCTCAGCCAGCAACAGCAAGAGCTGGCTGCTCAGAAACTTGCAGCTCTGCCTTGCACTAAAGACAGCACCCTCCAGAACTGGCACTTACTGTCTGGAAAGCTGTGGTTGTGGTGTGACCACAGCTGGAGCCTGGTGGTCATTGGGCTCCTCTCTGGCCTCTTCTCCAGGAGCACAGGGAGGCAGAGGAGAATCTTCTCTTGGTTCTGAGCTCTGTGGACAGACAGGAGCGTGAGACACAGGCATTACCTCTCATTTATAACCTTCCTTCTGTTCAGCTCTAGAGCCAGCTCTACTAAGCACAAATCATCATCTTTGATAGCAATGAGATTCTAAGTCCCTCAGACTAAATTCAAATGGACAGATTCAACTGGACTGAAAATTGCTCTGAATTAGATAATCCCCCCTGTGGCTACTCTGGGCAGGCAACATTCTCTCTGCAAAACTGGGCTTTTAGTTCTTTTAAAGCTCTGTGATGGAGAATTAGGAAATAGCCAGTGATGCCTTTGCTCTTGCTGCTGCAGACATGGAAATGGATTTTCTTGCAGCCTACTCAGCTGGCCCTCTACTCTCTACTGCCCCAGGCCAAGCTCACAGCTTGCTGCACAATTCTTAAACACCAGGAACATCAAATGTTCCTTTCTCACTCACCTCTGGATCGGCCCCTCTGAATACCCGGCTCAGGTGACCTGCAGTGGGCAAGGGAAAATGAACCAGTTTCTTTGAGGAAACTGCAAACAACCAGAGCATTTTTAGAAGGTCTCCCAGCCCCCATTTTCCAAGTTGTGCTGCTTGACCCAGCAAAGGGAGGAAATGACAGACTCTGCTGCCACAGACTGTCCCATGGAGGGAACACAACCCCTGCAGGTTCCCTTGCAAATGCTGCCCGCACAGCCCTGGCCACAGACACCCCCTTTGGAGCTGAACGTGTTGGCAGGAGGAGCTTTACCCAAGTGACATCCAAATGGTCTGTTTCCAAATTAACTCAGTCACCAAGAAAGAGCAGGGAGACACAAAAGCCAGGTTAGGTGACACCCAGGGAAAACCTCTACTTACGTGCCAGGTTGGTCATAAAATAGGTTGAATAACCTATTTTATAAGCAGCGAAAACTGCAGCAGCAAGTTGCCCAATCATTTTGGGAACTGCTGTGCAGGTTTTCAAACTGCTTGAAAAACAAGAAAAAACAAGTCTTCTGACAATGAGCACTAGCCCACTGGCAAAAACCTCGCGCGCAGGAGGACACTCCTGTGCTGAGCGAGCCCAAGAGCCGCTCTGACACCCCTGAGGCCTCCCGTGCTCCAAGGCAACCTTGTGATGTCACCACGAGCACGTGGCAACCGTGCCCTGACATCACAAAGCAAAGGCTCTGTGCTGGTCTGTGAATTGGTGCAGGTGGATGGAGTGATGTTTGTGTAGGCCCAGGCTGCATTTTTCCCTGTGTCCCCCCTGGGCTGCCTTTTTCAGCTCTTGTTTTTCCCCCTGTGCCCCCTGTGTCCCCTGTGTCTGTGCTGGGTCCCAGCTGGCGGCCGGGCCGGGCGGAGCAGCAGTTCCAGCCCCGGGTGTCCCTGGAGCGCTGGGAGCTGCCGGTGGCCCCAGGCACTGTCCCCTGAGGAGCTGCTGAAGGACAGGGAGACACAGGGGGCTGAGGGGGCTGAGGAGGCGCTGACGCTGCAGGGACGGTGCCCTTGAGCTGCTGGGGGCACTGAGGGCTCTGGGGGAGCAGAGGGCCACGGGGGCACTCAGGGCACAGGGAAGTGGCACAGGCTGAGGGCGCTGGCGGCTCCAAGGCCCCGGGATGGCTCCGAAGGGATGGAGTGGGCTGAGAGGACTGTGAGGGGCTGAAGAAACTGAAGGGGGCCGGGGCTTTGCCCAGGGCACGCTGGGGCTCAGGGGATGGAGGGGCCAGCAGGGAGCACACAGGGCTCCGGGCCTGCAGCTCTGCCAGCCCTTGGAACCAATTGCAGAGGCTCCACTTTGGCCACAGCTGCCCTGCAGACCTTGAGCACAGGCGGGCACTGACAGGAGGCAGCAGGGAGAAGCTGAAGGCCACCAGCTCCAGCAGTGCCCAGGGAGCTGCTGCTGCCAGCCCAGAGCCCGGGTGAGGCCGCAGGGCCGCTCAGGCAGCCTGAGGCTGAGGGTGGCCTGGCCTTTGGCCCTGGCCTTTGGACAAACTTGTTCTTTCTCACCCTCCTGGGGAGGCGCTGCCATTTGCCCTGCCCTGACTGAAGGGCAGCTGCTGCCAAGGGAAACGGCCCCATCCTGGCTCAGTGTTCCCTTTGCTCCCCACGGGTCCCGTCTGCTGTCCCTGTCCAGGAGAGCTGCTCTGCACGGGAGGAAGAGACCCAGGGAGAGCCCGGGGACTTGGGCAGCTGCAATTCCTGCTGATGGACTTGGAGTTAGAGATGGTCACAGTGGCACTGAGAGTTAGAAGTTGATGGTTATTTATATAGCCTGATGTAGACTGGTATTTGTACAGGTATATATGTATGTCTATTGTTCTCTTGATGCATGTATATTGATGTGCTGACATCTGTATTTATACTGACAAACTTGTTCAGATGTATGGCTGTAGAGTTTGTTGATGGGGTTGTAAGGATTCTTATATTGGTACATTGGTATTTGTATACTTATAGATAGGTTCTGTGTGTATTTCTATATGCTTTACTTTATGTCATATGAAATATAAACTGCAGTTTTACATCTGTATATTGTACAATAATGTGGATATAAATATTTTAATATATCTTCAGTTATATGCTTACAGAATTCTGTTTCTTTAGTACTGGATCTAAGATCCTTTAGAGAGGGATACTGATATTTCTGTATTTGTATATAGGCTGTACAGTTGGAATAATATGTAATACATTAAATTGTTAAATTTCCATGGATATTTGTGTGTAGTGAGTGGTTGTAGAGGGTTTTAGTAAATTAGTTTTTTTAACTGAAAGTTATTATTGCATTTATTTACATAACACAACTGTAACAATAAACTAGTTTTCTAAACTTGGATATTTGTGTGTTTCTATACCGGCAGTGTGGATGTAGCAATTTAAAATATATTTCATTTTTAAACCAAAGTTGATTTTTCTGTATTTGTACATTAGTATTGCAGATGTCATGATCTGCAAGCAATTCAATGTTTCCACTAAAAGAAGTGTAGGTTTGTGCTGCCCAGAGCAATGAGCAGATGTAAAGGTGATGATGGGGGAGGATTTTGTCCATGGAATTCTCCAGCCATGCCCAGCACATGCCCCACTTGCACTCAGGCTGATGGAGGGGAGGGGACGGGAGGGGAGGAATAACTGTGATAACCCAGTCTGCCTTGCTGTGCACTGATACACTTTGTAGCAGTGACCATTAGAGGTAATGCCAGATTCTTATTTAGCATCATGACACGCTGCTGCTTCATTGCAAAACTGCCTCAGTGTGGAGAAAATCACCTTAATTTCTTGTCAGTTTAAGTAGACGTGTGAGAAACAGTTGCACGGATTAAAACAGGTTTTCTAACCTCGTCATCCAGAGGGAATTTTGTGTTGCTTTTTCTTCTTCATTGTATGCACAACATTGTTGAGTTGTTCTGTATCCTTCAGGGAGATATCCACTAGTGACTGAAAAAGAAAAGGAGGATTATGGCATTCACTCTCTTTTAACACATACTTGCACTAAGCTGTAGCTTCAGCTTAGTAAGGAAAAGGAGAGATTACCTTTAGTCCTGCAGTGTGGAATAAATGGTGTAGGAACAGCCACAATCCCAGCTGTAAGAACAGCGTGTTCTGGGCCTTAACAGGACATTGTGGACAAGAAAGCACCACAACCTTCATGATTCACCTCTTAGGTCAAACCAGAATGGTTCCTGGTGTCAAAGCAGCAGGTGATGGGAATAACAAATGTCCCTGGGCTGGGGCAGAAGCCTGAGAGTCAAAGGCTTGGGAAAAGAGAGCTGGCAAAGGCAGGCCGAGGTGCAGGCAGGCATTGGGCTGAAGGGAAGAGGCAGCTGGTGCTGCCAGCACGGGAAGGGACTCCAGGCACAGGAGCTGCCAGCGGCAGGAGCAGCTCCTGCTGTCACTGCCAGGGAAGGACTGGCAGCAGGCAGGAGCAGCGGGCACATTGCTGATGGACAGCTGGCAAGTTGGAGCGGCCAGCCCAGGAACAAGAGAGGTGCTGCTGCTTGGAAAAGTAGTTGATGGCATGGCTGGATCAGCCTCACCAAGGTCAGGCTGTTACAGTCCGGCCCATCATGCAAAATGCCTTCCAGCACCGAGTCCCCATGGCCCAAGCAGAAGCAGCAGCAGCAGCCCCAGTACAATGAATTCTATTCCTAAATCATCCAACCAGCCACAAACACGATGCTGTTCCTGTCTTTTTGCACCTCTCCTGGTCTAACCCAGTTGTGTGACAATGGTAATCATTTCTTACACAAGGCCTGTGCCTACAGCCTGTCTATTCTGTCTGGCAATGTCAGCAATGCTCTGGTATGTTTATATTATGTCTAGGACTTAGTTAACTTTGTACAAAGTAATGCTGCTGAACTTTAAATTGGACTTTGGGGCTCTTCTATCAACTAATACAGCCTCTTATTTGCTTAAGGCACTTCAGGCACTTAAAGCATATTTTTACTCACCTAAAACTAAAACTCACATTCCCACTTCATGTCTGTGTGACTTTATGGATCTCAGTTTCCCCGAGGGTTTCAAAGCAGCCCCTGCATTCTTTTCTGCCTCCAAGCCTGTGTGCACGGGGTCCTGGGAGATTTCTATCTGCTTTCCAACAGGGCTGGGACACGACTCCATGGGTCCCTTCTCTCCTCGTTCCCAGGTCTCCACAGGGTGCAGGTGGTTTCCAGCCCGGGGGTCCCGCGGGGTGTGGCCGAGGAGGGTCCCGGGGAATGCCCGGAGGGGATCCCGGGGAATTCCCGGGAATTCCGCCTCGCGCTCCCGCCGCGCTCCCTCGCGCCTTTCGGGATCTGCCCGGCGACCGGTGACGTCACGGCATGCTCGGGCTGCCATTGGAGGGTGGCAAAGAGGGGCCCCCAACCCGCCAATCCCGGGCGCCGCCATCCCTCCGGACCCCCATTCCCGGCCATGGGTTCCCCCTGCACCCCCTGACCCGGCACCGACAGCCCTGCGCCCCTTTCCCGGACATCCCGCCTCTCCCTGCCCCCAGAGCCCCCTTGGCCTTGGCCCACAGACCCCCTGGGCCCCTATTCCTGCCTTGCCCGGGACGCCCTGGGCCCCTCCTTTCCTCAGCGCCGGGGACACCCGGGACCCCCATTCCCAACCATCCCGGGTTTTCCCACCTTTGGATGGGAGTGGGGACACCGGGGACCCTTGGAGCTCCCTTTCCTAAGCACAGGAACCGCTTTAACCCAACCCATTCCACCCTTACCCACCCCCAGCCTCCCCTTTTCCCAGCCCTTGCTGTACAAGGAATTCCTGAATCTAAATTTGTCCAAGTCGCTGCACGTTTTATACAGGAAAAATTGGATGCAATCCCTGCCCAAGTGGAAAATGTGGCCAATCCAATAGTGGGGGCCAGGGGTGTCCCAGGAAGATCCAAGGCAGCAGAACCAGTGAGGATTGCACTCAAACCAGGAGCCACAGCAAAGGGAAGGCAAAAACAATTCCCTTGGAAATCAGACAACTGGAAGGGATTGGCACCTAAAACTAAAACATTCCTGCAGCACGGTCTGTTAGTGCAATGGGAGCCCAAATCCAACAGCCCAATTTCAGCCATTTAGAAAGCAGATGGGGAGAGTTATCCATTAGTACAAGATTGAAGAGCAATTAACAAAATACCGAGGACATAAACCCGATAGTGGCCAATCCCTGCACCCTTCTGACCACACTGACAGACGAATTAGGGGGGTTTGCTGTTGTAGGTGCCTTTTCCTGCATTCCTGGGCATGAAAACAGCCAGGAGCTCTTTGCTTTGGAGTGGGAAATTCCTGAGACAGGGAGGAAAACTCAGCTCACGTGGACAGTTTTATCACAAGATTACAAGAACAGCCCCACAATATTTGAAAACCAGCTAATAAAAGAATTAAAAGACTGGAAAAAACAAGAACCAGAAGGAATTATTCTTCAATATGCAGATGACATCCTGAGTGCAGCCAAAACTAGAGATGGTTGCACACGACTTACCCTAAGTTTATTACACTTTTTGGGAGGGAGTGAGTCCAAAGTTTCTAAAGACAAAGCACAGATGGCCAAGGGAGCAGGAGTTTACTGGGGCCTGGAGATCTCCCGTGGACACGGGCAGCTGAGCAAAGAAGGGAAAGAAGCCACCTGTGGACTCCCAGAGCCCCACACTGGGAGAGAGAGGCAGCTTTCCTGGGAATGGGGGGGTGGTGTCCTTTGTGGAGGGCTAATTATGGACTGCTGGAAAAACCCCGACATGGGGCAGGAAAAGCAGCTGAGAAAAGAATTATCCTGTGGGCTGAGAACATGTCAGGGTCCGCAAACATATGCGGGGAACTTGATGGTTCGTTTTGGAGATCTCAAAGCGCAAAAGACACAACAGGGGACAAACCAGTTTGCTTAAACAAAAAATGCACTTTTATTTAGTGCCCACAATGCGATAGTAGGGAGAGAAAATAGAGAATAGTGAGAAAGATAGAGAAAGAGGGGAAGGGGGATTATAGCTACCACGTGGAGAGTCGGAGGTCCTCAAGACGTAGAGATGCCCATAGACGCGATCTTCTCCAGTGGGGTGATCACAAAGGGTGCACGGGATCCGCAGAGTCTTTATAGGCTGGTCAGGAAAAGGACCAAGGCGAGTGGAACGGAGCCAAAGAGGGCACAGGGCCAAGGCAGGCACCTGCGTCAAAGTTGGGTGCTCAGGAACAAGCGGCAAGCTGTACCCTTCCAGCACGGTCAGTATAGTCAGCTCAGTCCACTGTAACCAGCTACTATTGTTCTTGCATTCCGTTCTCGTGGAGATGCGTATCAGTCCTCGGCAGGCGCCCCACCTCAGCCAGGCCAGGGGCTCTCCCCAGTCTCTCCGGGGGTCTTGGTCTTCAACCATCGGAGACAGTTGTGAGGCATAACACATCCTTGGACAGACTCTGACAGGGGCGGGGTCGGGGCAGGATAAGGGGGCGCGGGGGGTCCCCGGGCCGGGGAAGGAGCTGCGGGGGGGTCCCGGTGCCCGGGAATGGGGATTCCAGGGGCTCCCGGGGGGGCTCCCCAAAGCCCCTCCCAGAGGGGAGCAGGAGCCGGCTCAGGAGCTGTGGGGAGAGAAAAGGGGCCGAGCCCAGCACGGGGGGACACGGGGGAGTCCCAGGTGCTCCGAGGGGGGGACACGAGCCCCGAGGACCCCCTCACCTTCTCCCGCAGGGGAGGCCGAGCCCCAGCCCCGGCAGACGGAGCCAAGAAGGAGCCCCTGAGCCTCAGAGAACACTGGACCCAGCAGGACCAGAACTGAGGAACAGGGATCAGAGTGGGAGCAACTGGGTTATACTGGGATTAGACTGAGAGTGACTGGGATCATACTGGTGGAAACTGGAACCTCACTGGGACAAGTGGATGTGGCTGGGAATGACCATGAGTGTGCTGAGGGTAACTGGGATATACTGGGAGTGTCTGTGACCATACTGGGAGTGACTGGGAACACACTGGGAGCCACTGGGGTAACTGGGTCTACACTGGGGGAACTGGGATCCATGGACTCTCCATTGGACAGGAGGTCCCAGCTGGAAACCACCTGCACTGTGTGGAGACCTGGGAAGGAGGAGAGAAGGGACCCATGGAGTCGTGTCCCAGCCCTGTTGGAAAGCAGATAGAAATCTCCCAGGACCCCGTGCACACAGGCTTAGAGGCAGAAAAGAATGCAGGGGCTGCTTTGAAACCCTCGGGGAAACTGAGATCCATAAAGTCACACAGACATGAAGTGGGAATGTGAGTTTTAGTTTTAGGTGAGTAAAAATATGCCTTTAGTGCCTTAAGTGCCTGAAGTAAAGAAGAGGCTGTATTAGTTGATAGAAAAGCCCTAAAGTCCAGTTTAAAGTTCAGTAGCATTACTTTGTACAAAGTTAACTAAGTCCTAGATATAATATAAACATAACAGAGCACTGCTGACATTGCTAGACAGAATAGACAGGCTGTAGGCACAGGCCTTGTGTAAGAAATGATTACCATTGTCACACAACTGGGTTAGACCAGGAGAGGTGCAAAAAGACAGGAACAGCATCGTGTTTGTGGCTGGTTGGATGATTCAGGAATAGAATTCATTGTACTGGGGCTGCTGCTGCTGCTTCTGCTTGGGCCATGGGGACACTGTGCTGGAAGGCATTTTGCATGATGGGCCGGACTGTAACAGCCTGACCTTGGTGAGGCTGATCCAGCCATGCCATCAACTACTTTTCCAAGCAGCAGCACCTCTCTTGTTCCTGGGCTGGCCGCTCCAACTTGCCAGCTGTCCATCAGCAATGTGCCCGCTGCTCCTGCCTGCTGCCAGTCCTTCCCTGGCAGTGACAGCAGGAGCTGCTCCTGCCGCCGGCAGCTCCTGTGCCTGGAGTCCCTTCCCGTGCTGGCAGCACCAGCTGCCTCTTGCCTTCAGCCCAATGCCTGCCTGCACCTCGGCCTGCCTTTGCCAGCTCTCTTTTCCCAAGCCTTTGACTCTCAGGCTTCTGCCCCAGCCCAGGGACATTTGTTATTCCCATCACCTGCTGCTTTGACACCAGGAACCATTCTGGTTTGACCTAAGAGGTGAATCATGAAGATTGTGGTGCTTTCTTGTCCACAATGTCCTGTTAAGGCCAAGAACACGCTGTTCTTACAGCTGGGATTGTGGCTGTTCCTACACCATTTATTCCACACTGTAGGACTAAAGAAAATCTCTCCTTTTCCTTCCTAAGTTGAAGCTACAGCTTAGTGCAAGTATGTGCTAAAAGAGAATGAATGCCATAATCCTCCTTTTCTTTTTCAGTCACTAGTGGATAGTTCCCTGAAGGATACAGAACAACTCAACAATGTTGTGCATACAATGAAGAAGAAAAAGCAACACAAAATTCCCTCTGGATGACGAGGTTAGAAAACCTGTTTTAATCTGTGTCACTGTTTCTCACCACATCTACTTAAACTGACAGGAAATTAAGCTGATTTTCTCCACATTGAGGCAGTTTTGCAATGAAGCAGCAGCGTGTCATGATGCTAAATAAGAATCTGGCCTTACCTCTAATGGTCACTGCTACAAAGTGTATCAGTGCACAGCAAGGCACACTGGGTTATCACAGTTATTCCTCCCCTCCCCTCCTTCAGCCTGAGTGCGAATGGGGCATGTGCTGGGCCTAGATGGAGAATTCCATGGACAAAATCTTCCCCCATCATCACCTTTACATCTGCTCATTGCTCTGGGCAGCACACATCTACATTTCTTGTAGTGGAAACATTGAATTCATGGCAGATCCCTATATCTGCAATACCAGTGTAGAAACACAAAAATCAACTTAGGTTTTAAAATTATATTTATTTTGAATTGCTACAGCTGCACTGCCAGTAGAGAAACATACAAATATCAATTAAAGCTTAGAAATCTAGTTTATTGTTTCAATTGAGTTATGTAAATAGATACAAATATAAACTTGTTAAAAAACCTAATTTCTCGCAGCCCTCTAAAACAACTCACTACACACAAATATCAATTGAAGTTCAACAATTTAATTCATTACATATTACTACAACTATACAGCCCATATACAAATACAAAAATATCAGTATCCCTCTCTAAAGAATCCCAGACCCAGTACTAAAGAAATAGAAGTCTAGAACCAGACAGCTCAATACATATTTAAATACCTTTAAATACATAAACATACAATAGACAGATGTAAATCTATAATTTATTTCATATGACATAAAGCAAGCCATATATAAATACACACATAACAAACCTATCCATAAATACAAATATCAATGTTCCAGTATAAGAATCCTTACAACCCCATCAACAAAACTATACAGCCATACATCTGAACAAGTTTGTCAGTATAAATACAGATGTCAGCACATCAATATACATGCATCAAGAGAACAATAGACATACATATATACCTGTACAAATACCAGTCTACATCAGGCTATATAAATAACCATCAACTTCTAACTCTCAGTGCCACTGTGACCATCTCTAACTCCAAGTCCATCAGCAGGAATTGCAGCTGCCCAAGTCCCCGGGCTCTCCCTGGGTCTCTTCCTCCCGTGCAGAGCAGCTCTCCTGGACAGGGACAGCAGACGGGACCCGTGGGGAGCAAAGGGAACACTGAGTCAGGATGGGGCCGTTTCCCTTGGCAGCAGCTGCCCTTCAGTCAGGGCAGGGCAAATGGCAGCGCCTCCCCAGGAGGGTGAGAAAGAACAAGTTTGTCCAAAGGCCAGGGCCAAAGGCCAGGCCACCCTCAGCCTCAGGCTGCCTGAGCGGCCCTGCGGCCTCACCCGGGCTCTGGGCTGGCAGCAGCAGCTCCCTGGGCACTGCTGGAGCTGGTGGCCTTCAGCTTCTCCCTGCTGCCTCCTGTCAGTGCCCGCCTGTGCTCAAGGTCTGCAGGGCAGCTGTGGCCAAAGTGGAGCCTCTGCAATTGGTTCCAAGGGCTGGCAGAGCTGCAGGCCCGGAGCCCTGTGTGCTCCCTGCTGGCCCCTCCATCCCCTGAGCCCCAGCGTGCCCTGGGCAAAGCCCCGGCCCCCTTCAGTTTCTCCAGCCCCTCACAGTCCTCTCAGCCCACTCCATCCCTTCGGAGCCATCCCGGGGCCTTGGAGCCGCCAGCGCCCTCAGCCTGTGCCACTTCCCTGTGCCCTGAGTGCCCCCGTGGCCCTCTGCTCCCCCAGAGCCCTCAGTGCCCCCAGCAGCTCAAGGGCACCGTCCCTGCAGCGTCAGCGCCTCCTCAGCCCCCTCAGCCCCCTGTGTCTCCCTGTCCTTCAGCAGCTCCTCAGGGGACAGTGCCTGGGGCCACCGGCAGCTCCCAGCGCTCCAGGGACACCCGGGGCTGGAACTGCTGCTCCGCCCGGCCCGGCCGCCAGCTGGGACCCAGCACAGACACAGGGGACGCAGGGGGCACAGGGGGAAAAACAAGAGCTGAAAAAGGCAGCCCAGGGGGGACACAGGGAAAAATGCAGCCTGGGCCTACACAAACATCACTCCATCCACCTGCACCAATTCACAGACCAGCACAGAGCCTTTGCTTTGTGATGTCAGGGCACGGTTGCCACGTGCTCGTGGTGACATCACAAGGTTGCCTTGGAGCACGGGAGGCCTCAGGGGTGTCAGAGCGGCTCTTGAGCTCGTTCGGTGCAGGAGTTCGCTCCTGCGCTCAAGGCTTTTGTCAGCGAGCAAAGGCTCATTGACAAGAGACTTTTTTTTTTCTTGTTTTTCAGCAGTTTGAAAACTTGCGCAGCAGTTCCCACAATGATTGGGCAACTTGCTGCTGCAGTTTTCGCTGCTTATAAAATAGGTTATTCAACCTATTTCCTGAGTAACCTGACAGGTAAGTAGAGGTTTTCCCTGGGTGTCACCTAACCTGGCTTTTGTGAAACAGAAAGACCATTTGGATGCCACTTGGGTAAAGCTCCTCCTGCCAACACGTTCAGCTCAAAAAGGGGTGTCTGTGGCCAGGGCTGTGGGGCAGCATTTGCAAGGGAACCTGCAGGGGTTGTGTTCCCTCCATGGGACAGTCTGTGGCAGCAGAGTCTGTCATTTCCTCCCTTTGCTGGGTCAAGCAGCACAACTTGGAAAATGTGGACTGGGACACCTTCTAAAAATGCTCTGGTTGTTTCCAGTTTCCTCAAAGAATCTGGTTCATTTTCCCTTGCCCACTGCAGGTCACCTGAGCCGGGTATTCAGAGGGGCCGATCCAGAGGTGAGTGAGAAAGGAACATTTGATGTTGCTGGTGTTTAAGAATTGTGCAGCAAGCTGTGAGCTGGGCCTGGGGCAGTAGAGAGTAGAGGGCCAGCTGAGTAGGCTGCAAGAAAATCCATTTCCATGTCTGCAGCAGCAAGAGCAAAGGCATCACTGACTATTTCCTAATTGTGCATTGCAGAGCTTTAAATGAACTAAAAGCCCAGTTTTGCAGAGAGAATGTTGCCTGCCCAGAGTAGCCAGGGGGGATTATCTAATTCAGAGCAATTTGCAGTCCACTTGAATCAGCCCATTTGAATTTAGTCTGAGCAACTTAGAATCCCATTGCTATCAAAGAAATTTGTGCTTAGTAGAGCTGGCTCTAGAGCTGAACAGAAGGAAGGTTATAAATGAGAGGTAATGCCTGTGTCTCACTCTCCTGTCTGTCCACAGAGCACAGAACCAAGAGATTCTCCTCTGGCTCCCTGTGCTCCTGGAGAAGAGGCCAGAGAGGAGGCAAATGACCACCAGGCTCCAGCTGTGGTCACACCACAACCACAGCTTTCCCAGACAGTAAGTGCCAGTTCTGGAGGGTGCTGTCTTTAGTGCAAGGCAGAGCTGCAAGTTTCTGAGCAGCCAGCTCTTGCTGTTGGTGGCTGAGGATGCTGAGTGCTGGAGTCCTGCCAGGAGCCAGCCATTCCCCTCAGCCAGTGACCCCTGGAAAATGGGCTTTGAGCTGTCCTGTTTAGGCCCCAGCTTGCTGGGATTCTGCTAGGGGCAGCATCTCACAGTCATTTGCTCTTCATTTGTGTCTACAGAACATGGAGGCAGAGGCACAAGCTGAGCTGTCCCTATTTCCAAGAGACATCATGAGAGTGAAGAAGAGGAACACCAAAGAGATGAGAAGAATTCAATATCACTGGAATATCTATCATCTCAGGCACAATCTCCAAAACCAGGTGAGTGGAGGAGTGGCAGCCACTCCACTCATGAAAGTGCCTCTTCCTTATTCTCCACAGAACGTTGGTGAGGAGCTGCAGGCAGAGCTGCCGGAAAGCCAGGCGAGGATCAGGACAACGGATGAGAGGCTGGAGGAAGAATTTAAGATTCCAGGAGAAAGAGAAGAGAGGATTCATCTTCCTGAGGAGCAAGAGGCTCTAGAAGAACCAGTGAGTGAAAGAGCCATAGCCACTGCAGTCACCAACCTGGTGCTTTCTGCCCTTCTTGCTTTTCTCCAGCAGAGCAGCAGGGGCTGGGGTGATGCCTCTGAGTGCCCTCCTGCTCCAGTGTCTGTCACAGCCACTCTGAAGGACACTCCCTGATGGGCTGAATCTCAGCTGCTGCCCTGGACAGGGGACTAGTGCTTTGGCCTTTTGGCCAGCAGTCATGGGAAGGCATTCCTGCTGGCCTCTTCCTGCTCTCCTTGTTTCTTGAGGGGTTCTTGCAGGTGAACACGGTGACCCAGCTGGATCTTGAAAGAAGCTGTCTGTATCCCTTGTGAATCTGGTCTCTCCCTTTCCTCACAGTCCATGACTCTTGGCTGACAGGGACAAGCTGCACTCTCTGACTGCTTTGTTCTCTTTGACTCCAGGTGGGAGTGTTGACATCTCGCCTGGCAGCCTGCAGAGATTTCCATCAAGGGACTGGCAGCGAGGAGCCCCGAGATTCCTGCGAGGACCAGAAACTGTCCCAGGCAGAAGCGCTGCCGGTTGGGCACGTTCTGAATGTGGTGAAACGAAAGAGGACTCCATGGGAGGAGGTAGAACATCTGAACAAAGAGCTGCAAGTGTGTCTGCAGCCCTTGGAGAAGGAAAAGAGTTCTTTCAGAGGAATGGAATGGTCATTTTGGCAGTCATCCTTCAGAAAATCCATGCAAATGGATTTTGGAGGAAGTGGAAAATGAATCTGGTCATGAACTTGAGTAAAACCAGCCTTTGGGATTGTCCCATCCAGTTAGAGAAGTGAACATCAGAAAAAACCCATGTCAGAGCCCTGCATGTGGCTGACAGCACCTCCCTAAGGGCTTGCATTTGAAATGGGATCTGGGGCTAATCTCTGCCAGCCACTTTTCTGACACAAACTCCTTTGTTGTCTCAGATCTCCAGAGGCTCTTCTGTTGAACCTGCAGCAGCAGCAGCAGCAGCAGCAGCAGTGTCACCTAAAGGAGCCTTTGCTGCCCCAGCTCAGAAGTGGAGCCCGGGCAGTTGGTTCCTCTCCAGCAGTGACACAGCTGCTGCTCAGCAACAGGAGGTGGAGGATGACTCCCTGGAGCTCCTGAGTATGTCTGGTGTCTTTCTTCTCTGAGGGACAGTGCACTGTGTGCACGTGTCAGCACAGCTGGACCACATGATCCTCCTCACTGGGGTGTCCCAGGGGCATTTAGGGCTCCCCACAGGAAATGCTGTGCTCCAAGGCAGCAAGAGAGTGCTCTGGGTGTTCCTGCTGCCTCTGAGGGCAGCTTGGACGTGCTGGGCTTTGCCTGAGCTTCCCTGTCTGTGGGGCAGAAGCAGGGCTTGTTCTTGCATCAGCAGAAGGCTGTGACCTAGGAAATGATCTGGGCAAGTCCTGTGTGCTAGTGGCCAAACTAGATAGAATGGTTAGCTTCCTAAATTCTCCTTAGACTCCTGACTTCTCACCCATCACCAGGGCAAAAAACTTCAGCGAATTTCTTTGGTTTTGGCATTTTGTTTCTTGCTTGTGGTTTTTGTTTTAGTTTGGGTACAGTTTTTTCTGGATTTTTTTGAGTAGAGTTTTTTTCTCTGTCCTGAAGGAGATGTTCTGCCACATGTCTCTTACTGGTGTAATTTTTATGACTGTTCTTATTACCACTACTATATCTACACGTTTGGGTTTTTGTTGTTGTAGTTTTTTGGGGGTTCTTTGTTTTTTAATAATATTATATTTTTGTCAGTGAGAACTCATTTGAAAGAACATCAGGTGACACACAAAGAGAGAGCCAGAGGTGTTCTTTTTGTGCCCACAATGAAAAGACAGATAATTTTATCACAATCTGTATTTAATATCCTAGTTTTGTTCTTAGAAAGATGTGTCCAAGAAACACATCCCTGGGGCTTGATCAGATCAAAGTGCACTGTAGGCATTTCTCAGGAGCAAGCCTCCAGCCCCTCTGCTGTATATTCCTCAGATCCATGGCACTTTTCCATCCCTGATTCCCAGTCATTCCCATGACTGTTAGAATGCTGCCCATTGACCCAAGCCCTGCTCAGATCAGTCTCGAGGAACACACATCAAGCCCTCTGTGATTCTGCAGCACAAGTCATTGAATCTGCTTCTTGCCCAGAAGAGCTGCCAGTGCTGTGCTCTCAGATAAGACCTGGGGGGGCTGAGAACAGAGCCCAGTTGACTCTGTGTCTCCCATCAGCTGTTGGCACAAAAATGGCCTTGATGTGCACCTGGGTGTGTCTGAGCTCAGAGCCAATCCTGCTGTGTCCTGAATGGGGTCCCCGGCTTGGAAGGGGCTGGGTGTGGCCGTGCCTTGTTGCCATGGCTTGTCAGGGCTGGTGCTGGGGCTTTGGCAGCTTTGTTGTGGTGGCTGCCCTGGCCCTGAGGGCCGGTGTGAGTGCAGAGGCTGGAGCCTTGCTGAGCTGGGAGAGTCCCGCTGCCGCCCGGCCGCTGCAGCGCGGAGCTGCCCCGAGGCAGCAGCCCCTGCTCTGGGCCGGCTCCTGCATGGCCTGGGCTGGGCTCAGCCAGGGGCAGCATCTCCTCTGGGCAGCTGTCCGTGTCCCGCCGGCCCCTGAGGAGGGAGCACTGCTGTCCTTGCTGCCCTTGCCCGCTGCGGGAAGATGGGCACGTGTGCGGGGCTGAGAGGGCCAGTGCAATGGCAGGGACTGATCCCTGCTCTCAGGGGGAGGAGGAGCACTGTGCTTCTCCACCTGGCCCACGGCCAAGGGCGTCTTCCAGCTCAGCCTGCTCATCACGGCTCAGGCTCCTGCTGCTGCTGGAGGCCCCCTTGGCATTGCTTAGAGCATCAGCTGCTTTGCTTTACAAAGGGAAAGGCATTCTCTTGGCCAACTGCTGCAAGTGGAGAAGGTGCCCTCCTCTCTTGGGAATGCATCTCCCTCTGCTTTGTTTTCTGTCAAGAGATCTCTTCAAAGGCCTGTGGAAAATCAGGCTCTGTGCTGGCCTGCTTGTACAGCAGAGCTGCCTGTCTTGTTGTGCTTGTTGGTGTTCCCCAGCTGAGCACAAAGGACTCAGAAGGCCAGACTGTACAGCCCCAGTGGGGCTGCCTTTTGTATCTCTTGCATGGTGGGATCTCTGCTTTCAAGTGAGCATCTTGCATTTTGTTTCCTTCAGGGAAAATGGTGAATGTGGAAAATCCCCGCAGGAAATACATTGAACTGGAAAATGTTGGCAGAGGGTGAGTCCAACCACAGTTTCTTCTCCACAGTCATGGGGCAGGTGATTTGCTGCTGGAATATCTACCAAGTGTGAAGTCAGGCACGCTGCAAACATATTCAGACACTGGGTTAGTCTTCCCCATGTCTCAGTACCAGCCAGAATTTGTAAGTGTGCTCAGGAGGCATTGTCAAAGACACTTGTATTTCATTGCCACAAACAGCAACCTACCCCCAAGCACAGCAGTGAGATAACAGTTCTCAGGAACATTTCTTGCCAAGTGTTTGCTGAAGGAAATAGTCTGTGCTCAGGAGAAAAAATGCCCAGTTTAGAAACTGAAACTCGAGATCAAAGAATCACCTGGCCTTATGAGCTGAGGCAATAAAGGCCAGTGCTTCAGGAACAGGTCCAGTGCCCATGCACTGGAGAGGAAAATGCATCATCTGCCTTCTGGCAGACACTTCCTGCCTGCTGCAGGTTTGAGGCATTTCCAGCAGACATCTCCTGTCTGGGCTGGCTTTCACTCCAAGATCTAAATGGCTTCTCCTTTCTTTGCTGCTCTTTTGTTTCTAGGGGTTTTGGAGATGTTTGCAGAGCAGTCGACACTGCCACAGGAGGAGAGGTAAATGTCAACAGCCCCTGCAGATCCTGCTGCTCTCCAGGGCTTTCCTCTCTTGTGTCAGCTGGGGCTGGAGTTGTGGCTAGAGCTGTGCTGCAAAGGCACAAGAAGCACAGACTGGTGCCAGCCTGCCAAGTGCATTTGGGACAGTCTTTGTCCTGCTCAGCTGCCAGGAGGAAGGCAAGGAGGGCAGCGGTTCCTTTCAGAGACGGACGCTCTCCCTGGCTCTCAATTGCTCCAACAAAGTGGTGCTGCCTTAGAGCATCTCACTGCTCTCTGGGCCAACAGCTTCAGAGTGCTGAATTCTCGTTTCTGGCTGCCAGCAAATCCATCTGAATGTTCCTGGCAGTTCCTCAGCCACCTGCAGTGCTGCCCTTGGGAAGTGCACGTAGGGAGAGATCTGCAAGGCCTCCCTAAAAGCCCCAAGCCCTGCCTGTAGCCCAAGATGTATCCACAGAGTACCAAGGCACGCTTTACTTCTTCTGAAGTGCAGACAGAGAAACAGAGAGTGTGCTCAGAGCTTTGGGGGTGATAGCTGAGACATGATTGCTGACAAGTGGACAAGGCAAAATGTCAGTGGCCACGTGTCCTGTAAGTGGCCCCCAAAGGAGCAGAGAAATGAGCTGTTGGAATGTCAGTTCCTAATTTCTCCTTTGTCTAATCCCAAGGCACTTTGGCAAGGCTCACCCGTGTCATTGCTAAATCATTCATCCCATGTGTGCTGTGGTCTCGTGCCACCAACTTCTAAAGTTGCTGATTTTCAATGTCATTCTAGGTGGCCATCAAGAAAATCAACCTTCAAGGACTCATGATTGAAGACATTCTAACAGAAATCAGAGTCCTGAAGATGAATACGAATCCTTATATTGTAAATTATTTAGACAGGTGAGTGATCATGGTTTCATCCCATGAGGGTTTGTTTCCATACTAAAAGCATGCAAGGTTAAAAACCCACTTTGGACACGGGCAGAAAAGAAAGCTGGTAATTACTGGGTAATTATTATTTCTCTACTCATCTCCAATGGATGGGAAGAGAGTGTATTTTGTCTGCATGACTCTTCCCTGGCTTTCAAATACATAGTTGAAAAACTGTTCAAAAACCCGCATCAACCCTGCCATACTAAGTCAATACCCTGTAAGCTCACTGGCTCCATGTTGTCTCAGGATTGATTTTTAAGGTTTCTTTAATGTTGATGAAGCATCCTAGAGAGGATTTCCCTTGGATTGTTGCCCCTCTTTTCCATGGCTGCCCATTCCAGGAACACTAGGTGCTTATTTCCAGAAATACCCCGTGTGACAGGTTTTTCATCTTGGCTGTTAATAAACTGCACTTTTTGCCTGCTGGCCATCTAAAACATCTCCTTTTTCACGGATGTGCTGTTCTCCTTGAGACTGCACAGACTGCAAACAATGCCCAGCCTGGAGGGAATGTCTATTCCTTTCATTCTGTCCTTGTCACAAAGGGATCCAGAAACAAGAATCAAGCCAAGAAACCAACGTTTGCATAGTCATCTGCATGGCCTTGTTCCCTTCTTTCAGCTACCTTGTGCATGAAGAACTCTGGCTGGTGATGGAGTTCATGGATGGAGGCACTCTGTTCGACGCTGTCAAGGTGTTTGAGATGACAGAAGATGAGATAGCGATTGTCAGTCGGGAGGTCAGTCAGGGATCCCAGCTGTGCTTCCCAGGGCTGGGGCAGGACTGTCTGGGAAAGGGGCTCAGAACAGGAGCCATTCCATGGGCCAGGCTTTGTTTCTGTGTCACTGGAATGCTCTGGGCAAGCAAGAGCATCCCACATGAACTGCCTGCCAGTGCCCCTGCACTTACTGCACTCTGTTCTTGTCCTCTTCTCTCCTGCTCTTGCATTCTCACTCTGGCTCTTGTATTTCCTCTTCTCCATCTTACCTCTCTAAACTTTGGCCTGCACTGCATTCCTTGCCTGTCAAAGCAAAGGTGGTGATGGCAGCATTTGAAAGGAACAGCAAAGAAAAAAGAGAGACTCATTTCTCTCAGTGCTCAGCTGAAAAGGTTGGCAGTGCAGCCAAAATGCTCTTGACTTGTGAGCACCTCCACTGCAGCAGCATCATCCTGGCTGGTTTGCAGGGCAGAGTCTACACCAGCAGTTGCTGTTGCTCTTTGACAAGCTGACCTGCCTTTCTTTAGAAGGGTGCTGCTCTGCTGGTGTTGGAGCAGCAAGCTCTTCCTCTCAATGGCACTGTGTTCTGCCATTCCTCCCCATTCCCCTGGAGAGGGAATCTTGGAGAGCTGTTTCCTTTCTTGTGTGATGAAATCCCATCCCTGATTTTTGCCCTCCTGTTGCTGGTTTCTCTCTCAGTGCCTCCAAGGACTGAATTACCTCCACTCCCACCACGTGATGCACCGAGACTTGAAGAGCCCCAACATCCTCCTCAGGACCGATGGCTCTGTCAAGCTGGGTCAGTATATTCTTGGTCAGGTGCAGCATTCCAGGGATAGGGGGGTGTGGGGCTGCTTTGGAGTGACTGCCAGCTCCCCAAAAATGGTGCTGGTGGCAGTGCAGGGAGCCCTGCTGTGAGCTGACCACACGGTTGCAACGTGCACAGAGCTATGGCAGGGAACAAGCAGTCCAGAGTGGCACTGCTCTGTGTGTGTCCCTTCCAGAGAGAGGGAGCTACAAGTCTAAAGCTTCAGGGCAACAAAAGCCACTGCTGGAGGCAGTGTAAAAAATGTGGGGATTTTGGAAGTAGCCAATGCCATATTTCCTTGGCTAAAGTCTTGAGGAAACAGAGCAGGGACTGTTGCAGGAGATTCAATGGCACATTCTCCAACTTCTACTGGGCAATTCTTTTGCTTGCTTTCCTAATTGCACAGGATTCAAATCAAAACAGTCTTTTGCTTTCTCCCCAGCTGATTTTGGCGTGTCTGCTTTACTCACCCCTGAGCAGAGTAGACGGAGCTCAGAGGTCGGCAGTTACTGGTGGAGAGCACCTGAGCTGGTGAAAGGTCACCCATATGGCCCCAAAATTGACATCTGGGCATTTGGGATCGTGGCCATTGAAATGGTGGAAGGAGAACCTCCCTACTCTAATGAAACTCCTCGCTCGGTAAGGTGTAAATACTCTCTGATCCTGCTGTCTTTCTCCCCCAGCCCACCTTCTGTGTGCCATTGGACAAAATCCCATTGCCATCTGCTGGAACTACTTCCACCACGGTCCCTTTCTGAAAATGTCCCTGCAGCACATCAGCATCTGCTGGAGTTTTGGTTGCATCACTGGGGGAACTCAAGCCTTACCCCAGGCAAACAATCTCCCTTCTCAGGCAACATTTGGCTTTGGCTTAGAAGTTGTTCCAGCTCTTTTGGCCACATAGATGGCCCCACTAACAGGAAACAACCATCTTAGAGCTGCTGTTCCCTTTCCTGAAATGAAGGGAAGAAACCTAAAACCAACCAAGTTTCTGAAAGAGTGGTTTGGAGACAAAGAACCAAGCAAAAAGCTTGATGAATTTTGTTTGATGGCAGCTGTGCTTTAGGGACCAACAAGCACTGCAGAGATGCTTTGCATGTAATAATCCTTGGAAATAGTAGAGTGAGTTAGTAGAGCAAAGTCCCTCTTCCAAATAGCCTGCCAAGCTGGTCAGGTGAATCCTCAGAGAAGCAAAGGTGCTTTTGCTGATGTAGTTTCCACTAACAAGGTCAGTCAATGAAATCAGCTGCCAAGGCAAGATCTGCTGCGTGTTGGAAAAGCTGTGGCTGCATCGGGCTTTGGGTTTTTGCTGGTCCAGGAAAGTCCTCTCTGCCTCTGTGCCACGGCAGAAACTGCCACTGCAGAGTGCAGCTTGAACAATGGGATGTGGGAGAGCAGTTCCAGAGGTGAAAGAAGCAGCTGAGAGACTGGTGTTTCCTTTTTCTCCAGGCTCAGCTCCTGATAGCCACCAAAGGGACCCCAGAGCTGCAGCAGCCCAAGCTCCTCTCCCCTTTGCTGCGGGACTTCCTGAGCTGCTGCCTGCAGACAGACGAGGCGCGGCGCTGGTCTGCCCAGGAGCTGCTGCAGGTAAAATGCCAAGGGGCTGCAGGGAAACAGTGTCCCAGGGATGGGCTCCTCCTCCACTCAAGTGCAAGGCAGCAGATGAGCCCCCTCCTCCTCACCTCCACTCTTGGTGCTGTTCAAATGCAAACAGCCAGGAGTCCCAGACTGGGCTGGGCTGGCAGGGACCTGGAAAGCTCATCTGGTCCAAGTGTCCTGCAGTGAGCAGGGGCATCTTGAAAGAGATCAGGATGCTCAGACCTGAAATCTTTCCAGGGCTGGGGCACTTAGCAGCTCTTGCAGCAAACTCTGCCACTGCTGCCTGTTGGTTCTTAGTCCTACTCTGACTCAATCCCTTTTCCATTTAAAAAACATTCCCCTGCTTTTGTGGCTCTAACCTTGAAAAGTATTGGCTTATTGTTGGGTTTTGTTTCCTTTGTGCAGCATCCATTTGTAACTCTCACCAAGCCGACCTCCAGCCTGGTGCCACTGATCATGACGGTGAAGGCGTGGAAGGACAGGAGAAGAAGGATGAGACAGCAACATTAGAACAGATTGGCCCATCACCAGTCCAGAGAAAAAATTTAGACTAGGGTTCTAGTTAGGATTCTAGTTAAGATTGTTCCGTAGTATTGTAGCGTAAGATAGAAGCCTATGATATTAGCATTGATTGTAAACAAATAAAGTTTGTGAAATCTCAACTCCTTTCAAAGATTGCCCTCCTTCTGAGCCTTTCAGAAAGCTCAACATTTCCTTCCGAACTTAAGAGGTGGAAAATGATATTGAGGGCTTCTTAGGTATGGTTGGAAAGTAGGGAAGGCTCTTCTTCAGTCATCCTCTCCAGACCACAGGGCCTTTGGAATGTGGCCCACTGGCTGGGTTTTACCCAGCTGTGGCACTTGTGTTTGAGGCAGAAAGGGCAGTGGCATTTGCAGGCAGAACCAAAGGACGAGTGGGGCAGCCCAAACACCCTGTGCATCTGCAGGCCTTGAGCTCTGACTGGAGAGCATTTGAGTACCTGCCACTTGGATTTGTATCCCTAAGTGCAGTCTCTGTGTGTGGAGGAGAGTTTTGCCCCAGTGAGAAAGCAGCAAGGTCAGGGAGGCTGCTGGGAAAGGCGCAGAGCTGGTGCAGAGCTGTCAGCGGGCGCCAGGTGAGAGCAGGCCCCGCCTTGGCCAGGCTGGAGCCCCAGCAGAGCCCTGGCAGAGCCCGGAGCAGCCTGAGCCTGGGCAGGGGCAGGCTGGAAGGAGGCCCTTGGAGCTGCAAGAGGCAGCAGCCCGGCCCTGGGGGCCTCTTGGTGGCCGTGGGCGAATGCTGCGCTCTCAGAGCCCAGCTGGCAGCCGGCTGCTCCCGAGGGGAAGCGCAGCCGTGCCGGGCACAGCACAGACTGGTGGCATTGGCCGCCCGCAGTCTGCACAGGAGGAGAGAAAGGCACAGCACAGCCCAGGGCTGCAGGCCTGCCTGAGGATTCCTACTCTTGTGCCGGCTGCCCTGGCACTCCTGGCAAAGGTGAGCAGTGTGTGCAGCACTCTGGGCACAGGGAGGGAGCCGGGCTGCTCCGCAGGCTCCAGCACAGGGCAGCGTCCTTCAGGCACGGCGCTTCTGCCTCCCGGGGGAACCGAGGCCAGCGGGAGGCAGGGACAGCTTGGCAGGTCACATCTGCAGCACAAAAGGGCCTCACACAGCTCTGCCAGGAAGCGCCTGCACTCCTGGAGCTCTGCACTCCAGGGCCAGAGCAAAGGGGTGAAATGCAGAGTGCTCTGCAGAAATATTCAGGGGCACCAGCCCAGCCTGCTTTGTGCTCTCTGGCACACAGCAAGCGCTGTGCAACACAGCCCTGAGCTGCTGGGAGAGAGGTGTTAGAAAGGAGCCAACTCTTGGATGAAATTAAATGGGGACAAAGTCATCCAAGCAAAAGAGAACTGTTTCTTAGTCAGGATTCACCTGAGCTGGGTGTGTATCTCGCTCTCCCAAGAGCCAAATATACACACAACGCACACTCACACAGAATGCTGCTTTTTATTGCCTTGCCCCGCCCAGGGTGAACCGTGTCCCCTTTCCCTTTGGCTGGGTACTAGGGAACTTATATTCTCTCCCCTCTGCCTCCTTTTTTGTCCCCTCCCCTCTTATCCTACTTCCCTTTTGGTCTGGTCTTCAACCTGGCCCCTCTCCCAGGTCACAGCAACACCCAGCAAATTAACTAGAACAAATACAAACCCTAAATAACAACACGTACCACAAAATCCTTCTTTCTTTTTTCTAGTAATTTTTTGGCTGCAGCAAAATATTACCTCTTATCTCACTGAGGGAATCAGGGATGAGCCTGTGCCTTGTGCTTGAGCAGTGAACTGATTTGGAAGGGAGCAGAAGAGTTTCAGGAGGCAATTGGTCTTTTCTTTTTGAATTGCTGAAGAAAAGACACAAGGTGGCTTCAGAAAGCAAAAACCCTTTCATGGTAAATTGAGGAAATTCTTGTGAGCAATTCCCAGAGAAGGAAGGTGTTGAGAAAATGTTGAACTGTAACAAATCATGAATTCCCTTTGCATTAACAGACAGTGTTGAGCCCTCTATTCCCCCAGCACAGTGACTGATGTGTGCAAGTGGCTACCTTAGCCTTGAGAATAGAGTAGTCCTCCTAAGAAGGAAGCTGGAATGCATTCAAGGGAAGTAAAGTGGTTGTAGGAGGCTCTTGAGCATCAGAGGAGAATTGGAGGAATGGGATGTTCCCCAAATGACCACCAGAGACCCTGAAGAGAGCCCTACTCTCCTGTCAGTAACTTCGGAGTAGTGATTTAAATATGTCAACTAATTTGAGGGAATGTTTAGCCTGTGAGTTTCAGCAAAGTAATGAGCAGGTCTTCTTTCCATGGTCACAAATTAGTAGGTGAGATTTCTGAGTGAGCACCTGTGTTAGAAAAGTGATTCCCCATGCACCCAGCACTGAAATAAAGTCATGCCTCCTTTCTCCCCCTGGCCTTGGCCTCACCTGGGACACAGAAGCCTCTGGAAATCAGCACCACCTGGCACCTTCCCAGCTTGGAGCAGCTCCTGCTGCTGGGCACATCCTGCCCCTTCTACTGCTTCCAAACAGGAATCAAGGCACAGGTGGAGACGGACATACAGAGAAGCCCTGGGCTTGTGCAATCAATGGGCAAATGCATAGGAGAATGTGTTAGGAATTATTTCAGCTCTTATGCCAATACTGCCTTCTCTCCTTTTCTTTCTTCACATTTCCTGCTCTTTTCCCTCTCACATTTCCACCCCTTCCCCCTCTCGAGTCTCACAGTTTTCCTCTCATGTTTGCCTGCCAAATTTTACTCATTTTCCCCACCCTTTTCAGCTCCCCTTCCTCACACTTTACCTCTCACATTTCCCCACCTTCCCACTGTTTCCTGCTTTTGTTTCTTTCCTCATGTTTCTCACAATTTTTCCCTCACTTATCCTTCCCTTTTCTCCCCTCACGTTTCTCTCCTTTTCTCAGTCATTTTGCTCCAAGTTTTCTCCTCGCGTTTCTCACTTTTGTCCTCATGATTCTAAATTTTTCCTCTGACATCTCTCACACTTTCCTCCTCACTTTTATCATTCTTTCCCCCTCATGTTCTTTATACTTTTCCTCTTGCATTTGTGGCCTTTTTTCACTCCTGTTTGCTGAAACTTTTCCCATCAGATTTCCCACCCTTTTCCCCCCCTCTTGTTTTCTGCCTTTCTCTGCCCTCTGGTTTCTCACTCTTTTCCCCTCAGGATTCTCACAATGTTCCCCTCACATTTCCTGCCTGTTTCTCTCTCTTTGCCAGTAAAGTTTCTCACTCTCTTCCCCTCACATTTCCCTCCATTTTTTCCCTGTTGCTTCTCACCCTTTTCCAGTCACGTTTCTTAGAATTTTCCCACCGTATTTCCTGCCTTTTCCTCCTCTCACCTTCCCCTCCTATTTTCACTCACATTTCTCACCATTTTCCTCTCAGTTCTCTCACCCTTTCCCACTCAAGTTTCCTACCCTTTTCTTCCCTCACACTTCTCTACTTTTCCCACTCCCATTTCTCACACTTGTCACCTCACAATTTTGCCTTTTTTCCCCCTCACGTTTCTTAACCCACTGGTTCCTGTCAGTGACTGCTCCTCTTCAGTAGTGGATGGGCTTCTCTTGTTTTCCCCTGCAATCCCCTACTCCAAAGAACGGGTGCCAGAGCAGCGCTCCAAGGAGCCTCTGCCTGTGCGTCTGCTGAACAGAATGGCCGTGCTCAGCTTGGAGAGTCTCATGGAGAACAACCTAAAGTGCACTGGGCTTCCTGCTGCAGTTTTGGTTTGTATTTCAGTTCTCTGTAGTCTTCATGGTGTTCTAAAGAAATAGGTCCCCTGAGGGATACACATTGCAGGTGAGCAGCCACTGCACCATCCGCCTCCAGCAGATCCATCTCCGTTTTCATCCCCTCACAGTCACTGTGACTCCTGCCTGGACCAAACCACTTGTGATGCTTCTTGATGCTAAACAGAGTCCATCTGCACAGGAAATGCTTTTGGCCCTCTTTTGAAGAAACAATAAAAGCCATTATTTTAAAATGTTCAGTGCCTGCAGTTTTTTCCTATTTTCACCAATTTGAATTGCCTTGACATCAAAATACTGCCAGCTGACATTCCAAACTGGCTGGTCTATGTTTGTGTGCACAGAGCAAATGTGCCACATCGTGCCCATTTCCCGGGTGTCTGTTAATGTCCTGTTCAACAAAGGGCTGAAGGGAAGGACTCTCGCTGCCCCGCGTGGCTCCCGGGCTGGAGCTGGGCTGGCAGGGGCCGCAGACCGTGCTGGGAGGCCCCGCCTCAGCCCCATCCGCCATCGTGTGTGTGTCTGCCTCAGCCCCATCCGCCATCGTGTGTGTGTCTGCCTCAGCCCCATCCGCCATCTTGTGTGTGTCTGCCTCAGCCCCATCCGCCATCTTGTGTATGGCTACCTCAGCTCTGGCCGCCATCTTGTATGTGTCTGCCTCAGCCCCATCCGCCATCTTGTGTGTGTCTGCCTCAGGCTCATTTGCCATCTTGTGTGTGTCTGCCTCAGCCCCATCCACCATTTTGTGTGTGTCTGCCTCAGGCTCATTTGCCATCTTGTGTGTGTCTGCCTCGGCGACTTCCGCCATCTTGTGTGTGGCTGCCTCAGCCCCATCCGCCATCTTGTGTGTGGCTCCCTCCGCCCCATCCGCCATCTTGTGCCTCAACCCAGTCCAGCTCTGAAGTGAATGTGTTGCTGTTTTGTCAGCAGTCAGGGTCAGCACCAAAAACACCAACACCAGCAGGACAGTCTACAGGAAATGGCCTAGGCTGGGCTCAAAGCACCCTGTCCTGACTTGTCACTGTCCCTTAGCCATTGACAGGTTCCCATGTCCAGCCATAGCAAATGTCCAACAGCAGCTCCATCAGCCTCTTCCTCCTGCTGGCATTGGCAGACACGCGGCACAATTCCCTCTGGGACATCAAGGACCATCTCCTACACAGGATGTGCTGCTCAAGTATTTTTTTTTTGTTTGTTTTATTCACTATAACAGAGTATTTCCTGCTGACCATCATGTGCTCTGACGGCTACGTGTCCATCTGCAAACCCCTGCACTACGGGACCCTCCTGGGCAGCAGAGCTTGTGCCCACATGGCAGCAGCTGCCTGGGCCAGTGCCTTTCTCTATTCACTGCTGCACACAGCCAATACATTTTCCCTGCCCCTGTGCCATGGGTTCTTCTGTGAAATTCCACACATCCTCAAGCGCCCCTGCTCACACTCCTGCTTTAGCAAACTGGGCCTTCTTGCAATTAGTGCCTATTTAGTACTTGGCTGTTTTGTGTTCATTGTTTTCTCCTAGGTGCAGATCTTCAGGGCTGTGCTGAGGATCTCCTCTGAGCAGGGACAGCACAAAGCCTTTTCCACCTGCCTCCCTCACCTGGCCATGGTCTCCCTTTTCCTCAGCACTTCCATGTTTTCCTACCTGAAGCTCCCATCTGTCTCCTGGCCCTTTCAGTTCTGGATTCTGGCCCTTTCAGTTTTCTACTCAGTGGTGCCTCCAGCCCTGAACCCCCTCATCTACAGCCTGAGGAACCAGGGGATCAAGGATCCCCTGAGGAAAATGATGCCTGGATCTTTGCAGAAGCAATAAACTCCCTCTTTTCTGCTCCAGAAGCTTCAGAATGTAACTTTTTACAATCTCAGACTTTTTTTTCCCTATTTGTCCATTTTTTCACTGGGACATTTCCTGTTTCTTTTTCTAGAGTTACATCTTTATGTTATCACAACCCACTTTCTGATGTCACAGACTCACCTTCTATGAAGTCACAGCTAGCTCTGTGATGTCACAACTCATTCAGTGATGTCACACAGCTCACTCAGTGATGTCATGCAGCCACCCTGTAATGTCACAGCACACTCTATGACCTCACAGCCCTCTCTATGATGTCATAAAGCCACAGCAAAATGTCACATCTTGCTCTGCAATGTCACACACTCCCCTGTGTGATGCTGTAGCTGCCTGATGACCTCACACAACAAATTCTGTGATGTCATAGCCCAATCTGTGACCTCACACAACCCACTCTATGCTGTCACACAGCCCCTTTGTGACATCACAGCTACTCTGTGGCTCTGTGACATGGATTTGAGCGGATTTTGGCCATTGTATCTAAGATTTTCCTCAGATTTCTTCCTCTGTGTATCCCAAGATTTTTTCCAGCTTTTCTCCCAGAAATCCCAGGAATCTCCCAGAGTTTGGGGACATTTTTGGGTGTTAAAGTGCAGATTTTGGGTGTTTAAGTGCACATTTTAGATGTTTTAGTGCAGATTTTGGGCCTCTTGCAGCCACTTTCCATGTGATTTTTGGGCAGATTTTGGCCATTTTCCCCAGATTTTTCTTAGTTGTCATTCCCAACAATTTTTCCTAGATTTTCCCCCCAAAATTCCTGGAATCTCCTTAAGTTTGGGACCATATCTGGGTGATGTGGTGGTTTGAGGACGACTGGGGCAGTGATCATGAAATTACAGAGTTCTTGATATTTGGTGAAATCAGGAGCTACATCAATAAGACTCTTTCATTGGACTTCCAGAGGGAAGACTTTGGCCTATAAAGGAGACTTATTCAGAGAGTTCCTTGGGAAGCAGCCCTTAAGAACAAAGGAGTTCAGGAAAGCTGGGTGTTCTTCAAAACAGAGATTTTGAGGGCACAGGAACAGACTGTCCTGTGTGCCAAAAGATGAGTCGACGAGGCAAATGCCCAGCCTGGATAGGCAAGGAGGCTTTGGATGAAGTCAGCTATAAAAAAACTGCAGTGTTGGAGCAGCGGTTATAAATCCAGCCAATGGCCAAACTATGCAGTGATTAACTAGTTCCTGAAACTGCATAGATCTCTACAGATAGCTGTAGCCTGCAAGGTGAAGTGATTGCTCATATTGACGGGTGTCAGTATCTACCAAATGATTTGTTTTGCACAGGCCTTTATTTCTGGAGTCTGCCACGTGAAGGGAAGACTCTTAAAGCCATTGCCAACTATTTTACTGACATGGATGCCTTGCTTTTAAAATTTGCTACCACTGTTGCATCTGAGGGAAGTCTAAGAGGATTCTGTGTAGAAGAAGGAAGATCTATCAGAATTGGGAGGGGGTTGAAAAACAGCTTGGAAAACCACTGAATAAACTTTCTAAAGTTATATCCTGCTGACAATTGCCTACTGCTGAAACCTCAGAGGACTCTTCTGTGACCCTCTGGGTGGGGAGTTTGAGTGCTTAGAAGTGTCATTGTGATGCTGCTACTTAAATGGGTTTTGAATGAATGACATTCTGGTCAGCACACCGTGACTTTAAATGTGCCTAGGGTTTTACTCTTCTCTAGTAAGCAAACTTCTTGTAAGCTCCAGTACAAAGCCTTACTGTACAAGCTTCTTCCCTTGTCTGGAGTATTACTGGCTAATCCAGGTGTTCTGTTGCCCTGAATTTGAAGTATTTGTTGAAGTGGGGAGGAAGGACCTCTTTAAGCAATGACTTTTCTGTTTGTTTGTTTTTATAACTTGTTGGTTCTCACTTCCTAATCTGCTTTTTCAAAAACTTCCCTTTAGTTCATGGTCCAACTGGGTGATCCCAGCAATAGCAGCGATTATCGTGGCCCTGATGTATCGTTCCTACATGTCAGAGTAAGCGCCTTACTGAGAATTCATGCAAGAAGAGAATACATTCTCTGGGAGAAAATATAAACAATCCTAACCCAATGTGTTCATGGACAGAAGCCTGACATCTGAAGAAAAATTCAAGTGTTTCGGAAAACAAAACAATTCTTTTTCTGCTGTGCACTTTTCTTAACGTTGCCTTCTTATATGCTGCTGTGAAGTGATAAAAAGGCACCATTTCTCTTTTTGTATAACACTTTTATTCTCTAATTAATTATTTGATAACTGTATTGGTTTCTGTGGTAGAATATTATTTTGTATGTAACACTGATTCTGGTTATTTCTCTTTAATCTGTAATAGGGTCATTAGACTCTCTTTATGTATACATTTTACAGCTTTAAAAGAATACCAAAACTGTGTACATGTACACAACTTAACTTAAAAAAAAAAAAAATCATGTTGTCTTTTTAAATGTAGTATGAATGAAATGCAAGTTAAACGTAATGAATAAAACTGAATGGAGTTATAGGTGCCTGGAAGTGGGTTGGCCCTACCAATCAGCTGTAATGAGCTGGAGGTTTTTTTCCATTTTTTTGGCAACTGCTCTTATAGTTGTTGTAGGTACTCCTACTAGCAAACTGTTCTGTTTGTCTCCCATTGAAAAATGCAGGTGAAATATACATCTCAATGTTTGGCCCAATTGTGTCTGTCTCATTTTCGTGAAAAATAGCTCTTTTTTACAAAAAAGGCAGAAAAAAGTAACTGCTACTGAATAGTACTGTTCCTGCCAAACACTCAGGTGACTATAGAATTTGTTCTGGAACTTTTAGCCTTCGATAAAATCTTCAACTTTGTCAAGTACATTGTGTGGAGAAAAATTGACAAATGAAATCTATTTCTGACTCTTCTGTGATGTGCTATGGTGCTTTACTATGAAGAGGTGACTGTTTTCACTGCTGAATACAAGTACAAGTTTGCATTTTGTGGTGAACATTTTTAGTCATATGTAAAGGATCATGAATAAAAGTTTAATTGCTTACACCTGCTGGCTCAAGCACCTTCATTTCTGAACTTTTTGAAGGCCTTGAAAGGGATGTCCTATTGGGGCACTTCTCAGAAGTGCACTTACAGTAGCTCCCGTCAGCTTCGTATCAAGCACTAACTTTTGTCCTGTTTTTGCCATGGCTTTCCCTCTGAATGTGCTGAAACAGAGTTTAAAACTTCAAGTTTTATTGATATTTTTATAGATAACCTTTAAAAAGGATATAATAACTCAGAGTTGGTATTTAGAATCACGAATCAAGCTTCATTTTAAAAACAATACTTGAGTCCATAAATCTAGTCAAGGCAAAAAAAAAAAAAAAACCAAAAAAAGGGGCCACTTTAGAAAGCTTAGCTTCCCCCCTCCAATAATTTCAGGCAGATAAGTATGTCCACAGCAGCAGATGGAGCAGTGCAATTAAGGTGGATCTGTAATGTGAAACACTTACTGTGAAATGTATTTTTTCCCATGCTGTGTAAGTTGGAGTTTTAATATGATGTAGCATTCTTTTGGTCCTGTATACTGAATATTCATGAAATTCCCTGGAGTAACTATGGAAGCTCAGTCCCATCTAAAAATATTCAAGCTGCCATGTGCAGGGAACTTCCACAATGTGAACCAGAAGCATGTTGAGTACAGACAAGTAGGCAGTGCTTCAAAAACTGATACAAGTAAAAGTACTAATGTTGATGTGCACCCCTCTCCACTGGTGTGGATACAAGTTGTTCCTCAGAGATACACACTCCTTTTGAGTTTTTAAATGTAAACTGATTTTGTAAATGGAGATAGATCTTAACTAGAAAAATGATCACGCTTATTTTCCTTTTTAATACTCTTAAGGTTAGTGCTGCTTTCCTTAGAGGTGTCATATAGAACTTTTTATGTGACTTTAGCTTTTGAGTATGAATAGAAGATAAAGTATATATGGGTGTGGTGAGGAATGAATGACTATGCTATTGTAAAAGCAAGTGAATTAAGGGTAGTCAATGTTTTTACAGTCTGACAGCAAAAAGAAAAGAATATATAGTGCTTTCTTCTCAAAACAAAATCCTTTGTCCACAGATCCAATCTGAAAGTATTTGCTCTAATTGTCTGATAATAAATCTAATTTTTGTTTAAAGAGGCTGGCTTTAGTGGTTGATGCTTTAAATCAGTTGTCATCTTTTATTGTCTACTTGTACAACCTTCTTGAGATGTTTCATTGAGAATTGAGAAGAGCTGCTTTTGAATCGCAGTGTTCAGTTCTAATAATTTACAGCATCGGCTCAGATTTTCACCACTGGAAATCAACTGTAAATGAATGTGCATTTGCCGCCGTGCGCTTGCCCTGTGTGGCTAGCCCGGAGCGCACGTAGCAGTACACCTGATATTTGTGGTCCTCCACCTAGGCCAACGACCTGAGCTGCAGCCACGAAGCCGGTGATAAATGAGAGAAGGACTCTCCGGGAGCTTGGGGTCGGAGAAGTTTATTCCTGCCCGGGCACTCCAGGGAGAGCCCCGAGCAAACAAATGCACCGGCTTAAATACAACACAGAGTGGGTGTGGGGAAAGCGCAGAACAACCAATGAGCAGGAACCAGGGAGTGGCAAGGGTGAGGGGTGATCCAACCAGGAGTGACCAGGGAAAAGGCGGGAAGGGACCCAGCCAATCCCTAGGCCCAGGCCTCAGGGAGATTGGCATGGGGGGTGAGGGTGATGGACAGGGCCTGTGGCGGGAAGGACGGGCCAATCAGGGACTGTCTCCAGGGAGGGTAGGCAGAGGGTTATATAACTTAAGTGGTAAACAACAAGATGGAGTCAGGGGAACAGGGCCCAGGGAAGCCATTTTGGGTACATAAAACTGGGGTACACTAAACTGAAATGTACATAAAACACAGACAAATGTACATAAAACTTTACAAACCCCAACATGCATTACTACATCTGTGTGGGCTTTCTTACTTAAAGCTACAATCACGACGTTTTCCCCCCTGTAATTACATCTTTCCAACCTTTCCTTACTGAATGCATTAGAATACTCATTTTTTAAGGTTCACATTTTTAATAGGCAAATGAACAATGCATCAGGACTTCTATCACTCAGATAATTCACTACTTGAGAAAACATACTCCTTTTCAATTATAAAGATGCTGCAACCACAAGTATCTCTAAAAGAAGAATCATAGAAATTATGAATCTGGGTTAAAATCTTTCAACAGTTATTAAAATAATAATCTAGCAGATTGTCGGATTAAAAGAAAAAAACCAAAATCTGGTTTTCCATATTAGCTGAAATAACACATACAAGGAAAAGGCTCTTATCTTGCTTTGTCAGCAGTCACATGAAGTCTCCACGCAATTTCACCTGATTTTTAAGAGTTACAAACTGAAACATATACTACTGAAGGAGCAAAACCCAGAACTATGCCTAGGAAACAACAAAACTACATCACGTTCAGCAAATGCAGTTTTGAAAATTTTGCAATTTAAACTACACCTGCCAGAAGAATACACACTTTTTTACTTCCTTCCTTAATCTTTATCTGTAACCTGTGTATCACCTTCCACATAGATCACTCTCTAGGTCTTCAGGTTTTAATGACTCCGTATGGTTTTTACAAGCTTCCAAAAGAGCTGAAAATCCCACCCATGTGCCCATCAGCTTGTGTTTTGATCGCTGCAATATGCTTTCCTCGGGCCTTGGGGGAGCACTGTCAACCTGCTCACCTTCACAAGAACACAGCTACAAAAGTGCATTTTTCCAGCTCATTACAGCAACATAACACAGTGTTTCCATCTGCCAGCTCCTCTTTTCCTGCAACAGCAGCCTGAAACTGTTCATCTTCATTTTCCAAGACCTGAAAGACTATTCCCAACCAACTCATGATGGAGGGGTCAGCCCCCACTGCTGCTCAGCCCTCCTAAGGTCTACCTCACCATCCATTTGCAAGATTTTGAAATGCACGGCACTGTTCCTCCTCTGTGGTAGCTTTACCAGCTACTCTCAAACTCCCTAAAATTGTCCTTTGTCATGAATCCTGCAGAGAGTTACACTGGCTATGTAACTGTAACTCCTATCCAACCATAAAGTAAAAGAAAATAGCTGATTTTCCCTGGAAACGCTGCATCTCTTTCCTCACCAAGCACAGCACACAGCAGGTGGTTACAGGCTCCTGACCTGAGCACAAGCCCCATCTACATCCTGAAGGTACAGAAACCTGGGGATGCAGGAGTGAAAACTCTGTCACGATTTTCCACTGAGCAAAGTCACACCTGACAAGTTTCATGTTCCTCTGCCTCATCTTTCCCTAATTTCACACCTTCTCTATTTCTTCCACTGTTTCACCTCCTCAGTTTCCTGTCACTCCCTGGATTCCACTACATTCCCTCTGCAGCCGAAACTCTTCCCTCAGTCCCGTTCTGACCCCTCGGGGCCGTGTGGCCTTGCAGCAGCCTCTTTCCCCTCCCAGAAGGGCTGGGGTGCTGGATAGCCCGTTCTCCGCCTCAGCACCTCTTTCCCCCCCGTTCTCCTGCCCGTTTCTGGCCCACGGCCGGTTTCTCCTGAGCACAAGCCCGCCCCGGGTCCTTTTCACCTGCCGCTCTTTTACTCCAGCGCTCTCTCCTGTTTAGAGCCAGTGTGCCTCAAACCTCACTTTCAACCTCCGGCCCTTGTTTTCAGGGAGCCTCGCCATGGGCAAAGAGGCAAAAAGCCGGGGCTGGCACTCAGAGGTGTGTGAGGGGCGCCAACCGCAGGGGCGCGGGACGGGGCCCAAACCGGCCACTGCAACGCCCGGCGCCGGCCGCCCCGGCCCGGGAGCGCCAGCACCCACCTCGTAGTCCTGATGCCAGCTCTCCAGCTTCTCCTGCAGCTCCCGGGCGCTCCCCGCGCCCACCAAACTCTTTAAGTCTCTGGCCATGGCAGGATGTTAGCTCGCTCTTGGGGGTGTTGCGTTGACTCGATGTCGCTCCGGGAGCGCTCCTCGGGCGGCGCGGGTCTACCAGCGATGGTACAGCCGGCCCGGTGCCCCTGCCCCGGGCCCGTACGGCCGCGATGGTGATGTACGGCCGGCGGCGGCGGTGCCACGGTAACGGAGAGGGGCAGCGAGGAGCGGGTACGGCCCGCGGCCGCCAGGTGACGCTGCCGGGTAACGGCAGCGGGCGCGGGGACCCGCCGCGCGGAGCGGCGCCAGGGGGCGCCCGCGGGCCCCGCACGGCGGCGGCGGGGCAAGATGGCGGCGGCCGGCCCTGAGCAGGTCCGTACGCGGCGGGACACGGGCACGGGAGGGCGGCGCCGTCCCCGCCGGGGTCAGGGGGGACCGGGCCCGCGGTGAGCGGGCGGGACCCGCTCGGCCGGGGAGGGGAGAGGCGGCCCGAGGCTGCTGTCCGGGCGGGGCGGGGCGGGGCGGCCCGCAGCGGCGCCGTGCTGCCCGAGGCGTGGGTGTGCCACAGACGGCAATGGTGCATGCCCGGCACTGCACTGAGGCGCAGGGTTCTGGCCGGGGTGGGAGGCGGCGGGTGCCCCGGGGCCCGCAGGTCGTGTGTGCTCTGCAGGGCCACACGGGGCCCGAACATCTCCATAAACTTGTCAGGTCAAGCACCTTTCTCAGTACTATCTCTTAGCTCTTCAGCAGCAGAAGAAAACACGGTGTTGCTACTTCAGCGTAGACGTGCAAGTGCAGTCACTTAAGTGTAGTTTTAGGATTCAAGTGAACAAACTTAATTCCGTCCAAAAGATCAAGCTTCTTCTTTGAACATGTGAATCCCTAAATAACAAACCGTTCCGTTTTGGACAGCTACAAAAATACATTAAAGATTTATTTTCACTACGAATATGTACAAGAGTTTCCTCTATTAATTTGTTACATTGAGAGGAAATCCCTTACAATGTCATAACTTCAGATTATTACACGAAAGCCACTCCGGCCAAGTTCCCCATGCCAGGTGTGAAGCCTCACAGTATCTTTCTCGATGCTGCATGCAAGCAACAGGAGTTGAATGCAAACCCTGTACTGTCAAACTAATTTAAAAACTGTATCCACCATGCTCTTCTTGAATAGTCACTGAGAGTCTACCACATATGAGCACGGAGGGAACTAAAATCCTGTGTACTGGCAGATGACGTGCAGGATTATGTCCTGTATCATCTCTGAGAGGTAAAAACTTGATGAATTTCTTGGTAGCTGGTTTTAGGTTTTTAACTGTAACAATATAATTAATAATTCCCATCTGCCATGGTAAATATTAAAGTCATATATTGTCTGAAAGTATCTGGATTTTAAATTTAGTCATTATGTTAGCAGAGGTTGCTGTGGTTCTAAGTGTGTATTCTGACAGCAGGGTGGCAGACGGAAAAATTATTCTCAACATAATATCCAGTATATTCCACTAGTCAGTTTACATTGTTTGCATACATATGTGTGTGTCATTGTAGCTAATTTACGTGCCTTTTGAAGCTAACCCATGCCCTGTGTTACAGCAAAGCTCTAACGGCCCGGTGAAGAAGTCTATGCGAGAGAAGGCTGTGGAACGCAGGAACGTTAATAAGGAGCACAACAGCAACTTCAAAGCAGGATACATTCCAATTGATGAAGACCGTCTCCATAAGACAGGGTTACGTGGCAGGAAAGGCAACTTGGCCATATGTGTGATTGTTGTTCTTTTTATTTTGGCCGTCATCAATCTGATTGTGAGTATAATAGCTATAGCGTAAGTAACATTAGGTCGTGTTTCATTCTGACAGTTCACTAAAAAAATAAAACTTCCAGGATGGCCAAGGACTTATAATGTACTGAAGGAGATTCCCACTTTTCTCCTTTCTTTTTAGTTCTTTTGTAGTCTGAGCAAGATTAGATGCAAGAATGGTGTCAATTCAGGCATGGTTATTTCGGTTATCATGGTCACCCCATGAGAAGTGTTACTAGTACATATGAATTCAGGATATATGGCATATAAAATATGGTTATATTTTACATTACAGAGCTGTATGTGAACATTTAGAATTAACTAGGTACTGCACTTTAAAACTTCATTGTTCTAATAACCACATTTTTATTGCTTGGTCAATGAGAAATAATAAATTATTTTTTGTAATTGCACATCCATCTCTGAGGATGCATTCTTGCAGTTCAACGTTAAGTATATACCAAGCTGAACTGTTCAGGAAATCTGTTTAGTCAGTGGTTACCCTTAAACAAAAGAAAGATGTAACTGTGGATGCAATTTAACATTTTATATATATAGAAATAATTTTAGCTACTGTTTCTAATAAGTCTAAAAATAATTTTAAATGCTTTTCATAATTAAATGTGTTATGATGTTTTCAATAGGAACAGACTACAGTAAACTCATACTTAAACCTCACTTAACCATTGACATTAATAATTGTTCAAATAAAACATCTAATTAATACAATAATTGTGGTAGGAAGATCCGAACAATCAACATGATGATTGAAAATGTGTTTCTCTTTCAGATTACCCTGGTTATCTGGGCAGTGGTAAGAATTGGTCCCAATGGTTGTGACAGTATGGAATTCCATGAGAGTGGCTTACTGCGGTTTAAGCAAGTGTCTGACATGGGTGTTATACATCCCTTATATAAAAGCACTGTAGGAGGGAGACGGAATGAAGACTTGGTGATCACTGGGAATAATCAGCCTGTAAGTTATAACATGAATTGAAAGTTTGTGAGCAACACTAGAGAATTACACTCACATTGCTAATTTGAAACATCATTAAGTTCATGACTTTGTTTCTGAAGATTGTATTTCAGCAAGGAACAACCAAGCTTAGCGTGGAAAAAGACAAAACTTCTATTACCAGCGATATTGGCATGGAATTTGTTGAGCCACGAACAAACCCATGAATTTCATCTGCCAAATGGAGTTAAAATATTGAATGTACAAAAGGCCTCTACAGAGAGGGTATGTCTCTTATCTTTTGTAAGTAATAAGAATACAGCCCATTGTTTGTTTGTGTAAAAGTAGAGTTGGGTTAGTGGTTTTATAGAGGGTTGAGTGTGCCTTTGGAAACACTGAGCAATCGTGTTGCAGAAAAACCACTCACAACTATGAATACACAGGAGGAACAGGTTAAGTGAAAATGAGGGGTAAATTTACATCATCTGTCTTAACAGGAAGCCTGTATTTGGTACAAGTGTTAGCTGTGTATCTCATAAAATTGTCATATAAATTTGGGGTTTTTTTATACAAGAAAAATTAATTTCACATACCTTCCAAAATTCACTGATCTTGTTTTGAAACTGAACGTGGGAAATAACAAATATGCAGAAGCTAATGGCAGAAGGGCAAAAAGTACATTCAAGGTTTTTATTACATTGCACAGCACTACTCTTAAGGTAATTAAAGTTACTCAGACAAATGCAAGTAGCACATTTTCATTAAGGTGTAATACAGCTTTTTTGGTTATGTTCTTAGATTACCAGCAATGCAACCAGCGATCTAAACATAAAGGTTGATGGTCGTGCCATTGTCCGGGGAAATGAAGGTGTTTTCATCACAGGCAAGACAATTGAGTTTCGAATGGGTGGAAACATGGAACTTAAAGCAGTAAGTATTTCAAATTAAAGCAATTCTTCTAACAGCTTAGTTTCAAATCTAGGCTGATAGTAAACTGATGTAGCTTTATGTCATTTCAAATTTTATAAAATTACTCATGCACAGAAGTCATTTGGATTTAAATAGATGGTTTATTACTTTGCAGTTAAGTAGTGGTTAAATAGTTCCAGGTAATATTGATTTACCACTATTAAGACACCAAAAACCTACAACGCAGTTAAAGCTAATATATTGGCCTCTGTACTGGCATGAATACCAAAGGAAGTTAATCTCCTCTGAAAGCTTAACCAGGGATGGCAATGTTTGCCAGAAGAGCAGAGCATATAGTTTGGAGCATTCTGTGCTGCTGCTCTAAGATTCACTGGCATTTCTTTAAGATTTTTGGAGATTAAGATGGTAGTATATATAGAACGATGGAAAAAAAGGATAAAAATAAAGGTATATGCACTTTCAAATGTGAATGAATTTCATGCATGAATTCAAACACTCTTTCCTGTTTCATGTCCATATTTTATATTTACTGCATTTGCTAATAAGAATGTAAAGTGGAAAGTCACCCTACTGCTGTCTTTCTCAATATCGATACACCACTGAAATAGCAAAGTACATTGCTGTATATAGTCAAGAAATCCACAGGCATTGCTGTAATTGTTATTAAAAAATTAAACATTTGCATACATACCTTTTTTTTACTGTTGATTCTACAGCCATCCTAGACGTGTTATTTATCCATTAAACCAGCTTGTCCTTCTCAAAAACAATATGCCTTATTTACATTAGAAGTTGTAATTCTACAACTTCTTTTTTTTTTTTCCTGTCTCCTTACTAGGAAAACAGCATCATCCTGAACGGAACTGTGATGGTCAGCCCGTCACGACTGCCAAGTTCTTCTCACGGGGAGCAGTTCAATAACGGCAACTGGCTGCGCTTCAAGCTGTGCATGTGTGCGGACGGGACGCTGTTCAAGGTTCAGGTGACAGGGCACAACATGGGCTGCCAGACCTCTGTCAACTCCTGTGGAGCCACGCACTGAAAGAAACTGCTGCAGGGACAGGTCTCCTCCGTGTTTACACATATTTGTATGAAGTAATTGCATGCCTTCAAGGGTTTCTTTTTTTGCAGCAGTTTATGCTAACATTTCTTACACTGTATTTTTAAGGAAAGGCTGTTACAGTCAGCAGTATTAGGTCATCATCCTGTTAGCTGCAGTACTGGCACTGAATCTATAAGCTTTCAGTGTACGTGCATACTGAAGTACCTTCTCGAATTGGGATCAGTAGAATATATGTAAAAGAACATGATCTTGGCAACACCTCTACTGCCTACAGTAGTCTCTTGAGGAGGTTTTTGTCCTGTCTCAAGACCTTGAAGACTGCTGAGAATATAACCACAGTCTGAAGTACTTCAACACGAATGTCAACTTTTTGTTGAAAATAGATTCTCCTAGGATGGCTGAAGTGGCAGACTTTTCTCTGCTTTCTTGTTGATACATTGATTTACCCCAAACTTAGGTGGTTTACCAGATGTGTACTGAGGGGTAATGCCAGATTCACTTAAAAATATCACATGATTTCTGCCATGTATTCTCATGTTATTAAAAAAACTGTGCTATCATAAATAATATTTGCAAAGTAATACTGAGTATGGAAATGTAACTTGAATTTTGAAGTAGTCTTGCAGTTATTGAAGTATTGCTTGAACTTCCATTCTGTCTGTGCAGTTAATGCATTCTGCAGTTGTTTAATTTATGTGAAATACTTACAAAATGTGTTTATATTAGAAGTACGTTTTTAAAGATGTACTTACAACTTGCTTACTACCCAAAAATAGTGTTTTCCGAGGTGCTCTAATGTGAACAGTGTCTGAGTCCATTACTCGATAGGTAATAATCTAAGCTTAACTGTTGCAGCAGTGTCTGAGGTCAGTTCTCTCCTTCCCCATAATTTTCAGTACTGATGCATTACTGAAACATCGGAATTAAATTCTGAAGTTAAACTGCAGTTTTGTAATTCTAAACGTGGTGGGAGGACATCAGACTATGTGTATCAGAATTTGTCAACAGTGAAACTATGGTGAACTGGGGCCTGCTGCAGCCTTCCAGTGGCATTTGCAGCAGTGATGTGTTTTGAGCTAAAAATAAACCAGCTATTTATAAGATTCTTTCTTTCCCCACCCCATGTATTTCTTCAGTTTAAAATAGCTTGGTTTAGCAGTAGCGTCAAGTAATCTTAATGTTGGAGGTCTCAAAAAACTGTTTGTAACAGCTTTTTGACAAGATTTTTGATAAGCACACCCTTCATTACCTTCAAGTTGCATGAGTTTTGCACATTAACTTCAGAACTGATTATTTGTTACATGAAGGTAAACCATCTACCCTTGTTTTACAGTGCTTAAAGTACATAGGATTCCATAAAATACAAATCAGCTCCTGCTGTAACAAGAAATTCAACTCTAAGGCCCCAATTTCTGAACTTCATGGAAGGCAGTAAACGCTCATGCAGAACGTGTATGGGTGGAAGTGGTTGCTGGAGGGATATTCATAAGTCAGGCATTACAGCACATGGGGGAGGTCAGAGGAGTTGTATTTCTCTCACTGCTCAAAGGCAGATTTTGATGCTCAGTAGTTGTTGGGGGTTTGGGGCTGGTCAGCAGTGGAGCCGTTCTGACAAAATCAGAATAAGCAGAATATAATGTAGCAAAAACCACTGAGTTCTCACACTAAAGATTACGGGGAAGTACTAACATTTTGCATACTGTCTTTATGGACCTCAGACTTTTATCAGAGATAATAGTTACTAAACACTTTAACACACATTTTGCTGCTTTACACCCATCTTTGCTGCTAAGCGGTAACTCAATTTCTGTTACAGTTAAAAGGAGGAAATAAACTAACATTTTTCAAATTGTCACTCATGCTAATGGCAGCTTGTCACTTTCTGTATACAAATGGAAACACAAAATATAAAGAGCAGTATCCTCAAAGCTGACATACATCTTGAAAATGCCTTGGTCAACTAGATTACACACGTATTAAAGCTCTTCTCTGATTAATACTGACATGTCTATATGCTAGTATTGGATTCCCATAATTATCAAGAGTTCTTTTTAAAATACTGTGTGCAATGTACAGCTGAAAGATTTTGTCACAAAGGTACTCTTAAATCATGATCTGCAGAATTTTTTTTCAAGTGTGGATTTTTTTTGTCAAAATGTAGCAAAACCAGTCATAAAAATACCAAATGAAATAAATTATCAAATTTGCTAGCCACTATGTATTGTTAATATATTTTACATTTATATTACGCAGTTTGATAAACGTTGGCACCACACATGCCTTCTGTTGAGCATTTATTTATCTTCTAACTGCCTAAGGTACATTTTTCTGTATGTATTAAAAGCATAGAGTAGAACACTGTTTATTTCAGTCCCACAGATGCACTTAAGATTTTTTGTGTATAAAGTGCATTCTACATGCCTGTGTAAAATGCTATACTGGGTACGCTGAAACAACTTGCATGTGAAGAGTTCTCACCATCTCTAAGTGTGGTGGTTGTTCCAATGGGTGAAAGGCTGTAGAATTTCAAACGTTTGTTTTGAAATAATACAATAAATTTTACAATGCAGCTGCTGTTCAGAAGTGTTTATTTTAAGAATATGAAGAATGTGTAAGAAACTGGAAGTATAAAAATTGTTCCACACCCCTTTGTCATAGATTGTATGTGGTGGACTTTGCTTAGTGTAATTGTGTGCAGTACCTGAAGCAGAGTTCAAAAGTCTCCACTGTTGTTAGATCTCAAGCTCCCAAGAAGCTGTGTTTCTCGACAAAAGGCTGGAAAAGAAAAAAAAGGTTCTAATTGTTTTTTGGGATAGATGGAGGGAGGGGGAGGTTACCAGTTTATTAATGTACTTTTTGAAAATAAGACTCCATTCTATTTAATGCAGAATGTTGGTAATGCTGTGGTTATTTGGTGTTGATTTTTTAAAATGTTTTTTTAAATGTCAAACTACATTTACTTTCTGTTCTTGTTGTGCTGAATTTAACCATAATTCTACATTTTAGATTTAGATATTATGGATAACCTTCACTTGCATGTCATAGCTGTGGTCCTTTACTTTAATCTTCCTGGATCAGTGGGAACCAAGTCACAGCGTATTCTTCCTGCTACACATCACCGTTCAGAGTGCCACTGGGATGGGCAGTTCTTACTGAATTGCTCTTTTACCAGAATATCTACTATTCCAGAAGATATATCAAAAACAGCAGTAACAGCTGATTTGAGTTACAGTAATATTAGAACTTTTGTGTGCTCTGATGGAAGAAATGAAGAGTGGATGCTAAAACACCTGAACCTCAGTAACAACCTGCTTTCCGAACTCACTTTAACTACTTGTACAAATTTACCCATTTTAGAAACTCTAAACCTCAATGGTAATGCCATCCACACCCTCACACTGGATATGCCTACACCTGCACACGGGTCTAAAAAGTACAGCATTGTTGATCATCTCCTGCCTGCTTTGAAAGTACTGTCAGTTGAAAGAAATAATCTTAATACAGTTCCAAGAGGTAAGCATTTCAAAAATCTTTAAGGACTTGACTCCCAAGGGGTAGGTTGGTTTTGGATATAATTTCTATACCTTACTGAATCTAGAGTGTGACTTTCCCAATTTATTATGCTTAAGGTGAGGGAAAGTTTCACTGGCAAATATAGAGGTAGAAGTAAATCAGTTGTTTGTTTACTTTATTAGGTTTTTTAATAGTCTTAGCAACTGTACTGTGTTAATAGTAGTCAAATATAACTGGAGCAGTATTCTTGCTTGTTGTATAGAAAGGAGAATAAGGATCTTTGGAAAAACATCAGCCTCCACATTCCAGTTGTGAACCTTAAAGGTCAAAAAAATTACAGACTATGAATTTCATACTAGCCTTCAGAAGGAAATCAACACTATTAAATAAAACTTCCTGCAGTTTCAGTATTTCAGAGACAGGAAAATATATTTTGTTCATTCCAAACAATTTTGCTCAGTACCTTTAATACTCAATCACAGTGACACCTTGGTGTAACAGGAGAGGGCTGTAAGGTTTCAAGAGATTTTGAGAAAGGCTTTGCTGGTCACTGAACTATGCTGGGAGCTTAACCTTTATGCAGGGATGATTCATAGTGGCCAAATTATTTAAATGAAGCAGAAGCTACCAGATGAACAATGCTGTCCTATACAATATGTTGAATTTATTGATGTCTGATAACACCATCAGATTCATTAGAGTTTGAAAATACAGGACAAGTGATGACAAAAATACCACTTACCCCACAAAGTCATGCAAAGATGATAATATATTTTCCCCTACACAGGGTCATAAAAGTTCTGTTCTCCTTTTATGCTGTTAAATAATTCTCTGGCACAAAGAAAACCCATATCACTTAATGATTTTGTAGTGTTTGTACAGACAAGGTATCTATATAGACAGTATAAAAACCTTACATTATAAAATACATTGATGAAGATTTGATTTGGTTTTATAGATAAATATGACTGCCCATTAAAAGATGCCTTAGAAGGTCAGTCAGATGAATCCTCTTCTATAAGAGACTCAAATTTTTTAAGTTCAAATTGCTGTGCATGGTACCACCATACTTTAAGTTATACTTTAATCCTATATTCATTTAAATACATGTTCAAAACATTCTTCTTGTCCAGAATACTTCACTAAAATTCTGAGGTTTAAGCTCTGGAAAGAAAACACAAACAGCAGTTCTACAGCAGAGGTTTCCCACAGAGAAACCCTTCTCCCAGCTCCCCAGGAGTGAGGCTGCTGCCATACCAGTGTATATTTTTGGCACAAGCTTAAATTCAGGGAAGTAGCCACAGTACAATTCCTCACACAGGTGCAGTGATGAATTTATGAACTTACAGAACTTCTGTATGCCTTTCCTATCACCCACCTCTAGTTTTATACCAGGAATGAATCATTCCCTCTGCTTTTCACAATAAACCCGAAGATCAATTACTCTGCAAACAGAGCTGCTGGCTGAGAAAAGCTAGTTCTGGTAAACAAGGTGACACCAAGGGCAAAATTGTTAAGAAGTAGCAGCTTCTCAACAATGCCCAAAAATCACTTTAGAGTGACACTGTGGTGCTGAACACTCATCATCAGTGGGAATGCTGAGTGTTCAAACGTCTGCCTCTCCCTTGGGCCTTGCAGGCTGGAGCTTCAGGGCTGCCTTCACAGCACCTCAGAAAAATGAGGTGTCTCCAGCTACCAAGTGTTCTGATGTAACGTGGATGTTATTGTAACTAGGATACACTGAAGATTATACTGCCATGCTTCATAATTCACAGGCAGACGGGCACAAGCAACAACATGGTTTTGTTTTCATTTCTTTTACATCCTAAGAATATAGTTCAAATAATTCCACAGATGAAAAACTCCCATGAAACCACCCATGCAAATGGATAGGAGATACTGTATCACCTTTTTCATCTTTATCTTTTACTTACAATTAACATATTAGGAACTTGTCAACTCAATATATTTTACCCTTTTCACATTCCTTTCCTACCTCTAGTTCTCCAGAGAAGCTTGCGCAAAGTACGGAGATCAAAATAATTTTGATAGCACAAAGAAATGCTAGTGCTTTTATGAAAGTGTCAGTTTTTAAGACATTCATTAACGGAATATTTTAATGTGCTAGCTGTTGATTCTATGCAGCTTTTAGAATGGGACAACCACTGATCAGGAAAGGCATAACACAAAGGCTGCAGCTACTCATTGCAATAGTGGAATGGAAGGAATTTTGTTGCAAAGCATTTTATAAAGACACTTGATGCAGTTGGGAAAACAAGACTATAAAATGTAAAATAGGTTTTTTTTCTTCCTAGGACTAGGCCTCCTGCAGTCTTTACAAACTGTCCATATGTCATCCAATGCCATACAACATATTGACCCAAAAGATTTTCAAAACCGTTCACAGCTGAAGGACATTGACCTGCGAAACAACAAGATAACTAAAATTCATCCAGATGCCTTCAGAGATCTCAACAAATTACAGGTTGTAAAGCAATACAACTGTTAGAATATTTTATTTTAATCATTAAAGATATTATTTACCAACTATTAAGCATGATTATATGATTCTTATTATAATACTAGTGTATAAATAAAATTAAACTAGAGCAAATGGTGAAAATATTTTTTTATATTTGCTTTTTACATGTAGGAAAACACATGCTAAAATGTACAAGATACAACCATAAATTCACAATTTCTCTATGCCACAAACCAATCTATAACTGCCTTAAACACATACATGTCCCCTTCTACCTCCATCCCTTCCATGGCAAGAGCCCTGCAGCTCCCTATTCACACAAAGGTAAGTCTACAATGGGAGAATTCTAAACACCACAATTTAAACTTTTCATCTGCATTAAAAAGCTTAGATCAACATTATTGAAATCCTAAGCAGATGTATTGTTCATAGAACTACAGAAGTGCTTGTACACTAAAACACTGTTGTAAGATGTTGGAATAAGGATTCCATTGTGAGCCTTATCAAATTAATTCTGAATTATTTCCAAATAGGTTTTGGATCTCCGTGGAAATGCTCTGACAATCCCTCTACCACAGATACTACTCAGTTTGAACTTTTTTCAACTTGAAGTGTATTTGTCAAAGAATGCCTGGATATTTAACTGCAGGCTAAATGCTTTTAAACATTTATTTCATTTTGTCTTTGACTCCACAAGGAAAAAATGGAGCCTTTCATACAATAAGTCTGCCAACAACTCCCAGAAACCTCTGCTGTATCTTTCAAGTTTCCATTTAAACTGCAGGGACGAAGTTTTGGTCAAAAGGGCCACAGTCCCAAAAGGGACATCAGTGCTGACCTGTAACTTGGACAACATAAGAGGTATGTATATCAGGCACTCCATCCAAATGCTGCTAAAATCCAAATGAATGCAGAATAGTCAAATAAATCTGGTTTTTAAAAGTATGTTTCTAAAGACACTGTTTAAAAATTACTAAGTAACAGTTTAACATGCAAAAATATTTCATAAGAAAGTAGTATTCTGCTTAGAATATTTTAAAGTTAGGTTTACTGACTCTTGATCTCCTTCCTTACATCAAAGGAGGAAGTGATGCCAATTAATATACAAGTAAGTTTCAGTAAGTAATGCATTGCAAACGTATTGGTTCATTTTGGACTGAACAAAGGGCCAAATAATGGGATGGCACTTCTGAAGCATGTAGAAAACCAAGAAGGATGCAACAGTTTTCAGTGTTCAGCTAGAGCAAAATAAAATGAAAGTTTATTTGCAGAGAAAAAAGATTTCTATTTCTTCTAAAAACATACAGCTACCGTAGCACACACTTCGCTTACATTTAAAATTAATAGAGATCATTGAGGGTATAAGTAACAAAACCTATAGAGCCAAGATTTACCACACAGATTGAAAACTAAGACCAAACTTAGACCAGAAGGTGTATTTGTCACGAGCCATAAGGCAAAATGGTTTAACTTTAAAGGGCTAATAGCACTTGGAGGTGGTAAGGCTTTCCCCTGGGAATACTTCATCCCCAAAAGAAAATATCAGAAATGCCACCTGCTTTGTCTGCTTACAAAAAGAGTCACAAAAACCTGGATAAACATCAGCACACTGGACTGCAGCAAAACTTAGCTGGGAACAAAAGCTGTTCCAAAGACAAAGCCAAAAATACAAATTGTAAAGTCTGCAATTAAGACCCCGTATGTAGTGTGTTTTTAGATGGCAGGCAGTGGGCACAGGCCCGCGATATGGTTTAACAGGCTTTGTACCATGTCAAATTATTCGGGATGGATAAAAGGAAAATGGGGTTTATAATAAACGGTTAAAATTATGAGAGATAGTCCAGTGTACATTCTTAAAAACATCACTGGACCCTGCAAACCAAGTACACTATGCTTTTAACAAAGACTGAGTTTGTATTTTCTTTCATTTCAGGCAATGGAATCTCTTGGTGGACACCTAAGGGCAGAATTTCAAAACATCAGAGTCTTCCTCATATGACACTGGATAAAATGAATAATTTAGTGATACACAATGCTGAGAAAACTGCTGAAGGATTATATTTGTGTCTTTTCAATACAAGAAAAGAGAAGTATCTCATTTACAGTATAGAGGTGAACGAAGAAGTTTCAGCATTGTTGGTTAGAAAAGCCAGGGACACTAACACTGGTTTTAGGCAGAACGAAACACAGCCAAACTTTGCACTGGCTGTCTCCCTCTCTGTGGTCATTACATTTCTTTGTGCTTTTTGTCTGGGTGCTTTTGCTAGACCCTACCTGGAAAGACTTTGGAGACTCATGCGCAGGAACAAAAATTCAGGTTCAGAACAGACATATTCTAATCAGGCTTTTTCAGATGAAACCTTGAGCAGAGAGCCTTCTGCAAGCAAGCCAACAAATACACAGCACAATACATTGTTTTTTGATGAGCATTCTTTAAGAAACACACAGATTTTTCCTACAGAAACTTCTACTGTGTATCAAAATTTTTCTGGCAATGGTGTACATTCACCAAATCCCAAAGCAGAGTACCAGAAACCAAGCAATACTGAGATCAACATGAAGAAAATAGCAGTGTTTCCAAAAGTCCAAACTAGTATAGACAGTAATGAAAGTACAGATATTTATGATACTGGACTATTTTTTTTAAGGACAGATTACCGGAACAGCAATGCACAAACACCAAACAGGAAAGTAAGAAACAACTCTGGTCTGCTGCAGTCTGAGATCACAAAAGCTACACCAAGTGCTCCAGAAAGAAAAGGTATTGTTTCACATAATGAACCCAGGCACACGAGAAAATTTAGGCAGGGAATGCAAAGCCGTGAAGAACAACTTGGTCTAAATGGCAACAAAAGTATACCTAGTGATATTGTACATTTTATTTCACCCAGTAGCTCCAGAAGAGATGCAGATATTGAGAATTTAAGCATCTATGAAATAATAGAAAACTCTCCCCTTACAAAGCATGACTGTAAAACGATATATTCAGATGAAAAAAATGCTTCAGCTGATGTATTTGGTGACAGCTCTTCAGCTGAAGGGATTCCATTCACAATGAGTGACTGTAGTTCTTTAGCAGACTTTGAACTGGAACAGCCTGATGTTAGTGACAACCTGCCAGTCTATCAGTCATCACTAGATGAAACGAATACAGACAGTGGAACTGAGAAGTTCGCAACACCGCCAGAGTCTCCAACCATTACTGCTGAACTTCAGCAGATTTGGAAAAATCAAGAAGAGAACAGTGCCTATTTTGAAACCACTATTAATTATGGATCAGACACCACCATGTATGAAACAGCATCCCCTGATTCTGATAAATGCAGTGGTCACATAAGTGTGTCAGATCCAGATACAGTCAGTTCTTCAAGTCAAGAAATTCCAGATACATTTGATTATTTTACTAATGCAGAGTCAACAGCACAAAACTCTATTTCTGATTCTCTCTACTGTCAAAGTACAGATTTTGGTAACACGGTACTTAAGTTAAAACATTTTCCCACATATGACACAGAGAAAACTTCTGAAGAGGATGGACTGCAGCTGTCTCTGCTTCCCAGAGAACCACAGCATTCCCTCAGCTTCAGTCACACGGAACAGAAAGACAATGCACCAGCAGGAAGTACAGAAGACAATGCACCAGCAGGAAGTACAGATGAGGACATAGCCAGGAAGTCCCCTGAAAAGAATGATGGCGAAGCAGACATTACATTAAGAAGAAACATGAGTACATCTGAGGACAGTGGCTTTATTTTTGCTCCTATTGATACTGGCTTGAATGAAGTTGTAAAAGAACCATCACCGCTACATTCCAGCAAAGAATCATCTCTTCAATTGCTACCTGAACACACATTTGAAAAACATTTCATGTTTGTTACAAAGCAAGATGACTTGCTACCACAGGTGAAGCAGGCTTGTGCAGATAAAATGCAAGGAGGTTCTGATGAGAAAAATTCTGATGGATTCACAGAATTACAGGATACCAGCAGCTGCAGTCTGCCTGATGAAATGCAGACTTGTAATCCTACGGCAGATCTGCTTCATCTTTGTAATTCTTCAGAATTCACAACAGATGATCACTTCCAACTGGATCAGAGTGATGATGAGGATACATATTCGTTCACAATCCCACAAGGTGTCTTCAATGAAAGTACACCGTACAGTTCATGTTCCTTCCCACAAAAGCCTACAGGAAATACAATCTCTGAAAGCACTGATTCCAGCAAGATGAAGGATCATACTACTTTGACAGAACTGGAGAACCATTCTGATACAACTGTAGAACACATCCAAAATTCCAGTGAAAATCTCAACCAAAGAAGTCAGACAGATTCAGGACAGGAACAGTTTTTTGTTAAGAAGAAAAGAGCATTTGATGGATTTGCTAATATTTTGCAAAGCAGAAGAACAAACTTCAATAGTTGAAACACAAAATGGTAATACTAAGCTCCCACAGTGTTTGTGTCATTACAGCAGGTGCAAACATTATTTTGTTTTAAAGTGAAATTACTTCTGTTTAGAAGGGTACTCGTAAAAAACCCAATAACAGACTTTATAAAAAGCTACTCTAGAATATTAATAAAGCTGTTGCTGAATTATATTTACTTTCTCATTATTGGTAGTTGATACTAATATATCACTTCCCTTGGAATTTTCTTCAGATACTCACTCTTTTGTCCTTTTGTCTAAAATAAATGCAAATGGAAATATACATTATATACTATTGTGTTTTCTTATGGGACTCAACCTATACAGTGAAATGGTACATACTACTGTCTCCTGCTTTTTGAGACAGATTTGTGGATTGTCTCTGAATTCCCAGTGTTGCAAAGATAAATAAAGTCCAATAAGTATTCAATTACATTTCAAAAATTTCTTTTTAATCTGGCAGAAGAGAGAAAACCACCTTTCTCAAAGAAACAGAATAGAATTCAATTCTTGCAGAAACATCAGTTATAGAAATGTAGCTATAATGAGACATCACCCAAAGTTTGCAGATGTGGTGACATAGGCAGGGTAATTTAAAAAAAAAAGACAAAGGATCCTATACCCACTTGAGAATTTTACTTAAGAGAGGAAAATCAAGAGCAGTTCAAAACTGCTATTTTAGAACATCAGTAGCCAAAAGATAGCAAATGTAAGGTAAAATTATCTCTGTATATAGCCCAAGGCCCTTTCAACAGACTCAGTACCACTGATGCAGTCCTTGAAGGGAAATGTCATCATGAAAGGGAGCAGACTCAGCTCTAGGAAAATGCAGGAAGCTGGCTACAACTCTGGGAAAACTCTCACAGAGACACAATTAACTCCTAAAACTCCAAACAAAAGGAACACATTTCAATTCCATCACAAGACGAGCAAGTCCAATGGCACACTACATCACTGAAACTACCTTTAAAGAAAAAACTAAGAACAAAGAGCCATTGCCAGCTTTCATTAAAGCTCATTATACACACTAATTCTTTGTGGTCAAAACAACTTTAAAAACACAATGCTTGAAAAAAGCACTGACTTGGTATTTTGGTATCTATGGGTCTTCAAACACCATTAACAGTTTTCCAAGGCCTGTCACCTTTTGGCTGTTGCAGCCGCTAACATGTTAAGAAATCTAACTATACAAGTAAGGCAATTTTGTGAATCACAGGGGAAAAAAATCCACTCTAGTGCTCTATTGATATCTCATATACTGAAATGTTTTGTCATTTCCTTGTGCAACAGTCCAACAGGATTTCAAAATATATACTGGAATATTATTTTTCTCATCTTTTTCTGACCATGAGAATGCTTCAGAGGTGAGGCAGACAGTACACCACTTGTGAGAAGCTGCAGGATTTCTAAGATTCCCTTTATTCCATAAAGTTTACTTTGTCAGACAAAGTAAACTCACTCCTTTATAGTCGGATTTTAACATGTGGCAAAGTATTCATTCGTACCTGTGCCTTATCTTGCCACTGTCCTTTGCTACTCATCTCTCCATTATTACCACCACATCTTCATTCAAATCCAAACATTCCGCTGCTTCTCCTTCATATTAGTTCATTTCATTAGCAACTGCTCTTTAATACAAAACCTTTGTATTTTTTGTGACTTCCACACAGTATTCATCATACTCTGCTCCTCCCTACCCACCCCATGTTCGCATGCCCTTCTATATCAATTAGTTACACAGTCTCACACAGACGGACCCCAAGACTGTATCCTCAGTTTTCTTTCTTTACATTTCATCCACTGTATCTTGTTCACACTGAAAACTGGTTAGCTTATTTGGCCACTGAGAATTTTCTAGGACACCTATACTAGTAGGAATCCCATGATCCCACTGGTGCTACTACCCCAGTTGACTGTGGGTAAAAAGTCACAAATAAGCTCAATAAAAAAAGGTGCCTGAATGTACGCTGTATATATTTGTAAATGAAGCATGAGGAATCAGCCAAGAGGATGTTGGCAATAGTCTGAACACACCCTTCTCACAGGGCAATGGCCTGCCGAGCTCCACAATCAACAGGACACAGAATCCCTCATACGGTGAATCAGGACAGGAAAAAATACAGAAAAGCATATCAAGAACTTCAAATACAGTAATCAGAATGAAGTAAAAATCTCATTTTCAAACACATACTTATAATAGTTTGATAATCATCAAGTTACTTGCTGTAGGTACAAAGCATTTCAATCTTTCCTGAATATGCTGATAATTGGGCTGGAAAATAACCCTAAAATAAAAGGAGAAGACAGGTACATTTAACCTACACATAAACCAACAAAATAAACTTTTTTGAATAGTAGCAGTAATTTTTTTCATGGTACTGTGACTCAACCGCTCAGAAAAACAGAGATAAACAACAGCCTTCATCAGAAACAAATGCAATGAAAAACTTCTTCAGGATCAGTTCTGCATTACAATATTCTAATTGCAATGTATATACATTCATTTGAAGTAATTTTAAGCCAAGGTTGGAAGCAGTATCTGGAGGTCACCTAGTCCAATGATCCTGATCAAGCAGGGCCACCTAGAGCCAGTTGCTCAGGACCATGTTCAGGTGGCTTTTGAGTATCTCTAAGGATAGACTCTGTAAAAATGCATGGCAATCCTCACAGAAAAAGAGAGCAGTTCCTGATGTTCAGATGGAGCCTCCTATGTTTAGTTTATGCCCATTTGCCTCTGGTCCTGTCACTGGGCACTGACTAAAGAGTCTTTGTTTTCTTCACACCCTCCCTTCAGATAGGTAAATACTTTAGTAAGACTTTCCACAGCACCACCTCTTCTCCAGGCTAAACAGCTCTAAGCCTCTCCTCATAGGAGAGAAGTTGCCATCCCTTCATTATCTTCATGGCCCTTTACTGGACCCTCCTCCAGAATGTCACAGTGTCTCTGGTACTGGGGAGCCCAGAACTGGACACAGTACTCAGGTGTGGCCTCACCAGTGCTGTGTAGGAGGGAATAATCATCACTCAGCCTGTTGGCAATACTTTGTCTGAGGCAGTCCAGGAACGTTCTTCACAGCAAGGACTTGTTGCTGGCTCAGCTCTGACTTGGTGTCCACCAGGACCCCCAGTCCCTTTTCTGCCAAGCTGCTTTCCAGCTGGGTGACCCTCGGTGGACGCTAGTGCGCTCCAAGTGTCCCTCTGAAGGTCATCCTGGAGCCCAGGAGCCAACAGGGATCCTGAGCCAGCTCCGCTGCCTTTGGCAGCACTTTGGCCAAGGAGCTGCAGCAAGGGGGAGGCAACAGGGACTGGGACTGCTGCAGGCTGGGCAGGGAGGAAGGGCCAGGGACGCTTGTGCTGACATGCTCCACAATCCACAGGGATGGGGGACAACTGGGAAGCAACAAGTTCTCCCAGGCACGACAGGGATGGAAGCCCTTGGGGTGGAGTTTCCTGCAGGAACTGCCAGGGGAGTTGCTGCTGGGATCAGCAGCAGCAGAAGGCAGCAGGATCTGCTCCTTTTCCTGGCTCTGTGTGCAGGGCACAGGCTGTGCTGGCCCTGCTCCCACAAAGCCCTTGCCCATGGAGGCTGCAGGCTCAAAGCAATCCCAGTGCAGAGAGAGGCTTTGCAGCTGAACTCCACTGCCCTTGTGTTTGGGGCTGGAATGGCTCTCATGCCAAAGCACAGCAGGGAACCAGGGCTTGGGGAGGCAGAGCCTGTAGAGGGAAAGAGAGATCAGGCACTCACATGCCTCCAACTCCTTCAGCTCTCTTCTTTTGGAGAATGAGAAAGAAGCAAGCTGGGGAGGGGCACCTGCAGTGCTTTGAAAAAACATGGTGTCTGACAAGTCCTGTGGGAGAAGAAAAAGAGGGAGCAACCTTGCCTTGTTTTCATAGCCTGTGTCTTCTGCAGAGGAGACAATGGGATGTGCAGGAAGGGAGGGGAGGAATAACTGTGATGACCCAGTCTGCCTTGCTGTGCACTGATACACTTTGCAGCAGTGACCATTAGAGGTAATGCCAGATTCTTATTTAGCATCATGACACGCTGCTGCTTCATTGCAAAACTGCCTCAGTGTGGAGAAAATCAGCCTAATTTCTTGTTAGTTTAAGTAGATGTGGTGAGAAACACACATTAAAACAGACTTAAAACAGAAACACAGATTAAAACAGGTTTTCTAACCTCATCATCCAGAGGGAATTTTGTGTTGTCTTTTCTTCATTGTATGCACAACATTGTTGAGTTCTTCTGTATCCTTCAGGGAGCTATTCACTAGTGACTGAAAAAAGAAAAGGAGGATTATGGCATTCATTCTCTTTTAACACACACTTGCACTAAGCTGTAGCTTCAACTTAGGAAGGAAAAGGAGAGATTTCCTTTACTCATCCACTGTGGAATAAATGGTGTAGGAACGGCCACAATCCCAGCTGTAAGAACAACGTGTTCTGGGTCTTAACAGGACATTGTGGACAAGAAAGCACCACAATCTTCATGATTCACCTCTTAGGTCAAACCAGAATGGTTCATGGTGTCAAAGCAGCAGGTGATGGGAATAACAAATGTCCCTCGGCTGAGGCAGAAGCCTGGGAGTCAAAGGCTTGGGAAAAGAGAGCTGGCAAAGGCAGGCCCAGGTGCAGGCAGGCATTTGGCTGAAGGCAAGAGGCAGCTGGTGCTGCCAGCACGGGAAGGGACTCCAGGCACAGGAGCTGCTGGCGGCAGGAGCAGCTCCTGCTGTCACTGCCAGGGAAGGACTGGCAGCAGGCAGGAGCAGCGGGCACATTGCTGATGGACAGCTGGCAAGTTGGAGCGGCCAGCCCAGGAACAAGAGAGGTGCTGCTGCTTGGAAAAGTAGTTTATGCCATGGCTGGATCAGCCTCACCAAGGTCAGGCTGTTACAGTCCGGGCCATCATGCAAAATGCCTTCCAGCACAGAGTCCCCATGGCCCAAGCAGAAGCAGCAGCAGCAGCCCCGATACAATGAATTCTATTCCTAAATCATCCAACCAGCCACAAACACGATGCTGTTCCTGTCTTTTTGCACCTCTCGTGGTCTAACACAGTTGTGTGACAATGGGAATCATTTCTTACACAAGGCCTGTGCCTACAGCCTGTCTATTCTTTCTGACAATGTCAGCAATACTCTGTTAGGTTTATATTATATCTAGGACTTTATTTTGTAAAAGGTATTGCTGCTGAACTTTAAACTGGACTTTAGGGCTTTTCTATCAATTAATACGGTCTCTTATTTGCTTAAGGCACTTAAGGCATATCTTTACTCACCTAAAACTAAAACTCACATTCTCACTTCATGTCTGTGTGACTTTATGGATCTCAGTTTCCCTGAGGGTTTCAAAGCAGCCCCTGCATTCTTTTCTGCCTCTAAGCCTGTGTGCACGGGGTCCTGGGAGATTTCTATCTGCTTTCCAACAGGGCTGGGACACGACTCCATGGGTCCCTTCTCTCCTCCTTCCCAGGTCTCCACAGGGTGCAGGTGGTTTCCAGCTGTGACCTCCTGTCCAACGGAGAATCCATCCCCATCACCATCATCAGCATCACCTGGGACCCCCAAACCCTCCCGGGACCCCCAAACCCTCCCGGGACCCCCAAACCCTCCCGGGACCCCCAAATCCCCCCTGGGACCCCCAGCCCCTCCCGGGGCTCCGCTGCCGGAATCACCGGGAGTGGTGTTGCCCTTTGAAGGGGAGTTTTCCTGGGAACCCAAAACAGGCGCCTCTTCAAGCGGCCATGGCAGAGAGAATCCCAAAAATCCACCCCGGCTGTGCGGGGGGGGCAAAACATCCCCCAGAGGGGCTTGGAACGGGGGTCCCCTATAAAATGTCACCTGCCGGGGGTGATGAGGTGCTCCCAGCACAGCCCAGTCACTGCCAGTCCTGGCATCCCCCTGGGCCCTCTCTGCCTTCCGACCTTTCCTGGCTCCATCCCCGCTCGTCCCGCGGGCTGCGAGGGGTTCGGGAACGGGGCAGGAGGAGGAGGGAGGGAGGAAGAGGCGGAGCGGCCGCGGGAAGCGGGAGGAAGAAGAGCAGAGGAGGGAGCGGGCGGCTCCAGCGCTCCCTGAAGCCGCAGCAGCCCCGGGACCATCGGCCCCATCCCGCAGGTGCCCGGGGAGGGGGAGCTCGCCCCAAATATCCCGGGTTTGGGCTCCCTGGGCTTGGGGTTTTTGGGGGGATGTTTGGAGCTGGCAGGGCTCCAAAGGCGAGGCGCAGATGGCCCTCGGGGGGACATGGGGGGGTCCCCGGGAGGTGGTTTTGTTTGGTTGGTTTTGGTTTTGGTTTTGGTTTTGTTTTGGGGTTTTTTTGGGTTTGTTTGTTTGTTTGTGTTGGGTTGCTTTTTTTGCGGGGGAGGGAGGTTTATTAGTAACCACACACCCCCGTGTGGTTCCAGTTTCCTTGGCACTCCCAGTATGAGCCAAGTCATTCCCAATTATTCCCCAGTATGGTACAATTTTCCCCCAGCAGGGTCCCAGTTGCTCCCAGTTCCTCCTTCTTTTGTCTGCTGTGTTCCCAGTTCTCCCAGTTACCCCTAGAAAACCCCCATCACTCCCAGTATGATGCCAGTCTCTCCCAGCAGGGCCCCAGTCACTCACAATTGGTCCCAGTTCCCACCAGCACATTCCCAGTGGCTCCCAGTGTGATCCCAGTCACAACCTGCATGGTCTCAGGTACTCCCAGTATATCCCAGTTGCCCTTGTAGTCATTGCCAGGCACTCCCAGTTCCCTCAGCATGGTTCAGTTGCCCCCAGTTTTATCCCAGTCCCTGCCAGTACCTCCCAGTTGTCACCAGTATGCATCCTGTCATTCCCAGTTGCTCCCAGTGTATTCCCAGTTGATTCTCAGTATGGTTCTGGTGGCTCCCAGTAACCCCAGTCAGGGTCCCATCACAGAATCACAGAATGTGTAGGTTGGAAGAGACCTTCAAGATCATTGAGTCCAACCCAGCCCCGACACCTCAACTGGATCAGGGCATCGAGTGCCACATCCAGTCTCTTCTTAAACACATCCAGGGATGGTGACTCCACCACCTCCCCAGGCAGACTATTCCAGTATTTAATCACTCTTTCCGTGAAAAACTTCTTCCTACTATCCAACCCATATTTCCCTTGTCACAGCTGAAGACTGTGTCCTGTCCTTCTGTCAGTTGCTGCCTGGACAAAGAGACCAACCCCCAGCTGTCTGCAACCCCCCTTCAGGAAGTTGTAGAGAGTGATAAGGTCACCTCTGAGTCTCCTTTTCTCCAGGCTAAACACCCCCAGCTCCCTCAGTCGTTCTTCATCTGGCTTGTTTTCCAAGCCCCTCACCAGCCTCGTTGCCTCCTCTGGACACGTTCCAGCGTCTCAAGGTCCTTCCTAAACTGAGGGGCCAGAACTGGACACAGCACTCAAGGTGTGGCCTCACCAGTGCTGAGTCCAGGGGAAGAATGAGCTCCCTGCTCCTGCTGGCCACACCATTCCTGATCCAGGCCAGGTGCCATTGGCCCTCTTGGCCACCTGGGCACAACTGCAGGCTCATGTTCAGCCGCTGCTGAGCAGAACCCCCAGGTCCCTTTCTGCCTGGGCACTGTCCAGCCACACCATCCCCAGCCTAGAGCACTGCAGGGGTTATTGTGGCCAAAGTGCAGGACTTGGCACTTGGACTCATTAAACTCCATCTTGTTGCACTCTGCCCACCCATCCAACCATTCCAGGTCTCTCTGCAGAGCCCTCCCACCTGCCAACAGATCAACAAATGTTCCCAGCTTAGTGTCATCTACAAATTTACTAATGAAAGACTCAATACCCTCATCCATGTCGTCAATACAAATACTGAACAGAGCTGGCCCCAGCACAGACCCCTGAGGAACACCACTGGTGACTGTCTCCGGCTGGATGCAGCACCATTCGCCACCACTCTCTGGGCCTGGCCATGCAGCCAGTTCCTAACCCAGCAAAGAGTGCTCCTGTCCAAGCCCCGGGCTGCCAGCTTATCCAGGAGTGTGCTGTGGGAGACAGTGCCAAAGGCCTTGCTGAAGTCCAAACAGACATCCAGAGCCCTTCCTGCATCCACCAGGCAGGTCACCTGGTCATCAAAGGAGACCAGGTTGGTCGAACACGACCCACCCCTCCAGTCAGAGCTGGCTGGCTCTGACACCCTGGCCATCCTGTAGGTGCTGTGTGATGACACTCAATATAAACTGCTCCATTACCTTTACCAGGTACTGAGGTCAGGCTGACTGGGCTATAATTACTGGGATCCTCCTTCCCACCCTTCTTGTGAATGGGTGTCACATTGGCAGCTTCGAATCACTTGGAACCTCAGCAGTGAGCCAGGACTGTTGGTAGTTGATGGAGAGTGGCTTCACAAGCTCATCTGCCAGCTCCCTCCTCACCCTGGGGTGGATCCCATCTGGGCCCAGAGACTGATGAATATCCAAGTGGCTCAGCAGTTCTCTGACTGCCTCCTCCTGGATAACAGGGGCACCATTCTGCTCCCTGACACCATCTACCAGCCCAGGAGGGCAGTTGTCCTGAGGACAAGTCATCTTCCCACTGAAAACTGAGGCAAAGAAGGCTTTAAGGACTTCTGCCTTCTCCTCATCTGCAGTTACTAAGTTCCCTCCCTTATCCAATATAGAACAAAAGATGGCCTTGCCTTTCCTTTTACCATTAATGTATTTATAGAAACCTTTTGTATTGTCCTTTACATAAGTTGCCATTTTGAGTTCAAATTGTCCTTTGGCCTCCCTATTTTTTTCCTACATTCTCTAGCAGCCCCCTTAAATACTTCCTGAGAGACCTGGCCCTCCTTCCAAAAATGATATTTTATTTATTCCTGAGTTCATCCAAAGCCTCATTGCCCATCCAGGCTGGGCATTTGCCTCGTTGACTCATCTTTTGGCACACAGGGACAGTCTGTTCCTGTGCCCCCAAAACCTCTGTTTTGAAGAACACCCAGCTTTCCTGGACTCCTTTGTTTTTAAGGGTTGCTTCCCAAAGAACTCTCTGAATAAGTCTCCTATATAGGCCAGTCTTCCCTCTGGAAGTCCAATGTAAGAGTCCTATTGATGTACCTCCTGATTTCACCAAATATCAGGAATTCTGTAATTTCATGATCACTCTGCCCCAGTCGTCCTCCAACCACCACATCTCCCACCAGCCCATCTCTATTTGTGAACAACAGATCCAACATAGTCTCTCCCCTGGTGGGCTCACCTACCAGCTGTGAGAAAAAGTTATCACCCATGCACTCTAAAAATTCCCTGGACTGCCTCATTTCTGCTGTATTAAGTTCCCAGCAGATGTCTGGCAGGTTGAAGTCACCTACAAGAACAAGGGCTGATGATCCTGAAACATTCTCCAGCTGCTGATAGAATAAGTTGTCCAGCTCTTCCTCCTGGTTGGGTGGATGATAACAGACTCCCAGTAGGATGTCAGCCTTGTTGGCTTTCCCCTTATCTTACCCACAGCCATTCAACTGAATCTTCATTAGTTTCAATACCTATTGCATCAAAAGCCTTCTTAATATAAAGGGCCACCCTCCACCTCTTCTCCCTTTCCTGTCTCTTCTGAAGAGCCTGTAGCCATGGAGTGCAGTGCTCCAGCTGTGTGAGTCATCCCACCACATTTCTGTGATGGTGACTACATCACAGCTTTGCTGTTGCCCCATGACCTCCAGCTCCTCCTGTTTGTTACCCATGCTACGTGCATTGGTGTACATGCCCTTCAGCTGGGCTACTGATTTCACCCCTAACTCAGGCTTAGCACCCTTGGGTCTTCTTCCCGGCAGCCCAGCTGCATCCCCTTTCCCCCTTCAAACCTAGTTTAAAGCCTTCTCAATGAGGTCAGCCAGTTCCTGAGCTAAGAACCTTCTACCCTTAACAGAGAAGGAACCATGAGGTTGAGCACTCCCTGAATTCACAGCCCCCCACCCGTGGGATCATCACCCCCCATCCCACAGGTGACCAGGGAGGGGGAGCTGGGCCCAGATATCCTGGGGGGTCCCTGGGTTGGGTTTTTTTGGGGGAGGGATGTTTGGAGAATGAAGAACTCCAAATCTGAGTGGAAAATGCCCCTTGGGGGGACATTGGTGGGTCCCAGTGGCAGCTGCTGGCAGAGGCAGCCTGGAGGAGCAGAGCCCTGTGTCCCCCAGGAGCCCAAAGTGGGGAGCCCAGAGAGGGGGGAGCGCCGCGATTGGCGGGACCCTCAACAGCCTGGAGAGGGGCAGGGGGGACTCCTTGGACCCCCTGCACCCCAAAGCAGAGAATAAGGGGAGAAGGGACCTTGGGATCCCAAAAACCTCCTGCATCCCTGTGAGGAGATGGAAAAGGGGGGAACTTCTCATATTCCTGGGACTCCCAGCAGCCGGGGGAGGGCAGTGACCGAGTAGACGGGGGACCCCCAGTTCAAGTGTGACCCTCAGGAGCTGGGACAGGGGGAACCCCCGAACACCAAAGGGGAGAGACCCGAGACAGGGGAACTGCTGGGAGGCATTTTCAGGGCTGAATGTTGATGTTTGGGAGGTTTCTCTGGACCCTAGATGGGCAGTGACCTCTAGAGATGGACTTGGGCAAAACCTTAAACTCAGCGTGCTGATCCCTTGTTTTCACCCCAAATCAGGACCTCCCATTCCAAAGCATTGGCCAAGTGGAGGAGGAGGCTGCAAGGAAGTGGAAGATGTCCCGGGACAGCCAGTCAGGTGAGGAGAAAGTCAGTGCCCCTTTCCCCCTCTCTCCTGCTCCATCTCCCAGTCCAGCACGGCCCCCGGCTGCAGGACAACCGCACTGCCAACACTGTCCTGCCGGGGATGGACTGAGGGGATCCCCTTCCCCTTCCCTCTGGCACGGAGGCAAATCCCATCCTCTCCTTGTCCTTCCTCCCCCAGACAAGAAGCTGAGAATGGAGACCAGGGAGGAAAAATTCCCACACCAGAACCTTATGGAAGAGACTGTTTTGAATGGCTCCACATCACAGGAATCCAACAGGGAGGAAAAGCCCTGGAGATCCCACAGGAGAAGGGGCTCCAAACCCATCCCAGGGGGCTCTGAGGAGGAAAGACCCTCCCTAAGCCGGGAAGGTGGACAGAGCTTCAGCCAGGGCTCTGAGCTGGTCCATGAGCAGTTTCATGATGGGGAGAAGCCCCACAAGTGCTTATGGTGTGGGAAGAGCTTCAGCCGGAGGTCATACCTGATCAGACACCAGAGGATCCACACTGGGGTGAGGCCCTATGAGTGTCCCCAGTGTGGGAAGAGGTTTAAGACCAGCTCCAATCTCCTCAGGCACGAGCAGATTCACACTGATGAGAGGCTCTTCCGCTGCCCTGACTGCAGGAAGGGCTTCAACCGCAAATCCAACCTCGTCACCCACCGGCGCATCCACACTGGGGAGAGGCCCCACGAGTGTGGGGAATGTGGGATGAGCTTCAGTGACAGATCCAGCCTGATCCGCCACCAGAGGATCCACACCAGGGAACGGCCCTACCAGTGTGAGAAATGTGGGAAGAGCTTCAGCGACAGATCCACCTTGATCCGCCACCAGAACACCCACGCTGAGGAAAGGCCATACAAATGTGGGGAATGTGGGAAGGGCTTCAACCAGAGGTCCCAACTGATCAGACACCAAATGAACCACACTGGGGAGAAGCCCTATGAGTGTTCTGAGTGTGGGAAGAGGTTTCAGACCAGCTCCCATCTCCTCAGGCACAAGCAGATTCACACAGTGGAGAGGCCCTTCCGCTGCCCCGACTGCAGGAAGGGCTTCAAGCGAAACTCCACCCTCATCAGGCACCGGCGCATCCACACTGGGGAGAGGCCCTACGAGTGTCCCCAGTGTGGGAAGAGCTTCTCCAGGAGCTCTCACTTGACCCGACACCAACAGAGTCACCGATAAGGGAATGGCCCTGTGAATGCCCCAACTATGGGAAGAGCTTCATGGTCTGCTCCTCCTCCATTCCCCACTGGAGGACCCACGTAGGTCAGAGCCCTGGTGACCAACATTCACTGTAATCTCTATTGGGAAGACACGAGGCTGGTGGTCTTTGTCTTTGGTTGTCCCTAATATTCTTTTGATTCATCTCCATGCCTTTAAAATATACAAATTTTGATAAAAATCAATAAACTCATCAAGGGCATCTATAGCCTCACTTTTTTCCAGTGTTTCAAGAAAATCTGGGATTCAGAGAGATACTTTGGATCATTTGAGGGTGTGGGGGGTATTTGATGTAATTTTCTCCATGTCTTGGTGTTCAAAGAGACAAGGGGGTTTGATCTGTCACCTCACAACCACTCAATGTCACTGAAAACTACTCAATCCCACCCCAAAATACTTGATTCCACAGCCCCCGAGGGTGGGATGGGGTTGGAAGAGGATTGGGCAAAGTGGGATGCAAATAAGGAGGGGTGAGTGGGCATTGGGTGGGGCAGGATGGGTGAGATGGGGTTTGGGAGGTGGGAAATGGGGGAAATAGGGCTTGGGAAGGGGGTCTTGATGTCCAGCATGGGTTGGGATGGGTTTGGGTTAGGACTGGAAAGGTGGGGTGGGGTCTGGAATGAGACAGCCAAAGGCTGGGGATGATGAAAGGAGGAGGAACCGATTACTGAGGGGTTTTGGATATTCCATACTCCATGGAGTATCCCATGTTTCTGAGGCACTTGTAGAGCACTCCCCAACTCTTTGGAGGGGTTTCCTGAGAGCAGCTCCCTGCAGCCCCATTGCCAGGGGTGGTTGCCTTGGGCACCAGCTCAGAGCTGCAGCCACAGTCCCTTGCCTCGGTGCTGGAGAGCAGAGAAATGATGAATGGCCCCAGACATCTCCAGGGTGTGTTTGGGGGCCAGGGCAAGTTCTGCGTAGGTGGGGCAGTCACTGCCCCAGCCACTGCAGCCTCTGCTCCAGCCCCAAAGTGGCTGCCAAGCTCCTGGCACCCCAAAAACCCCACCTGTGAGAGGGGCCAGAGCAGGTGAGGCTGTGATACGGGTGTGACACTGACATGTTCCACAGCCCCAGAGCTCCCAGCAGCTGAGATGGTGCTGGATCCAAGGGGGACTGTGGATCTTCCCCTCTCTCTCTTTTCTCCTGACTTCCTCTTCTGGAAATCTGGAGAACTGTAAGTAGGACAGGTTAGAGTTTGCTCAGTCAGTGCTTTGTGAAGTGATTTACTGGAATTCCTGATGCTTTAAGATTTTCCAAGTATCTCATTGCCTGATGTTTGCAAGTTAAAATTTCGTCTCCACCCTGGTGAGAAGTTTGTTGTTTTCTCCCATGTGCCCCCTGAGGGGATCGAGGTACCTCAAGTCCCTTTCCAACAGTGGCCGAGCCAGCTTGGGGCACAGCAGCAGGAACTGCAGTGCTGAGCAAGGCCTGCCTTGGCTGGAGGGAGCAGAAAGGCCAAGCCCTGAGCCCAGGCCTGGCACAGCAGGGCCTGTCCCTCCCGGGTGCCTCGGGGCTCTTTGTGGGGCACTGGGATGGCAGGGGCCGCAAGGACAAATGTCATCAAACTGCAAGCCCTGCCAGCCTTCTCAGGGAGGGGCCAGGGAGGAGCAAAGTGCAGGCCCTGAAAGGAAAGTTCCTCCTGTGGGGCCTCCAGAAGCACTGCCAGAGCCCAGGGGACAAAGGCCTGGGTGCCTGTGGCCCTGCCAGCCCTGCCCAGCCCTTGGCCATGTGTCCTGCAGGCTGTGCCCCCTGTGCGTGCTGCTGCTGTGCCCTGGCCGGCTGCACACGCCCATCTCGCTGTCCCCTCCAGCATTTCCCAGCCCAGCATTTCTGTGCCCTCCCTGGGCTCCCTGCACCCAGCGCTGCCGGCTCCTGGCACACAGAGCCAGGCCAGGAGCCCACCCTGCCAAGGGCCTTTGGAGCAGCCTGGTGCCTGCCATGGCTCCTGACCTCAGCAGCTGCTCCTGGGATGCTTCCATGGAACCCGAGCACAGCAACGCTGCTGGGCATTGGCCCTGCTCAGGCTCACACACTGTCAGGGCACATTCCCTGCCTGGAGGATTGGTGCCTGACCCAAGCCCTGCACTTATGGCTCCAGCATTGCTTTCCAACAAGAACAGGGGAAGGCAAACTGTGTGTAGCTCATGGTATTTTACAGTCTCTAAAACTTGCTAAGTCATTGGTCTTAGGGGTGAGATCCATTTGGAATGAATGGGATGGAGAAGTATGATGACATGGAAAAGGGGAGCATGAAATCAATAGCAGAAAACGTCTTGGATTGTTTCTTTCCATTTTCATTTCACTTCTAGAAAGCTGTTTCAGTTTTCCCACAATCTTCTTCACAGTCTTGTCTGCTCTTTTCAAGAACCTTCCCTGGAGAATGAGGTGCAGCTTCCGTCACAAAATGTGGCACCAACTGCAGCTTCTCTTGGCTTTCCATACTGTGTGTGCAACACGATTCTTGCAAGAAAGCAGGTCGAATGTTTGGAAAACGTGACAACTTGTCCTTTCTTTTCCTTGTGGACTGGGGAGTTGCTCCATTAGTTAGGTTTTCATTGTTACTGTTCTACTCTAAGAATATATGATGCAGTACCAGGAATTGTTAGGGAATGCAAGCCTGGCTGAATGCAGCGAAAGAATCTCCAGAGGCTGCAGCCAGGAGTGGAGAGCTGTGTGATAATCATTCCAACATGCCCATGGACACCTGGAAAGTGACCTAGAGGATGAAAATGGAATGACAGAGGGAGTTTGTTTCTGTGTTCAGTTTAGATGATTCTACATCTCATGCATTGATCTAAATCAAGAGCAATCAGTTCATGATAAGCACCAGAACAAGCTCAACCACTCTGAAGAGATGACTGAAAGAACCCGAAAAGGAGAAATTCAGAAGGAGAATGACTTGGTGAACTTTGTCTGGAAGAAGGGTCATTTTTTTCTAACCACTTCTAATCCATTCCCTCTGCTGTTGTGTTTCTGAAAAAGACCATTTTCATCCCAGATGCCTCATGAAATGAGAAGCCTGAGCTTGTGGAAGTGCCTGAAAGATGCCCTGTTCCTCTGCAGGGACACTCAGGCTGAAACAGGAGCATGAGGCCTGTCTTGGGAAGGCTCCTGGGAGCTGGAATTGGTGGCGTGCTGGGAGAGGAGGAGCAGGGGGAGAAGGATGGGCGCTGCTGTGTGGCAGGAGCAGGAGGTTTGGGCCGCAGGACATTCCGCCTGCGCCGCTGCCCCGCAATGGGCGGCCGTGCCCGGGGCTCTGGGCCTGGCCCCGCCTGTGCTGAGCTCCCGACACTGCGGGAGCTGCCCGGGCTGGGCTCAGGTTCCCGCTGGCCCTGGGCAGCAGGCTGGGCTCCAGCTGGGATCAGCAGCAGCTGCAAATACCTCTGCCCATCTCCACTTGCTGCTGCTGCTGCTCGGAGGAAGCAATGCAGCCAGTCGAGGAGTTCTGGTTTCTCTTTCTCCTGGTGGATTTTTTTCATTTTATTTGACATTGCAGAGGCAATTTCTGTGATGGCCTCTGTCACTTGATTCTATTTCAGCAGCAGCAGCAGCAACAGGGCTGTGTTTGAGTGCTGCAAATGTGGCCTGTGTGGCTTTAATTCTCCTCAACTTTGTGCTTGTTAGGGACTTGTGAACATTTGGAGATCTGCTGCTCATGATGCCAGAGTTTCCTATCATAAAAGCACCTCTGGGTGGCACTGATCAAAAAAGACAATTGCAGTTTTACTGATAAAGTTCAAGTGGCCACCAGAAGAGGGGCAAGAGCAGCCATGATCTACAATTGCCAAGGCAAAGGCAGAAGCAGCTCCTGCTGTCACCTCAGGGGGAGTAAAACAGTGCTGAAAAGAGCGCTGGAAGCCGATCCTTTCTTTCTCTGCAGGCTGGGTCAGGGCAGCACAGGCGGGCCCTGAGCAATCAGGGCTGTTGGTGGGTGATTGTTGCTCTAGTGCCGACTTGAGGTGGACAAAGGCCTTGGAAGGCGAGGCAGGAGCAGGTGGGAAGGGGCCGGCGCTGCTGCTGCTCCTGCCCGGGAGCCCCGGCTGGGCCGGGCCGGCGCCCGCTGCGCTGCGGCTCCTGCTGCTGCCAGAGCCGGGCGGGACTCGGGGACAGGGAATGGACACGGGGGCCACCAAAGGCCTGCGGGGCTGCGGGGATGTTGGCGCTGGGGCCAGCGCCAGCACAGAGCTTCAGCCGCAATGAACCCAGAGGGAAAGGCTGGGGAAAGGCTCCATTGCAGCCTTTCTTTCCTCAGGGCTGGGAAGGGACCGAAATGAAAGGAGAACAAGCAGGGCCCGACCCCTCCTGCTTTGGGAGGAGCCCCATGCCTGGGGCTGTGAGGGGCCATGAGGGGCTGTGAGGGGCCATGAAAGGATGTGAAGGGCTGTGAGAAACTGTGAGGGAGTGTCGAGGCTGTGAGGGAAAATGAGGAGCCATGAATGTCTGTGAGACGCCATGAGGAGCTTTGAGAGGATGTGAGAGGTTGTGAAGGGCTGTGAGGGGCCATGAGGGGCCATGAGGGGCTGTGAGAGACCAAGAGGGGCTGTGAGGGCTGTGAGATGCCATGAAGAGCTTTGAGTGGAAATGAAGAGCCATGAAGGGCCGTGAGGGGCCATGAGGGGCCAGGAGAGGTTCTGTGGGGCCATGAAGGGCTGTGAGGGGCCATGAGGAGCCTCAGCCCTGGCAGGAGGGGGGTCCCACCATGTCCCCAGGGCAGGGCAGCCCTGAGGGGCCGCCAGTGCAGACGTGGCAGCAGAGCGGGCTTGGGGCACCTCCGGGAGGGGATGAGACCCTTCCCCAGCTCCAAACCACACCAAACCCACCATTAACAGGATTTTCCACCTTTCGAATCCACTGGCTACTTGGAGTTGACTGTACAGTTTAATCTTGGTTGGGAAAACCAAGGGAATTTTCCCAGTGAGTGACATCTAGCCATTGTTAATCATGTCTAAGATTTAAAAGTCTTACCAATGAAAGGTAATACTAATGAATAATAAGAACAAGAACAAGAAATAAACTTCCAAATCCCAACACCCAGCCCCACACCAAAATGACAAACCTCATTTTTCTTTACCATCACAGGGTTCATGAAAACAAAATCCTATTAACTTTCTTCACCTCGCATCTTCCCCATCAGATAAATGAGGCTATTTGCAGGGTTTAATACATGTTACAATTGAGGGGTGGAGGGAAGAACGGGGAGACACTACCAATTTCCATGTCAAACCCAGCAGGCCAACTCCAAAGTGGAGAGAATAAAATGGAATGGGGACAGGGGCTGGTCAGATGTTCCCCTAAAGGATCCCAAAATCATCTCCAAGTGAACAGGAGGGGAAAATAAATCCCTATAAACCACCGTGTGTTTTCAGGGACTCAGCTGTAAGGAGCTGGACATGGACAGAGGCATCTGGAACAGTTCTGTCCTCAGGCTGAGCTCTCCACCCCTGCCCTGAAGTCAATCAAGTGCTTTCCCAGAGGATTCCATGGTTGCCAACCACCCCTCCAGATGTGCCTCACAGGAGCACAGAATCTCTTTTTCAAGGTCAGGAAGGCAGAAAAAAATGACAAGAGATGATAAATTCTGTTTAGAAACCTGGAAAAAACCAATTAGTAGTTGAACTCTGAAGCCCAGCTGTGGAGCCTGGAATCCAAAGGAAAACTGGAAAGGCTTTTCACAAGGACTGACACTGAAGAGCTAACAGATGAATGTGCGTGGCATTTTTAGAGGCTTCCAATTTTCTACATTTTTCCTTGAACTGTTGAACTTGACTTTATCTTTGCCTCCTCTTGCACCAAAGGAGCCTCATTGCACCAGCCAGGAAGGCAAAGCTCATTCCTGGCCCTGGCTGGTGCTGTCCCTGCAGCATTTCCATCCCTCCCGGGGCCTCTTCCCTCAGGGTCCCCAGCAGCAGCTGCTGGAGCAGCACATGGAAGCTGCAGATGGAAGTGCTGCCCAGCCCAGGCTGAAGCTACAAAAGGATCCTGCTGACAGGAACCCCAAGATTCCCTCCCAGGGGCCCTGCAGACACTTCCCCATCTGTTCTGTCTGCTCCATGCAGACATTGCAGGGGACATCCTGTCTCTCCTTTGGGGCAGGGCCAGGAGCCAAAATTCACACTCCAAATTCTGGATTCTGTCCCATTTCTGCATCTGCTGAGATGGGCTCCAGCATTATCCAGAGAAACTCACTGTACTTCATCCTCCACCTTGAAAACCCAGCCCTTGGAAAGGGTTTTTATAAGGAGCACAAGTCATAATCCAAATAAGATTAATTTTAACCTGTTACCCTTCATTCTCTGTGGTAGATTCTTCTATTCTATGCCATGAAACTCATCTTCAATTCGACTGCAAGGAATGGGTCTGAAACCTGCAGTACCAGAAGAAAACAAAGCCAGTCAGATTTCCTTATGAAAATGGGAAGACATAAAAATATTAAATGTGTTTCTCTTCGAAACATTCTTCAGGTAAACATAACACATAGAAAATAAGGCAAATTCACACTGTGTGAATATTCTAAAATTGGGCAATTTTTTGAGGAAAGGTTAAGTCTAATACCAAATTAACTAGTTGAATATAAAATAAACTTAGCATTTAAAACCTGCCTATGGTGTCTACACAGGGTGTTTGCTGGCTCCTTGTGGCCTGCAAGGAGCAACTGGAGAACAAGAGCTGGCCTAGAGGAGACAGGACACGTGGGTGGAGAGGAGATGCAGCACTTGAGAACAGCTTTCTGTTGGCTAGTTAGGATTTTTTCAATAAAAACTATTGAATCTGAACTCGCTTGCAAGTTTCCCTTCTTTCCCGGTGTGATTCAGGTGCCTGGAGCAATGTGATGGGCAGCAGGCCCAGCGTGGCCGAGAGCTGAGCCCCAGCAGAGCCCTGGCAGAGCCCAGAGCAGCTTCAGCAGCCCCATAGCCCGGCTGGAAGGAGGCACTTGGAGCAGGGAGTGGCAGCAGCCGGCCCTGGGTGCCTCTCCCTGGGACAGGACTCACCAGCCCATCCCGGAACCAAATTGGGCGTGGGCTGCTCCCGAGGGGAATGGTCCCTGTGCTGGGGAATGTGCAGCCTGGGGGGATTTGGCATTCCCGAGTCTCCACAGGGGCAGAGCAGGGAGAACAGTGCAGTGGTGCCGTCACTGCTGAGGACACCTGCCCTTCTGCCAACCCTCTTGTGGCTCCTGGGGGAGCTGGGAGTGCTGCAGCCCTGTGGGCAGAGGGGCAGAGAGCCGGGCTGCTCCACAGGCTGGGGACAGTCTTTAAATAATAAAGCAATGGGAAAATCTTTCCAGGGTGTGAGCAGCTTCAGCTCAGAAACATGTTTTTGTTTGTAATAATAGATTAGTACTAAATAAATGAATGAAATAGATTTCATTCATAATTCAGATGTATTTTATCCTTTTTTCAAGCTTCTGGTCCCCTTCCTCAAGGGTAATTTCCTTTACTCACTTGCTTTCTAATAGTTAGAAGGGAGTTAAGCACACAGGAGAAGTCAACAGCTCCTGTTTCAAAGGGAAGCAGCCACCACTGCTGGGAACCTGAATTGCCCCCAGGCACGTGTGTGCATTTGAAGGGTGAGCAGGTGCTGGGACAGAGATCTCACACAACTTCTAAGGCTGTGAGAAACCCACAAGTGGCAAAGTATCATTGTGGGTCAACTCATACTGAAATTCCATTCCCCCACAGCCTCAAAATGGGCAGGCAGGGCTGGGCTCCTGCAGGGTTCAGTTTTGAGTGCCTTGTGCTCCCTGGCATGGAAGTGATCATATGAACTCTGGTACTGATTGATTGGGGTATGGCTGCCAAAGGAGGAGGGGGAATCTCGGGACACAGGAAAGTGTCTTCTCCTTTCTCCCTGCAGAATGCCCTCTTCAAAGAGCAATGCCTCTGCTGGGTTTACATGGGACCCCTTCCCTCAGCCCAAGGTCTGACCCACTGTGTGCTCTGCAGGAGCCAAACCCAGAGGGGTCCCAATATCAGCCTTTGCTTTCACTGCCCACCTCCCCCTTACCTCGCCTTGCAGAGCCATCCCTTGCCTTGCTTCTCTTCCCCTCCTCTGCCTTGCCTTGCCTTGCCTACCTCTCATTTCTCTTCCCTTGCACACCCTCCCTTTCTCTGCCCCCACTGACTTCCTTGTCTTGCCCACCCTTTTGTCTCCTTGCCTGCTCTACCCATACCTGGCCTGGCCTTGCCTTCCTCTCCTTTGCCTTGCCTGGCATGACCCTGCCTTGCCTTGCCTTGTACACACCTCCTTCGCCTTGCCTTGCCTGCCCCTCACTCTCTCCCATGGAGAACTGTGAAAGTTGCCATGCCTTGTTCCTGGAGTTCCTGGTGGCATTGATGAGTTAGGATGGGGAACCAGCTGATGGGCTGCGTCCTGCTGCCAGATTTATCCTGCTGGTGCTAAACGGCCCTTCTCCCTTGCTTGCCATCTGAGACATCTCCTTTTTCAGGGATGTGCCTTTCCCATTCAGACTGTGCAGATTCCAAGGACTGTTTGGCCTTGAAGGAATGTCTCTCCATTTGATTCTGTTTTCATTTACAAGTAACCTGGGAAAAAGACTCAGCTGGAGTCTTTTCCATGAGGTGATTTAGCTGTGCCCATTGATCTCCAGGCCACGCATTTTATCTTTGAGCTCCCTTGTCCTTGAGGAACTGTGGCTGCTCATGGAATACGTGGACAGAGGCACTTTAGAGGATGTTGTGGCTGAAGGAGAGATGGCAGCTGTCAGTCAGGCACTGAGGGATCTCTCTGGTGCTTCCCATGCCTTGGACACACTGGCCCTGGTAAACAAGTGATAAGAACAAAAAAATACCCTAATCTGCCTTCACTTAGAAAGATGCTCCTCTAATGGTGTTGGAGCAGCAGCTCTTGCTCTTGGCCACACCATGTTCTGTTATACTCACCATTCCCTAGGACAGGAAATCTCTTGGAGCTATTTCCTTTCTTTCTGGGATGAATTCAGGTCTTTCATTTTGACCCTCTTTTTTCTTTGTCCTCTATCAGAGCCTGCAGGCCCTGGATTTCCTTCATTGCAGCCAGGTCATCCCCAGGGAGGTCAAAGGCTCCAGCACCCTCCTGGGCAGGGATGGATCTGCCAGGCTGGGTGGGTGTTTTTGGTCAGAGGCAGCGTTCCCGGGCTGTGGGCTCTGGGGCTGCTCCTGCGTGGTGCCAGTTCCCCAGGAGTGGAGCTTGTGGGAGTGCAGGGAGCCCTGCTGCCAGCTGAGAGCAGCTGCCCCGTGCCCAGAGGGCCAGAGAGGGGTGTCAGGAGGGGCTTTGGTTTGTGTGTGTCCCTTCCAGAGGGACGGAGTTCCAATGGAAAACTTCCAGGGAATAAATGAAAGCCATTGCATGAAACTTGAGGGTTTCTTTAAGGGGCCACTGTTCTTTCCTTGGCTCCAGCTCTGAGGAAACAGAGCCCTGAGCCAGGGGCTCTGCTCTGCTGCCCTGGGCACCCCGGGGCTCCTGCAACACCCCACGGGCAGGGCGGGCCCAGAGTGTCACAATGTCCCCTTGGTTCCAGCAGGCCCCGCAGGGTCACAGTGCTCCCTGTGCACCCTGAGGCCCCACAGCACCCAGCCCAGGCCATTGCCATGGTTCCAGTCACTCCCACTACGGTCCCAGTGACTCCCAGTCTCTCTCAGTACATCCCAGTTGCCCCCAGCATGCTCCAGACACTCCCATTTCCTCCCAGTTGCTTCCAGCATGATTCCAGTTGTCCTTAGCCACTCCAGATCACCCTCAGGGCAGTTCCAGCTGCTCCCAGTATATCCCAGTTGCCCCCTACATGGTCTGAACTGCCCTCAGCCTGCCCTTGGTCACTCCCAGTATGACCCCAGTCCCCCTTTAGTGTCATCCCAGTCCCACCCAGTATGATCCCAGTGGCACCCAGTTGCCCCTAGTATAGTCCCCGTAACTTCCAGTAGGATCTCAGTGGCCCCAGTACAGACACAGTCACTCCCAGTTTCCTCCAACATGGTCCCAGTTTTTCCCAGTGTTGTCCCCTCCAGAATCATTCCAGACACTCCCAGTATATCCCAGCTGCCCTCAGCATGCTCATTCCCAGTCACCCCAGAGTCCTCAGGGTGGTTCCAGTTGCTTCCAGCATGATCTCACTCATTCCCAGTATATCCCAGTTACCCCCAGCATGCACCAGTCATTCCCAGTCACTCCCAGTCACTCCCAGTAGCCCTCAGTGTGGTCCCAGTCCCTCTCAGTATTTCCATGTCCGTGCTCCAAGTGCTGTTCATGGATGGAGGCACTCTGTTTGACGCTGTCAAGGCGTTCGAGATGACAGAAGACGAGATCGGAATCGTCAGTCGGGAGGTCAGTCAGGGATCCCAGCTGTGCTTCCCAGGGCTGGGGCAGGACTGTCTGAGAAAGGGGCTCAGAACAGGAGACATTCCATTGGCCAGGCTTGGTTTCTGTGTCACTGGAATGCTCTGGGCAAGCAAGAGCATCCCACGTGAACTGCCTGCCAGTGCCCCTGCACTCACTGCACTCTGTTCTTGTCCTCTTCTCTCCTGCTGTTGCATTCTCACTCTGGCTCTTGTATTTTCTCTTCTCCATCTTACCTCTCTAAACTTTGGCCTGCACTGCATTCCTTGCCTGTAAAAGCAAAGGTGGTGGTGGCAGCATTTGAAAGGAACAGCAAAGAAAAAAAGAGAGACTCATTTCTCTCAGTGCTCAGCTGAAAAGGTTGGCAGTGCAGCCAAAATGCTCTTGACTTGTGAGCACCTCCACTGCAGGAGCATCATCCTGGCTGGTTTGCAGGGCAGAGTCTACACCAGCAGTTGCTGTTGCTCTTTGACAAGCTGACCTGCCTTTCTTTAGAAGGGTGCTGCTCTGCCAGTGTTGGAGCAGCAAGCTCTTCCTCTCAATGGCACTGTGTTCTGCCATTCCTCCCCATTCCCCTGGAGAGGGAATCTTGGAGAGCTGTTTCCTTTCTTGTGTGATGAAATCTCATCCCTGATTTTTGCCCTCCTGTTTCTGGTTTCTCTCTCAGTGCCTCCAAGGACTGAATTACCTCCACTCCCACCACGTGATGCACCGAGACTTGAAGAGCCCCAACATCCTCCTCAGGACCGATGGCTCTGTCAAGCTGGGTCAGTATATTCTTGGTCAGGTGCAGCATTCCAGGGATAGGGGGGTGTGGGGCTGCTTTGGAGTGACTGCCAGCTCCCCAAAAATGGTGCTGGTGGCAGTGCAGGGAGCCCTGCTGTGAGCTGACCACACGGTTGCAACGTTCACAGAGCTATGGCAGGGAACAAGCAGTCCAGAGTGGCTTTGCTCTGTGTGTGTCCCTTCCAGAGAGAGGGAGCTACAAGTCTAAAGCTTCAGGGCAACAAAAGCCACTGCTGGAGGCAGTGTAAAAAATGTGGGGAGTTTTGAAGTAGCCAATGCCATATTTCCTTGGCTAAAGTCCTGAGGAAACAGAGCAGGGACTGTTGCAGGAGATTCAACAGCACATTCTCCAACTTCTACTGGGCAATTCTTTTGCTTGCTTTCCTAATTGCACAGGATTCAAATCAAAACAGTCTTTTGCTTTCTCCCCAGCTGATTTTGGCTTGTCTGCTCTACTCACCCCTGAGCAGAGTAGACGCAGCTCAGAGGTCGGCAGTTACTGGTGGAGAGCACCTGAGCTGGTGAAAGGTCACCCATATGGCCCCAAAATTGACATCTGGGCCTTTGGGATTGTGACAATTGAAATGGTGGAAGGAGAACCTCCTTATTACAATGAAACTCCTCGCTCGGTAAGGTGTAAATACTCTCTGATCCTGCTGTCTTTCTCCCCCAGCCCACCTTCTGTGTGCCATTGGACAAAATCCCATTGCCATCTGCTGGAACTACTTCCACCACGGTCCCTTTCTGAAAATGTCCCTGCAGCACATCAGCATCTGCTGGAGTTTTGGTTGCATCACTGGGGGAGCTCAAGCCTTACCCCACGCAAACAATCTCCCTTCTCAGGCAACATTTGGCTTTGCTTTGAAGTCGTTCCAGCTTTTTTGGCCACAGAGATGGCCCTACTAACAGGAAACAACCATCTTAGAGCTGCTGTTCCCTTTCCTGAAATGAAGAAACTTAAACCCAACCAAGTTTCTAAAAGAGTGGTTTGGAGAGAAGAAACAAACAAAAAGCTTGATGACTTTTGTTTGATGGCAGCTGTGCTTTAGGGACCAACAAGCACCGCAGAGATGCTTTGCATGTAATAATCCTTGGAAATAGTAGAGTGAGTTAGTAGAGCAAAGTCCCTCTTCCAAATAGCCTGTCAAGCTGGTCAGGTGAATCCTCAGAGAAGCAAAGGGGCTTTTGCTGATGTAGTTTCCACTAACAAGGTCAGTCAATGAAATCAGCTGCCAAGGCAAGATCTGCTGCATGTTGGAAAAGCTGTGGCTGCATCGGGCTTTGGGTTTTTGCTGGTCCAGGAAAGTCATCTCTGCCTCTGTGCCACGGCAGAAACTGCCACTGCAGAGTGCAGCTTGAACAATGGGATGTGGGAGAGCAGTTCCAGAGGTGAAAGAAGCAGCTGAGAGACTGGTGTTTCCTTTTTCTCCAGGCTCAGCTCCTGATAGCCACCAAAGGGACCCCAGAGCTGCAGCAGCCCAAGCTCCTCTCCCCTTTGCTGCGGGACTTCCTGAGCTGCTGCCTGCAGACAGACGAGGCGCGGCGCTGGTCTGCCCAGGAGCTGCTGCAGGTAAAATGCCAAGGGGCTGCAGGGAAACAGTGTCCCAGGGATGGGCTCCTCCTCCACTCAAGTGCAAGGCAGCAGATGAGCCCCCTCCTCCTCACCTCCACTCTTGGTGCTGTTCAAATGCAAACAGCCAGGAGTCCTAGACTGGGCTGGGCTGGCAGGGACCTGGAAAGCTCATCTGGTCCAAGGGCCCTGCAGTGAGCAGGGGCATCTTGAAAGAGATCAGGATGCTCAGACCTGAAATCTTTCCAGGGCTGGGGCACTTAGCAGCTCTTGCAGCAAGCTGTGCTATTCTTGCCCCGCTGTAGGTCCTTAGACCTACTCTGAATCAATTCTCTTTTCATTTAAAAAATATTCCCCTGACTTTCAGGCTCTAAGGTTGGAAAGTACTGGCTTATTATTGTTTTTTTTTTCCTTTGTGCAGCATCCATTTGTAACTCTGGCTAAGCCGACATCCAGCCTGGTGCATCTAATCATGACCGTGAAGGAGTGGAAGGCACAGAGAAGGATGAGACACCGACATTAGAACTGTTTGCTCCATCACCAGTCTAGAGAGGATTAGTGTAAGACAGTAGTTAGTAATTTTAGTTAGGATTCAAGTGTTGGATTGTTGCATAGGATAGTAACGTAGGATATTAGCATTGATTGTAAACAAATAAAGTTTGTGAAATCTCAACTCCTTGCAAAGATTCCCCTCCTTCTGAGCCTCTGAGAAAGCTCAACATTTCCTCCTGAACTTAGAGGTGGAAAATGACATTGAGGGCTTCTTTGGTGCAGTTGGAAAGTGGTGAAGACTCTTCTTCAGTCATCCTCTCCAGACCACAGTGCCTTTGGAATGTGGCCCACTGGCTGGGTTTTACCCAGCTGTGGCACTTGTGTTTGAGGCAGAAAGGGCAGTGGCATTTGCAGGCAGAACCAAAGGAGGAGTGGGGCAGCCCAAACACCCTGTGCATCTGCAGGCCTTGAGCTGTGACTGGAGAGCATTTGAGTTCCTGCCACTTGGATTTGTATCCCTAAGTGCAGTCTCTGTGTCCGGAGGAGAGTTTTGCCCCAGTGAGAAAGCAGCAAGGTCAGGGAGGCTGCTGGGAAAGGCGCAGAGCTGGTGCAGAGCTGTCAGCGGGCGCCAGGTGAGAGCAGGCCCCGCCTTGGCCAGGCTGGAGCCCCAGCAGAGCCCTGGCAGAGCCCGGAGCAGCCTGAGCCTGGGCAGGGGCAGGCTGGAAGGAGGCCCTTGGAGCTGCAAGAGGCAGCAGCCCGGCCCTGGGGGCCTCTTGGTGGCCGTGGGCGAATGCTGCGCTCTCAGAGCCCAGCTGGCAGCCGGCTGCTCCCGAGGGGAAGCGCAGCCATGCCGGGCACAGCACAGACTGGTGGCATTGGCCGCCCGCAGTCTGCACAGGAGGAGAGAAAGGCACAGCACAGCCCAGGGCTGCAGGCCTGCCTGAGGATTCCTACTCTTGTGCCGGCTGCCCTGGCACTCCTGGCAAAGGTGAGCAGTGTGTGCAGCACTCTGGGCACAGGGAGGGAGCCGGGCTGCTCCGCAGGCTCCAGCACAGGGCAGCGTCCTTCAGGCACGGCGCTTCTGCCTCCCGGGGGAACCGAGGCCAGCGGGAGGCAGGGACAGCTTGGCAGGTCACATCTGCAGCACAAAAGGGCCTCACACAGCTCTGCCAGGAAGCGCCTGCACTCCTGGAGCTCTGCACTCCAGGGCCAGAGCAAAGGGGTGAAATGCAGAGTGCTCTGCAGAAATATTCAGGGGCACCAGCCCAGCCTGCTTTGTGCTCTCTGGCACACAGCAAGCGCTGTGCAACACAGCCCTGAGCTGCTGGGAGAGAGGTGTTAGAAAGGAGCCAACTCTTGGATGAAATTAAATGGGGACAAAGTCATCCAAGCAAAAGAGAACTGTTTCTTAGTAAGGATTCACCTGAGCTGGGTGTGTATCTCGCTCTCCCAAGAGCCAAATATACACACAACACACACTCACACAGAATGCTGCTTTTTATTGCCTTGCCCCGCCCAGGGTGAACTGTGTCCCTTTCCCTTTGGCTGGGTACTAGGGAACTTATATTCTCTCCCCACTGCCTCCTTTTCTGTCCCCTTCCCTCTTATCCTACTTCACTTTTGGTCTGGTCTTCAACCTGGCCCCTCTCCCAGCTCACAGCAACACCCAACAAATTAACCAGAACAAACACAAACCCTAAGTAACAACACCCAGGACCAACTACTTTGTTTCTTTTTTTTTTAATACCCTCTCAGGTGCAGCAAAATATTACCTCCTATCTCACTGAGGGACTCGGGGATGTGCCTGTGCCTTGTGCTTGAGCAGTGAACTGATTTGGAAGGGAACAGAAGGGTTTCAGGAGGCAATTGGTGTTTTCTTTCTGAATTGCTGAAGGAAAGACACAGGTGGTTTCAGAAAGCAAAAATACTTTCACAGTAAATTGAGGAAATGCTTGTGAGCAATTCCCAGAGAAGGAAGGTGTTGAGAAAACGCTGAACTGTAAAAAATCATGAATTCCCATTGCATTAACAGTGTTGAGCCCTCTATTCCCCCAGTGCAGTGATGGATGTGTGCAAGTGGCTACCTTAGCCTTGAGAATAGAGTAGTCCTCCTAAGAAAGAAGCTGGAAAACTACTAGTAGGGGAAGAAAGTGGTTGTAGGAGGCTCTTGAGCATCAGAGGAGAATTGGAGGAATGGGATGTTCCCCAAATTACCACCAGAGACCCTCAAGAGAGCCCTACTCTCCTGTCAGTAACTTCTGAGAAGTGATTTAAATATGTCAACTAATTGGAGAGAATGTTTAGCCTGTGAGTTTCAGCAAAGTAATGAGTAGGTCTTCTTTCCATGGTTACAAATTAGCAAGTGAGATTTCTGAGTGAGCACCTGTGTTAGAAAAGTGATTCCCCATGCACCCAGCACTGAAATAAAGTCATGCCTCCTTTCTCCCACTGAGCTGGCACCAGGGATTGGGCCCTGCTTAATGACTTGCATTTGGGTCGCTTCTATTGCAAGGTGAAAATTAAACCTTTTCCAGCTGTTTCCCTCGGGGTTACCTTTTTGGGGGCCAAAGCTCTGTGCTGCAGCTGGCCCGGGTGTGTGCAGAGCAATGCAGCCTCCACAAAGCCCTTGGTTTCCCCACAAGTCATGGGGATTTGTTGCCAGCTGTGCCCAGCTGTGGCAGGAGAAAGAGCCCGCAGTGCAGTGGGCGCCGTGCCCTGCCCAGCCGGGGCTCTCTGGCACAGAGGAGCAGCAGCACCAGCACCTTTCAACCCACTCCTGCCTTGGCCTCACCTGGCACACAGAAGCCTCTGGAAATCAGCACCACCTGGCGCCTTCCCAGCTTGGAGCAGCTCCTGCTGCTGGGCACATCCTGCCACTTCTACTGCTTCCAAACAGGAATCAAGGCACAGGTGGAGACGGACATACAGAGAAGCCCTGGGCTTGTGCAATCAATGGGCAAATGCATGGGGGAATGTCTTAGGAATTATTTCAGCTCCTATGCCAATACTGCCTTCTCTCCTTTTCTTTCTTCACATTTCCTGCTCTTTTCCCTCTCACATTCCCACCCCTTCCCCCTCTCGAGTCTCACAGTTTTCCTCTCATGTTTGCCTGCCAAATTTTACTCATTTTCCCCACCCTTTTCAGCTCCTTTTCCTCACACTTTACCTCTCACATTTCCCCACCTTCCCACTGTTTCCTGCTTTTGTTTCTTTCCTCATGTTTCTCACAATTTTTCCCTCACTTATCCTTCCCTTTTCTCCCCTCACGTTTCTCTCCTTTTCTCAGTCATTTTTCTTCAAGTTTTCTCCTCGTGTTTCTCACTTTTGTCCTCATGATTCTAAAATTTTCCTGTGACATCTCTCACACTTTCCCCCTCACTTTTATCATTCTTTCCCCCTCATGTTCTTTATACTTTTCCTCTTGCATTTGTGGCCTTTTTTCACTCCTGTTTTCTGAAACTTTTCCCATCAGATTTCCCACCCTTTTCCCCCCCCCTCTTGTTTTCTGCCTTTCTCTGCCATCTGGTTCTCACTCTTTTCCCCTCAGGATTCTCACAATGTTCCCCTCACATTTCCTGCCTGTTTCTCTCTCTTTGCCACTAAATTTTCTCACTCTCTTCCCCTCACATTTCCCTCCATTTTTTCCCTGTTGTTTCTCACCCTTTTCCACTCACGTTTCTTAGAATTTTCCCACTGTATTTCCTGCCTTTTCCTCCTCTCACCTTCCTCTCCTTTTTCCACTCCCATTTCTCACACTTGTCACCTCACAATTTCTGCCTTTTTTCCCCTCACATTTCTTAACCCACTGGTTCCTGTCAGTGACTGCTCCTCTTCAGTAGTGGATGGGCTTCTCTTGTTTTCCCCTGCAATCCCCTACTCCAAAGAACGGGTGCCAGAGCAGCGCTCCAAGGAGCCCCTGCCTGTGCGTCTGCTGAACAGAATGGCCGTGCTCAGCTTGAAGAGTCTCCTGGAGAACAACCTAAAGTGCCCTGGGCTTCCTGCTGCAGTTTTGGTTTGTATTTCAGTTCTCTGTAGTCTTCATGGTGTTCTAAAGAAATAGGTCCCCTGAGGGATACACATTGCGGGTGAGCAGCCACTGCACCATCCGCCTCCAGCAGATCCATCTCCGTTTTCATCCCCTCACAGTCACTGTGACTCCTGCCTGGACCAAACCACTTGTGATGCTTCTTGATGCTAAACAGAGTCCATCTGCACAGGAAATGCTTTTGGCCCTCTTTTGAAGAAACAATAAAAGCCATTATTTTAAAATGTTCAGTGCCTGCAGTTTTTTCCTATTTTCACCAATTTGAATTGCCTTGACATCAAAATACTGCCAGCTGACATTCCAAACTGGCTGGTCTATGTTTGTGTGCACAGAGCAAATGTGCCACATCGTGCCCATTTCCCGGGTGTCTGTTAATGTCCTGTTCAACAAAGGGCTGAAGGGAAGGACTCTCGCTGCCCCGCGTGGCTCCCGGGCTGGAGCTGGGCTGGCAGGGGCCGCAGACCGTGCTGGGAGGCCCCGCCTCAGCCCCATCCGCCATCGTGTGTGTGTCTGCCTCAGCCCCATCCGCCATCTTGTGTGTGTCTGCCTCAGCCCCATCCGCCATCTTGTGTGTGTCTGCCTCAGCCCCATCCGCCATCTTGTGTATGGCTACCTCAGCTCTGGCCGCCATCTTGTATGTGTCTGCCTCAGCCCCATCCGCCATCTTGTGTGTGTCTGCCTCAGGCTCATTTGCCATCTTGTGTGTGTCTGCCTCAGCCCCATCCACCATTTTGTGTGTGTCTGCCTCAGGCTCATTTGCCATCTTGTGTGTGTCTGCCTCAGCCCCATCCGCCATCTTGTGTGTGGCTCCCTCCGCCCCATCCGCCATCTTGTGCCTCAACCCAGTCCAGCTCTGAAGTGAATGTGTTGCTGTTTTGTCAGCAGTCAGGGTCAGCACCAAAAACACCAACACCAGCAGGACAGTCTACAGGAAATGGCCTAGGCTGGGCTCAAAGCACCCTGTCCTGACTTGTCACTGTCCCTTAGCCATTGACAGGTTCCCATGTCCAGCCATAGCAAATGTCCAACAGCAGCTCCATCAGCCTCTTCCTCCTGCTGGCATTGGCAGACACGCGGCACAATTCCCTCTGGGACATCAAGGACCATCTCCTACACAGGATGTGCTGCTCAAGTATTTTTTTTTTGTTTGTTTGTTTTATTCACTATAACAGAGTATTTCCTGCTGACCATCATGTGCTCTGACGGCTACGTGTCCATCTGCAAACCCCTGCACTACGGGACCCTCCTGGGCAGCAGAGCTTGTGCCCACATGGCAGCAGCTGCCTGGGCCAGTGCCTTTCTCTATTCACTGCTGCACACAGCCAATACATTTTCCCTGCCCCTGTGCCATGGGTTCTTCTGTGAAATTCCACACATCCTCAAGCGCCCCTGCTCACACTCCTGCTTTAGCAAACTGGGCCTTCTTGCAATTAGTGCCTATTTAGTACTTGGCTGTTTTGTGTTCATTGTTTTCTCCTATGTGCAGATCTTCAGGGCTGTGCTGAGGATCTCCTCTGAGCAGGGACAGCACAAAGCCTTTTCCACCTGCCTCCCTCACCTGGCCATGGTCTCCCTTTTCCTCAGCACTTCCATGTTTTCCTACCTGAAGTTCCCATCTGTCTCCTGGCCCTTTCAGTTCTGGATTCTGGCCCTTTCAGTTTTCTACTCAGTGGTGCCTCCAGCCCTGAACCCCCTCATCTACAGCCTGAGGAACCAGGGGATCAAGGATCCCCTGAGGAAAATGATGCCTGGATCTTTGCAGAAGCAATAAACTCCCTCTTTTCTGCTCCAGAAGCTTCAGAATGTAACTTTTTACAATCTCAGACTTTTTTTTCCCTATTTGTCCATTTTTTCACTGGGAAATTTCCTGTTTCTTTTTCTAGAGTTACATCTTTATGTTATCACAACCCACTTTCTGATGTCACAGACTCACCTTCTATGAAGTCACAGCTAGCTCTGTGATGTCACAACCCATTCAGTGATGTCACACAGCTCACTCAGTGATGTCATGCAGCCACCCTGTAATGTCACAGCACACTCTATGACCTCACAGCCCTCTCTATGATGTCATAAAGCCACAGCAAAATGTCACATCTTGCTCTGCAATGTCACACACTCCCCTGTGTGATGCTGTAGCTGCCTGATGACCTCACACAACAAATTCTGTGATGTCATAGCCCAATCTGTGACCTCACACAACCCACTCTATGCTGTCACACAGCCCCTTTGTGACATCACAGCTACTCTGGGGCTCTGTGACATGGATTTGAGCGGATTTTGGCCATTGTATCTAAGATTTTCCTCAGATTTCTTCCTCTGTGTATCCCAAGATTTTTTCCAGCTTTTCTCCCAGAAATCCCAGGAATCTCCCAGAGTTTGGGGACATTTTTGGGTGTTAAAGTGCAGATTTTGGGTGTTTAAGTGCACATTTTAGATGTTTTAGTGCAGATTTTGGGCCTCTTGCAGCCACTTTCCATGTGATTTTTGGGCAGATTTTGGCCATTTTCCCCAGATTTTTCTTAGTTGTCATTCCCAACAATTTTTCCTAGATTTTCCCCCCAAAATTCCTGGAATCTCCTTAAGTTTGGGACCATATCTGGGTGATGTGGTGGTTTGAGGACGACTGGGGCAGTGATCATGAAATTACAGAGTTCTTGATATTTGGTGAAATCAGGAGCTACATCAATAAGACTCTTTCATTGGACTTCCAGAGGGAAGACTTTGGCCTATAAAGGAGACTTATTCAGAGAGTTCCTTGGGAAGCAGCCCTTAAGAACAAAGGAGTTCAGGAAAGCTGGGTGTTCTTCAAAACAGAGATTTTGAGGGCACAGGAACAGACTGTCCTGTGTGCCAAAAGATGAGTCGACGAGGCAAATGCCCAGCCTGGATGGGCAAGGAGGCTTTGGATGAAGTCAGCTATAAAAAAACTGCAGTGTTGGAGCAGCGGTTATAAATCCAGCCAATGGCCAAACTATGCAGTGATTAACTAGTTCCTGAAACTGCATAGATCTCTACAGATAGCTGTAGCCTGCAAGGTGAAGTGATTGCTCATATTGACGGGTGTCAGTATCTACCAAATGATTTGTTTTGCACAGGCCTTTATTTCTGGAGTCTGCCACGTGAAGGGAAGACTCTTAAAGCCATTGCCAACTATTTTACTGACATGGATGCCTTGCTTTTAAAATTTGCTACCACTGTTGCATCTGAGGGAAGTCTAAGAGGATTCTGTGTAGAAGAAGGAAGATCTATCAGAATTGGGAGGGGGTTGAAAAACAGCTTGGAAAACCACTGAATAAACTTTCTAAAGTTATATCCTGCTGACAATTGCCTACTGCTGAAACCTCAGAGGACTCTTCTGTGACCCTCTGGGTGGGGAGTTTGAGTGCTTAGAAGTGTCATTGTGATGCTGCTACTTAAATGGGTTTTGAATGAATGACATTCTGGTCAGCACACCGTGACTTTAAATGTGCCTAGGGTTTTACTCTTCTCTAGTAAGCAAACTTCTTGTAAGCTCCAGTACAAAGCCTTACTGTACAAGCTTCTTCCCTTGTCTGGAGTATTACTGGCTAATCCAGGTGTTCTGTTGCCCTGAATTTGAAGTATTTGTTGAAGTGGGGAGGAAGGACCTCTTTAAGCAATGACTTTTCTGTTTGTTTGTTTTTATAACTTGTTGGTTCTCACTTCCTAATCTGCTTTTTCAAAAACTTCCCTTTAGTTCATGGTCCAACTGGGTGATCCCAGCAATAGCAGCGATTATCGTGGCCCTGATGTATCGTTCCTACATGTCAGAGTAAGCGCCTTACTGAGAATTCATGCAAGAAGAGAATACATTCTCTGGGAGAAAATATAAACAATCCTAACCCAATGTGTTCATGGACAGAAGCCTGACATCTGAAGAAAAATTCAAGTGTTTCGGAAAACAAAACAATTCTTTTTCTGCTGTGCACTTTTCTTAACGTTGCCTTCTTATATGCTGCTGTGAAGTGATAAAAAGGCACCATTTCTCTTTTTGTATAACACTTTTATTCTCTAATTAATTATTTGATAACTGTATTGGTTTCTGTGGTAGAATATTATTTTGTATGTAACACTGATTCTGGTTATTTCTCTTTAATCTGTAATAGGGTCATTAGACTCTCTTTATGTATACATTTTACAGCTTTAAAAGACTACCAAAACTGTGTACATGTACACAACTTAACTTAAAAAAAAAAAAAAATCATGTTGTCTTTTTAAATGTAGTATGAATGAAATGCAAGTTAAACGTAATGAATAAAACTGAATGGAGTTATAGGTGCCTGGAAGTGGGTTGGCCCTACCAATCAGCTGTAATGAGCTGGAGGTTTTTTTCCATTTTTTTGGCAACTGCTCTTATAGTTGTTGTAGGTACTCCTACTAGCAAACTGTTCTGTTTGTCTCCCATTGAAAAATGCAGGTGAAATATACATCTCAATGTTTGGCCCAATTGTGTCTGTCTCATTTTCGTGAAAAATAGCTCTTTTTTACAAAAAAGGCAGAAAAAAGTAACTGCTACTGAATAGTACTGTTCCTGCCAAACACTCAGGTGACTATAGAATTTGTTCTGGAACTTTTAGCCTTCGATAAAATCTTCAACTTTGTCAAGTACATTGTGTGGAGAAAAATTGACAAATGAAATCTATTTCTGACTCTTCTGTGATGTGCTATGGTGCTTTACTATGAAGAGGTGACTGTTTTCACTGCTGAATACAAGTACAAGTTTGCATTTTGTGGTGAACATTTTTAGTCATATGTAAAGGATCATGAATAAAAGTTTAATTGCTTACACCTGCTGGCTCAAGCACCTTCATTTCTGAACTTTTTGAAGGCCTTGAAAGGGATGTCCTATTGGGGCACTTCTCAGAAGTGCACTTACAGTAGCTCCCGTCAGCTTCGTATCAAGCACTAACTTTTGTCCTGTTTTTGCCATGGCTTTCCCTCTGAATGTGGTGAAACAGAGTTTAAAACTTCAAGTTTTATTGATATTTTTATAGATAACCTTTAAAAAGGATATAATAACTCAGAGTTGGTATTTAGAATCACGAATCAAGCTTCATTTTAAAAACAATACTTGAGTCCATAAATCTAGTCAAGGCAAAAAAAAAAAAAAAAAAAAAGGGGCCACTTTAGAAAGCTTAGCTTCCCCCCTCCAATAATTTCAGGCAGATAAGTATGTCCACAGCAGCAGATGGAGCAGTGCAATTAAGGTGGATCTGTAATGTGAAACACTTACTGTGAAATGTATTTTTTCCCATGCTGTGTAAGTTGGAGTTTTAATATGATGTAGCATTCTTTTGGTCCTGTATACTGAATATTCATGAAATTCCCTGGAGTAACTATGGAAGCTCAGTCCCATCTAAAAATATTCAAGCTGCCATGTGCAGGGAACTTCCACAATGTGAACCAGAAGCATGTTGAGTACAGACAAGTAGGCAGTGCTTCAAAAACTGATACAAGTAAAAGTACTAATGTTGATGTGCACCCCTCTCCACTGGTGTGGATACAAGTTGTTCCTCAGAGATACACACTCCTTTTGAGTTTTTAAATGTAAACTGATTTTGTAAATGGAGATAGATGTTAACTAGAAAAATGATCACGCTTATTTTCCTTTTTAATACTCTTAAGGTTAGTGCTGCTTTCCTTAGAGGTGTCATATAGAACTTTTTATGTGACTTTAGCTTTTGAGTATGAATAGAAGATAAAGTATATATGGGTGTGGTGAGGAATGAATGACTATGCTATTGTAAAAGCAAGTGAATTAAGGGTAGTCAATGTTTTTACAGTCTGACAGCAAAAAGAAAAGAATATACAGTGCTTTCTTCTCAAAACAAAATCCTTTGTCCACAGATCCAATCTGAAAGTATTTGCTCTAATTGTCTGATAATAAATCTAATTTTTGTTTAAAGAGGCTGGCTTTAGTGGTTGATGCTTTAAATCAGTTGTCATCTTTTATTGTCTACTTGTACAACCTTGTAATGTTTACACTGCCTTAAATTATTTGGGCATTGCATTTTTGGCCTTTATTTGCCTGTCCTCTGTTGTTCACAAGAGTGCACAGTGATGGGGAGCTCCCCCTTAAACGGAGGTGGCCTTGGCTGCTTCTTGGTGTCTGTGGAGTAAAGCCAGCACAACTTGTTCACTTGTTCCCTCGGAGATGACAAGGAAAAATAGTGTGCTGTTCTTTTCTCTGGCTTCCTTGCTCTGTCATGTCGGTCCGATGCCTTTCCCTAGTCATCATGCTGCAGTCAGGATTTTGCAGAATGCTAAAGAGAAGCTGGCAAGGGGGTGAAAGCTAGGCAAATGGAAGCTGATCACAAATTTTCTTCAGAGACAAAAAAAATGCAAAGTTTTTTTTTAAATTTTCTGTATGTTTGACTACTGAGGGTAAAACAGTTTGTAAATCCATGGACATTTGAAGCAAAACTGTTCCTGTATTCTCTGCAAGGCTGGCAATGCCTTAACTGAAACTCAGCGGGAATGAATGAGCTATATCAGTGTGCATAAAACACAGAACAATAATAGTATTGCAGCATTTTCTCCTGAATGTAGAAAAGGATTTCAGAATTGCCATAGAAGGAATGAGAAGCAGGAGGAATCTCATGCTGCTCTATGCTTAGTTCTTAACACCTGTCCACATCTATGGTGAAGGTAGTAACTGATGGATGACGTATTTGAATTCCACTTTACTTTCATACTTCATTACATTTCTTCCTGTGATTTATTCATTATGTGTTGAAATATTTCGGGTTTTTAAGTAGGTGGGCAGACAAGCGCATGAATTAATGAGAAAATGTTGAAATGTTGGATCTTGGTAGATGATTAATGCTGGATTTTCTGTTCTTTCTGAAAACTAGAACTGGAATTAAATAAGTAACTGAGCAACAGGGTTTTCTTTAAATTTTGAATGTCACGTGCAATGACAAATCTGTAATTGGTATGCCTGGTGTACTGTCATTTAATTACATTGTTATTTTGTGGTTTGGGGATGTTTTGGCAGAACCCTTCTACTGCATTATACTAGACTCTGACTCTTAAAGGATATCACTTTTTATTCATCTTATTTTAATTGTGAAAGGTTTTGACAGAGCAGGTGTAAAAATGAGAAACCAAAGAACCTGGAGACATCACTCTCAAATCTCAGGATCTTGAAGATCCTCCCCTAGCCTGAATTAGCCAACTCTCTTATTTTTTTCAAAGCAGAAAGCCACAACAGATCTGTCTTTTCTGCCAAACTGTTAGTATTACAACCCCTTCAGTAAACACCAAATACATACGAACTCCAAATATCATGGCAGGAGCACGATGGTATTACAACACACATGAACACTTCTCTTTTTTTAACACTTCAGGAAATAATATAGTGTTAAGATAATCTTAGAGGTTTTTTTCTTTAAAAAAGAAAATAAAAGGAGCTCACAAATTAATGCATAGAGTTTATGCACACCTTCAGTTTACACATGTATTTCCACAGTGTTATTTTTTCTGAAAGAGATATAGCACAAATATCTCATAAACATTTTAAAAATGGCATTTTTATGATGTCTCTGCAAATGTAAATGTAAATGTAAATATCAAATCTTTACCTAGGAGAGGAAAGCAGTATAATAACACAGACTTCTTCTCATACAAAGCAAATTCCTCCTGAAGCAACTAAGGATATATTTCATTAAGTAAAATCTGAGAGAGAGGCTAATATTAACAGAAAGTCATTAAAGATCTTCTGCTGGTATCAATTCATGTAGTTCTATTCCCTTAAAATAAGTTTCTTACACACCTGACCTCCTGAAGCAGAACAGCATACTTTTGGCAGGAGACAGCTTTTTACTGCTGGACAGTCTTCTAAAAAAACACACACATTAAGAAATGGTGAGAACACTTACAGAAAGAGCCAGAGTTGGAAAAAATGCCATATGTGAAACATGTTCGTAATTAGACAAGGCACTGATTTACCTTCTTGAGATGTTTCATTGAGAATTGAGAAGAGCTGTTTTCGAATCGCAGTGTTCTGTTCTAATAATTCACAGCATTGGCTCAGATTTTCACAACCCCTCGAACTCTTCGCAAGTGTGTTGATGAAGCAGCAGGAGATAATCAATGGCCGCCCTGTTTTGCAGGGTGGCCTGCCTCGTTATTTTCTCCTCTGCAAGGAGGTCCGATAGCGCGTTAGACGTCAAATTCGCTTGTTTTGCCACCCAACACTCCAATTTGGCCAATTCCCCCATGTTTTTTGCAATTGAAACCCAGGGCAGAAAAATCGTGACAGCCGTAGCCTTGGCCCTGGACCAATGCAATATCTCCGATTCACAATCAGGGTGGAGGTTTGCCAGGCCTCTCTTTTTGATTGGTGCATGCTGAGTAGAATTTTTCTTGATCCAATGAATAATTTGAGTTTTGTTGGGGGTAAACAGCCCTAACCGCCCGAGTGTACATGGGCCTCCGTACACAAGAGAGGGGATGCCGCTGTAAGCCCTATCTCCACAAATCAAAAACGTTTTCGGGGGAAGTGCAAGGGGTTGGGTGCTGGAGATTGTTGCTACGTGGGCCAGGGCAGAGCACCACCAACTGGCCCACGTAGTTATCTGATACCTGCTTGATTTCGCGATAGTGCTTTCGGACGTTGGCCGCGGGCTGGAAGGAAAAGTGGATGCAAAAGGTTGCAGGGGAAGACCCCAGGAGATCCAGCTCCTGGGGTTCTTGGGTAACGACAGGGAGGTGGGAGGTCCACTCCTTCCAGAGCGCCAAGGGATTTTTGATTAGATGGGAATCGTGGCCTATTTCCTTCCAATGATTAACCTGGATGGGCTTACGATTATAACTTGCTCTGAACCGCAAGAGTTGAGGGGGGAACTCACTCTCTACGGACGGGATCCCCACGAGGCACGATGACAGGGGATCTCCTGCTGAGGCGGAGGACAGACAGATATGGTCCTGCTTTAGAGACTTGGCCAAGGTCCTCCATACGTTTGCCTTGGGCTGGGGGACCATCCAGGTGGTCGCTGGTCCCGCGAGGCTGGCTAGGAGCATCATCCAGATGGCAATGATGATGCTTGGGGGCCATCCTCTAGCGAAGGATCGGGTGGTCTGGTCCGCGGCTTCCCTGGGGGGAGAACTAAGAACACATACTTTAAGTCAATTAAAGAGCCACTCCAGGGTTCCTGGTTCGGGATCATTGACAGAAACTGAAAAAGGGAAGGAGTCTTCCTCCTCTCCCTCGGGGGGAAACATCCAGTGGGGCAAGGTAACTGCAGCTGTAATTTCTGCCCCTCTTGCCGGATCGTCTTTCTGTTTACTGCCCTCGGTACCGGACCTCTTCCTCCTTCTCCAGGAGGCAACTGTCACTTGAGCCGGCCTGGAACCCTCCTTGGAAACCTTGGGGACATAAGGTCTCACATTGCGGGATGGAACCCACCGAAGTCCGGTGTCAGTGGAGACGCAGGCGTACCCGCGTCCCCAGGTAATTAAATCGTGAGGTCCTAATGTTCTCAAGGTTTCTGGATCCCTGACGAGGACTTTTGGCCTTTCGTGGGGCACTAACTGTGCACTCCCACGAAAGTGCCTCGTCACTGGCGGGTTCATGGTCTCGAAGGAACAGTTTAGAAAATTGATTGTAAAGAGGGCCCGGGACAACCTGATAGATGGAGGTTCGTTTCTTAGGATGCTAGACTGCTGGCTAAGGACCCTCTTGATGTTTTGATGGGTCCTTTCCACAATTGCTTGGCCCGTTGGGGAATAAGGGATGCCAGTCTTGTGACTTATTCCCCACTGCTGTAGGAAGCTACAGAACTCCCTGGACGTGTACGCTGGGCCGTTATCAGTCTTTAGAGACTTGGGGATGCCCATGAAGGAGAAAGCGTGTATCAGATGCCGAATGGCATCCGCCGATTTCTCCCCTGTGTGGGCAGAGGCGTACACGGCTCCCGAAAAGGTGTCCACCGTGACGTGCACAAACTTCTGCCTCCCGAAGGGGGCATAGTGTGTGACGTCACTTTGCCACACCTCACAACTCGACAACCCTCGGGGGTTAACCCCCGTGGCCATCGAAGGGACTGAATTTCGGTGGCAAGTGGGACAAGAGGCCACAATCGCCTTGGCCTGGTCACGGGTAAGGTGGAATTCCCGGACCAAACCTGGGGCGTTCTGGTGATGGAGTTGGTGGCTGAGCTTTGCCTGCTCAAAGGTGTTAGGCAATGGAATCACCTCCACAGGGGCAGCAAGGGCATCTGCCCTTCTGTTTCCCTCGGCGATGACTCCTGGCAGGTCCGTGTGTGATCTGATGTGCATCACATAAAATGGCTGCTTTCGGTGGGAGATCAGTTTTACAAGTTTCGAAAGCAGCTCGAACAGGGCAAGGTTGTCCACCTCTTGCAGTATGGAGTTCTCCGCTCTGGATACTACCCCAGCTACGTATGCCGAATCTGTTACAATGTTAATAGGTTCAGAGAACCTCTCAAACGCCCTGACGACTGCGGCCAACTCAGCAACTTGAGGCGATCCCTTCACCTCCGCAACATCTGACTCCCACTGCTGAGTTTCTGGATTCCTCCAAGTCATGACCGACTTGTGAGTCCTCCCGGACGCGTCAGTGAAAACTGTCAAGGCATCGAGGGGTTTTTTACTCTGAATTGATTTTAATTCCAATTGGAATGTAGAATCCGAATTAAAAATTTTGTGGGCAGGCCGAGTTATTGAAATTTGCCCAGAGTAACTGTCCAGCGCGAATTGGAGTGACTCATTCTCCATAAGAAGGTGTTCCAACATTGCCTTTGTAATTTGGCCCGATGATAGCCTAATTGGCATGTGAATGCACTCGAAATCACAGCCGGCTAGGTCCCGAATTCGGAGCCTAGCCTTCCGGATAAGGTCAGCCATCAACTCCTGTGGCCTTGTCATCCGTTTGGACCGGTGATGGCCTAGGAAGACCCACTCGATGACGAGGAGCGGGTCGTTGCCATCACGGTCCCTCTTAGGGAGTTTCTGGATGACATTGTCCCACTGAAATATCAGTCCCTGGAGGTGGGGCAGCCTTCCGAAGATTGCGAATCGGAAGGGCAGGTCAGGTCTGCACCTGTGGGCCTGCCTGGTGGACATTGCCTCCTGAACCTTTTCCAGAGCCTGTTCCGCCTCTGGGGTAAGGGACCTAGGGGAACTGAGCCCCTCTTCTCCCCCTTTCAGTAAACTGAAAAGGGGGGCCAGGTCCTCCGTAGAGAGACCCAGCCAAGGCCTCACCCAATTTAACGTCCCACACAGCTGTTGGACATCCGCCAATGTCTCAATTTTGGTTCTTATTTCCAATTGCTGCGGCACAATGGTCCGCTGACTGATGACGAGTCCCAGGTACCTCCAGGGGGGCATCTTCTGAATCTTATTTTCCTGTAACTCGAACCCTGCAGCAGCCAGTGAAGCCACTGTAAGGTCAAGCACGTGGGCCAGCAGGTCGTCGGTGGGAGCGCACACCAAGACGTCATCCATGTAATGATGAATGACGGCTTGGTGCGTGGCTGCACACACAGGAGCGAGCAAGGAAGAGACGTACCACTGGCAAATAACTGGAGAGTTCTTCATTCCTTGGGGTAAAACCCGCCAGTGATACCTCTTCCTCGGGGCTTCTCGGTTAGTGGTAGGAACCGAGAAGGCAAATCGTGGGGCATCGTCCGGATGCAGCGGAATTTGAAAGAAACAATCTTTTATATCTATGACGGCCAATTTCCAATTTTGGGGGAGCATGGTCGGGGAAGGCATCCCTGGTTGAAGTGACCCCATATCTTCAATCACTTCATTAATTTTTCTGAGGTCGTGGAGGAGCCGCCATCTGGTCTTGTCTGATTTTTGAATGACAAAGACCGGGGAGTTCCACGGAGAGGTGGACTCCACTATGTGGCCTTTGGCCAGCTGCTCTCCCACGAGCTCGTTGAGCGCCTTTAATTTCTGTTGAGACAGTGGCCATTGCTCTACCCAGACTGGTTCGTTAGACAGCCAATTCAGCTTCAAGGTAGGGCGCTCGTCGATGGCCACTGTGTTAACCTTGGGGGGGTCTGGAAAGCCAATTGTGACCCCCCACTGCTGCATGAGGTCTCTACTCCACAGGGGTGTCTCGTAGTTCAAAACAAACGGGCGCAGTGAAGCCAATTGCCCGTTTGGCCCCTCAATTTGGACCACGTCCTTCGATTGTTTCGCCAATTGAAGCCCGCCTACACCCGAGACGTGCTTTCCCACGGATTGCAGTTCCCAATGTGACAGCCACAAACTCTCCGGTATGACCGTCACATCCGCCCCCGTGTCCCAGACCCCTTTGATGTTTTTACTGTCCCCACCCACACTGATCCTGCATGTGTCTGTTGGTTTGCTGCGCGTGATCTTCCTTACCGAAAGGATGCTCATTTCTTCATCTTCGGTGCAGCTCATCCCCGTTGTCTCATTTTCGTCCCCTATTTCCTGGCAGATGGCGAGAAGGGGTTCTGGGATGAGCTGCGCGATAACTTGGCCTTTCGGTAGGAATGTGGGTGGGTGGTCTGTGTGCAGCCACAATTCGAACCTCCTGGGGTCGGTGGTGATGACCCCGGGGGCTATGTGTATGTCAGGTGGTGTATGTTTACAGTCTCCCACCACGGCAAATTTGCATCCTATTTCGTCCCAGGAGCCCCTGTCCTTCGAGACCACGACTGTGTGCCAATCGCGATCCCGCAAGTGAAGAGGCTGCGCCAACTTGAGCCTAAAGGGCTCATACCTTGAGTCGGTCGTCAGGGTTCCCTCGGGTTCCCGGACGAAGGTCTTAGTTTCCGGCTCGGCGTCCTGGAGAGGAGCTCTTTCGGTCTCAGCAAGTTGAAGTGTCATGTCCGGTATTTCAGTCATTGTAGGTGTCTCAGTCATGCAGGGCACAACCATCCTTCTGTGGAGGGCAGAAACAGAAAGATCATTATTTTCATGAACGTCACCCTTCCCGGCAGTGTTGCCCTCCCTGTTGGTATCCGCACGCCGGGGGGCGCCGCGCTCCTCATCTAGTTTTTTGAGGAGGGATGTCCTCCCTTCCCACCTCCCCCCTTTTTCAAAAATGTTTGGAACTGTGCCCTTTGAGGGCATTGGCTAGACCAATGCCCTTTCTGGCCGCACAGAAAGCACGGGCGATTGTCCGGTGGTTTCTTAGATGTTCTTGGCGTCTTGGGCGTTTTTTGTTCTTCCTTCTGCGAGACTGCGGCGACTCGGGGACCAGACGGCCTCTTCTGTAGGGTCCGTGGTTTTCCAGCGGCGACTCTAGCACTGACGGCCTTGAGCATCTCATCTAGGGTGGGCTGCTCCCCAGGTAACTTCGGGATCCTGAGGATGGCCTCGCGACACTCCTCGTTAGCATTTTTGAATGCCATCTCCTCGAGGAGGTCTTCCCTCGCACCCACCCTATTGACCTTTTGCTCAATAGCCGCCGTCAGCCGCTCGACAAAAGCCACAAACGGTTCCGCCGGACCCTGGAAAATCTCACTATAGGATGTTAGAGGTCCCGTGGGCCGCATCTCACAGAAGGCTTGCACCGCTTTTTCCTTGATTACCGTCAGCACCCCCTCTGGTATGTTTTCTGCCTGATCGGAAGCAGATTTCCAATCACCCTCCCCCATCAGGTGTTCTAAGGTGATGGGGTCCCCACCGTTATCCGTGGCAGTTATCGGATCTCTTAACAAGCTAGGGAGTGCTCGTCCTAGCAGGTCTTTCCAAGTGCCCTGCCAGAGCTTGTACTCTGTTTTATTATTGAGGCACCGGAAGAGCTGCTTAAGATCCCAAGGGACGACCACATGCCCCGCAAGTGTTGACTCCAACATGCCCTGGAAGTACGGACTCTCTCGTCCGTACTCCTTCAGGGTTTTCATGAGATCCTTGATAGCCGCCTGCGGAAACGGTCTCCAAGTGGCTGCCCCACCCCGGCCGTGATAGGTGACAGGGGCGACCATGGGAAGACCACTTGGTTCGGGGCTTCCGGTTTCCAGGCCCTCCCCCTCCGGGCTCCAACCGTGGGAACCGGAAGGGTAGGCGTGGGAACCGGAAGAGGGGCGGGACCAGTCGGTGGGCGGTGCTGAGGGAAGGGGCGTGTTTTCTGTGGGCGGAGAGTGGGCGGAGTAGGAAGGTGGGGAAATGGGAGGAGAAAGGGGAGGAAACTCTTTGTGGGAAAGGGGAGGAGTATCTAAAAAGGGGTTGGTGTTCCTAGATGATGTCCTGAGGGTGGAGGGACGAGGGTGGGAGGGGAAAAACGAAGAGAGGGACGACGAGCGGGCAAGGCGCCCGCCGCCATTTTGTGGAGAGGGGTTCAGGGCGCCATTTTGGACACCAGGGGAATCCGGCTCTGCAAAGGAAAATCTAACACGAGGCTTAGGGGACATCTGGGGTAGGAAAGATGTCGTTACCGGCGGGGTACACCGGCTCCGAGAGTCCTGAGCCGTCTGGCCGGGACAGCCCAGGCGGGGGGATTTGCCGTCCCTCAAGGGGCCGGGGCTAGAGGACCCCTTGAGGATTCCTGGCCGGGGAGAGGGAGGACGGGCAGGGGGATTAGGACGGGAAGAACATAAACTTGTCAACGAACCCCGGGAGCTCCCTTTCTGCATTCCCTCTAAACTATTACATGCAGCTCGTAGCTGTCGAACCCAATAAAGGAATTTAAGTGCATTTTTGTCGCCCGACTTGGCCAGATTAGCAAATTTGACGAACACTGCAGCCCAAAACACGGCAGTGTCCACGGATCGGGCAACTGTCTTAGGGAAATGCAGGAAGAGAAATCTTACAAACTTATTTAAATCTCCCTTAGAAAACCTGAAATTTGTAGCAACCAACAAACTCTTAACTTTACAACGCACTTCTCTCTGTGGCGCGCTCAGCCGTGCACCCATGGCTATCCGATATCAATTGCGCCCACACCACAACCAACAAGCCTCAAAACACAAGACAACTCAAAAACCAACACCGTCCGCACTAAAAACCGGCAAGGCCACGAACCTCGGAACCGGGGCGGGATCAACGAAAGACCAAAGCCACCAAGGCCACAACACAAACAACGAAAATCACAAAACTTAACTGAAAAGCGAAGAGCCCTTGGAAACCAAAACCCGAGAAAAGCGAGAGAAAGGACCCAAAACGCGGCAGGCTCCCTCCCCACTCCCCCGGGGGCTGCGCAGCCTAGGAATCTCGGGTGTCACCCCGAGACTCCCTCCCCCTATTGCGGAAAGGACCACCTCCCCCCGGGTGGCGGTATCCCCTTTCCTTCCCACGGGTAAGCTTCCTCCCGAAACCTCCTCCCCCCTGGGAGCGAAGGGCTTTTGGGGATACTTACCCGTCCAAGGGTCTTCGGAAAAAGGCTTGAGGGTAGACCGGCCTCGAAGAAGACTCCCGGGTGCAGGGAGCTGCCTTCTTCACCCTTTCGGAGCGCTCAGCCTAAGCTGCTGCTCTACGAAAGGTGCGCAGACTGCGAAACAGCCTGGAACTGTAATCCGCAACGAACCCGATGGTTCGCTTGTCGCTTCCTGCGCCGCTGCAGGAATCAGGCGCTGACACTGAGGGGCCCCACGTTGGGCGCCACCCCTGCCGCCGTGCGCTTGCCCTGTGTGGCTAGCCCGGAGCGCACGTAGCAGTACACCTGATATTTGTGGTCCTCCACCTAGGCCAACGACCTGAGCTGCAGCCACGAAGCCGGTGATAAATGAGAGAAGGACTCTCCGGGAGCTTGGGGTCAGAGAAGTTTATTCCTGCCCGGGCACTCCAGGGAGAGCCCCGAGCAAACAAATGCACCGGCTTAAATACAACACAGAGTGGGTGTGGGGAAAGCGCAGAACAACCAATGAGCAGGAACCAGGGAGTGGCAAGGGTGAGGGGTGATCCAACCAGGAGTGACCAGGGAAAAGGCGGGAAGGGACCCAGCCAATCCCTAGGCCCAGGCCTCAGGGAGATTGGCATGGGGGGTGAGGGTGATGGACAGGGCCTGTGGCGGGAAGGACGGGCCAATCAGGGACTGTCTCCAGGGAGGGTACGCAGAGGGTTATATAACTTAAGTGGTAAACAACAAGATGGAGTCAGGGGAACAGGGCCCAGGGAAGCCATTTTGGGTACATAAAACTGGGGTACACTAAACTGAAATGTACATAAAACACAGACAAATGTACATAAAACTTTACAAACCCCAACATGCATTACTACATCTGTGTGGGCTTTCTTACTTAAAGCTACAATCACGACGTTTTCCCCCCTGTAATTACATCTTTCCAACCTTTCCTTACTGAATGCATTAGAATACTCATTTTTTAAGGTTCCCATTTTTAATAGGCAAATGAACAATGCATCAGGACTTCTATCACTCAGATAATTCACTACTTGAGAAAACATACTCCTTTTCAATTATAAAGATGCTGCAACCACAAGTATCTCTAAAAGAAGAATCATAGAAATTATGAATCTGGGTTAAAATCTTTCAACAGTTATTAAAATAATAATCTAGCAGATTGTCGGATTAAAAGAAAAAAAACAAAATCTGGTTTTCCATATTAGCTGAAATAATACATACAAGGAAAAGGCTCTTATCTTGCTTTGTCAGCAGTCACATGAAGTCTCCACGCAATTTCACCTGATTTTTAAGAGTTACAAACTGAAACATATACTACTGAAGGAGCAAAACCCAGAACTATGCCTAGGAAACAACAAAACTACATCACGTTCAGCAAATGCAGTTTTGAAAATTTTGCAATTTAAACTACACCTGCCAGAAGAATACACACTTTTTTACTTCCTTCCTTAATCTTTATCTGTAACCTGTGTATCACCTTCCACATAGATCACTCTCTAGGTCTTCAGGTTTTAATGACTCCGTATGGTTTTTACAAGCTTCCAAAAGAGCTGAAAATCCCACCCATGTGCCCATCAGCTTGTGTTTTGATCGCTGCAATATGCTTTCCTCGGGCCTTGGGGGAGCACTGTCAACCTGCTCACCTTCACAAGAACACAGCTACAAAAGTGCATTTTTCCAGCTCATTACAGCAACATAACACAGTGTTTCCATCTGCCAGCTCCTCTTTTCCTGCAACAGCAGCCTGAAACTGTTCATCTTCATTTTCCAAGACCTGAAAGACTATTCCCAACCAACTCATGATGGAGGGGTCAGCCCCCACTGCTGCTCAGCCCTCCTAAGGTCTACCTCACCATCCATTTGCAAGATTTTGAAATGCACGGCACTGTTCCTCCTCTGTGGTAGCTTTACCAGCTACTCTCAAACTCCCTAAAATTGTCCTTTGTCATGAATCCTGCAGAGAGTTACACTGGCTATGTAACTGTAACTCCTATCCAACCATAAAGTAAAAGAAAATAGCTGATTTTCCCTGGAAACGCTGCATCTCTTTCCTCACCAAGCACAGCACACAGCAGGTGGTTACAGGCTCCTGACCTGAGCACAAGCCCCATTTACATCCTGAAGGTACAGAAACCTGGGGATGCAGGAGTGAAAACTCTGTCACGATTTTCCACTGAGCAAAGTCACACCTGACAAGTTTCATGTTCCTCTGCCTCATCTTTCCCTAATTTCACACCTTCTCTATTTCTTCCACTGTTTCACCTCCTCAGTTTCCTGTCACTCCCTGGATTCCACTACATTCCCTCTGCAGCCGAAACTCTTCCCTCAGTCCCGTTCTGACCCCTCGGGGCCGTGTGGCCTTGCAGCAGCCTCTTTCCCCTCCCAGAAGGGCTGGGGTGCTGGATAGCCCGTTCTCCGCCTCAGCACCTCTTTCCCCCCCGTTCTCCTGCCCGTTTCTGGCCCACGGCCGGTTTCTCCTGAGCACAAGCCCGCCCCGGGTCCTTTTCACCTGCCGCTCTTTTACTCCAACGCTCTCTCCTGTTTAGAGCCAGTGTGCCTCAAACCTCACTTTCAACCTCCGGCCCTTGTTTTCAGGGAGCCTCGCCATGGGCAAAGAGGCAAAAAGCCGGGGCTGGCACTCAGAGGTGTGTGAGGGGCAACAACCGCAGGGGCGCGGGACGGGGCCCAAACCGGCCACTGCAACGCCCGGCGGCGGCCGCCCCGGCCCGGGAGCGCCGGCACCCACCTCGTAGTCCTGATGCCAGTTCTCCAGCTTCTCCTGCAGCTCCCGGGCGCTCCCCGCGCCCACCAAACTCTTTAAGTCTCTGGCCATGGCAGGATGTTAGCTCGCTCTTGGGGGTGTTGCGTTGGCTCGATGTCGCTCCGGGAGCGCTCCTCGGGCGGCGCGGGTCTACCAGCGATGGTACAGCCGGCCCGGTGCCCCTGCCCCGGGCCCGTACGGCCGCGATGGTGATGTACGGCCGGCGGCGGCGGCGGTGCCACGGTAACGGAGAGGGGCAGCGAGGAGCGGGTACGGCCCGCGGCCGCCAGGTGACGCTGCCGGGTAACGGCAGCGGGCGCGGGGACCCGCCGCGCGGAGCGGCACCAGGGGGCGCCCGCGGGCCCCGCGCGGCGGCGGCGGCGGGGCAAGATGGCGGCGGCCGGCCCCGAGCAGGTCCGTACGCGGCGGGACACGGGCACGGGAGGGCGGCGGCGCCGTCCCCGCCGGGGTCAGGGGGGACCGGGCCCGCGGTGAGCGGGCGGGACCCGCTCGGCCGGGGAGGGGAGAGGCGGCCCGAGGCTGCTGTCCGGGCGGGGCGGGGCGGGGCGGCCCGCAGCGGCGCCGTGCTGCCCGAGGCGTGGGTGTGCCACAGACGGCAATGGTGCGTGCCCGGCACTGCACTGAGGCGCAGGGTTCTGGCCGGGGCGGGAGGCGGCGGGTGCCCCGGGGCCCGCAGGTCGTGTGTGCTCTGCAGGGCCACACGGGGCCCGAACATCTCCATAAACTTGTCAGGTCAAGCACCTTTCTCAGTACTATCTCTTAGCTCTTCAGCAGCAGAAGAAAACACGGTGTTGCTACTTCAGCGTAGAACGTGCAAGTGCAGTCACTTAAGTGTAGCTTTAGGATTCAAGTGAACAAACTTAATTCCGTCCAAAAGATCAAGCTTCTTCTTTGAACATGTGAATCCCTAAATAACAAACCGTTCCGTTTTGGACAGCTACAAAAATACATTAAAGATTTATTTTCACTACGAATATGTACAAGAGTTTCCTCTATTAATTTGTTACATTGAGAGGAAATCCCTTACAATGTCATAACTTCAGATTATTACACGAAAGCCACTCCGGCCAAGTTCCCCATGCCAGGTGTGAAGCCTCACAGTATCTTTCTCGATGCTGCATGCAAGCAACAGGAGTTGAATGCAAACCCTGTACTGTCAAACTAATTTAAAAACTGTATCCACCATGCTCTTCTTGAATAGTCACTGAGAGTCTATCACATATGAGCACGGAGGGAACTAAAATCCTGTGTACTGGCAGATGACGTGCAGGATTATGTCCTGTATCATCTCTGAGAGGTAAAAACTTGATGAATTTCTTGGTAGCTGGTTTTAGGTTTTTAACTGTAACAATATAATTAATAATTCCCATCTGCCATGATAAATATTAAAGTCGTATATTGTCTGAAAGTATCTGGATTTTAAATTTAGTCATTATGTTAGCAGAGGTTGCTGTGGTTCTAAGTGTGTATTCTGACAGCAGGGTGGCAGACGGAAAAATTATTCTCAACATAATATCCAGTATATTCCACCAGTCAGTTTACATTGTTTGCATACATATGTGTGTGTCATTGTAGCTAATTTACGTGCCTTTTGAAGCTAACCCATGCCCTGTGTTACAGCAAAGCTCTAACGGCCCGGTGAAGAAGTCTATGCGAGAGAAGGCTGTGGAACGCAGGAACGTTAATAAGGAGCACAACAGCAACTTCAAAGCAGGATACATTCCAATTGATGAAGACCGTCTCCATAAGACAGGGTTACGTGGCAGGAAAGGCAACTTGGCCATATGTGTGATTGTTGTTCTTTTTATTTTGGCCGTCATCAATCTGATTGTGAGTATAATAGCTATAGCGTAAGTAACATTAGGTCGTGTTTCATTCTGACAGTTCACTAAAAAAATAAAACTTCCAGGATGGCCAAGGACTTATAATGTACTGAAGGAGATTCCCACTTTTCTCCTTTCTTTTTAGTTCTTTTGTAGTCTGAGCAAGATTAGATGGAAGAATGGTGTCAATTCAGGCATGGTTATTTCGGTTCTCATGGTCACCCCATGAGAAGTGTTACTAGTACATATGAATTCAGGATATATGGCATATAAAATATGGTTATATTTTACATTACAGAGCTGTATGTGAACATTTAGAATTAACTAGGTACTGCACTTTAAAACTTCATTGTTCTAATAACCACATTTTTATTGCTTGGTCAATGAGAAATAATAAATTATTTTTTGTAATTGCACATCCATCTCTGAGGATGCATTCTTGCAGTTCAACGTTAAGTATATACCAAGCTGAACTGTTCAGGAAATCTGTTTAGTCAGTGGTTACCCTTAAACAAAAGAAAGATGTAACTGTGGATGCAATTTAACATTTTATATATATAGAAATAATTTTAGCTACTGTTTCTAATAAGTCTAAAAATAATTTTAAATGCTTTTCATAATTAAATGTGTTATGATGTTTTCAATAGGAACAGACTACAGTAAACTCATACTTAAACCTCACTTAAACATTGATATTAATAATTGTTCAAATAAAACATCTAATTAATACAATAATTGTGGTAGGAAGATCCGAACAATCAACATGATGATTGAAAATGTGTTTCTCTTTCAGATTACCCTGGTTATCTGGGCAGTGGTAAGAATTGGTCCCAATGGTTGTGACAGTATGGAATTCCATGAGAGTGGCTTACTGCGGTTTAAGCAAGTGTCTGACATGGGTGTTATACATCCCTTATATAAAAGCACTGTAGGAGGGAGACGGAATGAAGACTTGGTGATCACTGGGAATAATCAGCCTGTAAGTTATAACATGAATTGAAAGTCTGTGAGCAACACTAGAGAATTACACTCACATTGCTAATTTGAAACATCATTAAGTTCATGACTTTGTTTCTGAAGATTGTATTTCAGCAAGGAACAACCAAGCTTAGCGTGGAAAAAGACAAAACTTCTATTACCAGCGATATTGGCATGGAATTTGTTGACCCACGAACAAACCCATGAATTTCATCTGCCAAATGGAGCTAAAATATTGAATGTACAAAAGGCCTCTACAGAGAGGGTATGTCTCTTATCTTTTGTAAGTAATAAGAATACAGCCCATTGTTTGTTTGTGTAAAAGCAGAGTTGGGTTAGTGGTTTTATAGAGGGTTGAGTGTGCCTTTGGAAACACTGAGCAATCGTGTTGCAGAAAAACCACTCACAACTATGAATACACAGGAGGAACAGGTTAAGTGAAAATGAGGGGTAAATTTACATCATCTGTCTTAACAGGAAGCCTGTATTTGGTACAAGTGTTAGCTGTGTATCTCATAAAATTGTCATATAAATTTGGTTTTTTTTATACAAGAAAAATTAATTTCACATACCTTCCAAAATTCACTGATCTTGTTTTGAAACTGAACGTGGGAAATAACAAATATGCAGAAGCTAATGGCAGAAGGGCAAAAAGTACATTCAAGGTTTTTATTACATTGCACAGCACTACTCTTACGGTAATTAAAGTTACTCAGACAAATGCAAGTAGCACATTTTCATTAAGGTGTAATACAGCTTTTTTGGTTATGTTCTTAGATTACCAGCAATGCAACCAGCGATCTAAACATAAAGGTTGATGGTCGTGCCATTGTCCGGGGAAATGAAGGTGTTTTCATCACAGGCAAGACAATTGAGTTTCGAATGGGTGGAAACATGGAACTTAAAGCAGTAAGTATTTCAAATTAAAGCAATTCTTCTAACAGCTTAGTTTCAAATCTAGGCTGATAGTAAACTGATGTAGCTTTATGTCATTTCAAATTTTATAAAATTACTCATGCACAGAAGTCATTTGGATTTAAATAGATGGTTTATTACTTTGCAGTTAAGTAGTGGTTGAATAGTTCCAGGTAATATTGATTTACCACTATTAAGACACCAAAAACCTACAATGCAGTTAAAGCTAATATATTGGCCTCTGTACTGGCATGAATACCAAAGGAAGTTAATCTCCTCTGAAAGCTTAACCAGGGATGGCAATGTTTGCCAGAAGAGCAGAGCATATAGTTTGGAGCATTCTGTGCTGCTGCTCTAAGATTCACTGGCATTTCTTTAAGATTTTTGGAGATTAAGATGGTAGTATATATAGAACGATGGAAAAAAAGGATAAAAATAAAGGTATATGCACTTTCAAATGTGAATGAATTTCATGCATGAATTCAAACACTGTTTCCTGTTTCATGTCCATATTTTATATTTACTGCATTTGCTAATAAGAATGTAAAGTGGAAAGTCACCCTACTGCTGTCTTTCTCAATATCGATACACCACTGAAATAGCAAAGTACATTGCTGTATATAGTCAAGAAATCCACAGGCATTGCTGTAATTGTTATTAAAAAATTAAACATTTGCATACATACCTTTTTTTTTACTGTTGATTCTACAGCCATCCTAGACGTGTTATTTATCCATTAAACCAGCTTGTCCTTCTCAAAAACAATATGCCTTATTTACATTAGAAGTTGTAATTCTACAACTTCTTTTTTTTTTTTCCTGTCTCCTTACTAGGAAAACAGCATCATCCTGAACGGAACTGTGATGGTCAGCCCGTCACGACTGCCAAGTTCTTCTCACGGGGAGCAGTTCAATAACGGCAACTGGCTGCGCTTCAAGCTGTGCATGTGTGCGGACGGGACGCTGTTCAAGGTTCAGGTGACAGGGCACAACATGGGCTGCCAGACCTCTGTCAACCCCTGTGGAGCCACGCACTGAAAGAAACTGCTGCAGGGACAGGTCTCCTCCGTGTTTACACATATTTGTATGAAGTAATTGCATGCCTTCAAGGGTTTCTTCTTTTGCAGCAGTTTATGCTAACATTTCTTACACTGTATTTTTAAGGAAAGGCTGTTACAGTCAGCAGTATTAGGTCATCATCCTGTTAGCTGCAGTACTGGCACTGAATCTATAAGCTTTCAGTGTACGTGCATACTGAAGTACCTTCTCGAATTGGGATCAGTAGAATATATGTAAAAGAACATGATCTTGGCAACACCTCTACTGCCTACAGTAGTCTCTTGAGGAGGTTTTTGTCCTGTCTCAAGACCTTGAAGACTGCTGAGAATATAACCACAGTCTGAAGTACTTCAACACGAATGTCAACTTTTTGTTGAAAATAGATTCTCCTAGGATGGCTGAAGTGGCAGACTTTTCTCTGCTTTCTTGTTGATACATTGATTTACCCCAAACTTAGGTGGTTTACCAGATGTGTACTGAGGGGTAATGCCAGATTCACTTAAAAATATCACATGATTTCTGCCATGTATTCTCATGTTATTAAAAAAACTGTGCTATCATAAATAATATTTGCAAAGTAATACTGAGTATGGAAATGTAACTTGAATTTTGAAGTAGTCTTGCAGTTATTGAAGTGTTGCTTGAACTTCCATTCTGTCTGTGCAGTTAATGCATTCTGCAGTTGTTTAATTTATGTGAAATACTTACAAAATGTGTTTATATTAGAAGTACATTTTTAAAGATGTACTTACAGCTTGCTTACTACCCAAAAATAGTGTTTTCCGAGGTGCTCTAATGTGAACAGTGTCTGAGTCCATTACTCGATAGGTAATAATCTAAGCTTAACTGTTGCAGCAGTGTCTGACGTCAGTTCTCTCCTTCCCCATAATTTTCAGCACTGATGCATTACTGAAACATCGGAATTAAATTCTGAAGTTAAACTGCAGTTTTGTAATTCTAAACGTGATGGGAGGACATCAGACTATGTGTATCAGAATTTGTCAACAGTGAAACTATGGTGAACTGGGGCCTGCTGCAGCCTTCCAGTGGCATTTGCAGCAGTGATGTGTTTTGAGCTAAAAATAAACCAGCTATTTATAAGATTCTTTCTTTCCCCACCCCATGTATTTCTTCAGTTTAAAATAGCTTGGTTTAGCAGTAGCGTCAAGTAATCTTAATATTGGAGGTCTCAAAAAACTGTTTGTAACAGCTTTTTGACAAGATTTTTGATAAGCACACCCTTCATTACCTTCAAGTTGCATGAGTTTTGCACATTAACTTCAGAACTGATTATTTGTTACATGAAGGTAAACCATCTACCCTTGTTTTACAGTGCTTAAAGTACATAGGATTCCATAAAATACAAATCAGCTCCTGCTGTAACAAGAAATTCAACTCTAAGGCCCCAATTTCTGAACTTCATGGAAGGCAGTAAACGCTCATGCAGAACGTGTATGGGTGGAAGTGGTTGCTGGAGGGATATTCATAAGTCAGGCATTACAGCACATGGGGGAGGTCAGAGGAGTTGTATTTCTCTCACTGCTCAAAGGCAGATTTTGATGCTCAGTAGTTGTTGGGGGTTTGGGGCTGGTCAGCAGTGGAGCCGTTCTGACAAAATCAGAATAAGCAGAATATAATGTAGCAAAAACCACTGAGTTCTCACACTAAAGATTACGGGGAAGTACTAACATTTTGCATACTGTCTTTATGGACCTCAGACTTTTATCAGAGATAATAGTTACTAAACACTTTAACACACATTTTGCTGCTTTACACCCATCTTTGCTGCTAAGCGGTAACTCAATTTCTGTTACAGTTAAAAGGAGGAAATAAACTAACATTTTTCAAATTGTCACTCATGCTAATGGCAGCTTGTCACTTTCTGTATACAAATGGAAACACAAAATATAAAGAGCAGTATCCTCAAAGCTGACATACATCTTGAAAATGCCTTGGTCAACTAGATTACACACGTATTAAAGCTCTTCTCTGATTAATACTGACATGTCTATATGCTAGTATTGGATTCCCATAATTATCAAGAGTTCTTTTTAAAATACTGTGTGCAATGTACAGCTGAAAGATTTTGTCACAAAGGTACTCTTAAATCATGATCTGCAGAATTTTTTTTCAAGTGTGGATTTTTTTTGTCAAAATGTAGCAAAACCAGTCATAAAAATACCAAATTAAATAAATTATCAAATTTGCTAGCCACTATGTATTGTTAATATATTTTACATTTATATTATGCAGTTTGATAAACGTTGGCACCACACATGCCTTCTGTTGAGCATTTATTTATCTTCTAACTGCCTAAGGTACATTTTTCTGTATGTATTAAAAGCATAGAGTAGAACACTGTTTATTTCAGTCCCACAGATGCACTTAAGATTTTTTGTGTATAAAGTGCATTCTACATGCCTGTGTAAAATGCTATACTGGGTACGCTGAAACAACTTGCATGTGAAGAGTTCTCACCATCTCTAAGTGTGGTGGTTGTTCCAATGGGTGAAAGGCTGTAGAATTTCAAACGTTTGTTTTGAAATAATACAATAAATTTTACAATGCAGCTGCTGTTCAGAAGTGTTTATTTTAAGAATATGAAGAATGTGTAAGAAACTGGAAGTATAAAAATTGTTCCACACCCCTTTGTCATAGATTGTATGTGGTGGACTTTGCTTAGTGTAATTGTGTGCAGTACCTGAAGCAGAGTTCAAAAGTCTCCACTGTTGTTAGATCTCAAGCTCCCAAGAAGCTGTGTTTCTCGACAAAAGGCTGGAAAAGAAAAAAAGGTTCTAATTGTTTTTTGGGATAGATGGAGGGAGGGGGAGGTTACCAGTTTATTAATGTACTTTTTGAAAATAAGACTCCATTCTATTTAATGCAGAATGTTGGTAATGCTGTGGTTATTTGGTGTTGATTTTTTAAAATGTTTTTTTAAATGTCAAACTACATTTACTTTCTGTTCTTGTTGTGCTGAATTTAACCATAATTCTACATTTTAGATTTAGATACTATGGATAACCTTCACTTGCATGTCATAGCTGTGGTCCTTTACTTTAATCTTCCTGGATCAGTGGGAACCAAGTCACAGCGTATTCTTCCTGCTACACATCACCGTTCAGAGTGCCACTGGGATGGGCAGTTCTTACTGAATTGCTCTTTTACCAGAATATCTACTATTCTAGAAGATATATCAAAAACAGCAGTAACAGCTGATTTGAGTTACAGTAATATTAGAACTTTTGTGTGCTCTGATGGAAGAAATGAAGAGTGGATGCTAAAACACCTGAACCTCAGTAACAACCTGCTTTCCGAACTCACTTTAACTACTTGTACAAATTTACCCATTTTAGAAACTCTAAACCTCAATGGTAATGCCATCCACACCCTCACACTGGATATGCCTACACCTGCACACGGGTCTAAAAAGTACAGCATTGTTGATCGTCTCCTGCCTGCTTTGAAAGTACTGTCAGTTGAAAGAAATAATCTTAATACAGTTCCAAGAGGTAAGCATTTCAAAAATCTTTAAGGACTTGACTCCCAAGGGGTAGGTTGGTTTTGGATATAATTTCTATACCTTACTGAATCTAGAGTGTGACTTTCCCAATTTATTATGCTTAAGGTGAGGGAAAGTTTCACTGGCAAATATAGAGGTAGAAGTAAATCAGTTGTTTGTTTACTTTATTAGGTTTTTTAATAGTCTTAGCAACTGTACTGTGTTAATAGTAGTCAAATATAACTGGAGCAGTATTCTTGCTTGTTGTATAGAAAGGAGAATAAGGATCTTTGGAAAAACATCAGCCTCCACATTCCAGTTGTGAACCTTAAAGGTCAAAAAAATTACAGACTATGAATTTCATACTACCCTTCAGAAGGAAATCAACACTATTAAATAAAACTTCCTGCAGTTTCAGTATTTCAGAGACAGGAAAATATATTTTGTTCATTCCAAACAATTTTGCTCAGTACCTTTAATACTCAATCACAGTGACACCTTGGTGTAACAGGAGAGGGCTGTAAGGTTTCAAGAGATTTTGAGAAAGGCTTTGCTGGTCACTGAACTATGCTGGGAGCTTAACCTTTATGCAGGGATGATTCATAGTGGCCAAATTATTTAAATGAAGCAGAAGCTACCAGATGAACAATGCTGTCCTATACAATATGTTGAATTTATTGATGTCTGATAACACCATCAGATTCATTAGAGTTTGAAAATACAGGACAAGTGATGACAAAAATACCACTTACCCCACAAAGTCACGCAAAGATGATAATGTATTTTCCCCTACACAGGGTCATAAAAGTTCTGTTCTCCTTTTATGCTGTTAAATAATTCTCTGGCACAAAGAAAACCCATATCACTTAATGATTTTGTAGTGCTTGTACAGACAAGGTATCTATATAGACAGTATAAAAACCTTACATTATAAAATACATTGATGAAGATTTGATTTGGTTTTATAGATAAATATGACTGCCCATTAAAAGATGCCTTAGAAGGTCAGTCAGATGAATCCTCTTCTATAAGAGACTCAAATTTTTTAAGTTCACATTGCTGTGCATGGTACCACCATACTTTAAGTTATACTTTAATCCTATATTCATTTAAATACATGTTCAAAACATTCTTCTTGTCCAGAATACTTCACTAAAATTCTGAGGTTTAAGCTCTGGAAAGAAAACACAAACAGCAGTTCTACAGCAGAGGTTTCCCACAGAGAAACCCTTCTCCCAGCTCCCCAGGAGTGAGGCTGCTGCCATACCAGTGTATATTTTTGGCACAAGCTTAAATTCAGGGAAGTAGCCACAGTACAATTCCTCACACAGGTGCAGTGATGAATTTATGAACTTACAGAACTTCTGTATGCCTTTCCTATCACCCACCTCTAGTTTTATACCAGGAATGAATCATTCCCTCTGCTTTTCACAATAAACCCGAAGATCAATTACTCTGCAAACAGAGCTGCTGGCTGAGAAAAGCTAGTTCTGGTAAACAAGGTGACACCAAGGGCAAAATTGTTAAGAAGTAGCAGCTTCTCAACAATGCCCAAAAATCACTTCAGCGTGACACTGTGGTGCTGAACACTCATCATCAGTGGGAATGCTGAGTGTTCAAACGTCTGCCTCTCCCTTGGGCCTTGCAGGCTGGAGCTTCAGGGCTGCCTTCGCAGCACCTCAAAAAAATGAGGTGTCTCCAGCTATCAAGTGTTCTGATGTAACGTGGATGTTATTGTAACTAGGATACACTGAAGATTATACTGCCATGCTTCATAATTCACAGGCAGACGGGCACAAGCAACAACATGGTTTTGTTTTCATTTCTTTTACATCCTAAGAATATAGTTCAAATAATTCCACAGATGAAAAACTCCCATGAAACCACCCATGCAAATGGATAGGAGATACTGTATCACCTTTTTCATCTTTATCTTTTACTTACAATTAACATATTAGGAACTTGTCAACTCAATATATTTTACCCTTTTCACATTCCTTTCCTACCTCTAGTTCTCCAGAGAAGCTTGTGCAAAGTACGGAGATCAAAATAATTTTGATAGCACAAAGAAATGCTAGTGCTTTTATGAAAGTGTCAGTTTTTAAGACATTCATTAACGGAATATTTTAATGTGCTAGCTGTTGATTCTATGCAGCTTTTAGAATGGGACAACCACTGATCAGGAAAGGCATAACACAAAGGCTGCAGCTACTCATTGCAATAGTGGAATGGAAGGAATTTTGTTGCAAAGCATTTTATAAAGACACTTGATGCAGTTGGGAAAACAAGACTATAAAATGTAAAATAGGTTTTTTTTCTTCCTAGGACTAGGCCTCCTGCAGTCTTTACAAACTGTCCATATGTCATCCAATGCCATACAACATATTGACCCAAAAGATTTTCAAAACTGTTCACAGCTGAAGGACATTGACCTGCGAAACAACAAGATAACTAAAATTCATCCAGATGCCTTCAGAGATCTCAACAAATTACAGGTTGTAAAGCAATACAACTGTTAGAATATTTTATTTTAATCATTAAAGATATTATTTACCAACTATTAAGCATGATTATATGATTCTTATTATAATACTAGTGTATAAATAAAAAACTAGAGCAAATGGTGAAAATATTTTTTTATATTTGCTTTTTACATGTAGGAAAACACATGCTAAAATGTACAAGATACAACCATAAATTCACAATTTCTCTATGCCACAAACCAATCTATAACTGCCTTAAACACATACATGTCCCCTTCTACCTCCATCCCTTCCATGGCAAGAGCCCTGCAGCTCTCTATTCACACAAAGGTAAGTCTACAATGGGAGAATTCTAAACACCACAATTTAAACTTTTCATCTGCATTAAAAAGCTTAGATCAACATTATTGAAATCCTAAGCAGATGTATTGTTCATAGAACTACAGAAGTGCTTGTACACTAAAACACTGTTGTAAGATGTTGGAATAAGGATTCCATTGTGAGCCTTATCAAATTAATTCTGAATTATTTCCAAATAGGTTTTGGATCTCCGTGGAAATGCTCTGACAATCCCTCTACCACAGATACTACTCAGTTTGAACTTTTTTCAACTTGAAGTGTATTTGTCAAAGAATGCCTGGATATTTAACTGCAGGCTAAATGCTTTTAAACATTTATTTCATTTTGTCTTTGACTCCACAAGGAAAAAATGGAGCCTTTCATACAATAAGTCTGCCAACAACTCCCAGAAACCTCTGCTGTATCTTTCAAGTTTCCATTTAAACTGCAGGGACAAAGTTTTGGTCAAAAGGGCCACAGTCCCAAAAGGGACATCAGTGCTGACCTGTAACTTGGACAACATAAGAGGTATGTATATCAGGCACTCCATCCAAATGCTGCTAAAATCCAAATGAATGCAGAATAGTCAAATAAATCTGGTTTTTAAAAGTATGTTTCTAAAGACACTGTTTAAAAATTACTAAGTAACAGTTTAACATGCAAAAATCTTTCATAAGAAAGTAGTATTCTGCTTAGAATATTTTAAAGTTAGGTTTACTGAGTCTTGATCTCCTTCCTTACATCAAAGGAGGAAGTGATGCCAATTAATATACAAGTAAGTTTCAGTAAGTAATGCATTGCAAACGTATTGGTTCATTTTGGACTGAACAAAGGGCCAAATAATGGGATGGCACTTCTGAAGCATGTAGAAAACCAAGAAGGATGCAACAGTTTTCAGTGTTCAGCTAGAGCAAAATAAAATGAAAGTTTATTTGCAGAGAAAAAAGATTTCTATTTCTTCTAAAAACATACAGCTACCGTAGCACACACTTCGCTTACATTTAAAATTAATAGAGATCATTGAGGGTATAAGTAACAAAACCTATAGAGCCAAGATTTACCACACAGATTGAAAACTAAGACCAAACTTAGACCAGAAGGTGTATTTGTCACGAGCCATAAGGCAAAATGGTTTAACTTTAAAGGGCTAATAGCACTTGGAGGTGGTAAGGCTTTCCCCTGGGAATACTTCATCCCCAAAAGAAAATATCAGAAATGCCACCTGCTTTGTCTGTTTACAAAAAGAGTCACAAAAACCTGGATAAACATCAGCACACTGGACTGCAGCAAAACTTAGCTGGGAACAAAAGCTGTTCCAAAGACAAAGCCAAAAATACAAATTGTAAAGTCTGCAATTAAGACCCCGTATGTAGTGTGTTTTTAGATGGCAGGCAGTGGGCACAGGCCCGCGATATGGTTTAACAGGCTTTGTACCATGTCAAATTATTCGGGATGGATAAAAGGAAAATGGGGTTTATAATAAACGGTTAAAATTATGAGAGATAGTCCAGTGTACATTCTTAAAAACATCACTGGACCCTGCAAACCAAGTACACTATGCTTTTAACAAAGACTGAGTTTGTATTTTCTTTCATTTCAGGCAATGGAATCTCTTGGTGGACACCTAAGGGCAGAATTTCAAAAAATCAGAGTCTTCCTCATATGACACTGGATAAAATGAATAATTTAGTGGTACACAATGCTGAGAAAACTGCTGAAGGATTATATTTGTGTCTTTTCAATACAACAAAAGAGAAGTATCTCATTTACAGTATAGAGGTGAACGAAGAAGTTTCAGCATTGTTGGTTAGAAAAGCCAGGGACACTAACACTGGTTTTAGGCAGAACGAAACACAGCCAAACTTTGCACTGGCTGTCTCCCTCTCTGTGGTCATTACATTTCTTTGTGCTTTTTGTCTGGGTGCTTTTGCTAGACCCTACCTGGAAAGACTTTGGAGACTCATGCGCAGGAACAAAAATTCAGGTTCAGAACAGACATATTCTAATCAGGCTTTTTCAGATGAAACCTTGAGCAGAGAGCCTTCTGCAAGCAAGCCAACAAATACATAGCATAATACATTGTTTTGTGATGAGCGTTCTTTAAGAAACACACAGATTTTTCCTACAGAAACTTCTACTGTGTATCAAAATTTTTCTGGCAATGGTGTACATTCACCAAATCCCAAAGCAGAGTACCAGAAACCAAGCAATACTGAGATCAACATGAAGAAAATACCAGTGTTTCCAAAAGTCCAAACTAGTATAGACAGTAATGAAAGTACAGATATTTATGATACTGGACTATTTTTTTTAAGGACAGATTACCGGAACAGCAATGCACAAACACCAAACAGGAAAGTAAGAAACAACTCTGGTCTGCTGCAGTCTGAGATCACAAAAGCTACACCAAGTGCTCCAGAAAGAAAAGGTATTGTTTCACATAATGAACCCAGGCACACGAGAAAATTTAGGCAGGGAATGCAAAGCCGTGAAGAACAACTTGGTCTAAATGGCAACAAAAGTATACCTAGTGATATTGTACATTTTATTTCACCCAGTAGCTCCAGAAGAGATGCAGATATTGAGAATTTAAGCATCTATGAAATAATAGAAAACTCTCCCCTTACAAAGCATGACTGTAAAACGATATATTCAGATGAAAAAAATGCTTCAGCTGATGTATTTGGTGACAGCTCTTCAGCTGAAGGGATTCCATTCACAATGAGTGACTGTAGTTCTTTAGCAGACTTTGAACTGGAACAGCCTGATGTTAGTGACAACCTGCCAGTCTATCAGTCATCACTAGATGAAACGAATACAGACAGTGGAACTGAGAAGTTCGCAACACCGCCAGAGTCTCCAACCATTACTGCTGAACTTCAGCAGATTTGGAAAAATCAAGAAGAGAACAGTGCCTATTATTTTGAAACCACTATTAATTATGGATCAGACACCACCATGTATGAAACAGCATCCCCTCATTCTGATAAATGCAGTGGTCACATAAGTGTGTCAGATCCAGATACAGTCAGTTCTTCAAGTCAAGAAATTCCAGATACATTTGATTATTTTACTAATGCAGAGTCAACAGCACAAAACTCTATTTCTGATTCTCTCTACTGTCAAAGTACAGATTTTGGTAACACGGTACTTAAGTTAAAACATTTTCCCACATATGACACAGAGAAAACTTCTGAAGAGGATGGACTGCAGCTGTCTCTGCTTCCCAGAGAACCACAGCATTCCCTCAGCTTCAGTCACACGGAACAGAAAGACAATGCACCAGCAGGAAGTACAGAAGACAATGCACCAGCAGGAAGTACAGATGAGGACATAGCCAGGAAGTCCCCTGAAAAGAATGATGGCGAAGCAGACATTACATTAAGAAGAAACATGAGTACATCTGAGGACAGTGGCTTTATTTTTGCTCCTATTGATACTGGCTTGAATGAAGTTGTAAAAGAACCATCACCGCTACATTCCAGCAAAGAATCATCTCTTCAATTGCTACCTGAACACACATTTGAAAAACATTTCATGTTTGTTACAAAGCAAGATGACTTGCTACCACAGGTGAAGCAGGCTTGTGCAGATAAAATGCAAGGAGGTTCTGATGAGAAAAATTCTGATGGATTCACAGAATTACAGGATACCAGCAGCTGCAGTCTGCCTGATGAAATGCAGACTTGTAATCCTACGGCAGATCTGCTTCATCTTTGTAATTCTTCAGAATTCACAACAGATGATCACTTCCAACTGGATCAGAGTGATGATGAGGATACATATTCGTTCTCAATCCCACAAGGTTTCTTCAATGAAAGTACACCATACAGTTCATGTTCCTTCCCACAAAAGCCTACAGGAAATACAATCTCTGAAAGCACTGATTCCAGCAAGATGAAGGATCATACTACTTTGACAGAACTGGAGAACCATTCTGATACAACTGTAGAACACATCCAAAATTCCAGTGAAAATCTCAACCAAAGAAGTCAGACAGATTCAGGACAGGAACAGTTTTTTGTTAAGAAGAAAAGAGCATTTGATGGATTTGCTAATATTTTGCAAAGCAGAAGAACAAACTTCAATAGTTGAAACACAAAATGGTAATACTAAGCTCCCCCAGTGTTTATGTCATTACAGCAGGTGCAAACATTATTTTGTTTTAAAGTGAAATTACTTCTGTTTAGAAGGGTACTCGTAAAAAACCCAATAACAGACTTTATAAAAAGCTACTCTAGAATATTAATAAAGCTGTTGCTGAATTATATTTACTTTCTCATTATTGGTAGTTGATACTAATATATCACTTCCCTTGGAATTTTCTTCAGATACTCACTCTTTTGTCCTTTTGTCTAAAATAAATGCAAATGGAAATATACATTATATACTGTTGTGTTTTCTTATGGGACTCAACCTATACAGTGAAATGGTACATACTACTGTCTCCTGCTTTTTGAGACAGATTTGTGGATTGTCTCTGAATTCCCAGTGTTGCAAAGATAAATAAAGTCCAATAAGTATTCAATTACATTTCAAAAATTTCTTTTTAATCTGGCAGAAGAGAGAAAACCACCTTTCTCAAAGAAACAGAATAGAATTCAATTCTTGCAGAAACATCAGTTATAGAAATGTAGCTATAATGAGACATCACCCAAAGTTTGCAGATGTGGTGACATAGGCAGGGTAATTTAAAAAAAAAAGACAAAGGATCCTATACCCACTTGAGAATTTTACTTAAGAGAGGAAAATCAAGAGCAGTTCAAAACTGCTATTTTAGAACATCAGTAGCCAAAAGATAGCAAATGTAAGGTAAAATTATCTCTGTATATAGCCCAAGGCCCTTTCAACAGACTCAGTACCACTGATGCAGTCCTTGAAGGGAAATGTCATCATGAAAGGGAGCAGACTCAGCTCTAGGAAAATGCAGGAAGCTGGCTACAACTCTGGGAAAACTCTCACAGAGACACAATTAACTCCTAAAACTCCAAACAAAAGGAACACATTTCAATTCCATCACAAGACGAGCAAGTCCAATGGCACACTACATCACTGAAACTACCTTTAAAGAAAAAACTAAGAACAAAGAGCCATTGCCAGCTTTCATTAAAGCTCATTATACACACTAATTCTTTGTGGTCAAAACAACTTTAAAAACGCAATGCTTGAAAAAAGCACTGACTTGGTATTTTGGTATCTATGGGTCTTCAAACACCATTAACAGTTTTCCAAGGCCTGTCACCTTTTGGCTGTTGCAGCTGCTAACATGTTAAGAAATCTAACTATACAAGTAAGGCAATTTTGTGAATCACAGGGGAAAAAAATCCACTCTAGTGCTCTATTGATATCTCATATACTGAAATGTTTTGTCATTTCCTTGTGCAACAGTCCAACAGGATTTCAAAATATATACTGGAATATTATTTTTCTCATCTTTTTCTGACCATGAGAATGCTTCAGAGGTGAGGCAGACAGTACACCACTTGTGAGAAGCTGCAGGATTTCTAAGATTCCCTTTATTCCATAAAGTTTACTTTGTCAGACAAAGTAAACTCACTCCTTTATAGTCGGATTTTAACATGTGGCAAAGTATTCATTCGTACCTGTGCCTTATCTTGCCACTGTCCTTTGCTACTCATCTCTCCATTATTACCACCACATCTTCATTCAAATCCAAACATTCCGCTGCTTCTCCTTCATATTAGTTCATTTCATTAGCAACTGCTCTTTAATACAAAACCTTTGTATTTTTTGTGACTTCCACACAGTATTCATCATACTCTGCTCCTCCCTACCCACCCCATGTTCGCATGCCCTTCTATATCAATTAGTTACACAGTCTCACACAGACGGACCCCAAGACTGTATCCTCAGTTTTCTTTCTTTACATTTCATCCACTGTATCTTGTTCACACTGAAAACTGGTTAGCTTATTTGGCCACTGAGAATTTTCTAGGACACCTATACTAGTAGGAATCCCATGATCCCACTGGTGCTACTACCCCAGTTGACTGTGGGTAAAAAGTCACAAATAAGCTCAATAAAAAAAGGTGCCTGAATGTACGCTGTATATATTTGTAAATGAAGCATGAGGAATCAGCCAAGAGGATGTTGGCAATAGTCTGAACACACCCTTCTCACAGGGCAATGGCCTGCCGAGCTCCACAATCAACAGGACACAGAATCCCTCATACGGTGAATCAGGACAGGAAAAAATACAGAAAAGCATATCAAGAACTTCAAATACAGTAATCAGAATGAAGTAAAAATCTCATTTTCAAACACATACTTATAATAGTTTGATAATCATCAAGTTACTTGCTGTAGGTACAAAGCATTTCAATCTTTCCTGAATATGCTGATAATTGGGCTGGAAAATAACCCTAAAATAAAAGGAGAAGACAGGTACATTTAACCTACACATAAACCAACAAAATAAACTTTTTTGAATAGTAGCAGTAATTTTTTTCATGGTACTGTGACTCACCCGCTCAGAAAAACAGAGATAAGCAACAGCCTTCATCAGAAACAAATGCAATGAAAAACTTCTTCAGGATCAGTTCTGCATTACAATATTCTAATTGCAATGTATATACATTCATTTGAAGTAATTTTAAGCCAAGGTTGGAAGCAGTATCTGGAGGTCACCTAGTCCAATGATCCTGATCAAGCAGGGCCACCTAGAGCCAGTTGCTCAGGACCATGTTCAGGTGGCTTTTGAGTATCTCTAAGGATAGACTCTGTAAAAATGCATGGCAATCCTCACAGAAAAAGAGAGCAGTTCCTGATGTTCAGATGGAGCCTCCTATGTTTAGTTTATGCCCATTTGCCTCTGGTCCTGTCACTGGGCACTGACTAAAGAGTCTTTGTTTTCTTCACACCCTCCCTTCAGACAGGTAAATACTTTAGTAAGACTTTCCACAGCACCACCTCTTCTCCAGGCTAAACAGCTCTAAGCCTCTCCTCATAGGAGAGAAGTTCCCACCCCTTCATTATCTTCATGGCCCTTTACTGGACCCTCCTCCAGAATGTCACAGTGTCTCTGGTACTGGGGAGCCCAGAACTGGACACAGTACTCAGGTGTGGCCTCACCAGTGCTGTGTAGGAGGGAATAATCATCACTCAGCCTGTTGGCAATACTTTGTCTGAGGCAGTCCAGGAACGTTCTTCACAGCAAGGACTTGTTGCTGGCTCAGCTCTGACTTGGTGTCCACCAGGACCCCCAGTCCCTTTTCTGCCAAGCTGCTTTCCAGCTGGGTGACCCTCGGTGGACGCTAGTGCGCTCCAAGTGTCCCTCTGAAGGTCATCCTGGAGCCCAGGAGCCAACAGGGATCCTGAGCCAGCTCCGCTGCCTTTGGCAGCACTTTGGCCAAGGAGCTGCAGCAAGGGGGAGGCAACAGGGACTGGGACTGCTGCAGGCTGGGCAGGGAGGAAGGGCCAGGGACGCTTGTGCTGACATGCTCCACAATCCACAGGGATGGGGGACAACTGGGAAGCAACAAGTTCTCCCAGGCACGACAGGGATGGAAGCCCTTGGGGTGGAGTTCCCTGCAGGAACTGCCAGGGGAGTTGCTGCTGGGATCAGCAGCAGCAGAAGGCAGCAGGATCTGCTCCTTTTCCTGGCTCTGTGTGCAGGGCACAGGCTGTGCTGGCCCTGCTCCCACAAAGCCCTTGCCCATGGAGGCTGCAGGCTCAAAGCAATCTCAGTGCAGAGAGAGGCTTTGCAGCTGAACTCCACTGCCCTTGTCTTTGGGGCTGGAATGGCTCTCATGCCAAAGCACAGCAGGGAACCAGGGCTTGGGGAGGCAGAGCCTGTAGAGGGAAAGAGAGATCAGGCACTCACATGCCTCCAACTCCTTCAGCTCTCTTCTTTTGGAGAATGAGAAAGAAGCAAGCTGGGGAGGGGCACCTGCAGTGCTTTGAAAAAACATGGTGTCTGACAAGTCCTGTGGGAGAAGAAAAAGAGGGAGCAACCTTGCCTTGTTTTCATAGCCTGTGTCTTCTGCAGAGGAGACAATGGGATGTGCAGGAAGGGAGGGGAGGAATAACTGTGATGACCCAGTCTGCCTTGCTGTGCACTGATACACTTTGCAGCAGTGACCATTAGAGGTAATGCCAGATTCTTATTTAGCATCATGACACGCTGCTGCTTCATTGCAAAACTGCCTCAGTGTGGAGAAAATCAGCCTAATTTCTTGTTAGTTTAAGTAGATGTGGTGAGAAACACACATTAAAACAGACTTAAAACAGAAACACAGATTAAAACAGGTTTTCTAACCTCATCATCCAGAGGGAATTTTGTGTTGTCTTTTCTTCATTGTATGCACAACATTGTTGAGTTCTTCTGTATCCTTCAGGGAGCTATTCACTAGTGACTGAAAAAAGAAAAGGAGGATTATGGCATTCATTCTCTTTTAACACACACTTGCACTAAGCTGTAGCTTCAACTTAGGAAGGAAAAGGAGAGATTTCCTTTACTCATCCACTGTGGAATAAATGGTGTAGGAACGGCCACAATCCCAGCTGTAAGAACAACGTGTTCTGGGTCTTAACAGGACATTGTGGACAAGAAAGCACCACAATCTTCATGATTCACCTCTTAGGTCAAACCAGAATGGTTCCTGGTGTCAAAGCAGCAGGTGATGGGAATAACAAATGTCCCTGGGCTGAGGCAGAAGCCTGGGAGTCAAAGGCTTGGGAAAAGAGAGCTGGCAAAGGCAGGCCGAGGTGCAGGCAGGCATTTGGCTGAAGGCAAGAGGCAGCTGGTGCTGCCAGCACGGGAAGGGACTCCAGGCACAGGAGCTGCCGGCGGCAGGAGCAGCTCCTGCTGTCACTGCCAGGGAAGGACTGGCAGCAGGCAGGAGCAGCGGGCACATTGCTGATGGACAGCTGTCAAGTTGGAGCGGCCAGCCCAGGAACAAGAGAGGTGCTGCTGCTTGGAAAAGTAGTTTATGCCATGGCTGGATCAGCCTCACCAAGGTCAGGCTGTTACAGTCCGGGCCATCATGCAAAATGCCTTCCAGCACAGTGTCCCCATGGCCCAAGCAGAAGCAGCAGCAGCAGCCCCGATACAATGAATTCTATTCCTAAATCATCCAACCAGCCACAAACACGATGCTGTTCCTGTCTTTTTGCACCTCTCCTGGTCTAACACAGTTGTGTGACAATGGGAATCATTTCTTACACAAGGCCTGTGCCTACAGCCTGTCTATTCTTTCTGACAATGTCAGCAATACTCTGTTAGGTTTATATTATATCTAGGACTTTATTTTGTAAAAGGTATTGCTGCTGAACTTTAAACTGGACTTTAGGGCTTTTCTATCAATTAATACGGTCTCTTATTTGCTTAAGGCACTTAAGGCATATCTTTACTCACCTAAAACTAAAACTCACATTCTCACTTCATGTCTGTGTGACTTTATGGATCTCAGTTTCCCTGAGGGTTTCAAAGCAGCCCCTGCATTCTTTTCTGCCTCTAAGCCTGTGTGCACGGGGTCCTGGGAGATTTCTATCTGCTTTCCAACAGGGCTGGGACACGACTCCATGGGTCCCTTCTCTCCTCCTTCCCAGGTCTCCACAGGGTGCAGGTGGTTTCCAGCTGTGACCTCCTGTCCAACGGAGAATCCATCCCCATCACCATCATCAGCATCACCTGGGACCCCCAAACCCTCCCGGGACCCCCAAACCCTCCCGGGACCCCCAAATCCCCCCTGGGACCCCCAGCCCCCTCCGGGGCTCCGCTGCCGGAATCACCGGGAGTGGTGTTGCCCTTTGAACGGGAGTTTTCCTGGGAACCCAAAACAGGCGCCTCTTCAAGTGGCCATGGCAGAGAGAATCCCAAAAATCCACCCCGGGGGGCGGGGGGGGCAAAACATCCCCCAGAGGGGCTTGGAACGGGGGTCTCCTATAAAATGTCACCTGACGGGGGTGATGAGGTGCTCCCAGCACAGCCCAGTCACTGCCAGTCCTGGCATCCCCCTGGGCCCTCTCTGCCTTCCGACCTTTCCCGGCTCCATCCCCGCTCGTCCCGCGGGCTGCGAGGGGTTCGGGAACGGGGCAGGAGGAGGAGGGAGGGAGGAAGAGGCGGAGCGGCCGCGGGAAGCGGGAGGAAGAAGAGCAGAGGAGGGAGCGGGCGGCTCCAGCGCTCCCTGAAGCCGCAGCAGCCCCGGGACCATCGGCCCCATCCCGCAGGTGCCCGGGGAGGGGGAGCTCGCCCCAAATATCCCGGGTTTGGGCTCCCTGGGCTTGGGGTTTTTGGGGGGATGTTTGGAGCTGGCAGGGCTCCAAAGGCGAGGCGCAGATGGCCCTCGGGGGGACATGGGGGGGTCCCCGGGAGGTGGTTTTGTTTGGTTGGTTTTGGTTTTGGTTTTGGTTTTGTTTTGGGGTTTTTTTGGGTTTGTTTGTTTGTTTGTGTTGGGTTGCTTTTTTTGCGGGGGAGGGAGGTTTATTAGTAACCACACACCCCCGTGTGGTTCCAGTTTCCTTGGCACTCCCAGTATGAGCCAAGTCATTCCCAATTATTCCCCAGTATGGTACAATTTGCCCCCAGCAGGGTCCCAGTTGCTCCCAGTTCCTCCTTCTTTTGTCTGCTGTGTTCCCAGTTCTCCCAGTTACCCCTAGAAAACCCCCATCACTCCCAGTATGATGCCAGTCTCTCCCAGCAGGGCCCCAGTCACTCACAATTGGTCCCAGTTCCCACCAGCACATTCCCAGTGGCTCCCAGTGTGATCCCAGTCACAACCTGCATGGTCTCAGGTACTCCCAGTATATCCCAGTTGCCCTTGTAGTCATTGCCAGGCACTCCCAGTTCCCTCAGCATGGTTCAGTTGCCCCCAGTTTTATCCCAGTCCCTGCCAGTACCTCCCAGTTGTCACCAGTATGCATCCTGTCATTCCCAGTTTTTCCCAGTTCCTCCCAGTGTGTGCACAGCTGGTTTCCTGTGTGGCTCTGGTGGCTCCCAGTAACCCCAGTCAGGGTCCCATCACAGAATCACAGAATGTGTAGGTTGGAAGAGACCTTCAAGATCATTGAGTCCAACCCAGCCCCGACACCTCAACTGGATCAGGGCATCGAGTGCCACATCCAGTCTCTTCTTAAACACATCCAGGGATGGTGACTCCACCACCTCCCCAGGCAGACTATTCCAGTATTTAATCACTCTTTCCGTGAAAAACTTCTTCCTACTATCCAACCCATATTTCCCTTGTCACAGCTGAAGACTGTGTCCTGTCCTTCTGTCAGTTGCTGCCTGGACAAAGAGACCAACCCCCAGCTGTCTGCAACCCCCCTTGAGGAAGTTGTAGAGAGTGATAAGGTCACCTCTGAGTCTCCTTTTCTCCAGGCTAAACACCCCCAGCTCCCTCAGTCGTTCTTCATCTGGCTTGTTTTCCAAGCCCCTCACCAGCCTCGTTGCCTCCTCTGGACACGTTCCAGCGTCTCAAGGTCCTTCCTAAACTGAGGGGCCAGAACTGGACACAGCACTCAAGGTGTGGCCTCACCAGTGCTGAGTCCAGGGGAAGAATGAGCTCCCTGCTCCTGCTGGCCACACCATTGCTGATCCAGGCCAGGGGCCATTGGCCCTCTTGGCCACCTGGGCACACTGCAGGCTCATGTTCAGCTGCTGCTGACCAGAACCCCCAGGTCCCTTTCTGCCTGGGCACTGTCCAGCCACACCATCCCCAGCCCAGAGCACTGCAGGGGTTATTGTGGCCAAAGTGCAGGACTTGGCACTTGGACTCATTAAACTCCATCTTGTTGCACTCTGCCCACCCATCCAACCATTCCAGGTCTCTCTGCAGAGCCCTCCCACCTGCCAACAGATCAACAAATGTTCCCAGCTTAGTGTCATCTACAAATTTACTAATGAAAGACTCAATACCCTCATCCATGTCGTCAATACAAATACTGAACAGAGCTGGCCCCAGCACAGACCCCTGAGGAACACCACTGGTGACTGTCCCCGGCTGGATGCAGCACCATTCGCCACCACTCTCTGGGCCTGGCCATGCAGCCAGTTCCTAACCCAGCAAAGAGTGCTCCTGTCCAAGCCCCGGGCTGCCAGCTTATCCAGGAGTGTGCTGTGGGAGACAGTGCCAAAGGCCTTGCTGAAGTCCAAACAGACATCCAGAGCCCTTCCTGCATCCACCAGGCAGGTCACCTGGTCATCAAAGGAGACCAGGTTGGTCGAACACGACCCACCCCTCCAGTCAGAGCTGGCTGGCTCTGACACCCTGGCCATCCTGTAGGTGCTGTGTGATGACACTCAATATAAACTGCTCCATTACCTTTACCAGGTACTGAGGTCAGGCTGACTGGGCTATAATTACTGGGATCCTCCTTCCCACCCTTCTTGTGAATGGGTGTCACATTGGCAGCTTCGAATCACTTGGAACCTCAGCAGTGAGCCAGGACTGTTGGTAGTTGATGGAGAGTGGCTTCACAAGCTCATCTGCCAGCTCCCTCCTCACCCTGGGGTGGATCCCATCTGGGCCCAGAGACTGATGAATATCCAAGTGGCTCAGCAGTTCTCTGACTGCCTCCTCCTGGATAACAGGGGCACCATTCTGCTCCCTGACACCATCTACCAGCCCAGGAGGGCAGTTGTCCTGAGGACAAGTCATCTTCCCACTGAAAACTGAGGCAAAGAAGGCTTTAAGGACTTCTGCCTTCTCCTCATCTGCAGTTACTAAGTTCCCTCCCTTATCCAATATAGAACAAAAGATGGCCTTGCCTTTCCTTTTACCATTAATGTATTTATAGAAACCTTTTGTATTGTCCTTTACATAAGTTGCCATTTTGAGTTCAAATTGTCCTTTGGCCTCCCTATTTTTTTCCTACATTCTCTAGCAGCCCCCTTAAATACTTCCTGAGAGACCTGGCCCTCCTTCCAAAAATGATATTTTATTTATTCCTGAGTTCATCCAAAGCCTCATTGCCCATCCAGGCTGGGCATTTGCCTCGTTGACTCATCTTTTGGCACACAGGGACAGTCTGTTCCTGTGCCCCCAAAACCTCTGTTTTGAAGAACACCCAGCTTTCCTGGACTCCTTTGTTTTTAAGGGTTGCTTCCCAAAGAACTCTCTGAATAAGTCTCCTATATAGGCCAGTCTTCCCTCTGGAAGTCCAATGTAAGAGTCCTATTGATGTACCTCCTGATTTCACCAAATATCAGGAATTCTGTAATTTCATGATCACTCTGCCCCAGTCGTCCTCCAACCACCACATCTCCCACCAGCCCATCTCTATTTGTGAACAACAGATCCAACATAGTCTCTCCCGTGGTGGGCTCACCTACCAGCTGTGAGAAAAAGTTATCACCCATGCACTCTAAAAATTCCCTGGACTGCCTCATTTCTGCTGTATTAAGTTCCCAGCAGATGTCTGGCAGGTTGAAGTCACCTACAAGAACAAGGGCTGATGATCCTGAAACATTCTCCAGCTGCTGATAGAATAAGTTGTCCAGCTCTTCCTCCTGGTTGGGTGGATGATAACAGACTCCCAGTAGGATGTCAGCCTTGTTGGCTTTCCCCTTATCTTACCCACAGCCATTCAACTGAATCTTCATTAGTTTCAATACCTATTGCATCAAAAGCCTTCTTAATATAAAGGGCCACCCTCCACCTCTTCTCCCTTTCCTGTCTCTTCTGAAGAGCCTGTAGCCATGGAGTGCAGTGCTCCAGCTGTGTGAGTCATCCCACCACATTTCTGTGATGGTGACTACATCACAGCTTTGCTGTTGCCCCATGATCCCCAGCTCCTCCTGTTTGTTACCCATGCTACGTGCATTGGTGTACATGCCCTTCAGCTGGGCTACTGATTTCACCCCTAACTCAGGCTTAGCACCCTTGGGTCTTCTTCCCGGCAGCCCAGCTGCATCCCCTTTCCCCCTTCAAACCTAGTTTAAAGCCTTCTCAATGAGGTCAGCCAGTTCCTGAGCTAAGAACCTTCTACCCTTAACAGAGAAGGAACCATGAGGTTGAGCACTCCCTGAATTCACAGCCCCCCACCCGTGGGATCATCACCCCCCATCCCACAGGTGACCAGGGAGGGGGAGCTGGGCCCAGATATCCTGGGGGGTCCCTGGGTTGGGTTTTTTTGGGGGAGGGATGTTTGGAGAATGAAGAACTCCAAATCTGAGTGGAAAATGCCCCTTGGGGGGACATTGGTGGGTCCCAGTGGCAGCTGCTGGCAGAGGCAGCCTGGAGGAGCAGAGCCCTGTGTCCCCCAGGAGCCCAAAGTGGGGAGCCCAGAGAGGGGGGAGCGCCGCGATTGGCGGGACCCTCAACAGGCTGGAGAGGGGCAGGGGGGACTCCTTGGACCCCCTGCACCCCAAAGCAGAGAATAAGGGGAGAAGGGACCTTGGGATCCCAAAAACCTCCTGCATCCCTGTGAGGAGATGGAAAAGGGGGGAACTTCTCATATTCCTGGGACTCCCAGCAGCCGGGGGAGGGCAGTGACCGAGTAGACGGGGGACCCCCAGTTCAAGTGTGACCCTCAGGAGCTGGGACAGGGGGAACCCCTGAACACCAAAGGGGAGAGACCCGAGACAGGGGAACTGCTGGGAGGCATTTTCAGGGCTGAATGTTGATGTTTGGGAGGTTTCTCTGGACCCTAGATGGGCAGTGACCTCTAGAGATGGACTTGGGCAAAACCTTAAACTCAGCGTGCTGATCCCTTGTTTTCACCCCAAATCAGGACCTCCCATTCCAAAGCATTGGCCAAGTGGAGGAGGAGGCTGCAAGGAAGTGGAAGATGTCCCGGGACAGCCAGTCAGGTGAGGAGAAAGTCAGTGCCCCTTTCCCCCTCTCTCCTGCTCCATCTCCCAGTCCAGCACGGCCCCCGGCTGCAGGACAACCGCACTGCCAACACTGTCCTGCCGGGGATGGACTGAGGGGATCCCCTTCCCCTTCCCTCTGGCACGGAGGCAAATCCCATCCTCTCCTTGTCCTTCCTCCCCCAGACAAGAAGCTGAGAATGGAGACCAGGGAGGAAAAATTCCCACACCAGAACCTTATGGAAGAGACTGTTTTGAATGGCTCCACATCACAGGAATCCAACAGGGAGGAAAAGCCCTGGAGATCCCACAGGAGAAGGGGCTCCAAACCCATCCCAGGGGGCTCTGAGGAGGAAAGACCCTCCCTAAGCCGGGAAGGTGGACAGAGCTTCAGCCAGGGCTCTGAGCTGGTCCATGAGCAGTTTCATGATGGGGAGAAGCCCCACAAGTGCTTATGGTGTGGGAAGAGCTTCAGCCGGAGGTCATACCTGATCAGACACCAGAGGATCCACACTGGGGTGAGGCCCTATGAGTGTCCCCAGTGTGGGAAGAGGTTTAAGACCAGCTCCAATCTCCTCATGCACGAGCAGATTCACACTGATGAGAGGCTCTTCCGCTGCCCTGACTGCAGGAAGGGCTTCAACCGCAAATCCAACCTCGTCACCCACCGGCGCATCCACACTGGGGAGAGGCCCCACGAGTGTGGGGAATGTGGGATGAGCTTCAGTGACAGATCCAGCCTGATCCGCCACCAGAGGATCCACACCAGGGAACGGCCCTACCAGTGTGAGAAATGTGGGAAGAGCTTCAGCAACAGATCCACCTTGATCCGCCACCAGAACACCCACGCTGAGGAAAGGCCATACAAATGTGGGGAATGTGGGAAGGGCTTCAACCAGAGGTCCCAACTGATCAGACACCAAATGAACCACACTGGGGAGAAGCCCTATGAGTGTTCTGAGTGTGGGAAGAGGTTTCACACCAGCTCCCATCTCCTCAGGCACAAGCAGATTCACACAGTGGAGAGGCCCTTCCGCTGCCCCGACTGCAGGAAGGGCTTCAAGCGAAACTCCACCCTCATCAGGCACCGGCGCATCCACACTGGGGAGAGGCCCTACGAGTGTCCCCAGTGTGGGAAGAGCTTCTCCAGGAGCTCTCACTTGACCCGACACCAACAGAGTCACCGATAAGGGAATGGCCCTGTGAATGCCCCAACTATGGGAAGAGCTTCATGGTCTGCTCCTCCTCCATTCCCCACTGGAGGACCCACGTAGGTCAGAGCCCTGGTGACCAACATTCACTGTAATCTCTATTGGGAAGACACGAGGCTGGTGGTCTTTGTCTTTGGTTGTCCCTAATATTCTTTTGATTCATCTCCATGCCTTTAAAATATACAAATTTTGATAAAAATCAATAAACTCATCAAGGGCATCTATAGCCTCACTTTTTTCCAGTGTTTCAAGAAAATCTGGGATTCAGAGAGATACTTTGGATCATTTGAGGGTGTGGGGGGTATTTGATGTAATTTTCTCCATGTCTTGGTGTTCAAAGAGACAAGGGGGTTTGATCTGTCACCTCACAACCACTCAATGTCACTGAAAACTACTCAATCCCACCCCAAAATACTTGATTCCACAGCCCCCGAGGGTGGGATGGGGTTGGAAGAGGATTGGGCAAAGTGGGATGCAAATAAGGAGGGGTGAGTGGGCATTGGGTGGGGCAGGATGGGTGAGATGGGGTTTGGGAGGTGGGAAATGGGGGAAATAGGGCTTGGGAAGGGGGTCTTGATGTCCAGCATGGGTTGGGATGGGTTTGGGTTAGGACTGGAAAGGTGGGGTGGGGTCTGGAATGAGACAGCCAAAGGCTGGGGATGATGAAAGGAGGAGGAACCGATTACTGAGGGGTTTTGGATATTCCATACTCCATGGAGTATCCCATGTTTCTGAGGCACTTGTAGAGCACTCCCCAACTCTTTGGAGGGGTTTCCTGAGAGCAGCTCCCTGCAGCCCCATTGCCAGGGGTGGTTGCCTTGGGCACCAGCTCAGAGCTGCAGCCACAGTCCCTTGCCTCGGTGCTGGAGAGCAGAGAAATGATGAATGGCCCCAGACATCTCCAGGGTGTGTTTGGGGGCCAGGGCAAGTTCTGCGTAGGTGGGGCAGTCACTGCCCCAGCCACTGCAGCCTCTGCTCCAGCCCCAAAGTGGCTGCCAAGCTCCTGGCACCCCAAAAACCCCACCTGTGAGAGGGGCCAGAGCAGGTGAGGCTGTGACACGGGTGTGACACTGACATGTTCCACAGCCCCAGAGCTCCCAGCAGCTGAGATGCTGCTGGATCCAAGGGGGACTGTGGATCTTCCCCTCTCTCTCTTTTCTCCTGACTTCCTCTTCTGGAAATCTGGAGAACTGTAAGTAGGACAGGTTAGAGTTTGCTCAGTCAGTGCTTTGTGAAGTGATTTACTGGAATTCCTGATGCTTTAAGATTTTCCAAGTATCTCATTGCCTGATGTTTGCAAGTTAAAATTTCGTCTCCACCCTGGTGAGAAGTTTGTTGTTTTCTCCCATGTGCCCCCTGAGGGGATCGAGGTACCTCAAGTCCCTTTCCAACAGTGGCCGAGCCAGCTTGGGGCACAGCAGCAGGAACTGCAGTGCTGAGCAAGGCCTGGCTTGGCTGGAGGGAGCAGAAAGGCCAAGCCCTGAGCCCAGGCCTGGCACAGCAGGGCCTGTCCCTCCCGGCTGCCTCGGGGCTCTTTGTGGGGCACTGGGATGGCAGGGGCCGCAAGGACAAATGTCATCAAACTGCAAGCCCTGCCAGCCTCCTCAGGGAGGGGCCAGGGAGGAGCAAAGTGCAGGCCCTGAAAGGAAAGTTCCTCCTGTGGGGCCTCCAGAAGCACTGCCAGAGCCCAGGGGACAAAGGCCTGGGTGCCTGTGGCCCTGCCAGCCCTGCCCAGCCCTTGGCCATGTGTCCTGCAGGCTGTGCCCCCTGTGCGTGCTGCTGCTGTGCCCTGGCCGGCTGCACACGCCCATCTCGCTGGCCCCCCCAGCATTTCCCAGCCCAGCATTTCTGTGCCCTCCCTGGGCTCCCTGCACCCAGCGCTGCCGGCTCCTGGCACACAGAGCCAGGCCAGGAGCCCACCCTGCCAAGGGCCTTTGGAGCAGCCTGGTGCCTGCCATGGCTCCTGACCTCAGCAGCTGCTCCTGGGATGCTTCCATGGAACCCGAGCACAGCAACACTGCTGGCCATTGGCCCTGCTCAGGCTCACACACTGTCAGGGCACATTCCCTGCCTGGAGGATTGGTGCCTGACCCAAGCCCTGCACTTATGGCTCCAGCATTGCTTTCCAACAAGAACAGGGGAAGGCAAACTGTGTGTAGCTCATGGTATTTTACAGTCTCTAAAACTTGCTAAGTCATTGGTCTTAGGGGTGAGATCCATTTGGAATGAATGGGATGGAGAAGTATGATGACATGGAAAAGGGGAGCATGAAATCAATAGCAGAAAACGTCTTGGATTGTTTCTTTCCATTTTCATTTCACTTCTAGAAAGCTGTTTCAGTTTTCCCACAATCTTCTTCACAGTCTTGTCTGCTCTTTTCAAGAACCTTCCCTGGAGAATGAGGTGCAGCTTCCGTCACAAAATGTGGCACCAACTGCAGCTTCTCTTGGCTTTCCATACTGTGTGTGCAACACGATTCTTGCAAGAAAGCAGGTCGAATGTTTGGAAAACGTGACAACTTGTCCTTTCTTTTCCTTGTGGACTGGGGAGTTGCTCCATTAGTTAGGTTTTCATTGTTACTGTTCTACTCTAAGAATACATGATGCAGTACCAGGAATTGTTAGGGAATGCAAGCCTGGCTGAATGCAGCGAAAGAATCTCCAGAGGCTGCAGCCAGGAGTGGAGAGCTGTGTGATAATCATTCCAACATGCCCATGGACACCTGGAAAGTGACCTAGAGGATGAAAATGGAATGACAGAGGGAGTTTGTTTCTGTGTTCAGTTTAGATGATTCTACATCTCATGCATTGATCTAAATCAAGAGCAATCAGTTCATGATAAGCACCAGAACAAGCTCAACCACTCTGAAGAGATGACTGAAAGAACCCGAAAAGGAGAAATTCAGAAGGAGAATGACTTGGTGAACTTTGTCTGGAAGAAGGGTCATTTTTTTCTAACCACTTCTAATCCATTCCCTCTGCTGTTGTGTTTCTGAAAAAGACCATTTTCATCCCAGATGCCTCATGAAATGAGAAGCCTGAGCTTGTGGAAGTGCCTGAAAGATGCCCTGTTCCTCTGCAGGGACACTCAGGCTGAAACAGGAGCATGAGGCCTGTCTTGGGAAGGCTCCTGGGAGCTGGAATTGGTGGCGTGCTGGGAGAGGAGGAGCAGGGGGAGAAGGATGGGCGCTGCTGTGTGGCAGGAGCAGGAGGTTTGGGCCGCAGGACATTCCGCCTGCGCCGCTGCCCCGCAATGGGCGGCCGTGCCCGGGGCTCTGGGCCTGGCCCCGCCTGTGCTGAGCTCCCGACACTGCGGGAGCTGCCCGGGCTGGGCTCAGGTTCCCGCTGGCCCTGGGCAGCAGGCTGGGCTCCAGCTGGGATCAGCAGCAGCTGCAAATACCTCTGCCCATCTCCACTTGCTGCTGCTGCTGCTCGGAGGAAGCAATGCAGCCAGTCGAGGAGTTCTGGTTTCTCTTTCTCCTGGTGGATTTTTTTCATTTTATTTGACATTGCAGAGGCAATTTCTGTGATGGCCTCTGTCACTTGATTCTATTTCAGCAGCAGCAGCAGCAACAGGGCTGTGTTTGAGTGCTGCAAATGTGGCCTGTGTGGCTTTAATTCTCCTCAACTTTGTGCTTGTTAGGGACTTGTGAACATTTGGAGATCTGCTGCTCATGATGCCAGAGTTTCCTATCATAAAAGCACCTCTGGGTGGCACTGATCAAAAAAGACAATTGCAGTTTTACTGATAAAGTTCAAGTGGCCACCAGAAGAGGGGCATGAGCAGCCATGATCTACAATTGCCAAGGCAAAGGCAGCAGCACCTCCTGCTGTCACCTCAGGGGGAGTAAAACAGTGCTGAAAAGAGCGCTGGAAGCCGATCCTTTCTTTCTCTGCAGGCTGGGTCAGGGCAGCACAGGCGGGCCCTGAGCAATCAGGGCTGTTGGTGGGTGATGGTTGCTCTAGTGCCGACTTGAGGTGGACAAAGGCCTTGGAAGGCGAGGCAGGAGCAGGTGGGAAGGGGCCGGCGCTGCTGCTGCTCCTGCCCGGGAGCCCCGGCTGGGCCGGGCCGGCGCCCGCTGCGCTGCGGCTCCTGCTGCTGCCAGAGCCGGGCGGGACTCGGGGACAGGGAATGGACACGGGGGGACACCAAAGACCTGCGGGGCTGCGGGGATGTTGGCGCTGGGGCCAGCGCCAGCACAGAGCTTCAGCCGCAATGAACCCAGAGGGAAAGGCTGGGGAAAGGCTCCATTGCAGCCTTTCTTTCCTCAGGGCTGGGAAGGGACCGAAATGAAAGGAGAACAAGCAGGGCCCGACCCCTCCTGCTTTGGGAGGAGCCCCATGCCTGGGGCTGTGAGGGGCCATGAGGGGCTGTGAGGGGCCATGAAAGGATGTGAAGGGCTGTGAGAAACTGTGAGGGAGTGTCGAGGCTGTGAGGGAAAATGAGGAGCCATGAATGTCTGTGAGACGCCATGAGGAGCTTTGAGAGGATGTGAGAGGTTGTGAAGGGCTGTGAGGGGCCATGAGGGGCCATGAGGGGCTGTGAGAGACCAAGAGGGGCTGTGAGGGCTGTGAGATGCCATGAAGAGCTTTGAGTGGAAATGAAGAGCCATGAAGGGCCGTGAGGGGCCATGAGGGGCCAGGAGAGGTTCTGTGGGGCCATGAAGGGCTGTGAGGGGCCATGAGGGGCCAGGAGAGGTTCTGTGGGGCCATGAAGGGCTGTGAGGGGCCATGAGGAGCCTCAGCCCTGGCAGGAGGGGGGTCCCACCATGTCCCCAGGGCAGGGCAGCCCTGAGGGGCCGCCAGTGCAGACGTGGCAGCAGAGCGGGCTTGGGGCACCTCCAGGAGGGGATGAGACCCTTCCCCAGCTCCAAACCACACCAAACTCACCATTAACAGGATTTTCCACCTTTCGAATCCACTGGCTACTTGGAGTTGACTGTACAGTTTAATCTTGGTAGGAAAACCAAGGGAATTTTCCCAGTGAGTGACATCTAGCCATTGTTAATCATGTCTAAGATTTAAAAGTCTTACCAATGAAAGGTAATACTAATGAATAATAAGAACAAGAACAAGAAATAAACTTCCAAATCCCAACACCCAGCCCCACACCAAAATGACAAACCTCATTTTTCTTTACCATCACAGGGTTCATGAAAACAAAATCCTATTAACTTTCTTCACCTCGCATCTTCCCCATCAGATAAATGAGGCTATTTGCAGGGTTTAATACATGTTACAATTGAGGGGTGGAGGGAAGAACGGGGAGACACTACCAATTTCCATGTCAAACCCAGCAGGCCAACTCCAAAGTGGAGAGAATAAAATGGAATGGGGACAGGGGCTGGTCAGATGTTCCCCTAAAGGATCCCAAAATCATCTCCAAGTGAACAGGAGGGGAAAATAAATCCCTATAAACCACCGTGTGTTTTCAGGGACTCAGCTGTAAGGAGCTGGACATGGACAGAGGCATCTGGAACAGTTCTGTCCTCAGGCTGAGCTCTCCAGCCCTGCCCTGAAGTCAATCAAGTGCTTTCCCAGAGGATTCCATGGTTGCCAACCACCCCTCCAGATGTGCCTCACAGGAGCACAGAATCTCTTTTTCAAGGTCAGGAAGGCAGAAAAAAATGACAAGAGATGATAAATTCTGTTTAGAAACCTGGAAAAAACCAATTAGTAGTTGAACTCTGAAGCCCAGCTGTGGAGCCTGGAATCCAAAGGAAAACTGGAAAGGCTTTTCACAAGGACTGACACTGAAGAGCTAACAGATGAATGTGCGTGGCATTTTTAGAGGCTTCCAATTTTCTACATTTTTCCTTGAACTGTTGAACTTGACTTTATCTTTGCCTCCTCTTGCACCAAAGGAGCCTCATTGCACCAGCCAGGAAGGCAAAGCTCATTCCTGGCCCTGGCTGGTGCTGTCCCTGCAGCATTTCCATCCCTCCCGGGGCCTCTTCCCTCAGGGTCCCCAGCAGCAGCTGCTGGAGCAGCACATGGAAGCTGCAGATGGAAGTGCTGCCCAGCCCAGGCTGAAGCTACAAAAGGATCCTGCTGACAGGAACCCCAAGATTCCCTCCCAGGGGCCCTGCAGACACTTCCCCATCTGTTCTGTCTGCTCCATGCAGACATTGCAGGGGACATCCTGTCTCTCCTTTGGGGCAGGGCCAGGAGCCAAAATTCACACTCCAAATTCTGGATTCTGTCCCATTTCTGCATCTGCTGAGATGGGCTCCAGCATTATCCAGAGAAACTCACTGTACTTCATCCTCCACCTTGAAAACCCAGCCCTTGGAAAGGGTTTTTATAAGGAGCACAAGTCATAATCCAAATAAGATTAATTTTAACCTGTTACCCTTCATTCTCTGTGGTAGATTCTTCTATTCTATGCCATGAAACTCATCTTCAATTCGACTGCAAGGAATGGGTCTGAAACCTGCAGTACCAGAAGAAAACAAAGCCAGTCAGATTTCCTTATGAAAATGGGAAGACATAAAAATATTAAATGTGTTTCTCTTCGAAACATTCTTCAGGTAAACATAACACATAGAAAATAAGGCAAATTCACACTGTGTGAATATTCTAAAATTGGGCAATTTTTTGAGGAAAGGTTAAGTCTAATACCAAATTAACTAGTTGAATATAAAATAAACTTAGCATTTAAAACCTGCCTATGGTGTCTACACAGGGTGTTTGCTGGCTCCTTGTGGCCTGCAAGGAGCAACTGGAGAACAAGAGCTGGCCTAGAGGAGACAGGACACGTGGGTGGAGAGGAGATGCAGCACTTGAGAACAGCTTTCTGTTGGCTAGTTAGGATTTTTTCAATAAAAACTATTGAATCTGAACTCGCTTGCAAGTTTCCCTTCTTTCCCGGTGTGATTCAGGTGCCTGGAGCAATGTGATGGGCAGCAGGCCCAGCGTGGCCGAGAGCTGAGCCCCAGCAGAGCCCTGGCAGAGCCCAGAGCAGCTTCAGCAGCCCCATAGCCCGGCTGGAAGGAGGCACTTGGAGCAGGGAGTGGCAGCAGCCGGCCCTGGGTGCCTCTCCCTGGGACAGGACTCACCAGCCCATCCCGGAACCAAATTGGGCGTGGGCTGCTCCCGAGGGGAATGGTCCCTGTGCTGGGGAATGTGCAGCCTGGGGGGATTTGGCATTCCCGAGTCTCCACAGGGGCAGAGCAGGGAGAACAGTGCAGTGGTGCCGTCACTGCTGAGGACACCTGCCCTTCTGCCAACCCTCTTGTGGCTCCTGGGGGAGCTGGGAGTGCTGCAGCCCTGTGGGCAGAGGGGCAGAGAGCCGGGCTGCTCCACAGGCTGGGGACAGTCTTTAAATAATAAAGCAATGGGAAAATCTTTCCAGGGTGTGAGCAGCTTCAGCTCAGAAACATGTTTTTGTTTGTAATAATAGATTAGTACTAAATAAATGAATGAAATAGATTTCATTCATAATTCAGATGTATTTTATCCTTTTTTCAAGCTTCTGGTCCCCTTCCTCAAGGGTAATTTCCTTTACTCACTTGCTTTCTAATAGTTAGAAGGGAGTTAAGCACACAGGAGAAGTCAACAGCTCCTGTTTCAAAGGGAAGCAGCCACCACTGCTGGGAACCTGAATTGCCCCCAGGCACGTGTGTGCATTTGAAGGGTGAGCAGGTGCTGGGACAGAGATCTCACACAACTTCTAAGGCTGTGAGAAACCCACAAGTGGCAAAGTATCATTGTGGGTCAACTCATACTGAAATTCCATTCCCCCACAGCCTCAAAATGGGCAGGCAGGGCTGGGCTCCTGCAGGGTTCAGTTTTGAGTGCCTTGTGCTCCCTGGCATGGAAGTGATCATATGAACTCTGGTACTGATTGATTGGGGTATGGCTGCCAAAGGAGGAGGGGGAATCTCGGGACACAGGAAAGTGTCTTCTCCTTTCTCCCTGCAGAATGCCCTCTTCAAAGAGCAATGCCTCTGCTGGGTTTACATGGGACCCCTTCCCTCAGCCCAAGGTCTGACCCACTGTGTGCTCTGCAGGAGCCAAACCCAGAGGGGTCCCAATATCAGCCTTTGCTTTCACTGCCCACCTCCCCCTTACCTCGCCTTGCAGAGCCATCCCTTGCCTTGCTTCTCTTCCCCTCCTCTGCCTTGCCTTGCCTTGCCTACCTCTCATTTCTCTTCCCTTGCACACCCTCCCTTTCTCTGCCCCCACTGACTTCCTTGTCTTGCCCACCCTTTTGTCTCCTTGCCTGCTCTACCCATACCTGGCCTGGCCTTGCCTTCCTCTCCTTTGCCTTGCCTGGCATGACCCTGCCTTGCCTTGCCTTGTACACACCTCCTTCGCCTTGCCTTGCCTGCCCCTCACTCTCTCCCATGGAGAACTGTGAAAGTTGCCATGCCTTGTTCCTGGAGTTCCTGGTGGCATTGATGAGTTAGGATGGGGAACCAGCTGATGGGCTGCGTCCTGCTGCCAGATTTATCCTGCTGGTGCTAAACTGCCCTTCTCCCTTGCTTGCCATCTGAGACATCTCCTTTTTCAGGGATGTGCCTTTCCCATTCAGACTGTGCAGATTCCAAGGACTGTTTGGCCTTGAAGGAATGTCTCTCCATTTGATTCTGTTTTCATTTACAAGTAACCTGGGAAAAAGACTCAGCTGGAGTCTTTTCCATGAGGTGATTTAGCTGTGCCCATTGATCTCCAGGCCACGCATTTTATCTTTGAGCTCCCTTGTCCTTGAGGAACTGTGGCTGCTCATGGAATACGTGGACAGAGGCACTTTAGAGGATGTTGTGGCTGAAGGAGAGATGGCAGCTGTCAGTCAGGCACTGAGGGATCTCTCTGGTGCTTCCCATGCCTTGGACACACTGGCCCTGGTAAACAAGTGATAAGAACAAAAAAATACCCTAATCTGCCTTCACTTAGAAAGATGCTCCTCTAATGGTGTTGGAGCAGCAGCTCTTGCTCTTGGCCACACCATGTTCTGTTATACTCACCATTCCCTAGGACAGGAAATCTCTTGGAGCTATTTCCTTTCTTTCTGGGATGAATTCAGGTCTTTCATTTTGACCCTCTTTTTTCTTTGTCCTCTATCAGAGCCTGCAGGCCCTGGATTTCCTTCATTGCAGCCAGGTCATCCCCAGGGAGGTCAAAGGCTCCAGCACCCTCCTGGGCAGGGATGGATCTGCCAGGCTGGGTGGGTGTTTTTGGTCAGGGGCAGCGTTCCCGGGCTGTGGGCTCTGGGGCTGCTCCTGCGTGGTGCCAGTTCCCCAGGAGTGGAGCTTGTGGGAGTGCAGGGAGCCCTGCTGCCAGCTGAGAGCAGCTGCCCCGTGCCCAGAGGGCCAGAGAGGGGTGTCAGGAGGGGCTTTGGTTTGTGTGTGTCCCTTCCAGAGGGACGGAGTTCCAATGGAAAACTTCCAGGGAATAAATGAAAGCCATTGCATGAAACTTGAGGGTTTCTTTAAGGGGCCACTGTTCTTTCCTTGGCTCCAGCTCTGAGGAAACAGAGCCCTGAGCCAGGGGCTCTGCTCTGCTGCCCTGGGCACCCCGGGGCTCCTGCAACACCCCACGGGCAGGGCGGGCCCAGAGTGTCACAATGTCCCCTTGGTTCCAGCAGGCCCCGCAGGGTCACAGTGCTCCCTGTGCACCCTGAGGCCCCACAGCACCCAGCCCAGGCCATTGCCATGGTTCCAGTCACTCCCACTACGGTCCCAGTGACTCCCAGTCTCTCTCAGTACATCCCAGTTGCCCCCAGCATGCTCCAGACACTCCCATTTCCTCCCAGTTGCTTCCAGCATGATTCCAGTTGTCCTTAGCCACTCCAGATCACCCTCAGGGCAGTTCCAGCTGCTCCCAGTATATCCCAGTTGCCCCCTACATGGTCTGAACTGCCCTCAGCCTGCCCTTGGTCACTCCCAGTATGACCCCAGTCCCCCTTTAGTGTCATCCCAGTCCCACCCAGTATGATCCCAGTGGCACCCAGTTGCCCCTAGTATAGTCCCCGTAACTTCCAGTAGGATCTCAGTGGCCCCAGTACAGACACAGTCACTCCCAGTTTCCTCCAACATGGTCCCAGTTTTTCCCAGTGTTGTCCCCTCCAGAATCATTCCAGACACTCCCAGTATATCCCAGCTGCCCTCAGCATGCTCATTCCCAGTCACCCCAGAGTCCTCAGGGTGGTTCCAGTTGCTTCCAGCATGATCTCACGCATTCCCAGTATATCCCAGTTACCCCCAGCATGCACCAGTCATTCCCAGTCACTCCCAGTCACTCCCAGTAGCCCTCAGTGTGGTCCCAGTCCCTCTCAGTATTTCCATGTCCGTGCTCCAAGTGCTGTTCATGGATGGAGGCACTCTGTTCGACGCTGTCAAGGCGTTCGAGATGACAGAAGACGAGATTGGAATCGTCAGTCGGGAGGTCAGTCAGGGATCCCAGCTGTGCTTCCCAGGGCTGGGGCAGGACTGTCTGAGAAAGGGGCTCAGAACAGGAGACATTCCATTGGCCAGGCTTGGTTTCTGTGTCACTGGAATGCTCTGGGCAAGCAAGAGCATCCCACGTGAACTGCCTGCCAGTGCCCCTGCACTCACTGCACTCTGTTCTTGTCCTCTTCTCTCCTGCTGTTGCATTCTCACTCTGGCTCTTGTATTTTCTCTTCTCCATCTTACCTCTCTAAACTTTGGCCTGCACTGCATTCCTTGCCTGTAAAAGCAAAGGTGGTGGTGGCAGCATTTGAAAGGAACAGCAAAGAAAAAAAGAGAGACTCATTTCTCTCAGTGCTCAGCTGAAAAGGTTGGCAGTGCAGCCAAAATGCTCTTGACTTGTGAGCACCTCCACTGCAGGAGCATCATCCTGGCTGGTTTGCAGGGCAGAGTCTACACCAGCAGTTGCTGTTGCTCTTTGACAAGCTGACCTGCCTTTCTTTAGAAGGGTGCTGCTCTGCCAGTGTTGGAGCAGCAAGCTCTTCCTCTCAATGGCACTGTGTTCTGCCATTCCTCCCCATTCCCCTGGAGAGGGAATCTTGGAGAGCTGTTTCCTTTCTTGTGTGATGAAATCTCATCCCTGATTTTTGCCCTCCTGTTTCTGGTTTCTCTCTCAGTGCCTCCAAGGACTGAATTACCTCCACTCCCACCACGTGATGCACCGAGACTTGAAGAGCCCCAACATCCTCCTCAGGACCGATGGCTCTGTCAAGCTGGGTCAGTATATTCTTGGTCAGGTGCAGCATTCCAGGGATAGGGGGGGTGTGGGGCTGCTTTGGAGTGACTGCCAGCTCCCCAAAAATGGTGCTGGTGGCAGTGCAGGGAGCCCTGCTGTGAGCTGACCACATGGTTGCAACGTGCACAGAGCTATGGCAGGGAACAAGCAGTCCAGAGTGGCATTGCTCTGTGTGTGTCCCTTCCAGAGAGAGGGAGCTACAAGTCTAAAGCTTCAGGGCAACAAAAGCCACTGCTGGAGGCAATGTAAAAAATGTGGGGAGTTTTGAAGTAGCCAATGCCATATTTCCTTGGCTAAAGTCCTGAGGAAACAGAGCAGGGACTGTTGCAGGAGATTCAACAGCACATTCTCCAACTTCTACTGGGCAATTCTTTTGCTTGCTTTCCTAATTGCACAGGATTCAAATCAAAACAGTCTTTTGCTTTCTCCCCAGCTGATTTTGGCTTGTCTGCTCTACTCACCCCTGAGCAGAGTAGACGCAGCTCAGAGGTCGGCAGTTACTGGTGGAGAGCACCTGAGCTGGTGAAAGGTCACCCATATGGCCCCAAAATTGACATCTGGGCCTTTGGGATTGTGACAATTGAAATGGTGGAAGGAGAACCTCCTTATTATAATGAAACTCCTCGCTCGGTAAGGTGTAAATACTCTCTGATCCTGCTGTCTTTCTCCCCCAGCCCACCTTCTGTGTGCCATTGGACAAAATCCCATTGCCATCTGCTGGAACTACTTCCACCACGGTCCCTTTCTGAAAATGTCCCTGCAGCACATCAGCATCTGCTGGAGTTTTGGTTGCATCACTGGGGGAGCTCAAGCCTTACCCCAGGCAAACAATCTCCCTTCTCAGGCAACATTTGGCTTTGCTTTGAAGTCGTTCCAGCTTTTTTGGCCACAGAGATGGCCCTACTAACAGGAAACAACCATCTTAGAGCTGCTGTTCCCTTTCCTGAAATGAAGAAACTTAAACCCAACCAAGTTTCTAAAAGAGTGGTTTGGAGAGAAGAAACAAACAAAAAGCTTGATGACTTTTGTTTGATGGCAGCTGTGCTTTAGGGACCAACAAGCACCGCAGAGATGCTTTGCATGTAATAATCCTTGGAAATAGTAGAGTGAGTTAGTAGAGCAAAGTCCCTCTTCCAAATAGCCTGCCAAGCTGGTCAGGTGAATCCTCAGAGAAGCAAAGGGGCTTTTGCTGATGTAGTTTCCACTAACAAGGTCAGTCAATGAAATCAGCTGCCAAGGCAAGATCTGCTGCATGTTGGAAAAGCTGTGGCTGCATCGGGCTTTGGGTTTTTGCTGGTCCAGGAAAGTCATCTCTGCCTCTGTGCCACGGCAGAAACTGCCACTGCAGAGTGCAGCTTGAACAATGGGATGTGGGAGAGCAGTTCCAGAGGTGAAAGAAGCAGCTGAGAGACTGGTGTTTCCTTTTTCTCCAGGCTCAGCTCCTGATAGCCACCAAAGGGACCCCAGAGCTGCAGCAGCCCAAGCTCCTCTCCCCTTTGCTGCGGGACTTCCTGAGCTGCTGCCTGCAGACAGACGAGGCGCGGCGCTGGTCTGCCCAGGAGCTGCTGCAGGTAAAATGCCAAGGGGCTGCAGGGAAACAGTGTCCCAGGGATGGGCTCCTCCTCCACTCAAGTGCAAGGCAGCAGATGAGCCCCCTCCTCCTCACCTCCACTCTTGGTGCTGTTCAAATGCAAACAGCCAGGAGTCCTAGACTGGGCTGGGCTGGCAGGGACCTGGAAAGCTCATCTGGTCCAAGGGCCCTGCAGTGAGCAGGGGCATCTTGAAAGAGATCAGGATGCTCAGACCTGAAATCTTTCCAGGGCTGGGGCACTTAGCAGCTCTTGCAGCAAGCTGTGCTATTCTTGCCCCGCTGTAGGTCCTTAGACCTACTCTGAATCAATTCTCTTTTCATTTAAAAAATATTCCCCTGACTTTCAGGCTCTAAGGTTGGAAAGTACTGGCTTATTATTGTTTTTTTTTTCCTTTGTGCAGCATCCATTTGTAACTCTGGCTAAGCCGACATCCAGCCTGGTGCATCTAATCATGACCGTGAAGGAGTGGAAGGCACAGAGAAGGATGAGACACCGACATTAGAACTGTTTGCTCCATCACCAGTCCAGAGAGGATTAGTGTAAGACAGTAGTTAGTAATTTTAGTTAGGATTCAAGTGTTGGATTGTTGCATAGGATAGTAACGTAGGATATTAGCATTGATTGTAAACAAATAAAGTTTGTGAAATCTCAACTCCTTGCAAAGATTCCCCTCCTTCTGAGCCTCTGAGAAAGCTCAACATTTCCTCCTGAACTTAGAGGTGGAAAATGACATTGAGGGCTTCTTTGGTGCAGTTGGAAAGTGGTGAAGACTCTTCTTCAGTCATCCTCTCCAGACCACAGTGCCTTTGGAATGTGGCCCACTGGCTGGGTTTTACCCAGCTGTGGCACTTGTGTTTGAGGCAGAAAGGGCAGTGGCATTTGCAGGCAGAACCAAAGGACGAGTGGGGCAGCCCAAACACCCTGTGCATCTGCAGGCCTTGAGCTCTGACTGGAGAGTATTTGAGTTCCTGCCACTTGGATTTGTATCCCTAAGTGCAGTCTCTGTGTCTGGAGGAGAGTTTTGCCCCAGTGAGAAAGCAGCAAGGTCAGGGAGGCTGCTGGGAAAGGCGCAGAGCTGGTGCAGAGCTGTCAGCGGGCGCCAGGTGAGAGCAGGCCCCGCCTTGGCCAGGCTGGAGCCCCAGCAGAGCCCTGGCAGAGCCCGGAGCAGCCTGAGCCTGGGCAGGGGCAGGCTGGAAGGAGGCCCTTGGAGCTGCAAGAGGCAGCAGCCCGGCCCTGGGGGCCTCTTGGTGGCCGTGGGCGAATGCTGCGCTCTCAGAGCCCAGCTGGCAGCCGGCTGCTCCCGAGGGGAAGCGCAGCCGTGCCGGGCACAGCACAGACTGGTGGCATTGGCCGCCCGCAGTCTGCACAGGAGGAGAGAAAGGCACAGCACAGCCCAGGGCTGCAGGCCTGCCTGAGGATTCCTACTCTTGTGCCGCCTGCCCTGGCACTCCTGGCAAAGGTGAGCAGTGTGTGCAGCACTCTGGGCACAGGGAGGGAGCCGGGCTGCTCCGCAGGCTCCAGCACAGGGCAGCGTCCTTCAGGCACGGCGCTTCTGCCTCCCGGGGGAACCGAGGCCAGCGGGAGGCAGGGACAGCTTGGCAGGTCACATCTGCAGCACAAAAGGGCCTCACACAGCTCTGCCAGGAAGCGCCTGCACTCCTGGAGCTCTGCACTCCAGGGCCAGAGCAAAGGGGTGAAATGCAGAGTGCTCTGCAGAAATATTCAGGGGCACCAGCCCAGCCCGCTTTGTGCTCTCTGGCACACAGCAAGCGCTGTGCAACACAGCCCTGAGCTGCTGGGAGAGAGGTGTTAGAAAGGAGCCAACTCTTGGATGAAATTAAATGGGGACAAAGTCATCCAAGCAAAAGAGAACTGTTTCTTAGTAAGGATTCACCTGAGCTGGGTGTGTATCTCGCTCTCCCAAGAGCCAAATATACACACAACACACACTCACACAGAATGCTGCTTTTTATTGCCTTGCCCCGCCCAGGGTGAACTGTGTCCCTTTCCCTTTGGCTGGGTACTAGGGAACTTATATTCTCTCCCCACTGCCTCCTTTTTTGTCCCCTCCCCTCTTATCCTACTTCACTTTTGGTCTGGTCTTCAACCTGGCCCCTCTCCCAGCTCACAGCAACACCCAACAAATTAACCAGAACAAACACAAACCCTAAGTAACAACACCCAGGACCAACTACTTTGTTTCTTTTTTTTTTAATACCCTCTCAGGTGCAGCAAAATATTACCTTCTATCTCACTGAGGGACTCGGGGATGTGCCTGTGCCTTGTGCTTGAGCAGTGAACTGATTTGGAAGGGAACAGAAGGGTTTCAGGAGGCAATTGGTGTTTTCTTTCTGAATTGCTGAAGGAAAGACACAGGTGGTTTCAGAAAGCAAAAATACTTTCACAGTAAATTGAGGAAATGCTTGTGAGCAATTCCCAGAGAAGGAAGGTGTTGAGAAAACGCTGAACTGTAAAAAATCATGAATTCCCATTGCATTAACAGTGTTGAGCCCTCTATTCCCCCAGTGCAGTGATGGATGTGTGCAAGTGGCTACCTTAGCCTTGAGAATAGAGTAGTCCTCCTAAGAAGGAAGCTGGAAAACTACTAGTAGGGGAAGAAAGTGGTTGTAGGAGGCTCTTGAGCATCAGAGGAGAATTGGAGGAATGGGATGTTCCCCAAATTACCACCAGAGACCCTCAAGAGAGCCCTACTCTCCTGTCAGTAACTTCTGAGAAGTGATTTAAATATGTCAACTAATTGGAGAGAATGTTTAGCCTGTGAGTTTCAGCAAAGTAATGAGTAGGTCTTCTTTCCATGGTTACAAATTAGCAAGTGAGATTTCTGAGTGAGCACCTGTGTTAGAAAAGTGATTCCCCATGCACCCAGCACTGAAATAAAGTCATGCCTCCTTTCTCCCACTGAGCTGGCACCAGGGATTGGGCCCTGCTTAATGACTTGCATTTGGGTCGCTTCTATTGCAAGGTGAAAATTAAACCTTTTCCAGCTGTTTCCCTCGGGGTTACCTTTTTGAGGGCCAAAGCTCTGTGCTGCAGCTGGCCCGGGTGTGTGCAGAGCAATGCAGCCTCCACAAAGCCCTTGGTTTCCCCACAAGTCATGGGGATTTGTTGCCAGCTGTGCCCAGCTGTGGCAGGAGAAAGAGCCCGCAGTGCAGTGGGCGCCGTGCCCTGCCCAGCCGGGGCTCTCTGGCACAGAGGAGCAGCAGCACCAGCACCTTTCAACCCACTCCTGCCTTGGCCTCACCTGGCACACAGAAGCCTCTGGAAATCAGCACCACCTGGCGCCTTCCCAGCTTGGAGCAGCTCCTGCTGCTGGGCACATCCTGCCACTTCTACTGCTTCCAAACAGGAATCAAGGCACAGGTGGAGACGGACATACAGAGAAGCCCTGGGCTTGTGCAATCAATGGGCAAATGCATGGGGGAATGTCTTAGGAATTATTTCAGCTCCTATGCCAATACTGCCTTCTCTCCTTTTCTTTCTTCACATTTCCTGCTCTTTTCCCTCTCACATTCCCACCCCTTCCCCCTCTCGAGTCTCACAGTTTTCCTCTCATGTTTCCCTCCCAAATTTTACTCATTTTCCCCACCCTTTTCAGCTCCTTTTCCTCACACTTTACCTCTCACATTTCCCCACCTTCCCACTGTTTCCTGCTTTTGTTTCTTTCCTCATGTTTCTCACAATTTTTCCCTCACTTATCCTTCCCTTTTCTCCCCTCACGTTTCTCTCCTTTTCTCAGTCATTTTTCTTCAAGTTTTCTCCTCGTGTTTCTCACTTTTGTCCTCATGATTCTAAAATTTTCCTGTGACATCTCTCACACTTTCCCCCTCACTTTTATCATTCTTTCCCCCTCATGTTCTTTATACTTTTCCTCTTGCATTTGTGGCCTTTTTTCACTCCTGTTTTCTGAAACTTTTCCCATCAGATTTCCCACCCTTTTCCCCCCCCCTCTTGTTTTCTGCCTTTCTCTGCCATCTGGTTCTCACTCTTTTCCCCTCAGGATTCTCACAATGTTCCCCTCACATTTCCTGCCTGTTTCTCTCTCTTTGCCACTAAATTTTCTCACTCTCTTCCCCTCACATTTCCCTCCATTTTTTCCCTGTTGTTTCTCACCCTTTTCCACTCACGTTTCTTAGAATTTTCCCACTGTATTTCCTGCCTTTTCCTCCTCTCACCTTCCTCTCCTTTTTCCACTCCCATTTCTCACACTTGTCACCTCACAATTTCTGCCTTTTTTCCCCTCACATTTCTTAACCCACTGGTTCCTGTCAGTGACTGCTCCTCTTCAGTAGTGGATGGGCTTCTCTTGTTTTCCCCTGCAATCCCCTACTCCAAAGAACGGGTGCCAGAGCAGCGCTCCAAGGAGCCCCTGCCTGTGCGTCTGCTGAACAGAATGGCCGTGCTCAGCTTGAAGAGTCTCATGGAGAACAACCTAAAGTGCACTGGGCTTCCTGCTGCAGTTTTGGTTTGTATTTCAGTTCTCTGTAGTCTTCATGGTGTTCTAAAGAAATAGGTCCCCTGAGGGATACACATTGCGGGTGAGCAGCCACTGCACCATCCGCCTCCAGCAGATCCATCTCCGTTTTCATCCCCTCACAGTCACTGTGACTCCTGCCTGGACCAAACCACTTGTGATGCTTCTTGATGCTAAACAGAGTCCATCTGCACAGGAAATGCTTTTGGCCCTCTTTTGAAGAAACAATAAAAGCCATTATTTTAAAATGTTCAGTGCCTGCAGTTTTTTCCTATTTTCACCAATTTGAATTGCCTTGACATCAAAATACTGCCAGCTGACATTCCAAACTGGCTGGTCTATGTTTGTGTGCACAGAGCAAATGTGCCACATCGTGCCCATTTCCCGGGTGTCTGTTAATGTCCTGTTCAACAAAGGGCTGAAGGGAAGGACTCTCGCTGCCCCGCGTGGCTCCCGGGCTGGAGCTGGGCTGGCAGGGGCCGCAGACCGTGCTGGGAGGCCCCGCCTCAGCCCCATCCGCCATCGTGTGTGTGTCTGCCTCAGCCCCATCCGCCATCTTGTGTGTGTCTGCCTCAGCCCCATCCGCCATCTTGTGTGTGTCTGCCTCAGCCCCATCCGCCATCTTGTGTATGGCTACCTCAGCTCTGGCCGCCATCTTGTATGTGTCTGCCTCAGCCCCATCCGCCATCTTGTGTGTGTCTGCCTCAGGCTCATCCGCCATCTTGTGTGTGTCTGCCTCAGCCCCATCCACCATTTTGTGTGTGTCTGCCTCAGGCTCATTTGCCATCTTGTGTGTGTCTGCCTCGGCGACTTCCGCCATCTTGTGTGTGGCTGCCTCAGCCCCATCCGCCATCTTGTGTGTGGCTCCCTCCGCCCCATCCGCCATCTTGTGCCTCAACCCAGTCCAGCTCTGAAGTGAATGTGTTGCTGTTTTGTCAGCAGTCAGGGTCAGCACCAAAAACACCAACACCAGCAGGACAGTCTACAGGAAATGGCCTAGGCTGGGCTCAAAGCACCCTGTCCTGACTTGTCACTGTCCCTTAGCCATTGACAGGTTCCCATGTCCAGCCATAGCAAATGTCCAACAGCAGCTCCATCAGCCTCTTCCTCCTGCTGGCATTGGCAGACACGCGGCACAATTCCCTCTGGGACATCAAGGACCATCTCCTACACAGGATGTGCTGCTCAAGTATTTTTTTTTTTTTGTTTGTTTTATTCACTATAACAGAGTATTTCCTGCTGACCATCATGTGCTCTGACGGCTATGTGTCCATCTGCAAACCCCTGCACTACGGGACCCTCCTGGGCAGCAGAGCTTGTGCCCACATGGCAGCAGCTGCCTGGGCCAGTGCCTTTCTCTATTCACTGCTGCACACAGCCAATACATTTTCCCTGCCCCTGTGCCATGGGTTCTTCTGTGAAATTCCACACATCCTCAAGCGCCCCTGCTCACACTCCTGCTTTAGCAAACTGGGCCTTCTTGCAATTAGTGCCTATTTAGTACTTGGCTGTTTTGTGTTCATTGTTTTCTCCTATGTGCAGATCTTCAGGGCTGTGCTGAGGATCTCCTCTGAGCAGGGACAGCACAAAGCCTTTTCCACCTGCCTCCCTCACCTGGCCATGGTCTCCCTTTTCCTCAGCACTTCCATGTTTTCCTACCTGAAGCTCCCATCTGTCTCCTGGCCCTTTCAGTTCTGGATTCTGGCCCTTTCAGTTTTCTACTCAGTGGTGCCTCCAGCCCTGAACCCCCTCATCTACAGCCTGAGGAACCAGGGGATCAAGGATCCCCTGAGGAAAATGATGCCTGGATCTTTGCAGAAGCAATAAACTCCCTCTTTTCTGCTCCAGAAGCTTCAGAATGTAACTTTTTACAATCTCAGACTTTTTTTTCCCTATTTGTCCATTTTTTCACTGGGACATTTCCTGTTTCTTTTTCTAGAGTTACATCTTTATGTTATCACAACCCACTTTCTGATGTCACAGACTCACCTTCTATGAAGTCACAGCTAGCTCTGTGATGTCACAACCCATTCAGTGATGTCACACAGCTCACTCAGTGATGTCATGCAGCCACCCTGTAATGTCACAGCACACTCTATGACCTCACAGCCCTCTCTATGATGTCATAAAGCCACAGCAAAATGTCACATCTTGCTCTGCAATGTCACACACTCCCCTGTGTGATGCTGTAGCTGCCTGATGACCTCACACAACAAATTCTGTGATGTTATAGCCCAATCTGTGACCTCACACAACCCACTCTATGCTGTCACACAGCCCCTTTGTGACATCACAGCTACTCTGTGGCTCTGTGACATGGATTTGAGCGGATTTTGGCCATTGTATCTAAGATTTTCCTCAGATTTCTTCCTCTGTGTATCCCAAGATTTTTTCCAGCTTTTCTCCCAGAAATCCCAGGAATCTCCCAGAGTTTGGGGACATTTTTGGGTGTTAAAGTGCAGATTTTGGGTGTTTAAGTGCACATTTTAGATGTTTTAGTGCAGATTTTGGGCCTCTTGCAGCCACTTTCCATGTGATTTTTGGGCAGATTTTGGCCATTTTCCCCAGATTTTTCTTAGTTGTCATTCCCAACAATTTTTCCTAGATTTTCCCCCCAAAATTCCTGGAATCTCCTTAAGTTTGGGACCATATCTGGGTGATGTGGTGGTTTGAGGACGACTGGGGCAGTGATCATGAAATTACAGAGTTCTTGATATTTGGTGAAATCAGGAGCTACATCAATAAGACTCTTTCATTGGACTTCCAGAGGGAAGACTTTGGCCTATAAAGGAGACTTATTCAGAGAGTTCCTTGGGAAGCAGCCCTTAAGAACAAAGGAGTTCAGGAAAGCTGGGTGTTCTTCAAAACAGAGATTTTGAGGGCACAGGAACAGACTGTCCCTGTGTGCCAAAAGATGAGTCGACGAGGCAAATGCCCAGCCTGGATAGGCAAGGAGGCTTTGGATGAAGTCAGCTATAAAAAAACTGCAGTGTTGGAGCAGCGGTTATAAATCCAGCCAATGGCCAAACTATGCAGTGATTAACTAGTTCCTGAAACTGCATAGATCTCTACAGATAGCTGTAGCCTGCAAGGTGAAGTGATTGCTCATATTGACGGGTGTCAGTATCTACCAAATGATTTGTTTTGCACAGGCCTTTATTTCTGGAGTCTGCCACGTGAAGGGAAGACTCTTAAAGCCATTGCCAACTATTTTACTGACATGGATGCCTTGCTTTTAAAATTTGCTACCACTGTTGCATCTGAGGGAAGTCTAAGAGGATTCTGTGTAGAAGAAGGAAGATCTATCAGAATTGGGAGGGGGTTGAAAAACAGCTTGGAAAACCACTGAATAAACTTTCTAAAGTTATATCCTGCTGACAATTGCCTACTGCTGAAACCTCAGAGGACTCTTCTGTGACCCTCTGGGTGGGGAGTTTGAGTGCTTAGAAGTGTCATTGTGATGCTGCTACTTAAATGGGTTTTGAATGAATGACATTCTGGTCAGCACACCGTGACTTTAAATGTGCCTAGGGTTTTACTCTTCTCTAGTAAGCAAACTTCTTGTAAGCTCCAGTACAAAGCCTTACTGTACAAGCTTCTTCCCTTGTCTGGAGTATTACTGGCTAATCCAGGTGTTCTGTTGCCCTGAATTTGAAGTATTTGTTGAAGTGGGGAGGAAGGACCTCTTTAAGCAATGACTTTTCTGTTTGTTTGTTTTTATAACTTGTTGGTTCTCACTTCCTAATCTGCTTTTTCAAAAACTTCCCTTTAGTTCATGGTCCAACTGGGTGATCCCAGCAATAGCAGCGATTATCGTGGCCCTGATGTATCGTTCCTACATGTCAGAGTAAGCGCCTTACTGAGAATTCATGCAAGAAGAGAATACATTCTCTGGGAGAAAATATAAACAATCCTAACCCAATGTGTTCATGGACAGAAGCCTGACATCTGAAGAAAAATTCAAGTGTTTCGGAAAACAAAACAATTCTTTTTCTGCTGTGCACTTTTCTTAACGTTGCCTTCTTATATGCTGCTGTGAAGTGATAAAAAGGCACCATTTCTCTTTTTGTATAACACTTTTATTCTCTAATTAATTATTTGATAACTGTATTGGTTTCTGTGGTAGAATATTATTTTGTATGTAACACTGATTCTGGTTATTTCTCTTTAATCTGTAATAGGGTCATTAGACTCTCTTTATGTATACATTTTACAGCTTTAAAAGACTACCAAAACTGTGTACATGTACACAACTTAACTTAAAAAAAAAAAAATCATGTTGTCTTTTTAAATGTAGTATGAATGAAATGCAAGTTAAACGTAATGAATAAAACTGAATGGAGTTATAGGTGCCTGGAAGTGGGTTGGCCCTACCAATCAGCTGTAATGAGCTGGAGGTTTTTTTCCATTTTTTTGGCAACTGCTCTTATAGTTGTTGTAGGTACTCCTACTAGCAAACTGTTCTGTTTGTCTCCCATTGAAAAATGCAGGTGAAATATACATCTCAATGTTTGGCCCAATTGTGTCTGTCTCATTTTCGTGAAAAATAGCTCTTTTTTACAAAAAAGGCAGAAAAAAGTAACTGCTACTGAATAGTACTGTTCCTGCCAAACACTCAGGTGACTATAGAATTTGTTCTGGAACTTTTAGCCTTCGATAAAATCTTCAACTTTGTCAAGTACATTGTGTGGAGAAAAATTGACAAATGAAATCTATTTCTGACTCTTCTGTGATGTGCTATGGTGCTTTACTATGAAGAGGTGACTGTTTTCACTGCTGAATACAAGTACAAGTTTGCATTTTGTGGTGAACATTTTTAGTCATATGTAAAGGATCATGAATAAAAGTTTAATTGCTTACACCTGCTGGCTCAAGCACCTTCATTTCTGAACTTTTTGAAGGCCTTGAAAGGGATGTCCTATTGGGGCACTTCTCAGAAGAGCACTTACAGTAGCTCCCGTCAGCTTCGTATCAAGCACTAACTTTTGTCCTGTTTTTGCCATGGCTTTCCCTCTGAATGTGGTGAAACAGAGTTTAAAACTTCAAGTTTTATTGATATTTTTATAGATAACCTTTAAAAAGGATATAATAACTCAGAGTTGGTATTTAGAATCACGAATCAAGCTTCATTTTAAAAACAATACTTGAGTCCATAAATCTAGTCAAGGCAAAAAAAAAAAAAAAAAAAAAAAGGGGGCCACTTTAGAAAGCTTAGCTTCCCCCCTCCAATAATTTCAGGCAGATAAGTATGTCCACAGCAGCAGATGGAGCAGTGCAATTAAGGTGGACCTGTAATGTGAAACACTTACTGTGAAATGTATTTTTTCCCATGCTGTGTAAGTTGGAGTTTTAATATGATGTAGCATTCTTTTGGTCCTGTATACTGAATATTCATGAAATTCCCTGGAGTAACTATGGAAGCTCAGTCCCATCTAAAAATATTCAAGCTGCCATGTGCAGGGAACTTCCACAATGTGAACCAGAAGCATGTTGAGTACAGACAAGTAGGCAGTGCTTCAAAAACTGATACAAGTAAAAGTACTAATGTTGATGTGCACCCCTCTCCACTGGTGTGGATACAAGTTGTTCCTCAGAGATACACACTCCTTTTGAGTTTTTAAATGTAAACTGATTTTGTAAATGGAGATAGATGTTAACTAGAAAAATGATCACGCTTATTTTCCTTTTTAATACTCTTAAGGTTAGTGCTGCTTTCCTTAGAGGTGTCATATAGAACTTTTTATGTGACTTTAGCTTTTGAGTATGAATAGAAGATAAAGTATATATGGGTGTGGTGAGGAATGAATGACTATGCTATTGTAAAAGCAAGTGAATTAAGGGTAGTCAATGTTTTTACAGTCTGACAGCAAAAAGAAAAGAATATACAGTGCTTTCTTCTCAAAACAAAATCCTTTGTCCACAGATCCAATCTGAAAGTATTTGCTCTAATTGTCTGATAATAAATCTAATTTTTGTTTAAAGAGGCTGGCTTTAGTGGTTGATGCTTTAAATCAGTTGTCATCTTTTATTGTCTACTTGTACAACCTTGTAATGTTTACACTGCCTTAAATTATTTGGGCATTGCATTTTTGGCCTTTATTTGCCTGTCCTCTGTTGTTCACAAGAGTGCACAGTGATGGGGAGCTCCCCCTTAAACGGAGGTGGCCTTGGCTGCTTCTTGGTGTCTGTGGAGTAAAGCCAGCACAACTTGTTCACTTGTTCCCTCGGAGATGACAAGGAAAAATAGTGTGCTGTTCTTTTCTCTGGCTTCCTTGCTCTGTCATGTCGGTCCGACGCCTTTCCCTAGTCATCATGCTGCAGTCAGGATTTTGCAGAATGCTAAAGAGAAGCTGGCAAGGGGGTGAAAGCTAGGCAAATGGAAGCTGATCACAAATTTTCTTCAGAGACAAAAAAAATGCAAAGGTTTTTTTTAAATTTTCTGTATGTTTGACTACTGAGGGTAAAACAGTTTGTAAATCCATGGACATTTGAAGCAAAACTGTTCCTGTATTCTCTGCAAGGCTGGCAATGCCTTAACTGAAACTCAGCGGGAATGAATGAGCTATATCAGTGTGCATAAAACACAGAACAATAATAGTATTGCAGCATTTTCTCCTGAATGTAGAAAAGGATTTCAGAATTGCCATAGAAGGAATGAGAAGCAGGAGGAATCTCATGCTGCTCTATGCTTAGTTCTTAACACCTGTCCACATCTATGGTGAAGGTAGTAACTGATGGATGACGTATTTGAATTCCACTTTACTTTCATACTTCATTACATTTCTTCCTGTGATTTATTCATTATGTGTTGAAATATTTCGGGTTTTTAAGTAGGTGGGCAGACAAGCGCATGAATTAATGAGAAAATGTTGAAATGTTGGATCTTGGTAGATGATTAATGCTGGATTTTCTGTTCTTTCTGAAAACTAGTTAGGCTTGTTCTTAGTCTTCTTACAGATAGGAGTTGCAAAAAGCAATCTTTGATATTTCCTTTGCAAGGTTTTTTAAAGTAGGGACATAAAATGTGACTTTCTAGAAGTGGGAATATGCAGTAGTCCACATTGATGCTGCTAAAACAAAATTCTGAATAGATGTAATTGCACTGCAGTCTCGTGTGTAAGGAAACAGATTTTTACTTTTATTCTGTGTATAATTCCTGTGCCTGTACTTTTGTTCGGTGCACTTAGGCAGACACAGCATAAGTACTGCCCATGGTTGTCAGTTCTGCTTGCTGAAAGTGGCACTGTCAGGCAAGAAGAGTTATGCACAGGAAAGCCTCAGGGAAAGTATTTTTGTGTTTCTGGACAGAACACCAGAGAGCTCCCACAGACCACCAGAGCCCAGGAACTGTACCCAGTAGCACAACTACCACAGAAATTTTCACTCGTTTCACAGACCCTGGTCTGTGGATAAACCTGATTGATCCTGTTACAGGGTGGGAGTGCCGCACTGTGTCTCTGGAGTCCCACCTATTTAGGTCTTGGGTAAATACAGCCGTGTATTGTTTGAAATTAATAGGGGGTTTACCTTTCAGCAGTGGGAAATGTGTTCTGGAAACTGCTTCAAGGTTTAGGAGGACATGAATAGAGAGAAAAAGGTCAGCCAAGCAACGGGTGTGCTTTCCGAAATGACTTTTTTTTTTTTAAAAAAAAAAGAAACATCATTCTCCTGATTTCTGAAGGCAATTGATGCTTTTAGTGTCACTCATCTTAATGTGGGTTGCAGAGATATCCATAAAAGGTGGGTTTTCTGCATAGGTGCTTGAGGGTAGATGTCAAAGAAGAGTCTAACCTGCTGCTTTAGAAGCCTTAGAAGCAGGGTGGTGGACTGGTCTCTGGAAACGAAAAAAAAAATCCTTTCATTTGTAAACTGAGCGGATTCACAACTTGTATTTATTTGGATCCATTTTCAGAGTAGTGTTACAGTTGGTAACATTCTGTGTATCAGTCTGAGGAGAGCAAGCAATTTAAAACCACTCAAGGGAAGTTTGTTCTTGAGCAGTCATGGCTTCTGGGGTCAGAATGAGAAAACCTTTGTTTTATTTTTAGGTGATTCTTTATTACTACTTTTTGACCCGATGGAAGTCACAAAGAAATTTGAAAATGCAGGTTATTATATATTTTGTTGTCATGGTGAGATCTTTAGGCATGAGAATATGGATGAACAAGTGACTAGAATACAAGCTGGGGTGTGCAGACTTAGAGCTAACTCGCTGCTCTCAGGCAGCTCTTAGTCTTGGTTGCATGCAAGATAATTTGTTGCCCCTTTGCTGAAGGCAAGACCATCACAGGCTTGGGAAGCTCAGCATCTATTGGATGTGCCAGCTGAACAGACAAGATTATCCTGCCTCAAGGTCCCAGGAGAGTCTTGATCTGAGATTGTCTCAGATCACATATAACACACATCTACAGGATCAGACTCTTCAAAATTGAAAATTATGTTTTTTCATATAGTAAAATGGTGTCTCCAAATAAATTTCAGCAGGTGAGGAAGAACAGGAATCATGGCTGAAGAAAAAAAAACCCAGTCCCAGAAACAAGGACTGTTGTCCATGATTTTCTTTCCAAGCTCTCTGCCCTAACTGCTAAGTGCAGAGATTTTTACTCTCTTCTCCCTGCTATGAATTGTTGTTTCTACTGGAACGGATGAACTGATTGAATATTTATCCTGATTCTTGGACAAAGTTTTACAGCCTGTGCAGACTCTGGCCTAGTTTAGAATGAGTTTGTGTAAGGGATTTATTGAGCCGTGGTAGACATGCCTCATGCTTTCATGGTCAGCATATCTCGTTTTATTACAATTTGTCTTACATTTTTATACACTTCATAACTAGCTCATACATATTGCAAAAGTATAGCTCCTTACTGGCTCTCAGCCAATGACGCACACGTTGCTAAGTACTAATCCCACTGTTAGTGTTATCCTTATCTTTATGGCTTACTCTACATTCCTCAGGAAGCTTCTGCATTTTGTTAACTAAACCAGATCTGCCTCAATGACACTTTGACCTTTTAAACTTTTACTAGCCGCATAGTATATGTCCTTTGGAACGCAGCCATTCTTCAGTCAGGCTCTCTACATCTCCCCCGTTTTCTTTTACAGCAAGTAAGGCAACATTTTTTGATGTAAATGCTGACATTAACATGCGCTGCAAACATTGCAAAATACAAGGCAAAAGTAACAATAACATAAACAGAATAACTATTCCTACAAGTATAAATTGAACCAAACCCTTAAGCCATCCAGTAAGTCCCCAATCTCCAAGATTAAGTCCAAAAAATGTATCATCTCTGCATAACAGTGCGGTATGTTGCTGCAATTGTTTTATCTTGGCATGGATGGACTCAGAGTTATTTTTTAAGTTCATGCAACAGGGGAATGACGTGGAGCTGCACGTCCTCCTCAGATTTGATGTGGAAGGAGATCCCAAACTGCTTCTGTATTGTTAGCAGCAATGGTGCAAGCGTTATCTGAAGTTTGTGACGCTTTCTTTCTTCCGGACCGCTTTTGTGGATTTGCAGGACGCGTCCATCTAGCAGGAATCCATTGAGAGCCTGTAGGGGTGGAAACACATACATAACCTCTTCCCCAGTAAAGAACCTGAGCAGGGCTTTGCCACACACCAGTTTTAGGGTCTTTATATGTAACATATACAGGAGGGACAGGTGCGGGGTCTTTCTGAAAATGCATCATGACAGGGGGCACATCCCTGTCAGCAAACAGGCAAAGATGATTTAATACAAACAAAGCCCTAAGCAATCTTTCTGCTGGAACGTGTAGATCGGTATATTTTTCTAAGTACCGCTTCAGGGTGCCATTGGCTCGTTCTACTACTGCCTGACCTGTAGGGACATTAGGGATTCCCCTAACATGTTTAATGTTCCAAAAACTAACTAATTTTGCAAATCTCTGACTGGCATAGGCAGGCCCATTGTCTGTTTTGATTTCTTTAGGAACACCCATAACTGCAATACAGCTATGCAGGTGTCTCTCAACGTGCTTTGCTTGTTCTCCTGACTGTGCGGTTGCTCAAATGTAATGACTATAGGTGTCAATTGTAACGTGAATATACTTCAGTTTCCCAAATGCTGCAAAATGAGTTACATCCATCTGCCATAATTGATTAGACTCCAAACCTCTGGGGTTGACTCCTAGGCCAATTCCTTGGCCTCCATTGTGGAAACTACAAGTGGGACATGCTTTTACTATTGCTCGAGCTTCGTTAAGTGAAATTTTAAACTCGCGAGCAAGTCTTTTGGCATTCTGATGAAAAATGCTGTGACTTTCTCGTGCTGCCGTTGTGCGCGGGAGAGGAGCTGGTTGTTGTATTGCTACTAGTTTATCTGCCCTGGCATTGCCTTCTCCTAAACCTTCTTCCAGTTTATGGCTTCGGATGTGTAGTATGGAGTATGGGTGCTGTCGATTCTGTAGTGTTCTCTGTAGCTGCATGAAGAGTTTTCCTAGCTGTGGGTTGTTGACTTCCTTGATGCTCGCATCTTCTATTCTTGACGCAACTCCAACAGTATACATTGAATCTGAGATAACATTTACGGGCTGTGCAAAAGTTTGAAAGGCCCAAATGACCGCCACTAATTCCAAGGTTTGCAGGTTGTCTTGTGGAGTGGCCTGAATAATGTGATGATACCACTGTTCTTGGATTTTCCATGTGACAGCTGCTTTTCGTGATCGTCGTCCAGCATCAGTGAAAACAGTAAGCGCATTCGGGATAGGCTTATCCTCCCGAAGAGGTTTAACAATCCACTGCCATTGTCCTAACTATTGCAAATGCTTCGGGGCCAGCGGTGCTGAGGTGATGTGGCTAGGAGCATTAAGCAGGGCTTCCGCAAGTTCTGAAGAATTAAGAAGATACCAGTCCATTGTCGCCTTGTGTCGCGGTGCACTCCTGACGTATGTGTCTGGTACGTCCACATCGAAAACACTTCATCCGAGCTCCTGTGGGAGCTGGACGGCGCTGCACTGCTGGGGCCTGAAGGGGTGCAAGGGCAGCTAATACCTGTTGATGAGCCTGTGCCTGATTATTCAGACCTTCACTTATCTTTTCCCCTATTTTTTCTAATGCCTGTATCATAAAAACTTGACTGCCAGCCGGGAGTGCTGCAGCCTTGTCTAACAAGTCAGGAACAGTCCAATCTCCTGGTGCAGTCGAGATAAGGGACCGGGTGGATGAATTTCCGTTCTGAATAACACATTGTTTCAGGATTGCATCACGCATGTGATCAGCAACGCCTGCTTTGGATAAAGCAGTCATAATCTTATCTACAAATGCACCAAGAGGTTCCTCGCGACCTTGTTTAATTCCCATATAGATGGGGAGACCTCCCGGATCCCGAACTTTATCCATGGCTCTTTTTGCAACCGTCATAGCCTCTCTAAGCTTTTCCGGTCCTAACGCAGCCTGCTGTTCTAAAGGAATGTGGTTACCATCGCCCATGAGCTCATCTAATGTAATTCCCTGAAGAGGATCTCCCGCAGGGCGCGGCAAAGCAACAGAAGCGGCTGCTTCCTCTTTCCAGCGCGCCTCAAAAAGTATTTTCTGGTGGGGGGTATATATTAAACGAGCTATGCCTTTAATATCTCCGGGCAACAAGACCGTAGAATTAAAAAGATAATCTAACATCTGTTTTGCGGGCTCGCTGGTGACCCCAAACTGAGCTACGGTGGCACGGAGCTGTGCTAGCAGTTTCCAATCTAACTGTGTCACGTCCGCTCTTGGGGGCGCCCCTTGCCGCTGGTGAAAAATGACAGGGAACGCCAGCGACATTGCCGGAACTTGTTCCTGGGCCGCTGCTGCCAGATCTAAGTCGCCGTCATTAATGCCTTGCTTAGCCAACGCTGCCCATGCCTCCCTTCTCTTTTTTGCCTTAGCCTCCGCGATATCCGACAGGGCACCGGGGAACGGCTCCGTGGCATTACTGGGAGGGGGGGGTGGTCCGAGCGGAACCGGAACGGCAGATGGGAGTACCGGCGGCAAGCCGGACAAGGCTGACGGTGGGACCGGCGCGGGAACGGCAGGATTATAAGAAAAGGGGGGGGGCTGACGGAGAAGCGGCAGGATTATCAGGAAAAGGGGGAGCTGGCGGGGGAGCGGCAGGAAAAGGGGGAGCTGGCGGGGGGGCCTCTGGGATTTCTACTGACGCGAACATAGGGGGATTAGGTGCGGAAGGATCGTAGTCCCGGTTTCGCGCCTGCGCTAACCGAGCGCTTTCCGCCGCTCGTTTTTCCGCCTGAACCAGAAGTAACGCATTCTGCACTACTTTCCAAAATTTACTCATCTTTTTTGCTGGCTTATCATCATCTAACACTAAATCCCACAAACGATCTCCGTATCTGCGCCACTCAGCTAAATCATGAACACTATGAGGGTCTGAAAAGAACCCGTACGAGAGCGCATGCGCCAAAAGCGCTGGCAGATCTTTATCTAAATCTACACCCTTAATATCCCGCTTCCTAAGAAAAGTAGTAAAAAGTTCATACGCCGCTTGCCTGTCCATGCTTACTCGGTACCGTTGCAACCCTCAGGCTTCGGCAGCGCGTATCGGCAGAGAATACCGGTGTATTCCTCTGGGCGAAGTGGCCTGACGACTCCTTCCGATGAAGCAAGGCGCAGCGCCGAGATCCGCCGTCTTAGTGACCTGAACCCAACACAGCTCTTTTAAGAGGGAAAGGGGAATTGGCTATTCGGGCGCCAATTGTAAGGGATTTATTGAGCCGTGGTAGACATGCCTCATGCTTTCATTCTAAAATTATAAATAAGCCTTCTATAATTCTAAAAAACACACTGAACACAAACTCTGTTTGACAATTGTCATGCACATTATTGAGAGATTTGAGGTATTTCTGAAGAGAAAAGGCACCAGCAAAGTTGTTGAATCCAGAGGCACTGCACCGTAGGAACATGTTAGCGGCCTATGGAAGAAAAAGATACATTTCAGTGCAACTATATTTTCTAAAGCTCTAAATTGGGTTGGCTTCAAGATAGGCACATATTCGTACTGCCTGAAATCCCTCACTTCACTGTCACCACTTAGCCATCTCCTTGGAATTTGAAAGGCAGGAAGCCAGCAGCTGTGCAGCAGCAAACTGTCTCTTGTGTAGGGAAGGAAGCAAGTTTTACTACTACAGCACTGGCCACAGTGAAGACAACCACCGGAGAGAAACCATGACAGTGGTCCAAGTAGAGTGAAAAAACAAATCAATCTCCAGGTCAGAAATCTTAGCCTTTTTCTACATATAAAAAAGGGCTACCCAATTTAAAACTAAGACTTGGGCAAGTATTTTGGAATCAAGGACGTTCAACATGTTATTTTGTTCCTTTGTTCAATCATTCAAGGGCTTAATGTGAATATCATGAGTCCCTAGGAACCAAGTTACCAACTTACACAAAGGTTTGAACCGCACTGTTGAAAGACTGCGGCTTCGAGTCATCTGCAAGATGAAGAGAAAAGGAAAATCAGGTGTGCTAAAGAACTGTACCCAAGAAAGCCATCTGGGGACCCATCAACATTCAGAAAATCTGCATGTATCTATCAGTGCAGCTCTACTGTTACAAAGTTCAACAACTTTCTAGGGTTTTTTTCACAGCCTGCACACACACAAAAAATTGGGCCCTACCCAAAGCCTCTCACATTTCCAATATTCCCATTTTAAGTTGAGGGCACCTATCTCCATTTAGTAAGATGGGAAAAGAACTAGAAAAATATACACATTTTTTACAGAAATAATTAAAAATGTTGTGTAACCATACCATATGCAGAACTTGCTAAAGTTTCATATAGCTTAGTTGTACCACCTTCCCTTCCTGCTCACCCTACACTTATTTTCCACTCCTTTGATGCATTTAGAAAATTAGGAGTAAATTTAGGTTACTAATTCTAGGAGGTAGGACCTATGTGTTGTATATGTACTCCAAAATGACTGAACTACTTCTAGATGATCCAATTATTTATTCAGAAGGGCACTAAAACAAGGGGAGTAGGCAGAAACCATTCCAAGATACACAGTTGATACTTTTGAGAATTTAACTATGATCTGCTTCTCATACAGTATCTCTACTGATCATTATACCAGGCAATAACTACCTGTAAGTTCAGCTTCACCTCATTCAAGATCATCGAGCAAAGGCATTTATTCCCAGTGTTGAAATGAATATGTGGCATACCAGCATTTTGAACAGGTTGCCTATATTCCTCGTAAAAATACTTGATGCTGTTAACACTACAAACATTCAGCTGAGGCTTACTTGACCAGGCACAAGACGACGGCCACAGCTGCAGCTTCTGCTTCTAAGTTTGCTTCTGCGATAACACTACAAGAGAAGAGTTTGAAAAACCTCTTCTGAGAGAGAAGGCTTAATAAAGACAGACTCTGCAAGCAGACTTGCCATGCTGGAGACAAAGTTTGAGGAAAGAGAGGAAACACAGTAAGCTTTCTCCTTAGAACAGGCTCTGACAACAACCATACATCTGCATAATTAATACACTAGGGAAAATGGAACTGTTCATCCTATGTACAGGATAAGGCACTAAAACCTAATTGATATTTGATATACTACTCCACCCATATAGGGAACAGTTAAAAACTTATATTTTTAAATTTTAAAAACAGTGTTGAAATCCACTGACTTCCCTTAACGTATTCCTTTAACAAAATACATACCTGAACCATTTTTCTAGTGACTACTTCTCCCTTCACAAGTACAGTACCATTTTCCATCAGAGCAGGCCAGACCACAAAGGGAGCTGTGAAATCTGAGTCACAACTACGATAGTACCTGTTGAAACAAACAGTACAACATATGTCTGCATACAAGTGCCAAAAGACAAGTACGTTTCAAATCATCAGTGCTGATAAAAAGCAGCTACAGTGCTAGTGTCTTTTCACATCACAAAAATACGTATTCTTTATGTGATCCTGTAAAAGAAATGGACTTGGAAGACAGACTTAGCAGAACATACTATTTACTTATACTGACAGACATTCTAATAAAGCCATCTCACACTTCAGAAGGCCACTAGACCTTACTTTTTGCATAAGCCTCACACAAACCAGGGCCTCTCTGTCCACTGACAGATTACACCTTCTGAGCAGCAATTTGGCAGACAGAGTCATCCCCTCTTCCTGTAATACCTTGCTAAAACAAGCTCCCTATAAAGGACATTGCAGAAATACTCAACTATAAAGTTACTTCCTAGTATCTTATGAGACATGAGGCAACTTGATTAGCAAGATCCTCATATATTGATAATGAAACGGTGACATTTTAGCTATGAAAAATTAATTCAGAGGTATGTATACTACCTTTCCAAGTCTGGAATATTGGCTAAATAACACATCTGGCTTTATGGATTCAAACTCAGAACAAATACCAAATAGCAATTTTAAAAAAAAGTTAAAAGCCGTGCATCTATACTTTAGTAATGTATTACAATAGCAAGTTATATAAAACAATGTTGTACCCTGAGGCATGAAGCAAGGCATAGGGTACAATGATGTTTACCTGGCCCTTTATAGAATGCTATCACACAATAAACAGAGATATTTTAATTTCTACAAGTTTTGCTCCATCTCTGTGTGCCATATATACATGCTATACATGTAAAGATACACATATGCCACATTTATCTAGATAGATAGACAGAAAGATGGGAGTATGTGTCTCCCACAGCAGCACACAAAAACATATTAGATGTGTTTTTTTAAGGCCATACACACCAAATAGGTGGAGAAGGCATCCCAAGACTATACCACAGTGTTGGTGCTTTTTAATCAGGCCAATAGCTTTGAGTGTCAAAAGCTAACTTTCCCATATTTGAATAGGATCTTTGAGTAGTCCTGTATGACTTTGCACTCTCCTATCAAGAGTCTACTTTCATCTTCTCTCTTTCTCTCCTTGACTTCTCAAGCTCTTCACCACCTGGGTCCCATTCTATTCTAAATTGTATTACTGGAAACCTCCTTAGTGATGTAAGGTTTTTTGCTTTTGAGAGCCATTTTTTATGACTTATCAATCCCATGAATTTTCTAGACAATATGGAAGCACCCTGTTCTCTGCCTGCTAAAAAAGCAGCTTGATCCAACAGAAAAAAAAACAAACAAACAAACCAAACCTATGCCATGGTGTGAATTTTTTTAAAACAAAATTCACATTTTTAAAAGGCAGATTTGGTTTTGCTCAGCTCTTAACCAGAAGAGGTGGGACCATATTAATACTTGTATGTTATACAGCAGCTGCAGCCTGGAGGTTGCGGCAAACATGTTGATCCCAGTAACATCAACTGCCAGATCTCAGTAAATATGACTTTTACAGAACAGGCCAGTAAGGAGGAACAAAGATGCAAACATCTTTAAAAAGGCAGATAGAGACTAAACAGGGAAATCTGATGATCATTATCTTCTTAAATGATAAATTAAATATGCTCTTGAGACTGAAGTTTATCCAGAAAATTGCTCTGCTGTTCACTAAAAAAATTGTTAACACTTGTGTACATGCTGGCATTTATACACTATCCTAAACCTTAAAGATATACCAAATTCACTACAGGCCAGGGGTTTTTGCCCAAATTAATGTTTAGAAATCTTAAATTTTTATATTAATTAGGAAACAAGTAGGCTACACAACATTTAATGGTAAGAGTCTGACTGAATATAAAGATTTCTTACATTCTCCTGTTGAAAAGTTCTCTATCAACACCGGAGGCAACATCCAGAGGAGGACAGAGTGTCTGCATTTGAAATGCCAAACAGTCATCGTCCTCGGGGAGGAAATCTTCTGGGTCGGGGCTGTCTCGGTCTTCCCAGGGTGGCAACTCTTGCATCTCAATCTCTTCCAGTGGGGGAACTGTTGCCCACACGTTGTTGATGCTGAGGGATGTCGTTGCTGCAGTGATGGCTTTTCGGGTGTAGCGGCGAATTATTCCAAATGCGATTCCAATTAAAAATAATAGTAATAACACCAGGAGTGCAGTCTTTATGGCTGAATTGACCCAGCCAGAGAGTCCCCAGTCTCCAAATAGTTGATCAAACCAGTCCTTGGTCTCCTGCTTTATATCATGAACCATGTCCTGGATCTTCCTGATGGATTGTCGGACATTCTCAGCCCTGGAGGACAAATTGAAACAGCAAAGACCCTCAAACTCCTCGCACGTGTGATGGTGGAGGAGTAAGAGGTAGTCTATTGCTGCCCGATTCTGCAGCGTCGCCTTCCTGGTTATTTCCTCGTCGGCTAGGAGATCAGACAAAGCGGAAGACGTAACGTTCGCCTGCTTAGCAACCCAACACTCCAATCGACCTAATTCTCCCAGTGATTTGGCAACTGATACCCAGGGCAGAAAAATAGTGATGGCAGTCGCCTTTGCCTGGGACCAGTGGATTACGTCAGATTCACAATCCGGGTCGAGGTCGGTCAGGTCTCTTTTTTGGATTGTGTGAATTGAGGTATTCTTAACAATCCAATCCATAATCATTGTTTTGTTTGGGGCGAGCAGGCTCAATCTTCCAAGGGTACAAGGACCTCCGAGAAGGCGAGAGGGGATGCCAGTGAAAGCCCTGTCGCCGCATATGAGGAAAAGACCTTTAGGAAGGGTGAGGGGCTTATGGGACAGGGTGGAAGCCATTTTCACATGTGCAGTTTGTTTACACCATGGGTTAGTATAATACACCTTTTTTTCGGGCAAAAAATGATAAAATCTTTCTTCTGAGGGAATGGGAACATAAACAAACTGAACGCAAAATGTGGCCGGGGAGGACCCCAGGAGTTCCAGCTCCTGGGGCTCATCAGGAGAAACAGGGAGGACATTTGACTGAATCCAATTTTTCCAGAGGGTAAAGGAGTTGGTTATTGGGTAGGGAAGGGAGCGATCAACGCTATAATGGCGGCTATACTCTGGGAAGGGCTTCTCATTAAAGTTGGTCTTCCACCACAAGAGTTCAGGGGGGAGCTCTGACTCTTGGGACGGGATCCCCACCAGGCACGACGCTATCGGGTCCTTCGCCGAGCCCTGGGACAGGCAGATGTGATCCTGTCCCATGGCTCGGGCGAGTGTCCTCCAGACATTAGCCTTGGGCTGAGGGACGACCCAGGATAGGGCCGGACCAAGGACTGCGAGGACTGTGGCCAGATGAAACAGGCGTTGTCCTCCTGGGGCTCTCAGGTGGAGGTTGGCTGGGTCCTTCTGCAACTTAAACAGACAAAAAGAAACAAATTAACCAAAAAGCCATTGAGGAATGGGGAAGTTAGGAGCGGACCCTTCTCTCCTCACCGGACGCACGGGCTTTCTCTTCCTCCTTAGGGCTACATGTTTCACTTGCTGGTCCACTTTTTCGGAGGCCTTGGGGATATAAGGACGTACCCACTTGGCCGGAACCCATTTGGGTCCTCCAGGCGACGCAACACAGGCGTATCCGCGCCCCCAAGTGATTAAATCCATCGGTCCTTCTACCCTCATGGTCTCCGGGTCTTTGACGAGGACGGGCGGTTTTGATTCCAATTTCAAATTTGGACTCCCTCCGAAATGTCGAATGATCGGGGGATTCATACATTCAAATGAGCAATTTAGAAAATTTATTGTGTAGAGTGCCCTGGCAAGTCGAATTTGGGGCGTTTCCAATTTAGCAATTTGGCCCTGTTGGTTGAGGACTCTTTTGATATTTTGGTGTATCCTCTCCACAATTGCTTGGCCTGTCGGGGAGTAGGGGATGCCGGTCTTGTGTTCTACTCCCCATTGCTGGAGGAAGTTGCGGAAATCCCGTGAAACATAACTCGGTCCGTTGTCTGTTTTGATGACTCGCGGAATGCCCAGAAAGGAGAAGGCTTGAAGGAGGTGTTTGATGACATCCCCTGCTTTCTCCCCTGCGTGGGCAGAGGCAAAGACTGCTCCGGAAAACGTGTCCACCGAGACATGGACGCACTTCAGCCTCCCAAACTGGGAGACGTGAGTAACGTCCATCTGCCACACCTCGTTGCTGCTCAGCCCTCGGGGGTTGACCCCGGCATGCAAGGTGGGTACTGCATGCTGCTGGCAGCTGGGACAGGTCGCCACTATTGCCCTGGCCTGATCACGGGTCAGGTGGAATCCCCGGACCAGACCTGGTACATTTTGGTGAAACAGCTGATGGCTGAGCTTGGCCTGTTGAAACACGTCAGGCAATGGGGCCTTAGCGACAGGGGCAGCGAGAGCATCCGCCCTCCTGTTACCCTCCGCTATGAACCCCGGTAAGTCCGTGTGCGACCTTGTGTGAGCCACGTAGAATGGTTGCTCTCGGTGGGAGACTAGCTTTATCAGCTTCGAGAGCAAACTAAACAATGCAGGGTTGGACACCTCTTGCAGTACTGAATTTTCCGCTCTAGATACTACCCCGGCAACATAACTTGAATCTGTAACCAAATTGAAAGGTTCAGAGAACCTCTCGAAGGCCCTGACGACTGCGGCCAACTCAGCAATCTGAGGGGATCCCTCCACCTCAGCGACATCACACTCCCACTGCTGAGTTTGAGGATCCTTCCAAGTCACTACCGACTTATGGGATCCTCCGGACGCGTCTGTAAAAACAGTCAGGGCATCGAGCGGCCTTTTGCTCTGAACACTTCTTAAACTCAATTTGAATTGTGAGTCCAAATTGAAAATTTTGTGGGCTGGCCGAGTTATTGAAATTTGGCCAGTGTAGCTGTCTAGAGCGAACTGCAATGCTTTGTTGTCCTGAAGCAGGTGCTCCAACATTGCTTTTGAAATTTGGCCCGTACTTATCCGAATCGGCACGTGGATCACTTCAAAGTCGCATCCGGCCAGGTCTCTAATCCGGACTCTGGCCTTCCGGATCAGCTCCGCCATGAGCTCCTGTGGGCGACTCATCCTTTTGGACCGGTGGTGGCTAAGGAAGACCCACTCAATGATGATGAGTGGATCCCTCCCGCCGCGGTCCTTCCGGGGCATGTTGGTCACCCCGCTGTCCCACTGGAAGATGACTCCGTGGAGGTGTGGCAGGTTACCTAAAATGATAAAACGAAATGGCAAATCAGGACGGTACCGATTTGCTTGTCTGGTGGACAGTAGTTCCTGAACCTTTTCCAGGGCTTTCCGTGCCTCCGGGGTGAGGGACCTGGGGGAACTCAGCCCCTCTCCCCTCTTCAATAAATTGAAAAGGGGCGCCAGGTCCTCGGTGGTCAGACCCAGCCAAGGCCTCACCCAGTTCAAAGCCCCACACAGCTGGTGCACATCCGCTAGAGTCTTGATGTTTGTGTTTATAGCCAATTTTTGCGGAACAATGGTCCGCTTATTAATTTCGAGACCGAGGTATTTCCACGGTGGCACCCTTTGAATTTTGGCTTCCTGCAACTCAAACCCTGCAGCAACCAGTGCAGTCACTGTCAGGTCAAGCGCTTGTGCCAACAGGTCGTCGCTGGGGGCGCACACGAGTACATCATCCATATAATGGTAGATGATGGCCTGGTGTGCGGCTGCACGTACGGGGGTTAGCAAGGAAGATACGTACCACTGACAGATGGCGGGAGAATTTTTCATTCCCTGCGGTAGCACCTTCCAGTGGTACCTCTTCCTTGGGGCCTCTCGGTTGATGTTAGGTACCGAGAATGCAAACCGTGGGGCGTCGTCAGGATGCAGAGGAATTTGAAAAAAGCAATCTTTGATGTCTATCACTGCCAATTGATAATTTTGGGGCAACATGGCGGGGGAAGGCATCCCTGGTTGTAGAGAGCCCATGTCCTCAATTACTTCATTAATTTGGCGAAGGTCCTGGAGAAGCCTCCACCGGGTCTTATCCGCTTTCTGGATAACGAACACCGGAGTGTTCCATGGAGAGTTGGTTTCCTCCAAGTGACCTTTGCGGAGCTGCTCCTCCACGAGTTCGTTCAGCACCTTCAATTTTTCTTTGGACAGCGGCCATTGCTCCACCCAAACTGGCGAATCAGTTTTCCAATTCAGTTTCTGAGTGGGGCGCTGCTCAATGGCCGCAGCATAAATACATTTTGGGGAGTCCGGTAATCCAATTATGGCCCCCCATTGGGACAGGACATCTCTACCCCACAGGGGTGTCTTGTATTTCAAAACAAAGGGCTTAACATTCGCCAATCGCCCTTTGGACCCCTTAATTTGTACCATGTGCTTCGATTTTTTAGCCAATTGAAGGCCTCCTACACCCTCAACTTGCTCTGCCACAGTTTGTAATGGCCACTGTGACGGCCACAGGTGTTCGGGTATGACCGTCACGTCCGCCCCCGTGTCGAGGAGACCTTTGATGGTGGTGGTCTCCTCACTCACCCTTAACTTGCATACCTCCTCAGGTCGGTCCTGTGTGATATGCATGACCGGTCTTACTTGGGGGTAGCAAGTCCTGCAATCGCCCTCCGGACACACTCTTTCTGGCAGCGATGCTATGGCTTGGGCGATTATTTGTCCCTTTGACAGATATGTGGGTGGGTTCGTGCAGCGAAGCCAGAGTTCAAACCACTCGGGATCCGAGGGAGTGGTTTGGGGTACAATCTCTATCTCTGGCGGGGTGAACTTGCAGTCCCCAACGACTACATATGTTGTGCCAATTTTGTGCCAGGTACCTCTATTCTTTCCGACTGCCACGCGGCGCCACTCGTCATCCCGGATCCACTGTCCTTCCGTAACTTGAAGATGGAACGGGACGCCATCGCTTGTCGTCGTCAGAGAATTGCCTGCAACAGAGATAGGCACATCGGTGTTATTACCAGCAGGTGAAGAACTCCTCAAGGGGGAGTCTTTTGTCACGTCCGGTGAAATCTCCTTCGGACTTTGCAGAGCACTGCCCTGCTGCCCTTTAGAAGAGAAAAGAAAGTCTGTTAAAATGACATGTCCGGTACAGCTCAAATCCGAATTCCCCATTCCCCCTTCCCCGGCTTGGACCGCCCGATTGGGGTCTTCGCACTGGGCGGCCCCGCGCTCCCTTCTTAGTTTTTTTGATGGGAGCCTCCTCCCCTTCCGCCTTCCCCTTCTCCCCCTTTTATCTGTTTAAATTGTTGGAATTCTTGTCTCAGCGGACAAGCCTGCCACCAGTGGCCACGCTTGCCGCAGAGTGCGCACGTTCTGTCCGCCGCACTCCTGGACGGCTGCCTCCATGGTTTCGGTGTTTTGGGTGTTCTCTGCGCATCAGCTGCATTGTCAGGGTTGGTAACGACATCTGTAGCGTTGATGTTCTTCTTTCTGTTCTCCTGGCGGTCAGGCTTTGATGTTGCCATCAACGGGACGATTTCGGTGACCACTTCAATATAATCTTGAAGAGACGGCCTGGGCTTTCTGGGCAGGGTCAGCATGGCCTGCTTGCAAATCTGATTAGCATGCTTAAATGCTAAAGAAGTTATTAACTGCTTTCTGGCCGCCTCCTCCTCTTCCTGCTGCTCGACGGCTATTGTAAGCCGTTCCACGAACAGCAGAAAGTTCTCTTGTGGCCCTTGAAAAATGTCTAGATATGACTCCATGGGCCCTGACGGCCTCATAGTGGAGAACGCTTTGACCGCTAGCTGTGCAACTTTTTTCAACAAAGGCCTTGGGAGACCTTCTGCCTGTTTCTGAGGCATTTCCCAGTCCTTCTCTCCTAATAGATGCGCCAGTGTGATTAAATTCCCCTCGTTATCCAGAGCCGTGTCGGAATCTTCCAACAAACCTGGGAGGGCGTCCTGCAAACACCTTTTCCATGTCGCAAACCAGAGCTGAAACTCAGTCCTGGAGTGCAGGCATCGAAAAAGGTATTTGATGTCGTGAGGGACGACATCACTCCCGGTGATCTGGCCTTCCAACATACCAAGGAAGTATGGACTGTCACGTCCATACTACTTGAGGGCCTTCATTAGATCCCGAACCACGTTCTGAGATAGCTGTTGCCATTTGATCTCTTCATGCCCTCCCCTACCCTTCCTGTACGTCACTGGGGCCAGGGAAGGTGTATGCGGGTCGTCTCTTCCGGAATCCACTTCCTCCTCTTCCGGTTCCAAAGCGTGGGAACCGGAAGAAGGGGCGTGGGAACCGGAAGGCGAGGGGCGAGACCGACTGCGCGTTATAAGGGGGGGTGGCTTGCCGGAGGGAGGCGTGTCGGAGTGTGGGAATGACACGCCCTCGGGGGAATGGTCTGGGGCGGAGATTTGGGAGGAGCGGTAGCTGGGAGGGTCCTGGGAAAGGGGTGGAGACTTGAGTGGAAGGGGAGGAGTTTCAAGAGAGGGGTGTTCCTGAAGGGGAGTGGGAGGAGACCAGAAGGGATTGGTTGGGGAAAACTTGGGATGCTGGGAAGGGGAAGGGAAAATGGCGGGCAGGGAGGACACCGATGAGGACCGCGCCACGCGGTCGGCGCCATCTTGTCTTCTCCCCAACCGGACGCCATCTTGAGGGAGCTCACCACCCGCAACTGAAAATCTAACTCGGGGCTTATTAGGATAACGGGAAAAGGAAAAAGCCTCGGGAGCCTGGCCAGGGCTCCTTCGGTCGTCTCGGACAGACGGCTTTGTCTGATCCGGGCGGGGGACCGGCATCTTGAGGGGGCCAGGGCTGGCGGGCTGGGGTTTGCCTGCTGCACCCCTGAGGATGCCGCAGCGGGGAGAGGGGGAGCGGGACACACAGCGGGATGAACAAGGGGAAACTGAACGAGAACGTGGAGGCTGCCCTTTTTGCACTCCCTTCATTACCATCATTGCGGTCCTAAGCTGACGGGACCAAAATAAATATTTTGCCGCTTTTTCTTCTCCTGAGGCGGCCAAATCTGTGAATTTAAAAATGACAGGCTCCCAATACCGGGGCTCTGTCACTACCTCGGGGGTTGTTTTTGGGAAGTGCAAGAAGAGCTTGCGGACAAACCGCTTGAGCTCTCCATTTGAAAACTTAACTTTATTAACAGTCAAAACGCCAACAAAACACCTATAGACACCTTTCTGTTCCGCACTAAGCCTTGCACCCATCCTTTTCCACCGGACTTCACCACAACGTAAAAACGAAAGCAACACACAAAAACACAGCACTAAAAACCCCGGTCAGGCAGCGTCCCCGTCGCCGCCTCCGCCCCGGAGGTGCCGGACCCTTAACACAAAACTCCCGTTCTTAACAAAGCCACGGCAGATACCCAATCTGCCAACAACCCCGTCCGCGCCCGTGCACGGACCAACGGGACACCAACCGAAATACAGATAAATAAAACAACACAAGCTCAGGAACCAACAACACCAAAGACCCGCAAGAAGGAGAAAAGTCCCCCTCCGCGAGCACCGCGCGGTTAGCTCCTCCAAGCCAGCCACCTCATACGAGGGCGCTTGGACTGAGCTCCTTGAGGGTAGGGGAGGGTTCAGGGGACTCCTACCTACCCTTTCCCTGGTTCCTGCGTCGAAGGCGGATTGGTCCGGGAACCCACACCTGAAGAGGACCTCCCTGGGTGCTGGAGGCTGCCCTCTTCGTCCTCCCGGGAGCGCACCCGTAAGGGCTGCTACCACCGGGGAGGCGCGACACCAATGGTATATCCAGCAAGGGTCCCGATGGACCGGACTGCCGCAGAGCTCTCAATTCGAGGGCCCTGCGCCAGAGATGTCGCCGCTGAGCTGTACGGTCTCAGCGCGTCCTTGGCTGCCCCACGTTGGGCACCAATCTGCGGCGGTCGGCTTCTTGCCCAAGGAAAGCGGCTCCGGCCAGCCCTGCCGCCACCACAATCCGGGGGCCACTTAGCCAGAGGGACGGGCGAGCGCAGCAAGCGGTGTGGGTGAAGCGGAAAACAGAAAGGCGGGACTCTCAGGTAAGCGAACCAAGGGGATGCGTGTTCCCGAGGCTGCGTCCTGGAGAGACAACAGCTTGGGGGGGTGCCACGGCTTTTTATTGAATCAGAATAGGGGGTGGGATCGAGGGTGGTCTCTCAGGGAACAAATCAACAACTTGGAACAAACTTGAACAGTGGGGTGGTCAAAACTTTAAACCAATGGGAAAGGGGTAGTTATGTAACAGGGGGTGGAGGGATTATATAACTCGGAGATTGACAGTTAACAGAAATGGGGTAAACAACTATTCTGGGATGGAGGTTGGCATGACAACTGGGGAAAGGCGGGAAACTATGAGGGAAAAGGAGGCCATCTTGAACAATGCAAACTGCATATAACTTTAAAAAACATAACTGTATAAACTTCAACAGGAACGATAACGGAATAATAAAGTCGAACTGGAATCACTGGAATCACACGCCACCACATGGAAGCTTTGGGTTCACGTTCATGCAGCAAATAACTTCCTGAAAATAAAAATACAGGGGTAATTTGCACTCGCTAACAATTTTATTCACAAGCAAGTATAGAAATCACCCCTAAGTATGCCTCTCAGCTTTCTACATTTAAAAATCGGTACAAAAAGCTCATGTTGCCCTAGATTATTCCAGAAAACAATAACTTCAGAAAGAATGTGCTGCTACAAACAAACGAGCTTTTACTAAGTCACACATACACTAGTCCTAGCAATGTTGTTCTGGAAAGTAAACTGCTACAAGACAAAGTCTATACAGTAACTTTTTTCTCCTTCAGTTTACATATTCTGAATTTACTAGCTCCTGAAAGAGATCACCACATCACTTTCCCACCACTGCCCTTGACTTACCTGGACACTGCAACAAACATCATACAGCTCCTTGTGGCAAGCTATAGAATTCAGGGCAGAAATTTCAAGTGCTGCAGGTCCCCCGCAGTGATCTATAGCCAAAGTCTCTTTTACATGTATTTTGATCTTCCGGAAGGCTTTCTTTGCTGCACGGAAAGATTCCTGCAAATATAAAGAACATCTAGCTAAACACAGGAGGCCTAGATTAATTTTTATCAGTTATCTGCAAAAATTAATTTAACCCACTATCATCATAATAAGGAGGAATATAATAAACTGCTGTAAAGGAGAAAGTTAACTCATTGGGAATGAATTCTTTGATTGACTGCAATTTATTTGCAGAAGGTACGATTGAAAATCTTCCCACCTAACTTTCTATATTTGCACAGGATTCCATCACACACCCATGATCAATGCAATCACATTCAAAGATATCATGAGTAACAGCATTTTATGTCCCACAGCCCTACATGTAAGACAGGAACACCTCATTTTTTGGGAAAAGAGGATGAATTGGAGCGTATAAACTGAATGACTGTTGAAAGAAAAAATCTTCAATAAGTTAAATGTGCTTGGGATCACACACATTAAGATATGCTGCCTCTCTAACACATGTGTTACATCATTTTTATAGAAAAGAAGATTAGATACAGAAAAAATGAAAACAATTTTCTTCAAACTGAGTTCATGGTAAACGTGGGGTATCTAGGTGTTTTCAAGGGACCCAATTAAATTAAAACAGCACATAGCTACAAGCATAAGGAAAGCATGATATGGGAAGATTTTTAGCTTTGTAGTGTTGTAGTATTTAATGCAGCATTCCCAAAAGAATTTTTCTAAGGCAATGTTGATCACTGCAGGCAGCATCTACTTTTCAGACCAAATTGGTCTTCTTTTAGCACCTGTATAATAAATCACTGACCCTGTTCCAATCTCGGAACACGTCAGGTAGGACACTATGTAAGGGATTTATAGAGCCGTGGTAGACATGCCTCATGCTTTCACGGTCAGCAAGTCTCGTTTTATTTCAGTTGAGTTACATTTTTATACACTTCATAACTAGTTCATACATATTGCAAAAATATAGCTCCTTACTGGCTCTCAGCCAATGACGCACACGTTGCTAAGTACTAATCCCACTGTTAGTGTTATCCTTATCTTTATGGCTCACTCTACATTCCTCAGGAAGCTTCTGCATTTTGTTAACTAAACCAGATCTGCCTCAATGACACTTTGACCTTTTAAACTTTTACTAGCCGCATAGTATATGTCCTTTGGAATGCAGCCATTCTTCAGTCAGGCTCTCTACATCTCCCCCGTTTTCTTTTACAGCAAGTAAGGCAACATTTTTTGATGTAAATGCTGACATTAACATGCGCTGCAAGCATTGCAAAATACAAGGCAAAAGTAACAATAACATAAACAGAATAACTATTCCTACAAGTATAAATTGAACCAAACCCTTAAGCCATCCAGTAAGTCCCCAATCCCCAAGATTAAGTCCAAAAAATGTATCATCCCTGCGTAACAGTGCAGTATGCTGCTGCAATTGTTTTATCTTGGCATGGATGGACTCAGAACTATTATTTAAGTTCATGCAACAGGGGAATGACGTGGAGCTGCACGTCCTCCTCAGATTCGATGTGGAAGGAGATCCCAAACTGCTTCTGTATTGTTAGCAGCAATGGTGCAAGTGTTGTCTGAAGCCTGTGTCGCCTTCTTTCCTCCGGACTGCTCTTGTGGATTTGCAGGACGTGTCCATTTAGCAGGAATCCATTGAGAGCCTGTAGGGGTGGAAACACATACATAACCTCTTCCCCAGTAAAGAACCTGAGCAGGGCTTTGCCACACACCAGTTTTGGGGTCTCTATAGGTAACATATACAGGAGGGACGGACGCGGGGTCCTTCTGAAAATGCATCATGACAGGGGGCACATCCCTGTCAGCAAACAGGCAAAGATGATTTAATACAAACAAAGCCCTAAGCAATCTTTCTGCTGGAACGTGTAGATCGGTATATTTTTCTGAGTACCGCTTCAGGGTGCCATTGGCTCGTTCTACTACTGCCTGACCTGTAGGGACATTAGGGATTCCCCTAACATGTTTAATGTTCCAAAAACTAACTAATTTTGCAAATCTCTGACTGGCATAGGCAGGCCCATTGTCTGTTTTGATTTCCTTAGGAACACCCATAACTGCAATACAGCTATGCAGGTGTCTCTCAACGTGCTTTGCTTGTTCTCCTGCCTGTGCGGTTGCCCAAATGTAATGACTATAGGTATCAATTGTAACATGAATATACTTCAGTTTCCCAAATGCTGCAAAATGAGTTACATCCATCTGCCATAATTGATTAGACTCCAAACCTCTGGGGTTGACTCCTAGGCCAATTCCTTGGCCTCCATTGTGGAAACTACAAGTGGGACATGCTTTTACTATTGCTCGAGCTTCGTTAAGTGAAATTTTAAACTCGCGAGCAAGTCCTTTGGCATTCTGATGAAAAATGCTGTGACTTTCTCGTGCTGCCGTTGTGCGTGGGAGAGGAGCTGGTTGTTGTATTGCTACTAGTTTATCTGCCCTGGCATTGCCTTCTCCTAAACCTTCTTCCAGTTTATGGCTTCGGATGTGTAGTATGGAGTATGGGTGCTGTCGATTCTGTAGTGTTCTCTGTAGCTGCATGAAGAGTTTTCCTAGCCGTGGGTTGTTGACTTCCTTGATGCTCGCATCTTCTATTCTTGACGCAACTCCAACAGTATACATTGAATCTGAGATAACATTTACGGGCTGTGCAAAAGTTTGAAAGGCCCAAATGACCGCCACTAATTCCAAGGTTTGCAGGTTGTCTTGTGGAGTGGCCTGAATAATGTGATGATGCCACTGTTCTTGGATTTTCCATGTGACAGCTGCTTTTCGTGATCGTCGTCCAGCATCAGTGAAAACAGTAAGCGCATTCGGGATAGGCTTATCCTCCCGAAGAGGTTTAACAATCCACTGCCATTGTCCTAACCATTGCAAATGCTTCGGGGCCGGCGGTGCTGAGGTGATGTGGCTAGGGGCATTAAGCAGGGCTTCCGCAAGTTCTGAAGAATTAAGAAGATACCAGTCCATTGTTGCCTTGTCCATTGGCAACTGAATGATTGCTGGCTCTGATCCACTCATAGCAACAACACGTAGTCGACCTTTCATGATCAAGTTAGCAAGGCGTTCGATTTTTTGGGTTATTGTTTTTCTTTGTTGTAATTGAGGTCTTAACCACTCCAACACCTTTGTCTCTACAGGACCGTCCTCCCCCGTTTTCTTTAACTGTGTGACTGCTCCTAATAAGTGTTGCTCACTACTCCATATAGTCAAACAGATGGGAAGGTGTCAGAGTCTGTCCGAGGATGTGTTATGCCTCACAACTGCCTCCGATGGTTGAAGACCAAGACCCCCGGAGAGACTGGGGAGAGCCCCTGGCCTGGCTGAGGTGGGGCGCCTGCCGAGGACTGATACGCATCTCCACGAGAACGGAATGCAAGAACAATAGTAGCTCGTTACAGTGGACTGAGCTGACTATACTGACCGTGCTAGAAAGGTACAGCTTGCCGCTTGTTCCTGAGCACCCAACTTTGACGCAGGTGCCTGCACTGGCCCAGTGCCCTCTTTGGCTCCGTTCCACTCGCCTTGGTCCTTTTCCTGACCAGCCTATAAAGACTCTGCAGATCCCGTGCACCCTTTGTGATCACCCCACTGGAGAAGATCGCGTCTATGGGCATCTCTACGTCTTGAGGACCTCCGACTCTCCACGTGGTAGCTATAATCCCCCTTCCCCTCTTTCTCTATCTTTCTCACTATTCTCTATTTTCTCTCCCTACTATCGCATTGTGGGCACTAAATAAAAGTGCATTTTTTGTTTAAGCAAACTGGTTTGTCCCCTGTTGTGTCTTTTGCGCTTTGAGATCTCCAAAACGAACCATCAGGTTCCCCACATATATTTGCGGACCCTGACATTTAAATTGGTGTCACGGACAGGATCTTGATAGACTGTGGAGTTGCGGGTTTTATATAGTTTGTAGAAGGGGAAGGACCCTCATCTCAGCCGCACCTAGCACGCCACTTCGGTGAGCGCTGTTAGAAAGCAAGGGGGGCGAGGGAAAATTCCCGCAAACTGTATACACCCAGGCGAATAAGCACTCCCTGTCATCAGGATATTTCAGAAACTATCTCACTGTGCAAAAGATGGGACTCTGTGTTTTAAGCTGCTTGGTGTAGTTGAGGAGACAACAGGCGTTTTTTGTGAAGAAGTGCCTCCCAAGCAGCTGGGTCTCCTCTCCCATTCCAGGGAAGCGAAGGGAAACACAGTATTAGCTGTGCCATTGTTTGTAACTTTAAGAATACCTCCCTGAGAGTGGTTTTTGTCCCTTCACAAAAAAATGAGTGAAAATTCTAGTACAAAAGATAAGGATATTCTTTTTGCTTTGTTAACAAAGCATGGTGCTAGACCTTCTCCAGCCGGAGAAGAGTGGGCACAAGATAATTGGTTTAAGTGTGAAAACACTGTAGATAGAATATATTCTATGCAACATGATGCTAAGTATAAACTGGGCAGAAATAAAACCATTCTTTGCTCAGTTTTGGGGGCCTGCCTTTCGGCAGCCATAAAAACCCATTTTAAACGGGTAAGTGAAGAGAGAGCAGAAATAGAATCCCTGCAAAAACAATTGGAACAGGAAAGAAATCGAGAGGGAGAAGTAATAGAATCCCTGCAAGATTTGGTAGAAGCTTTGCAAAAACAATTAGAACAGGAAAGAAGTCGGATTTATTTGCTGGAGATTTCCCTTGCAGAAGAGCGGAGCAAAAATTTAAAACTTGTAGATTCACCAAAGGAAACAGGAGGAAATGAGACATACAGCATTAAGCAGATATACCCTCAGAAAGAATTAGCACACATGCAAAATTGTGGGGAACTCTGTTGCTCCAATTTGAGACCTCTTGTCAAAACAGAATTTAATTGTATAAATGAAGAGGTTCATGACCCCCACATAACCACCAAACAAACACCCAACACAGCCACTGAATTAGCTAAATTAAAAAGAGAATACTCCCGACTTCCTAGTGAATCAGAGACGGAGTATGTCTTTAGAGTTTCACTTACTGGTGGTGACCAAATTAAATTAAGTGAACAGGAAGCAAGTGGCTATTGGGGCATGGAGTTTTCTTAACAACAGGGAATACACGTGCTCCATGGTCCCTGACACGGCGTGCAGCTCACTGGGCAGGGGGACTAAGCCCCCTTGAAAGGGGCGACCCCCTGGCAATAGTCAGCACCTCAGACCAACTCCTAGAAAACATACACAAAGCTGCATGCTTGCAAATGATACATGAAAGAAAATTGATTTCTGACTATGAGTCACCCATGCAACAGCCTGTCAGACCCGAGATTATGACCCCCCTAATTCGAGGTTTGCCGGAGTCTCTTAAACCAACAGCAATTCTTTTTCAAGAAACAATAGCATCTATCACTCCGGTAGATAGGCTTGAAAGATTTCTTGGACACACAAGTGATCAAACCGGTTCCACTGACTCCACTGACTTCTCGCCTTTTGCTACTCCTAGCACACAATCTAACAGCAGTCATAACAGTGGAAAATACGGACCAGTGAAGCACTCAGAGGACAAACCTGAAAAACCCAGAGAAGTCAGGCACATTGCTTCTCCTAATGAAAAACCAGAAAAGGAAAAACAAATCTCTAACCAGCAGCAGTTGTGGTTGCTAGGGCTGAAAAGGGGACTACCTTGAGAAGTAATGGCCAAATTGCCTTATGATAAATTGGTTAAAATAAAATTGCTGCTTTTTGAAGCAACTGCTCACCAAGCCCTTGGCCCTATTCATCCTACAGATCCTTTTCAGGCAGAATGGGGATTTGCCACCTCAGGATTGTCATTGTATATATGGCAAAGGGGTCCTGAAGGCCCAATCAGATCTGTCAGCTCTCGCTCTTGTGGCTTTAAAGATGCTGAAAAGAGGTACACTACCTGGGAAAAAGGCTTGTTTGTGGTTAGCTTAGCTCTCATAGAAGTGGAGAAAATTGCACAACAACAACCAATTGTTTTGAGAGGCCCCTTCAAGGTTAAGTCAGTCACTACTGGGACCCCCCCACCTGCCGGGGTGACCGAGAGGACCTCAGTAAGACAGTGGTCTGCTCAGATTGAACATTATTGTAACATCTTCTCAATAACTGAAGGAGCTGTGAAAAATCTAGCACTACAAGAAGCAGAAAACTTGGATAGCATCCAAGACAAACCTGCCTCAGCCATTACCCCTCCCTTTTCCCCCGAACAGCCAGCAAATCCTTGGTTTACTGATCCTTCTGCCTTTTGCCTGACAGCTTCAAGCATAATTCCCTCACTATGGGGACCAAGTGATTCCAGCAATCCAGCACATTGCCCTGGACAACCTGTTTTGGTGGACCTCCCTACTGTAGGGGAAGTACCACTAGTGCAGAAAACCCCTCTGAATAAATATACATGGGCAGCCTTTGATGCTCTAGGGAAAGAGCATCAAATAAATACAGGATGGGCAACTTTCATCATTTTAACCTCCTGCCTCCTCGTGGCAGATTCTGTTGTGCTTACTTTCCACAGGAGAACTCCGAGGGACATGAAGGCCGTATAAACCATGATAAATATCTTAAACAGAAATTTTAAATAGCATTGATTCAGAAATATTAATGAACAAATTTGTTACCACAATCAAAGATTTGACCAAATTATAACAATCATTATAATTGTCCTTATTGGCTTTGGGGACACTTCAGTGATTGCTATTAAACATATTACCAAATTGGGAAAAGATAAATGTGAATGATAGCAAATTGGTAATTGATACACCTGGTGCTACACAAAACAATGTTTCTTTGGCCCTTAAGCTGCATCCAGGCACAGCTTTGGATGCAGATGGTTGTTGCCACAATTATAAGGCAAGAAGAAGAAGGAATTCTTCCTACTGAAATTTGGAAAATAATTTGGGACAATGCAAATTATTTTCAAAGAGAATTCCAATCCTGGTGGAAATTAGTGAACTTTACCTATAACCCCAATACTAACACAGTTACAGCCTTTGTGTTAACAATAGGTAATGCTTCAGTACATTTGATATTCCCTATCATTGCATTAGGTATAAATCATGATGGAGCTATTCTCTATCCTTCCGAGCATAGAGAATGGGCCCGTCAAACTGGTGAGAAATGGCAAACTGTCAATTTAGAATCTTGTGTTGTTAGAGAGCAGCAAGGTTTCATTTGTGAAAGTAATGCAATCATAGCTCAGGACATTTGTTTAGACACAGCAAAATATTTGTCATTTTGAAGTACATCCTAACGAAGCTCCTGGAACAGTGCTCGTGTATATAGGCAATGGGTGTGCATGCTTTAGGACTGTCTGTGATGTTGTAGTTGTTGAAAATGCAATAGTAGATACTAAAAATCACTCAAATTTTTGTGTTTGTGATTTTACCACAATTACAGGATGTGACTTTTCTTATAAAGTCCCAACTACGTCCTCCTTTTGATTTTGGTTTTGATTGGCCTTGTTTTAGTTAACATCCCTTTTGCAAAGGACACTCCTAAAGTTATTGACGTAAAATGCACTACCCAGACAGCGAAAGTTAAGCCTGTAACAGCAGTTTGATTTGAAATGGTTTGTTGTTTTGATTAATGTTGCTTTGTCTTAGTCATGTTAATTAAAATTTAAGGGGTTTTTTTTTGGTTTGTTTTGTTTTTTGTTTTTGTTTGTTTAGAAATTATAATTTTAAAAATTTAAAGAATTTTGTGAAAGAAATTGTTTTCAATTAAGTATTTGATTGAAAATTGTAATTGTTGATTTTAATTGATGGTATTATATTAATTATTTAGTAATTTGAGTTAATATTTTGAAAAATTGTTATATTAATTATTTGGTGATTTATGTTGATTATTTTGAAAAAAATTGTTAAAAATTGTTAAATCAGGTTGTTTTTTTTAGTTTTTGTTTCATTTTTTGCTTCTATTCCCTTTCTGTATTTTTCCTTCTTACTCTCTCTCTGTCTCTCTCTCTCTCTCTCTCTCTCTCCTACACCCTCTCTATTGTCTCTGTTTTTCTGGGATATGCTGCCAATGTGGATGAGTCCTGAAGACTTCACGAGACTACGGAACCTGCTGATGGAAGAACACCTTCGTCGTCAGTCGTGAGTCACGGGGTGGTGTCAGAGTTTGTCCGAGGATGTGTTATGCCTCACAACTGTCTCCAATGGTTGAAAACCAAGACCCCCAGAGAGACTGGGGAGAGCCCCTGGCCTGGCTGAGGTGGGGCGCCTGCCGAGGACTGATGTGCATGTCCACGAGAATGGAATGCAGGAACAATAGCAGCTCGTTACAGTGGACTGAGCTGACTATACTGACCGTGCTAGAAGGGTACAGCTTGCCGCTTGTTCCTGAGCACCCAACTTTGACGCAGGTGCCTGCCTTGGCCCTGTGCCCTCTTTGGCTCCATTCCACTCGCCTTGGTCCTTTTCCTGACCACCCTATAAAGACTCTGCGGATCCCGTGCACCCTTTGTGATCACCCCACTGGAGAAGATCGCGTCTATGGGCATCTCTACGTCTTGAGGACCTCCGACTCTCCACGTGGTAGCTATAATCCCCCTTCCCCTCTTTCTCTATCTTTCTCACTATTCTCTATTTTCTCTCCCTACTATCGCATTGTGGGCACTAAATAAAAGTGCATTTTTTGTTTAAGCAAACTGGTTTGTCCCCTGTTGTGTCTTTTGCGCTTTGAGATCTCCAAAACGAACCATCAAGTTCCCCGCATATGTTTGCGGACCCTGACATGTTCTCAGCCCACAGGATAATTCTTTTCTCAGCTGCTTTTCCTGCCCCATGTTGGGGTTTTTCCAGCAGTCCATAATTAGCCCTCCACAAAGGACACCACCCCCCCATTCCCAGGAAAGCTGCCTCTCTCTCCCAGTGTGGGGCTCTGGGAGTCCACAGGTGGCTTCTTTCCCTTCTTTGCTCAGCTGCCCGTGTCCACGGGAGATCTCCAGGCCCCAGTAAACTCCTGCTCCCTTGGCCATCTGTGCTTTGTCTTTAGAAACTTTGGACTCACTCCCTCCCAAAAAGTGCAATAAACTCAGGGTAAGTCGTGTGCAACCATCTCTAGTTTTGGCTGCACTCAGGATGTCATCTGCATATTGAAGAATAATTCCTTCTGGTTCTTGTTTTTTCCAGTCTTTTAATTCCTTTATTAGCTGGTTTCCAAATATTGTGGGGCTGTTCTTGTAATCTTGTGATAAAACTGTCCATGTGAGCTGAGTTTTCCTCCCTGTCTCAGGATTTTCCCACTCCAAAGCAAAGAGCTCCTGGCTGTTTTCATGCCCAGGAATGCAGGAAAAGGCACCTACAACAGCAAACCCCCCTAATTCGTCTGTCAGTGTGGTCAGAAGGGTGCAGGGATTGGCCACTATTGGGTTTATGTCCTCGGTGTTTTGTTAATTGCTCTTCAATCTTGTACTAATGGATAACTCTCCCCATCTGCTTTCTAAATGGCCAGAATTGGGCTGTTGGATTTGGGCTCCCATTGCACTAACAGACCGGGCTGCAGGAATGTTTGAGTTGCAGGTGCCAATCCCTTCCAGTTGTCTGATTTCCAAGGGAATTGTTTTTGCCTTCCCTTTGCTGTGGCTCCTGGTTTGAGTGCAATCCTCACTGGTTCTGCTGCCTTGGATCTTCCTGGGACACCCCTGGCCCCCACTATTGGATTGGCCACATTTTCCACTTGGGCAGGGATTGCATCCAATTTTTCCTGTATAAAACGTGCAGCGACTTGGACAAATTTAGATTCAGGAATTCCTTGTACAGCAAGGGCTGGGAAAAGGGGAGGCTGGGGGTGGGTAAGGGTGGAATGGGTTGGGTTAAAGCGGTTCCTGTGCTTAGGAAAGGGAGCTCCAAGGGTCCCCGGTGTCCCCACTCCCATCCAAAGGTGGGAAAACCCGGGATGGTTGGGAATGGGGGTCCCGGGTGTCCCCAGTGCTGAGGAAAGGAGGGGCCCAGGGGGTCCCGGGCAAGGCAGGAATAGGGGCCCAGGGGGTCTGTGGGCCAAGGCCAAGGGGGCTCTGGGGGCAGGGAGAGGCGGGATGTCCGGGAAAGGGGCGCAGGGCTGTCGGTGCCGGGTCAGGGGGTGCAGGGGGAACCCATGGCCGGGAATGGGGGTCCGGGGCTCCACGGGCTGACGGGAACAGGGGATGCCGGGGCTGGGAGAGGAGGATCCCCGGGCAAGGGGCTGCGGGGCGGGGTTGGGGCAGGATAAGGGGGCGCGGGGGGTCCTGGGGCCGGGGAAGGAGCTGCGGGGGGGTCCCGGTGCCCGGGAATGGGGATTCCAGGGGCTCCCGGGGGGGCTCCCCAAAGCCCCTCCCAGGGGGAAGCAGGAGCTGGCTCAGGAGCTGTGGGGAGAGAAAAGGGGCCGAGCCCGGCACGGGGGGACACGGGGGAGTCCCGGGCGCTCTGAGGGGGGACACGAGCCCTGGGGACCCCCCTCACCTTCTCCCGCAGGGGAGGCCGAGCCCCAGCCCCGGCAGACGGAGCCAAGACGGAGCCCCTGAGCCTCAGAGAACACTTGGACCCAGCAGGACCAGAACTGGGGAACAGGGATCAGAGTGGGACCAACTGGGATAGACTGGGATTAGACTGAGAGTGACTGGGATCATACTGGTGGAAACTGGAACCTTACTGGGACAAGTGGATGTTGCTGGGAATGACCATGAGTTTGCTGAGGGCAACTGGGATATACTGGGAGTGTCTGTGACCATACTGGGAGTGACTGGGAACACACTGGGAGAGACTGGGGGTAACTGGGTCTACACCCGGGGAACTGGGATCCATGGACTCTCCATTGGACAGGAGGTCCCAGCTGGAAACCACCTGCACCGTGTAGAGACCTGGGAACGAGGAGAGAAGGGACCCATGGAGTCGTGTCCCAGCCCTGTTGGAAAGCAGATAGAAATCTCCCAGGACCCCGTGCACAAAGGCTTAGAGGCAGAAAAGAATGCAGGGGCTGCTTTGAAACCCTCGGGGAAACTGAGATCCATAAAGTCACACAGACATGAAGAGGCAATGTGAGTTTTAGTTTTAAGTGAGTAAAAATATGCCTTTAGTGCCTTAAGTGCCTGAAGTAAAGAAGAGACTGTATTAGTTGATAGAAAAGCCCTAAGGTCCAGTTTAAAGTTCAGCAGCGTTACTTTGTACAAAGTTAACTAAGTCCTAGATATAATATAAACATACCAGAGCATTGCTGACATTGTCAGACAGAATAGACAGGCTGTAGGCACAGGCCTTGTGTAAGAAATGATTCCCATTGTCACACAACTGGGTTAGACCAGGAGAGGTGCAAAAAGACAGGAACAGCATCGTGTTTGTGGCTGGTTGGATGATTTAGGAATAGAATTCATTGTATCGGGGCTGCTGCTGCTGCTTCTGCTTGGGCCATGGGGACTCTGTGCTGGAAGGCATTTTGCATGATGGCCCGGACTGTAACAGCCTGACCTTGGTGAGGCTGATCCAGCCATGGCATAAACTACTTTTCCAAGCAGCAGCACCTCTCTTGTTCCTGGGCTGGCCGCTCCAACTTGCCAGCTGTCCATCAGCAATGTGCCCGCTGCTCCTGCCTGCTGCCAGTCCTTCCCTGGCAGTGACAGCAGGAGCTGCTCCTGCCGCCGGCAGCTCCTGTGCCTGGAGTCCCTTCCCGTGCTGGCAGCACCAGCTGCCTCTTGCCTTCAGCCCAATGCCTGCCTGCACCTCGGCCTGCCTTGGCCAGCTCTCTTTTCCCAAGCCTTTGACTGCCAGGCTTCTGCCCCAGCCCAGGGACATTTGTTATTCCCATCACCTGCTGCTTTGACACCATGAACCATTCTGGTTTGACCTAAGAGGTGAATCATGGAGATTGTGGTGCTTTCTTGTCCACAATGTCCTGTTAAGACTCAGAACACGCTGTTCTTACAGCTGGGATTGTGGCTGTTCCTACACCATTTATTCCACACTGCAGGACTAAAGAAAATCTCTCCTTTTCCTTACTAAGTTGAAGCTACAGCTTAGTGCAAGTGTGTGTTAAAAGAGAATGAATGCCATAATCCCTTTTTTTTCCAGTCACTAGTGGATAGCTCCCTGAAGGATACAGAAGAACTCTTCAATGTTGTGCATACAATGAAGAAAAGACAACACAAAATTCCGTCTGGATGATGAGGTAGGAAAACCTGTTTTAATATTTGTCACTGTTTCTTACCGCATCTACTTAAAGTGACAAGAAATTCAGCTGATTTTCTCCACACTGAGGCAGTTTTGCAATGAAGCAGCAGCGTGTCATGATGCTAAATAAGAATCTGGCATTACCTCTAATGGTCACTGCTGCAAAGTGTATCAGTGCACAGCAAGGCAGACTGGGTTATCACAGTTATTCCTCCCCTCCTGCACATCCCATTGTCTCCTCTGCAGAAGACACAGGCTATGAAAACAAGGCAAGGTTGCTCCTTCCTTTTCTTCTCCCACAGGACTTGTTAGACACCATGTTTTTTCAAAGGACTGCATGTGCCTCTCCCCAGCTTGCTTCTTTCTCATTCTCCAAAAGAAGAGAGCTGAAGGAGTTGGAGGCATGTGAGTGCCTGATCTCTCTTTCCCTCTACAGGCTCTGCCTCCCCAAGCCCTGGTTCCCTGCTGTGCTTTGGCATGAGAGCCATTCCAGCCCCAAACACAAGGGCAGTGGAGTTCAGCTGCAAAGCCTCTCTCTGCACTGGGATTGCTTTGAGCCTGCAGCCTCCATGGGCAAGGGCTTTGTGGGAGCAGGGCCAGCACAGCCTGTGCCCTGCACACAGAGCCAGGAAAAGGAGCAGATCCTGCTGCCTTCTGCTGCTGCTGATCCCAGCAGCAACTCCCCTGGCAGTTCCTGCAGGGAACTCCACCCCAAGGGCTTCCATCCCTGTCGTGCCTGGGAGAACTTGTTGCTTCCCAGTTGTCCCCCATCCCTGTGGATTGTGGAGCATGTCAGCACAAGCGTCCCTGGCCCTTCCTCCCTGCCCAGCCTGCAGCAGTCCCAGTCCCTGTTGCCTCCCCCTTGCTGCAGCTCCTTGGCCAAAGTGCTGCCAAAGGCAGCGGAGCTGGCTCAGGATCCCTGTTGGCTCCTGGGCTTCAGGATGACCTTCAGAGGGACACTTGAAGCGCACTAGCGTCCACTGAGGGTCACCCAGCTGGAAAGCAGCTTGGCAGAAAAGGGACTGGGGGTCCTGGTGGACACCAAGTCAGAGCTGAGCCAGCAACAAGTCCTTGCTGTGAAGAACGTTCCTGGACTGCCTCAGACAAAGTATTGCCAACAGGCTGAGTGATGATTATTCCCTCCTACACAGCACTGGTGAGGCCACACCTGAGTACTGTGTCCAGTTCTGGGCTCCCCAGTACCAGAGACACTGTGACATTCTGGAGGAGGGTCCAGTAAAGGGCCATGAAGATAATGAAGGGATGGGAACTTCTCTCCTATGAGGAGAGGCTTAGAGCTGTTTAGCCTGGAGAAGAGGTGGTGCTGTGGAAAGTCTTACTAAAGTATTTACCTATCTGAAGGGAGGGTGTGAAGAAAACAAAGACTCTTTAGTCAGTGCCCAGTGACAGGACCAGAGGCAAATGGGCATAAACTAAACATAGGAGGCTCCATCTGAACATCAGGAACTGCTCTCTTTTTCTGTGAGGATTGCCATGCATTTTTACAGAGTCTATCCTTAGAGATACTCAAAAGCCACCTGAACATGGTCCTGAGCAACTGGCTCTAGGTGGCCCTGCTTGATCAGGATCATTGGACTAGGTGACCTCCAGATACTGCTTCCAACCTTGGCTTAAAATTACTTCAAATGAATGTATATACATTGCAATTAGAATATTGTAATGCAGAACTGATCCTGAAGAAGTTTTTCATTGCATTTGTTTCTGATGAAGGCTGTTGCTTATCTCTGTTTTTCTGAGCGGGTGAGTCACAGTACCATGAAAAAAATTACTGCTACTATTCAAAAAAGTTTATTTTGTTGGTTTATGTGTAGGTTAAATGTACCTGTCTTCTCCTTTTATTTTAGGCTTATTTTCCAGCCCAATTATCAGCATATTCAGGAAAGATTGAAATGCTTTGTACCTACAGCAAGTAACTTGATGATTATCAAACTATTATAAGTATGTGTTTGAAAATGAGATTTTTACTTCATTCTGATTACTGTATTTGAAGTTCTTGATATGCTTTTCTGTATTTTTTCCTGTCCTGATTCACCGTATGAGGGATTCTGTGTCCTGTTGATTGTGGAGCTCGGCAGGCCATTGCCCTGTGAGAAGGGTGTGTTCAGACTATTGCCAACATCCTCTTGGCTGATTCCTCATGCTTCATTTACAAATATATACAGCGTACATTCAGGCACCTTTTTTTATTGAGCTTATTTGTGACTTTTTACCCACAGTCAACTGGGGTAGTAGCACCAGTGGGATCATGGGATTCCTACTAGTATAGGTGTCCTAGAAAATTCTCAGTGGCCAAATAAGCTAACCAGTTTTCAGTGTGAACAAGATACAGTGGATGAAATGTAAAGAAAGAAAACTGAGGATACAGTCTTGGGGTCCGTCTGTGTGAGACTGTGTAACTAATTGATATAGAAGGGCATGCGAACATGGGGTGGGTAGGGAGGAGCAGAGTATGATGAATACTGTGTGGAAGTCACAAAAAATACAAAGGTTTTGTATTAAAGAGCAGTTGCTAATGAAATGAACTAATATGAAGGAGAAGCAGCGGAATGTTTGGATTTGAATGAAGATGTGGTGGTAATAATGGAGAGATGAGTAGCAAAGGACAGTGGCAAGATAAGGCACAGGTACGAATGAATACTTTGCCACATGTTAAAATCCGACTATAGAGGAGTGAGTTTACTTTGTCTGACAAAGTAAACTTTATGGAATAAAGGGAATCTTAGAAATCCTGCAGCTTCTCACAAGTGGTGTACTGTCTGCCTCACCTCTGAAGCATTCTCATGGTCAGAAAAAGATGAGAAAAATAATATTCCAGTATATATTTTGAAATCCTGTTGGACTGTTGCACAAGGAAATGACAAAACATTTCAGTATATGAGATATCAATAGAGCACTAGAGTGGATTTTTTTCCCCTGTGATTCACAAAATTGCCTTACTTGTACAGTTAGATTTCTTAACATGTTAGCGGCTGCAACAGCCAAAAGGTGACAGGCCTTGGAAAACTGTTAATGGTGTTTGAAGACCCATAGATACCAAAATACCAAGTCAGTGCTTTTTTCAAGCATTGCGTTTTTAAAGTTGTTTTGACCACAAAGAATTAGTGTGTATAATGAGCTTTAATGAAAGCTGGCAATGGCTCTTTGTTCTTAGTTTTTTCTTTAAAGGTAGTTTCAGTGATGTAGTGTGCCATTGGACTTGCTCGTCTTGTGATGGAATTGAAATGTGTTCCTTTTGTTTGGAGTTTTAGGAGTTAATTGTGTCTTTGTGAGAGTTTTCCCAGAGTTGTAGCCAGCTTCCTGCATTTTCCTAGAGCTGAGTCTGCTCCCTTTCCTGATGACATTTCCCTTCAAGGACTGCATCAGTGGTACTGAGTCTGTTGAAAGGGCCTTGGGCTATATACAGAGATAATTTTACCTTACATTTGCTATCTTTTGGCTACTGATGTTCTAAAATAGCAGTTTTGAACTGCTCTTGATTTTCCTCTCTTAAGTAAAATTCTCAAGTGGGTATAGGATCCTTTGTCTTTTTTTTTTTAAATTACCCTGCCTATGTCACCACATCTGCAAACTTTGGGTGATGTCTCATTATAGCTACATTTCTATAACTGATGTTTCTGCAAGAATTGAATTCTATTCTGTTTCTTTGAGAAAGGTGGTTTTCTCTCTTCTGCCAGATTAAAAAGAAATTTTTGAAATGTAATTGAATACTTATTGGACTTTATTTATCTTTGCAACACTGGGAATTCAGAGACAATCCACAAATCTGTCTCAAAAAGCAGGAGACAGTAGTATGTACCATTTCACTGTATAGGTTGAGTCCCATAAGAAAACACAATAGTATATAATGTATATTTCCATTTGCATTTATTTTAGACAAAAGGACAAAAGAGTGAGTATCTGAAGAAAATTCCAAGGGAAGTGATATATTAGTATCAACTACCAATAATGAGAAAGTAAATATAATTCAGCAACAGCTTTATTAATATTCTAGAGTAGCTTTTTATAAAGTCTGTTATTGGGTTTTTTACGAGTACCCTTCTAAACAGAAGTAATTTCACTTTAAAACAAAATAATGTTTGCACCTGCTGTAATGACATAAACACTGTGGGAGCTTAGTATTACCATTTTGTGTTTCAACTACTGAAGTTTGTTCTTCTGCTTTGCAAAATATTAGCAAATCCATCAAATGCTCTTTTCTTCTTAACAAAAAACTGTTCCTGTCCTGAATCTGTCTGACTTCTTTGGTTGAGATTTTCACTGGAATTTTGGATGTGTTCTACAGTTGTATCAGAATGGTTCTCCAGTTCTGTCAAAGTAGTATGATCCTTCATCTTGCTGGAATCAGTGCTTTCAGAGATTGTATTTCCTGTAGGCTTTTGTGGGAAGGAACATGAACTGTATGGTGTACTTTCATTGAAGAAACCTTGTGGGATTGAGAACGAATATGTATCCTCATCATCACTCTGATCCAGTTGGAAGTGATCATCTGTTGTGAATTCTGAAGAATTACAAAGATGAAGCAGATCTGCCGTAGGATTACAAGTCTGCATTTCATCAGGCAGACTGCAGCTGCTGGTATCCTGTAATTCTGTGAATCCATCAGAATTTTTCTCATCAGAACCTCCTTGCATTTTATCTGCACAAGCCTGCTTCACCTGTGGTAGCAAGTCATCTTGCTTTGTAACAAACATGAAATGTTTTTCAAATGTGTGTTCAGGTAGCAATTGAAGAGATGATTCTTTGCTGGAATGTAGCGGTGATGGTTCTTTTACAACTTCATTCAAGCCAGTATCAATAGGAGCAAAAATAAAGCCACTGTCCTCAGATGTACTCATGTTTCTTCTTAATGTAATGTCTGCTTCACCATCATTCTTTTCAGGGGACTTCCTGGCTATGTCCTCATCTGTACTTCCTGCTGGTGCATTGTCTTCTGTACTTCCTGCTGGTGCATTGTCTTTCTGTTCCGTGTGACTGAAGCTGAGGGAATGCTGTGGTTCTCTGGGAAGCAGAGACAGCTGCAGTCCATCCTCTTCAGAAGTTTTCTCTGTGTCATATGTGGGAAAATGTTTTAACTTAAGTACCGTGTTACCAAAATCTGTACTTTGACAGTAGAGAGAATCAGAAATAGAGTTTTGTGCTGTTGACTCTGCATTAGTAAAATAATCAAATGTATCTGGAATTTCTTGACTTGAAGAACTGACTGTATCTGGATCTGACACACTTATGTGACCACTGCCTTTATCAGAATGAGGGGATGCTGTTTCATACATGGTGGTGTCTGATCCATAATTAATAGTGGTTTCAAAATAATAGGCACTGTTCTCTTCTTGATTTTTCCAAATCTGCTGAAGTTCAGCAGTAATGGTTGGAGACTCTGGCGGTGTTGCGAACTTCTCAGTTCCACTGTCTGTATTCGTTTCATCTAGTGATGACTGATAGACTGGCAGGTTGTCACTAACATCAGGCTGTTCCAGTTCAAAGTCTGCTAAAGAACTACAGTCACTCATTGTGAATGGAATCCCTTCAGCTGAAGAGCTGTCACCAAATACATCAGCTGAAGCATTTTTTTCATCTGAATATATCATTTTACAGTCATGCTTTGTAAGGGGAGAGTTTTCTATTATTTCATAGATGCTTAAATTCTCAATATCTGCATCTCTTCTGGAGCTACTGGGTGAAATAAAATGTACAATATCACTAGGTATACTTTTGTTGCCATTTAGACCAAGTTGTTCTTCACGGCTTTGCATTCCCTGCCTAAATTTTCTCGTGTGCCTGGGTTCATTATGTGAAACAATACCTTTTCTTTCTGGAGCACTTGGTGTAGCTTTTGTGATCTCAGACTGCAGCAGACCAGAGTTGTTTCTTACTTTCCTGTTTGGTGTTTGTGCATTGCTGTTCCGGTAATCTGTCCTTAAAAAAAATAGTCCAGTATCATAAATATCTGTACTTTCATTACTGTCTATACTAGTTTGGACTTTTGGAAACACTGGTATTTTCTTCATGTTGATCTCAGTATTGCTTGGTTTCTGGTACTCTGCTTTGGGATTTGGTGAATGTACACCATTGCCAGAAAAATTTTGATACACAGTAGAAGTTTCTGTAGGAAAAATCTGTGTGTTTCTTAAAGAACGCTCATCACAAAACAATGTATTATGCTGTGTATTTGTTGGCTTGCTTGCAGAAGGCTCTCTGCTCAAGGTTTCATCTGAAAAAGCCTGATTAGAATATGTCTGTTCTGAACCTGAATTTTTGTTCCTGCGCATGAGTCTCCAAAGTCTTTCCAGGTAGGGTCTAGCAAAAGCACCCAGACAAAAAGCACAAAGAAATGTAATGACCACAGAGAGGGAGACAGCCAGTGCAAAGTTTGGCTGTGTTTCGTTCTGCCTAAAACCAGTGTTAGTGTCCCTGGCTTTTCTAACCAACAATGCTGAAACTTCTTCGTTCACCTCTATACTGTAAATGAGATACTTCTCTTTTCTTGTATTGAAAAGACACAAATATAATCCTTCAGCAGTTTTCTCAGCATTGTGTATCACTAAATTATTCATTTTATCCAGTGTCATATGAGGAAGACTCTGATTTTTTGAAATTCTGCCCTTAGGTGTCCACCAAGAGATTCCATTGCCTGAAATGAAAGAAAATACAAACTCAGTCTTTGTTAAAAGCATAGTGTACTTGGTTTGCAGGGTCCAGTGATGTTTTTAAGAATGTACACTGGACTATCTCTCATAATTTTAACCGTTTATTATAAACCCCATTTTCCTTTTATCCATCCCGAATAATTTGACATGGTACAAAGCCTGTTAAACCATATTGCGGGCCTGTGCCCACTGCCTGCCATCTAAAAACACACTACATACGGGGTCTTAATTGCAGACTTTACAATTTGTATTTTTGGCTTTGTCTTTGGAACAGCTTTTGTTCCCAGCTAAGTTTTGCTGCAGTCCAGTGTGCTGATGTTTATCCAGGTTTTTGTGACTCTTTTTGTAAGCAGACAAAGCAGGTGGCATTTCTGATATTTTCTTTTGGGGATGAAGTATTCCCAGGGGAAAGCCTTACCACCTCCAAGTGCTATTAGCCCTTTAAAGTTAAACCATTTTGCCTTATGGCTCGTGACAAATACACCTTCTGGTCTAAGTTTGGTCTTAGTTTTCAATCTGTGTGGTAAATCTTGGCTCTATAGGTTTTGTTACTTATACCCTCAATGATCTCTATTAATTTTAAATGTAAGCGAAGTGTGTGCTACGGTAGCTGTATGTTTTTAGAAGAAATAGAAATCTTTTTTCTCTGCAAATAAACTTTCATTTTATTTTGCTCTAGCTGAACACTGAAAACTGTTGCATCCTTCTTGGTTTTCTACATGCTTCAGAAGTGCCATCCCATTATTTGGCCCTTTGTTCAGTCCAAAATGAACCAATACGTTTGCAATGCATTACTTACTGAAACTTACTTGTATATTAATTGGCATCACTTCCTCCTTTGATGTAAGGAAGGAGATCAAGAGTCAGTAAACCTAACTTTAAAATATTCTAAGCAGAATACTACTTTCTTATGAAATATTTTTGCATGTTAAACTGTTACTTAGTAATTTTTAAACAGTGTCTTTAGAAACATACTTTTAAAAACCAGATTTATTTGACTATTCTGCATTCATTTGGATTTTAGCAGCATTTGGATGGAGTGCCTGATATACATACCTCTTATGTTGTCCAAGTTACAGGTCAGCACTGATGTCCCTTTTGGGACTGTGGCCCTTTTGACCAAAACTTCGTCCCTGCAGTTTAAATGGAAACTTGAAAGATACAGCAGAGGTTTCTGGGAGTTGTTGGCAGACTTATTGTATGAAAGGCTCCATTTTTTCCTTGTGGAGTCAAAGACAAAATGAAATAAATGTTTAAAAGCATTTAGCCTGCAGTTAAATATCCAGGCATTCTTTGACAAATACACTTCAAGTTGAAAAAAGTTCAAACTGAGTAGTATCTGTGGTAGAGGGATTGTCAGAGCATTTCCACGGAGATCCAAAACCTATTTGGAAATAATTCAGAATTAATTTGATAAGGCTCACAATGGAATCCTTATTCCAACATCTTACAACAGTGTTTTAGTGTACAAGCACTTCTGTAGTTCTATGAACAATACATCTGCTTAGGATTTCAATAATGTTGATCTAAGCTTTTTAATGCAGATGAAAAGTTTAAATTGTGGTGTTTAGAATTCTCCCATTGTAGACTTACCTTTGTGTGAATAGGGAGCTGCAGGGCTCTTGCCATGGAAGGGATGGAGGTAGAAGGGGACATGTATGTGTTTAAGGCAGTTATAGATTGGTTTGTGGCATAGAGAAATTGTGAATTTATGGTTGTATCTTGTACATTTTAGCATGTGTTTTCCTACATGTAAAAAGCAAATATAAAAAAATATTTTCGCCATTTGCTCTAGTTTTTTATTTATACACTAGTATTATAATAAGAATCATATAATCATGCTTAATAGTTGGTAAATAATATCTTTAATGATTAAAATAAAATATTCTAACAGTTGTATTGCTTTACAACCTGTAATTTGTTGAGATCTCTGAAGGCATCTGGATGAATTTTAGTTATCTTGTTGTTTCGCAGGTCAATGTCCTTCAGCTGTGAACAGTTTTGAAAATCTTTTGGGTCAATATGTTGTATGGCATTGGATGACATATGGACAGTTTGTAAAGACTGCAGGAGGCCTAGTCCTAGGAAGAAAAAAAACCTATTTTACATTTTATAGTCTTGTTTTCCCAACTGCATCAAGTGTCTTTATAAAATGCTTTGCAACAAAATTCCTTCCATTCCACTATTGCAATGAGTAGCTGCAGCCTTTGTGTTATGCCTTTCCTGATCAGTGGTTGTCCCATTCTAAAAGCTGCATAGAATCAACAGCTAGCACATTAAAATATTCCGTTAATGAATGTCTTAAAAACTGACACTTTCATAAAAGCACTAGCATTTCTTTGTGCTATCAAAATTATTTTGATCTCTGTACTTTGCGCAAGCTTCTCTGGAGAACTAGAGGTAGGAAAGGAATGTGAAAAGGGTAAAATATATTGAGTTGACAAGTTCCTAATATGTTAATTGTAAGTAAAAGATAAAGATGAAGAAGGTGATACAGTATCTCCTATCCATTTGCATGGGTGGTTTCATGGGAGTTTTTCATCTGTGGAATTATTTGAACTATATTCTTAGGATGTAAAAGAAATGAAAACAAAACCATGTTGTTGCTTGTGCCCGTCTGCCTGTGAATTATGAAGCATGGCAGTATAATCTTCAGTGTATCCTAGTTACAATAACATCCACGTTACATCAGAACACTTGGTAGCTGGAGACACCTCATTTTTCTGAGGTGCTGTGAAGGCAGCCCTGAAGCTCCAGCCTGCAAGGCCCAAGGGAGAGGCAGACGTTTGAACACTCAGCATTCCCACTGATGATGAGTGTTCAGCACCACAGTGTCACTCTAAAGTGATTTTTGGGCATTGTTGAGAAGCTGCTACTTCTTAACAATTTTGCCCTTGGTGTCACCTTGTTTACCAGAACTAGCTTTTCTCAGCCAGCAGCTCTGTTTGCAGAGTAATTGATCTTCGGGTTTATTGTGAAAAGCAGAGGGAATGATTCATTCCTGTATAAAACTAGAGGTGGGTGATAGGAAAGGCATACAGAAGTTCTGTAAGTTCATAAATTCATCACTGCACCTGTGTGAGGAATTGTACTGTGGCTACTTCCCTGAATTTAAGCTTGTGCCAAAAATATACACTGGTATGGCAGCAGCCTCACTCCTGGGGAGCTGGGAGAAGGGTTTCTCTGTGGGAAACCTCTGCTGTAGAACTGCTGTTTGTGTTTTCTTTCCAGAGCTTAAACCTCAGAATTTCAGTGAAGTATTCTGGACAAGAAGAATGTTTTGAACATGTATTTAAATGAATATAGGATTAAAGTATAACTTAAAGTATGGTGGTACCATGCACAGCAATTTGAACTTAAAAAATTTGAGTCTCTTATAGAAGAGGATTCATCTGACTGACCTTCTAAGGCATCTTTTAATGGGCAGTCATATTTATCTATAAAACCAAATCAAATCTTCATCAATGTATTTTATAATGTAAGGTTTTTATACTGTCTATATAGATACCTTGTCTGTACAAACACGACAAAATCATTAAGTGATATGGGTTTTCTTTGTGCCAGAGAATTATTTAACAGCATAAAAGGAGAACAGAACTTTTATGACCCTGTGTAGGGGAAAATATATTATCATCTTTGCGTGACTTTGTGGGGTAAGTGGTATTTTTGTCATCACTTGTCCTGTATTTTCAAACTCTAATGAATCTGATGGTGTTATCAGACATCAATAAATTCAACATATTGTATAGGACAGCATTGTTCATCTGGTAGCTTCTGCTTCATTTAAATAATTTGGCCACTATGAATCATCCCTGCATAAAGGTTAAGCTCCCAGCATAGTTCAGTGACCAGCAAAGCCTTTCTCAAAATCTCTTGAAACCTTACAGCCCTCTCCTGTTACACCAAGGTGTCACTGTGATTGAGTATTAAAGGTACTGAGCAAAATTGTTTGGAATGAACAAAATATATTTTCCTGTCTCTGAAATACTGAAACTGCAGGAAGTTTTATTTAATAGTGTTGATTTCCTTCTGAAGGGTAGTATGAAATTCATAGTCTGTAATTTTTTTGACCTTTAAGGTTCACAACTGGAATGTGGAGGCTGATGTTTTTCCAAAGATCCTTATTCTCCTTTCTATACAACAAGCAAGAATACTGCTCCAGTTATATTTGACTACTATTAACACAGTACAGTTGCTAAGACTATTAAAAAACCTAATAAAGTAAACAAACAACTGATTTACTTCTACCTCTATATTTGCCAGTGAAACTTTCCCTCACCTTAAGCATAATAAATTGGGAAAGTCACACTCTAGATTCAGTAAGGTATAGAAATTATATCCAAAACCAACCTACCCCTTGGGAGTCAAGTCCTTAAAGATTTTTGAAATGCTTACCTCTTGGAACTGTATTAAGATTATTTCTTTCAACTGACAGTACTTTCAAAGCAGGCAGGAGACGATCAACAATGCTGTACTTTTTAGACCCGTGTGCAGGTGTAGGCATATCCAGTGTGAGGGTGTGGATGGCATTACCATTGAGGTTTAGAGTTTCTAAAATGGGTAAATTTGTACAAGTAGTTAAAGTGAGTTCGGAAAGCAGGTTGTTACTGAGGTTCAGGTGTTTTAGCATCCACTCTTCATTTCTTCCATCAGAGCACACAAAAGTTCTAATATTACTGTAACTCAAATCAGCTGTTACTGCTGTTTTTGATATATCTTCTGGAATAGTAGATATTCTGGTAAAAGAGCAATTCAGTAAGAACTGCCCATCCCAGTGGCACTCTGAACGGTGATGTGTAGCAGGAAGAATACGCTGTGACTTGGTTCCCACTGATCCAGGAAGATTAAAGTAAAGGACCACAGCTATGACATGCAAGTGAAGGTTATCCATAGTATCTAAATCTAAAATGTAGAATTATGGTTAAATTCAGCACAACAAGAACAGAAAGTAAATGTAGTTTGACATTTAAAAAAACATTTTAAAAAATCAACACCAAATAACCACAGCATTACCAACATTCTGCATTAAATAGAATGGAGTCTTATTTTCAAAAAGTACATTAATAAACTGGTAACCTCCCCCTCCCTCCATCTATCCCAAAAAACAATTAGAACCTTTTTTTCTTTTCCAGCCTTTTGTCGAGAAACACAGCTTCTTGGGAGCTTGAGATCTAACAACAGTGGAGACTTTTGAACTCTGCTTCAGGTACTGCACACAATTACACTAAGCAAAGTCCACCACATACAATCTATGACAAAGGGGTGTGGAACAATTTTTATACTTCCAGTTTCTTACGCATTCTTCATATTCTTAAAATAAACACTTCTGAACAGCAGCTGCATTGTAAAATTTATTGTATTATTTCAAAACAAACGTTTGAAATTCTACAGCCTTTCACCCATTGGAACAACCACCACACTTAGAGATGGTGAGAACTCTTCACATGCAAGTTGTTTCAGCGTACCCAGTATAGCATTTTACACAGGCATGTAGAATGCACTTTATACACAAAAAATCTTAAGTGCATCTGTGGGACTGAAATAAACAGTGTTCTACTCTATGCTTTTAATACATACAGAAAAATGTACCTTAGGCAGTTAGAAGATAAATAAATGCTCAACAGAAGGCATGTGTGGTGCCAACGTTTATCAAACTGCGTAATATAAATGTAAAATATATTAACAATACATAGTGGCTAGCAAATTTGATAATTTATTTCATTTGGTATTTTTATGACTGGTTTTGCTACATTTTGACAAAAAAAAATCCACACTTGAAAAAAAATTCTGCAGATCATGATTTAAGAGTACCTTTGTGACAAAATCTTTCAGCTGTACATTGCACACAGTATTTTAAAAAGAACTCTTGATAATTATGGGAATCCAATACTAGCATATAGACATGTCAGTATTAATCAGAGAAGAGCTTTAATACGTGTGTAATCTAGTTGACCAAGGCATTTTCAAGATGTATGTCAGCTTTGAGGATACTGCTCTTTATATTTTGTGTTTCCATTTGTATACAGAAAGTGACAAGCTGCCATTAGCATGAGTGACAATTTGAAAAATGTTAGTTTATTTCCTCCTTTTAACTGTAACAGAAATTGAGTTACCGCTTAGCAGCAAAGATGGGTGTAAAGCAGCAAAATGTGTGTTAAAGTGTTTAGTAACTATTATCTCTGATAAAAGTCTGAGGTCCATAAAGACAGTATGCAAAATGTTAGTACTTCCCCGTAATCTTTAGTGTGAGAACTCAGTGGTTTTTGCTACATTATATTCTGCTTATTCTGATTTTGTCAGAACGGCTCCACTGCTGACCAGCCCCAAACCCCCAACAACTACTGAGCATCAAAATCTGCCTTTGAGCAGTGAGAGAAATACAACTCCTCTGACCTCCCCCATGTGCTGTAATGCCTGACTTATGAATATCCCTCCAGCAACCACTTCCACCCATACACGTTCTGCATGAGCGTTTACTGCCTTCCATGAAGTTCAGAAATTGGGGCCTTAGAGTTGAATTTCTTGTTACAGCAGGAGCTGATTTGTATTTTATGGAATCCTACGTACTTTAAGCACTGTAAAACAAGGGTAGATGGTTTACCTTCATGTAACAAATAATCAGTTCTGAAGTTAATGTGCAAAACTCATGCAACTTGAAGGTAATGAAGGGTGTGCTTATCAAAAATCTTGTCAAAAAGCTGTTACAAACAGTTTTTTGAGACCTCCAATATTAAGATTACTTGACGCTACTGCTAAACCAAGCTATTTTAAACTGAAGAAATACATGGGGTGGGGAAAGAAAGAATCTTATAAATAGCTGGTTTATTTTTAGCTCAAAACACATCACTGCTGCAAATGCCACTGGAAGGCTGCAGCAGGCCCCAGTTCACCATAGTTTCACTGTTGACAAATTCTGATACACATAGTCTGATGTCCTCCCATCACGTTTAGAATTACAAAACTGCAGTTTAACTTCAGAATTTAATTCCGATGTTTCAGTAATGCATCAGTACTGAAAATTATGGGGAAGGAGAGAACTGACCTCAGACACTGCTGCAACAGTTAAGCTTAGATTATTACCTATCGAGTAATGGACTCAGACACTGTTCACATTAGAGCACCTCGGAAAACACTATTTTTGGGTAGTAAGCAAGTTGTAAGTACATCTTTAAAAACGTACTTCTAATATAAACACATTTTGTAAGTATTTCACATAAATTAAACAACTGCAGAATGCATTAACTGCACAGACAGAATGGAAGTTCAAGCAACACTTCAATAACTGCAAGACTACTTCAAAATTCAAGTTACATTTCCATACTCAGTATTACTTTGCAAATATTATTTATGATAGCACAGTTTTTTTAATAACATGAGAATACATGGCAGAAATCATGTGATATTTTTAAGTGAATCTGGCATTACCCCTCAGTACACATCTGGTAAACCACCTAAGTTTGGGGTAAATCAATGTATCAACAAGAAAGCAGAGAAAAGTCTGCCACTTCAGCCATCCTAGGAGAATCTATTTTCAACAAAAAGTTGACATTCGTGTTGAAGTACTTCAGACTGTGGTTATATTCTCAGCAGTCTTCAAGGTCTTGAGACAGGACAAAAACCTCCTCAAGAGACTACTGTAGGCAGTAGAGGTGTTGCCAAGATCATGTTCTTTTACATATATTCTACTGATCCCAATTCGAGAAGGTACTTCAGTATGCACGTACACTGAAAGCTTATAGATTCAGTGCCAGTACTGCAGCTAACAGGATGATGACCTAATACTGCTGACTGTAACAGCCTTTCCTTAAAAATACAGTGTAAGAAATGTTAGCATAAACTGCTGCAAAAGAAGAAACCCTTGAAGGCATGCAATTACTTCATACAAATATGTGTAAACACGGAGGAGACCTGTCCCTGCAGCAGTTTCTTTCAGTGCGTGGCTCCACAGGGGTTGACAGAGGTCTGGCAGCCCATGTTGTGCCCTGTCACCTGAACCTTGAACAGCGTCCCGTCCGCACACATGCACAGCTTGAAGCGCAGCCAGTTGCCGTTATTGAACTGTTCCCCGTGAGAAGAACTTGGCAGTCGTGACGGGCTGACCATCACAGTTCCGTTCAGGATGATGCTGTTTTCCTAGTAAGGAGACAGGAAAAAAAAAAAAGAAGTTGTAGAATTACAACTTCTAATGTAAATAAGGCATATTGTTTTTGAGAAGGACAAGCTGGTTTAATGGATAAATAACACGTCTAGGATGGCTGTAGAATCAACAGTAAAAAAAAGGTATGTATGCAAATGTTTAATTTTTTAATAACAATTACAGCAATGCCTGTGGATTTCTTGACTATATACAGCAATGTACTTTGCTATTTCAGTGGTGTATCGATATTGAGAAAGACAGCAGTAGGGTGACTTTCCACTTTACATTCTTATTAGCAAATGCAGTAAATATAAAATATGGACATGAAACAGGAAAGAGTGTTTGAATTCATGCATGAAATTCATTCACATTTGAAAGTGCATATACCTTTATTTTTATCCTTTTTTTCCATCGTTCTATATATACTACCATCTTAATCTCCAAAAATCTTAAAGAAATGCCAGTGAATCTTAGAGCAGCAGCACAGAATGCTCCAAACTATATGCTCTGCTCTTCTGACAAACATTGCCATCCCTGGTTAAGCTTTCAGAGGAGATTAACTTCCTTTGGTATTCATGCCAGTACAGAGGCCAATATATTAGCTTTAACTGCATTGTAGGTTTTTGGTGTCTTAATAGTGGTAAATCAATATTACCTGGAACTATTCAACCACTACTTAACTGCAAAGTAATAAACCATCTATTTAAATCCAAATGACTTCTGTGCATGAGTAATTTTATAAAATTTGAAATGACATAAAGCTACATCAGTTTACTATCAGCCTAGATTTGAAACTAAGCTGTTAGAAGAATTGCTTTAATTTGAAATACTTACTGCTTTAAGTTCCATGTTTCCACCCATTCGAAACTCAATTGTCTTGCCTGTGATGAAAACACCTTCATTTCCCCGGACAATGGCACGACCATCAACCTTTATGTTTAGATCGCTGGTTGCATTGCTGGTAATCTAAGAACATAACCAAAAAAAGCTGTATTACACCTTAATGAAAATGTGCTACTTGCATTTGTCTGAGTAACTTTAATTACCTTAAGAGTAGTGCTGTGCAATGTAATAAAAACCTTGAATGTACTTTTTGCCCTTCTGCCATTAGCTTCTGCATATTTGTTATTTCCCACATTCAGTTTCAAAACAAGATCAGTGAATTTTGGAAGGTATGTGAAATTAATTTTTCTTGTATAAAAAAAAACAAATTTATATGACAATTTTATGAGATACACAGCTAACACTTGTACCAAATACAGGCTTCCTGTTAAGACAGATGATGTAAATTTACCCCTCATTTTCACTTAACCTGTTCCTCCTGTGTATTCATAGTTGTGAGTGGTTTTTCTGCAACACGATTGCTCAGTGTTTCCAAAGGCACACTCAACCCTCTATAAAACCACTAACCCAACTCTACTTTTACACAAACAAACAATGGGCTGTATTCTTATTACTTACAAAAGATAAGAGACATACCCTCTCTGTAGAGGCCTTTTGTACATTCAATATTTTAACTCCATTTGGCAGATGAAATTCATGGGTTTGTTCGTGGGTCAACAAATTCCATGCCAATATCGCTGGTAATAGAAGTTTTGTCTTTTTCCACGCTAAGCTTGGTTGTTCCTTGCTGAAATACAATCTTCAGAAACAAAGTCATGAACTTAATGATGTTTCAAATTAGCAATGTGAGTGTAATTCTCTAGTGTTGCTCACAAACTTTCAATTCATGTTATAACTTACAGGCTGATTATTCCCAGTGATCACCAAGTCTTCATTCCGTCTCCCTCCTACAGTGCTTTTATATAAGGGATGTATAACACCCATGTCAGACACTTGCTTAAACCGCAGTAAGCCACTCTCATGGAATTCCATACTGTCACAACCATTGGGACCAATTCTTACCACTGCCCAGATAACCAGGGTAATCTGAAAGAGAAACACATTTTCAATCATCATGTTGATTGTTCGGATCTTCCTACCACAATTATTGTATTAATTAGATGTTTTATTTGAACAATTATTAATGTCAATGTTTAAGTGAGGTTTAAGTATGAGTTTACTGTAGTCTGTTCCTATTGAAAACATCATAACACATTTAATTATGAAAAGCATTTAAAATTCTTTTTAGACTTATTAGAAACAGTAGCTAAAATTATTTCTATATATATAAAATGTTAAATTGCATCCACAGTTACATCTTTCTTTTGTTTAAGGGTAACCACTGACTAAACAGATTTCCTGAACAGTTCAGCTTAGTATATACTTAACGTTGAACTGCAAGAATGCATCCTCAGAGATGGATGTGCAATTACAAAAAATAATTTATTATTTCTCATTGACCAAGCAATAAAAATGTGGTTATTAGAACAATGAAGTTTTAAAGTGCAGTACCTAGTTAATTCTAAATGTTCACATACAGCTCTGTAATGTAAAATATAACCATATTTTATATGCCATATATCCTGAATTCATATGTACTAGTAACACTTCTCATGGGGTGACCATGATAACCGAAATAACCGTGCCTGAATTGACACCATTCTTCCATCTAATCTTGCTCAGACTACAAAAGAACTAAAAAGAAAGAAAAGTGGGAATCTCCTTCAGTACATTATAAGTCCTTGGCCATCCTGGAAGTTTTATTTTTTTAGTGAACTGTCAGAATGAAACACGACCTAATGTTACTTACGCTATAGCTATTATACTCACAATCAGATTGATGACGGCCAAAATAAAAAGAACAACAATCACACATATGGCCAAGTTGCCTTTCCTGCCACGTAACCCTGTCTTATGGAGACGGTCTTCATCAATTGGAATGTATCCTGCTTTGAAGTTGCTGTTGTGCTCCTTATTAACGTTCCTGCGTTCCACAGCCTTCTCTCGCATAGACTTCTTCACCGGGCCGTTAGAGCTTTGCTGTAACACAGGGCATGGGTTAGCTTCAAAAGGCACGTAAATTAGCTACAATGACACACACATATGTATGCAAACAATGTAAACTGACTGGTGGAATATACTGGATATTATGTTGAGAATAATTTTTCCGTCTGCCACCTTGCTGTCAGAATACACACTTAGAACCACAGCAACCTCTGCTAACATAATGACTAAATTTAAAATCCAGATACTTTCAGACAATATATGACTTTAATATTTATCATGGCAGATGGGAATTATTAATTATATTGTTACAGTTAAAAACCTAAAACCAGCTACCAAGAAATTCATCAAGTTTTTACCTCTCAGAGATGATACAGGACATAATCCTGCACGTCATCTGCCAGTACACAGGATTTTAGTTCCCTCCGTGCTCATATGTGGTAGACTCTCAGTGACTATTCAAGAAGAGCATGGTGGATACAGTTTTTAAATTAGTTTGACAGTACAGAGTTTGCATTCAACTCCTGTTGCTTGCATGCAGCATCGAGAAAGATACTGTGAGGCTTCACACCTGGCATGGGGAACTTGGCCGGAGTGGCTTTCGTGTAATAATCTGAAGTTATGACATTGTAAGGGATTTCCTCTCAATGTAACAAATTAATAGAGGAAACTCTTGTACATATTCGTAGTGAAAAAAAATCTTTAATGTATTTTTGTAGCTGTCCAAAACGGAACGGTTTGTTATTTAGGGATTCACATGTTCAAAGAAGAAGCTTGATCTTTTGGACGGAATTAAGTTTGTTCACTTGAATCCTAAAGCTACACTTAAGTGACTGCACTTGCACGTCTACGCTGAAGTAGCAACACCGTGTTTTCTTCTGCTGCTGAAGAGCTAAGAGATAGTACTGAGAAAGGTGCTTGACATGACAAGTTTATGGAGATGTTCGGGCCCCGTGTGGCCCTGCAGAGCACACACGACCTGCGGGCCCCGGGGCACCCGCCGCCTCCCGCCCCGGCCAGAACCCTGCGCCTCAGTGCAGTGCCGGGCACGCACCATTGCCGTCTGTGGCACACCCACGCCTCGGGCAGCACGGCGCCGCTGCGGGCCGCCCCGCCCCGCCCCGCCCGGACAGCAGCCTCGGGCCGCCTCTCCCCTCCCCGGCCGAGCAGGTCCCGCCCGCTCACCGCGGGCCCGGTCCCCCCTGACCCCAGCGGGGACGGCGCCGCCGCCCTCCCGTGCCCGTGTCCCGCCGCGTACGGACCTGCTCGGGGCCGGCCGCCGCCATCTTGCCCCGCCGCCGCCGCGCGGGGCCCGCGGGCGCCCCCTGGTGCCGCTCCGCGCAGCGGGTCCCCGCGCCCGCTGCCGTTACCCGGCAGCGTCACCTGGCGGCCGCGGGCCGTACCCGCTCCTCGCTGCCCCTCTCCGTTACCGTGGCACCGCCGCCGCCGGCCGTACATCACCATCGCGGCCGTACGGGCCCGGGGCAGGGGCACCGGGCCGGCTGTACCATCGCTGGTAGACCCGCGCCGCCCGAGGAGCGCTCCCGGAGCGACATCGAGTCAACGCAACACCCCCAAGAGCGAGCTAACATCCTGCCATGGCCAGAGACTTAAAGAGTTTGGTGGGCGCGGGGAGCGCCCGGGAGCTGCAGGAGAAGCTGGAGAGCTGGCATCAGGACTACGAGGTGGGTGCTGGCGCTCCCGGGCCGGGGCGGCCGGCGCCGGGCATTGCAGTGGCCGGTTTGGGCCCCGTCCCGCGCCCCTGCGGTTGGCGCCCCTCACACACCTCTGAGTGCCAGCCCCGGCTTTTTGCCTCTTTGCCCATGGCGAGGCTCCCTGAAAACAAGGGCCGGAGGTTGAAAGTGAGGTTTGAGGCACACTGGCTCTAAACAGGAGAGAGCGTTGGAGTAAAAGAGCGGCAGGTGAAAAGGACCCGGGGCGGGCTTGTGCTCAGGAGAAACCGGCCGTGGGCCAGAAACGGGCAGGAGAACGGGGGGGAAAGAGGTGCTGAGGCGGAGAACGGGCTATCCAGCACCCCAGCCCTTCTGGGAGGGGAAAGAGGCTGCTGCAAGGCCACACGGCCCCGAGGGGTCAGAACGGGACTGAGGGAAGAGTTTCGGCTGCAGAGGGAATGTAGTGGAATCCAGGGAGTGACAGGAAACTGAGGAGGTGAAACAGTGGAAGAAATAGAGAAGGTGTGAAATTAGGGAAAGATGAGGCAGAGGAACATGAAACTTGTCAGGTGTGACTTTGCTCAGTGGAAAATCGTGACAGAGTTTTCACTCCTGCATCCCCAGGTTTCTGTACCTTCAGGATGTAGATGGGGCTTGTGCTCAGGTCAGGAGCCTGTAACCACCTGCTGTGTGCTGTGCTTGGTGAGGAAAGAGATGCAGCGTTTCCAGGGAAAATCAGCTATTTTCTTTTACTTTATGGTTGGATAGGAGTTACAGTTACATAGCCAGTGTAACTCTCTGCAGGATTCATGACAAAGGACAATTTTAGGGAGTTTGAGAGTAGCTGGTAAAGCTACCACAGAGGAGGAACAGTGCCGTGCATTTCAAAATCTTGCAAATGGATGGTGAGGTAGACCTTAGGAGGGCTGAGCAGCAGTGGGGGCTGACCCCTCCATCATGAGTTGGTTGGGAATAGTCTTTCAGGTCTTGGAAAATGAAGATGAACAGTTTCAGGCTGCTGTTGCAGGAAAAGAGGAGCTGGCAGATGGAAACACTGTGTTATGTTGCTGTAATGAGCTGGAAAAATGCACTTTTGTAGCTGTGTTCTTGTGAAGGTGAGCAGGTTGACAGTGCTCCCCCAAGGCCCGAGGAAAGCATATTGCAGCGATCAAAACACAAGCTGATGGGCACATGGGTGGGATTTTCAGCTCTTTTGGAAGCTTGTAAAAACCATACGGAGTCATTAAAACCTGAAGACCTAGAGAGTGATCTATGTGGAAGGTGATACACAGGTTACAGATAAAGATTAAGGAAGGAAGTAAAAAAGTGTGTATTCTTCTGGCAGGTGTAGTTTAAATTGCAAAATTTTCAAAACTGCATTTGCTGAACGTGATGTAGTTTTGTTGTTTCCTAGGCATAGTTCTGGGTTTTGCTCCTTCAGTAGTATATGTTTCAGTTTGTAACTCTTAAAAATCAGGTGAAATTGCGTGGAGACTTCATGTGACTGCTGACAAAGCAAGATAAGAGCCTTTTCCTTGTATGTGCTATTTCAGCTAATATGGAAAACCAGATTTTGTTTTTTTTCTTTTAATCCGACAATCTGCTAGATTATTATTTTAATAACTGTTGAAAGATTTTAACCCAGATTCATAATTTCTGTGATTCTTCTTTTAGAGATACTTGTGGTTGCAGCATCTTTATAATTGAAAAGGAGTATGTTTTCTCAAGTAGTGAATTATCTGAGTGATAGAAGTCCTGATGCATTGTTCATTTGCCTATTAAAAATGTGAACCTTAAAAAATGAGTATTCTAATGCATTCAGTAAGGAAAGGTTGGAAAGATGTAATTACAGGGGGGAAAACGTCGTGATTGTAGCTTTAAGTAAGAAAGCCCACACAGATGTAGTAATGCATGTTGGGGTTTGTAAAGTTTTATGTACATTTGTCTGTGTTTTATGTACATTTCAGTTTAGTGTACCCCAGTTTTATGTACCCAAAATGGCTTCCCTGGGCCCTGTTCCCCTGACTCCATCTTGTTGTTTACCACTTAAGTTATATAACCCTCTGCGTACCCTCCCTGGAGACAGTCCCTGATTGGCCCGTCCTTCCCGCCACAGGCCCTGTCCATCACCCTCACCCCCCATGCCAATCTCCCTGAGGCCTGGGCCTAGGGATTGGCTGGGTCCCTTCCCGCCTTTTCCCTGGTCACTCCTGGTTGGATCACCCCTCACCCTTGCCACTCCCTGGTTCCTGCTCATTGGTTGTTCTGCGCTTTCCCCACACCCACTCTGTGTTGTATTTAAGCCGGTGCATTTGTTTGCTCGGGGCTCTCCCTGGAGTGCCCGGGCAGGAATAAACTTCTCTGACCCCAAGCTCCCGGAGAGTCCTTCTCTCATTTATCACCGGCTTCGTGGCTGCAGCTCAGGTCGTTGGCCTAGGTGGAGGACCACAAATATCAGGTGTACTGCTACGTGCGCTCCGGGCTAGCCACACAGGGCAAGCGCACGGCGGCAGGGGTGGCGCCCAACGTGGGGCCCCTCAGTGTCAGCGCCTGATTCCTGCAGCGGCGCAGGAAGCGACAAGCGAACCATCGGGTTCGTTGCGGATTACAGTTCCAGGCTGTTTCGCAGTCTGCGCACCTTTCGTAGAGCAGCAGCTTAGGCTGAGCGCTCCGAAAGGGTGAAGAAGGCAGCTCCCTGCACCCGGGAGTCTTCTTCGAGGTCGGTCTACCCTCAAGCCTTTTTCCGAAGACCCTTGGACGGGTAAGTATCCCCAAAAGCCCTTCGCTCCCAGGGGGGAGGAGGTTTCGGGAGGAAGCTTACCCGTGGGAAGGAACGGGGATACCGCCACCCGGGGGGAGGTGGTCCTTTCCGCAATAGGGGGAGGGAGTCTCGGGGTGACACCCGAGATTCCTAGGCTGCGCAGCCCCCGGGGGAGTGGGGAGGGAGCCTGCCGCGTTTTGGGTCCTTTCTCTCGCTTTTCTCGGGTTTTGGTTTCCAAGGGCTCTTCGCTTTTCAGTTAAGTTTTGTGATTTTCGTTGTTTGTGTTGTGGCCTTGGTGGCTTTGGTCTTTCGTTGATCCCGCCCCGGTTCAGAGGTTTGTGGCCTTGCCGGTTTTTAGTGCGGACGGTGTTGGTTTTTGAGTTGTCTTGTGTTTTGAGGCTTGTTGGTTGTGGTGTGGGCGCAATTGATATCGGATAGCCATGGGTGCACGGCTGAGCGCGCCACAGAGAGAAGTGCGTTGTAAAGTTAAGAGTTTGTTGGTTGCTACAAATTTCAGGTTTTCTAAGGGAGATTTAAATAAGTTTGTAAGATTTCTCTTCCTGCATTTCCCTAAGACAGTTGCCCGATCCGTGGACACTGCCGTGTTTTGGGCTGCAGTGTTCGTCAAATTTGCTAATCTGGCCAAGTCGGGCGACAAAAATGCACTTAAATTCCTTTATTGGGTTCGACAGCTACGAGCTGCATGTAATAGTTTAGAGGGAATGCAGAAAGGGAGCTCCCGGGGTTCGTTGACAAGTTTATGTTCTTCCCGTCCTAATCCCCCTGCCCGTCCTCCCTCTCCCCGGCCAGGAATCCTCAAGGGGTCCTCTAGCCCCGGCCCCTTGAGGGACGGCAAATCCCCCCGCCTGGGCTGTCCCGGCCAGACGGCTCAGGACTCTCGGAGCCGGTGTACCCCGCCGGTAACGACATCTTTCCTACCCCAGATGTCCCCTAAGCCTCGTGTTAGATTTTCCTTTGCAGAGCCGGATTCCCCTGGTGTCCAAAATGGCGCCCTGAACCCCTCTCCACAAAATGGCGGCGGGCGCCTTGCCCGCTCGTCGTCCCTCTCTTCGTTTTTCCCCTCCCACCCTCGTCCCTCCACCCTCAGGACATCATCTAGGAACACCAACCCCTTTTTAGATACTCCTCCCCTTTCCCACAAAGAGTTTCCTCCCCTTTCTCCTCCCATTTCCCCACCTTCCTACTCCGCCCACTCTCCGCCCACAGAAAACACGCCCCTTCCCTCAGCACCGCCCACCGACTGGTCCCGCCCCTCTTCCGGTTCCCACGCCTACCCTTCCGGTTCCCACGGTTGGAGCCCGGAGGGGGAGGGCCTGGAAACCGGAAGCCCCGAACCAAGTGGTCTTCCCATGGTCGCCCCTGTCACCTATCGCGGCCGGGGTGGGGCAGCCACTTGGAGACCGTTTCCGCAGGCGGCTATCAAGGATCTCATGAAAACCCTGAAGGAGTACGGACGAGAGAGTCCGTACTTCCAGGGCATGTTGGAGTCAACACTTGCGGGGCATGTGGTCGTCCCTTGGGATCTTAAGCAGCTCTTCCGGTGCCTCAATAATAAAACAGAGTACAAGCTCTGGCAGGGCACTTGGAAAGACCTGCTAGGACGAGCACTCCCTAGCTTGTTAAGAGATCCGATAACTGCCACGGATAACGGTGGGGACCCCATCACCTTAGAACACCTGATGGGGGAGGGTGATTGGAAATCTGCTTCCGATCAGGCAGAAAACATACCAGAGGGGGTGCTGACGGTAATCAAGGAAAAAGCGGTGCAAGCCTTCTGTGAGATGCGGCCCACGGGACCTCTAACATCCTATAGTGAGATTTTCCAGGGTCCGGCGGAACCGTTTGTGGCTTTTGTCGAGCGGCTGACGGCGGCTATTGAGCAACAGGTCAATAGGGTGGGTGCGAGGGAAGACCTCCTCGAGGAGATGGCATTCAAAAATGCTAACGAGGAGTGTCGCGAGGCCATCCTCAGGATCCCGAAGTTACCTGGGGAGCAGCCCACCCTAGATGAGATGCTCAAGGCCGTCAGTGCTAGAGTCGCCGCTGGAAAACCACGGACCCTACAGAAGAGGCCGTCTGGTCCCCGAGTCGCCGCAGTCTCGCAGAAGGAAGAACAAAAAACGCCCAAGACGCCAAGAACATCTAAGAAACCACCGGACAATCGCCCGTGCTTTCTGTGCGGCCAGAAAGGGCATTGGTCTAGCCAATGCCCCCAAAGGGCACAGTTCCAAACATTTTTGAAACAGGGGGGAGGTGGGAAGGGGGGACATCCCTCCTCAACAAACTAGATGAGGAGCGCGGCGCCCCCCGGCGTGCGGATACCAACAGGGAGGGCAACGCTGCCGGGAAGGGTGACGTTCATGAAAATAATGATCTTTCTGTTTCTGCCCTCCACAGAAGGATGGTTGTGCCCTGCATGACCGAGACACCTACAATGACTGAAATACCGGACATGACACTTCAACCTACTGAGACCAAAACACCTCCACTCCAGGACGCCGAGCCGGAAACTAAGACCTTCGTCCGGGAACCCGAGGGAACCCTGACGACCGACTCAAGGTATGAGCCCTTTAGGCTCAAGTTGGCGCAGCCTCTTCACTTGCGGGATCGCGATTGGCACACAGTCGTGGTCTCGAAGGACAGGGGCTCCTGGGACGAAATAGGATGCAAATTTGCCGTGGTGGGAGACTGTAAACATACACCACCTGACATACACATAGCCCCCGGGGTCATCACCACCGACCCCAGGAGGTTCGAATTGTGGCTGCACACAGACCACCCACCCACATTCCTACCGAAAGGCCAAGTTATCGCGCAGCTCATCCCAGAACCCCTTCTCGCCATCTGCCAGGAAATAGGGGACGAAAATGAGACAACGGGGATGAGCTGCACCGAAGATGAAGAAATGAGCATCCTTTCGGTAAGGAAGATCACGCGCAGCAAACCAACAGACACATGCAGGATCAGTGTGGGTGGGGACAGTAAAAACATCAAAGGGGTCTGGGACACGGGGGCGGATGTGACGGTCATACCGGAGAGTTTGTGGCCGTCACATTGGGAACTGCAATCCGTGGGAAAGCACGTCTCGGGTGTAGGCGGGCTTCAATTGGCGAAACAATCGAAGGACGTGGTCCAAATTGAGGGGCCAAACGGGCAATTGGCTTCACTGCGCCCGTTTGTTTTGAACTACGAGACACCCCTGTGGGGTAGAGACCTCATGCAGCAGTGGGGGGTCACAATTGGCTTTCCAGACCCCCCCAAGGTTAACACAGTGGCCATCGACGAGCGCCCTACCTTGAAGCTGAATTGGCTGTCTAACGAACCAGTCTGGGTAGAGCAATGGCCACTGTCTCAACAGAAATTAAAGGCGCTCAACGAGCTCGTGGGAGAGCAGCTGGCCAAAGGCCACATAGTGGAGTCCACCTCTCCGTGGAACTCCCCGGTCTTTGTCATTCAAAAATCAGACAAGACCAGATGGCGGCTCCTCCACGACCTCAGAAAAATTAATGAAGTGATTGAAGATATGGGGTCACTACAACCAGGGATGCCTTCCCCGACCATGCTCCCCCAAAATTGGAAATTGGCCGTCATAGATATAAAAGATTGTTTCTTTCAAATTCCGCTGCATCCGGACGATGCCCCACGATTTGCCTTCTCGGTTCCTACCACTAACCGAGAAGCCCCGAGGAAGAGGTATCACTGGCGGGTTTTACCCCAAGGAATGAAGAACTCTCCAGTTATTTGCCAGTGGTACGTCTCTTCCTTGCTCGCTCCTGTGCGTGCAGCCACGCACCAAGCCGTCATTCATCATTACATGGATGACGTCTTGGTGTGCGCTCCCACCGACGACCTGCTGGCCCACGTGCTTGACCTTACAGTGGCTTCACTGGCTGCTGCAGGGTTCGAGTTACAGGAAAATAAGATTCAGAAGATGCCCCCCTGGAGGTACCTGGGACTCGTCATCAGTCAGCGGACCATTGTGCCGCAGCAATTGGAAATAAGAACCAAAATTGAGACATTGGCGGATGTCCAACAGCTGTGTGGGACGTTAAATTGGGTGAGGCCTTGGCTGGGTCTCTCTACGGAGGACCTGGCCCCCCTTTTCAGTTTACTGAAAGGGGGAGAAGAGGGGCTCAGTTCCCCTAGGTCCCTTACCCCAGAGGCGGAACAGGCTCTGGAAAAGGTCCAGGAGGTAATGTCCACCAGGCAGGCCCACAGGTGCAGACCTGACCTGCCCTTCCGATTCGCAATCTTCGGAAGGCTGCCCCACCTCCAGGGACTGATATTTCAGTGGGACAATGTCATCCAGAAACTCCCTAAGAGGGACCGTGATGGCAACGACCCGCTCCTCGTCATCGAGTGGGTCTTCCTAGGCCATCACCGGTCCAAACAGATGACAAGGCCACAGGAGTTGATGGCTGACCTTATCCGGAAGGCTAGGCTCCGAATTCGGGACCTAGCCGGCTGTGATTTCGAGTGCATTCACATGCCAATTAGGCTATCATCGGGCCAAATTACAAAGGCAATGTTGGAACACCTTCTTATGGAGAATGAGTCACTCCAATTCGCGCTGGACAGTTACTCTGGGCAAATTTCAATAACTCGGCCTGCCCACAAAATTTTTAATTCGGATTCTACATTCCAATTGGAATTAAAATCAATTCAGAGTAAAAAACCCCTCGATGCCTTGACAGTTTTCACTGACGCGTCCGGGAGGACTCACAAGTTGGTCATGACTTGGAGGAATCCAGAAACTCAGCAGTGGGAGTCAGATGTTGCGGAGGTGAAGGGATCGCCTCAAGTTGCTGAGTTGGCCGCAGTCGTCAGGGCGTTTGAGAGGTTCTCTGAACCTATTAACATTGTAACAGATTCGGCATACGTAGCTGGGGTAGTATCCAGAGCGGAGAACTCCATACTGCAAGAGGTGGACAACCTTGCTCTTTTCGAGCTGCTTTCGAAACTTGTAAAACTGATCTCCCACCGAAAGCAGCCATTTTATGTGATGCACATCAGATCACACACGGACCTGCCAGGAGTCATCGCCGAGGGAAACAGAAGGGCAGATGCCCTTGCTGCCCCTGTGGAGGTGATTCCATTGCCTAACACCTTTGAGCAGGCAAAGCTCAGCCACCAACTCCATCACCAGAACGCCCCAGGTTTGGTCCGGGAATTCCACCTTACCCGTGACCAGGCCAAGGCGATTGTGGCCTCTTGTCCCACTTGCCACCGAAATTCAGTCCCTTCGATGGCCACGGGGGTTAACCCCCGAGGGTTGTCGAGTTGTGAGGTGTGGCAAAGTGACGTCACACACTATGCCCCCTTCGGGAGGCAGAAGTTTGTGCACGTCACAGTGGACACCTTTTCGGGAGCCGTGTATGCCTCTGCCCACACAGGGGAGAAATCGGCGGATGCCATTCGGCATCTGATACACGCTTTCTCCTTCATGGGCATCCCCAAGTCTCTAAAGACTGATAACGGCCCAGCGTACACGTCCAGGGAGTTCTGTAGCTTCCTACAGCAGTGGGGAATAAGTCACAAGACTGGCATCCCTTATTCCCCAACGGGCCAAGCAATTGTGGAAAGGACCCATCAAAACATCAAGAGGGTCCTTAGCCAGCAGTCTAGCATCCTAAGAAATGAACCTCCATCTATCAGGTTGTCCCGGGCCCTCTTTACAATCAATTTTCTAAACTGTTCCTTCGAGACCATGAACCCGCCAGTGACGAGGCACTTTCGTGGGAGTGCACAGTTAGTGCCCCACGAAAGGCCAAAAGTCCTCGTCAGGGATCCAGAAACCTTGAGAACATTAGGACCTCACGATTTAATTACCTGGGGACGCGGGTACGCCTGCGTCTCCACTGACACCGGACTTCGGTGGGTTCCATCCCGCAATGTGAGACCTTATGTCCCCAAGGTTTCCAAGGAGGGTTCCAGGCCGGCTCAAGTGACAGTTGCCTCCTGGAGAAGGAGGAAGAGGTCCGGTACCGAGGGCAGTAAACAGAAAGACGATCCGGCAAGAGGGGCAGAAATTACAGCTGCAGTTACCTTGCCCCACTGGATGTTTCCCCCCGAGGGAGAGGAGGAAGACTCCTTCCCTTTTTCAGTTTCTGTCAATGATCCCGAACCAGGAACCCTGGAGTGGCTCTTTAATTGACTTAAAGTATGTGTTCTTAGTTCTCCCCCCAGGGAAGCCGCGGACCAGACCACCCGATCCTTCGCTAGAGGATGGCCCCCAAGCATCATCATTGCCATCTGGATGATGCTCCTAGCCAGCCTCGCGGGACCAGCGACCACCTGGATGGTCCCCCAGCCCAAGGCAAACGTATGGAGGACCTTGGCCAAGTCTCTAAAGCAGGACCATATCTGTCTGTCCTCCGCCTCAGCAGGAGATCCCCTGTCATCGTGCCTCGTGGGGATCCCGTCCGTAGAGAGTGAGTTCCCCCCTCAACTCTTGCGGTTCAGAGCAAGTTATAATCGTAAGCCCATCCAGGTTAATCATTGGAAGGAAATAGGCCACGATTCCCATCTAATCAAAAATCCCTTGGCGCTCTGGAAGGAGTGGACCTCCCACCTCCCTGTCGTTACCCAAGAACCCCAGGAGCTGGATCTCCTGGGGTCTTCCCCTGCAACCTTTTGCATCCACTTTTCCTTCCAGCCCGCGGCCAACGTCCAAAAGCACTATCGCGAAATCAAGCAGGTATCAGATAACTACTGGGCCAGTCGGTGGTGCTCTGCCCTGGCCCACGTAGCAACAATCTCCAGCACCCAACCCCTTGCACTTCCCCCGAAAACGTTTTTGATTTGTGGAGATAGGGCTTACAGCGGCATCCCCTCTCTTGTGTACGGAGGCCCATGTACACTCGGGCGGTTAGGGCTGTTTACCCCCAACAAAACTCAAATTATTCATTGGATCAAGAAAAATTCTACTCAGCATGCACCAATCAAAAAGAGAGGCCTGGCAAACCTCCACCCTGATTGTGAATCGGAGATATTGCATTGGTCCAGGGCCAAGGCTACGGCCGTCACGATTTTTCTGCCCTGGGTTTCAATTGCAAAAAACATGGGGGAATTGGCCAAATTGGAGTGTTGGGTGGCAAAACAAGCGAATTTGACGTCTAACGCGCTATCGGACCTCCTTGCAGAGGAGAAAATAACGAGGCAGGCCACCCTGCAAAACAGGGCGGCCATTGATTATCTCCTGCTGCTTCATCAACACACTTGCGAAGAGTTCGAGGGGTTGTGAAAATCTGAGCCGATGCTGTAAATTATTAGAACTGAACACTGCGATTCAAAAGCAGCTCTTCTCAATTCTCAATGAAACATCTCAAGAAGGTAAATCAGTGCCTTGTCTAATTACGAACATGTTTCACATATGGCATTTTTTCCAACTCTGGCTCTTTCTGTAAGTGTTCTCACCATTTCTTAATGTGTGTGGTTTTTTAGAAGACTGTCCAGCAGTAAAAAGCTGTCTCCTGCCAAAAGTATGCTGTTCTGCTTCAGGAGGTCAGGTGTGTAAGAAACTTATTTTAAGGGAATAGAACTACATGAATTGATACCAGCAGAAGATCTTTAATGACTTTCTGTTAATATTAGCCTCTCTCTCAGATTTTACTTAATGAAATATATCCTTAGTTGCTTCAGGAGGAATTTGCTTTGTATAAGAAGAAGTCTGTGTTATTATACTGCTTTCCTCTCCTAGGTAAAGATTTGATATTTACATTTACATTTACATTTGCAGAGACATCATAAAAATGCCATTTTTAAAATGTTTATGAGATATTTGTGCTATATCTCTTTCAGAAAAAATAACACTGTGGAAATACATGTGTAAACTGAAGGTGTGCATAAACTCTATGCAATCATTTGTGAGCTCTTTTTATTTTCTTTTTTAAAGAAAAAAACCTCTAAGATTATCTTAACACTATATTATTTCCTGGAGTGTTAAAAAAAGAGAAGTGTTCATGTGTGTTGTAATACCATCGTGCTCCTGCCATGATATTTGGAGTTCGTATGTATTTGGTGTTTACTGAAGGGGTTGTAATACTAACAGTTTGGCAGAAAAGACAGATCTGTTGTGGCTTTCTGCTTTGAAAAAAATAAGAGAGTTGGCTAATTCAGGCTAGGGGAGGATCTTCAAGATCCTGAGATTTGAGAGTGATGTCTCCAGGTTCTTTGGTTTCTCATTTTTACACCTGCTCTGTCAAAACCTTTCACAATTAAAATAAGATGAATAAAAAGTGATATCCTTTAAGAGTCAGAGTCTAGTATAATGCAGTAGAAGGGTTCTGCCAAAACGTCCCCAAAACACAAAATAACAATGTAATTAAATGACAGTACACCAGGCATACCAATTACAGATTTGTCATTGCACGTGACATTCAAAATTTAAAGAAAACCCTGTTGCTCAGTTACTTATTTAATTCCAGTTCTAGTTTTCAGAAAGAACAGAAAATCCAGCATTAATCATCTACCAAGATCCAACATTTCAACATTTTCTCATTAATTCATGCGCTTGTCTGCCCACCTACTTAAAAACCCGAAATATTTCAACACATAATGAATAAATCACAGGAAGAAATGTAATGAAGTATGAAAGTAAAGTGGAATTCAAATACGTCATCCATCAGTTACTACCTTCACCATAGATGTGGACAGGTGTTAAGAACTAAGCATAGAGCAGCATGAGATTCCTCCTGCTTCTCATTCCTTCTATGGCAATTCTGAAATCCTTTTCTACATTCAGGAGAAAATGCTGCAATACTATTATTGTTCTGTGTTTTATGCACACTGATATAGCTCATTCATTCCCGCTGAGTTTCAGTTAAGACATTGCCAGCCTTGCAGAGAATACAGGAACAGTTTTGCTTCAAATGTCCATGGATTTACAAACTGTTTTACCCTCAGTAGTCAAACATACAGAAAATTTTAAAAAAACCTTTGCATTTTTTTTGTCTCTGAAGAAAATTTGTGATCAGCTTCCATTTGCCTAGCTTTCACCCCCTTGCCAGCTTCTCTTTAGCATTCTGCAAAATCCTGACTGCAGCATGATGACTAGGGAAAGGCATCGGACCGACATGACAGAGCAAGGAAGCCAGAGAAAAGAACAGCACACTATTTTTCCTTGTCATCTCCGAGGGAACAAGTGAACAAGTTGTGCTGGCTTTACTCCACAGACACCAAGAAGCAGCCAAGGCCACCTCCGTTTAAGGGGGAGCTCCCCATCACTGTGCACTCTTGTGAACAACAGAGGACAGGCAAATAAAGGCCAAAAATGCAATGCCCAAATAATTTAAGGCAGTGTAAACATTACAAGGTTGTACAAGTAGACAATAAAAGATGACAACTGATTTAAAGCATCAACCACTAAAGCCAGCCTCTTTAAACAAAAATTAGATTTATTATCAGACAATTAGAGCAAATACTTTCAGATTGGATCTGTGGACAAAGGATTTTGTTTTGAGAAGAAAGCACTGTATATTCTTTTCTTTTTGCTGTCAGACTGTAAAAACATTGACTACCCTTAATTCACTTGCTTTTACAATAGCATAGTCATTCATTCCTCACCACACTCATATATACTTTATCTTCTATTCATACTCAAAAGCTAAAGTCACATAAAAAGTTCTATATGACACCTCTAAGGAAAGCAGCACTAACCTTAAGAGTATTAAAAAGGAAAATAAGCGTGATCATTTTTCTAGTTAAGATCTATCTCCATTTACAAAAATCAGTTTACATTTAAAAACTCAAAAGGAGTGTGTATCTCTGAGGAACAACTTGTATCCACACCAGTGGAGAGGGGTGCACATCAACATTAGTACTTTTACTTGTATCAGTTTTTGAAGCACTGCCTACTTGTCTGTACTCAACATGCTTCTGGTTCACATTGTGGAAGTTCCCTGCACATGGCAGCTTGAATATTTTTAGATGGGACTGAGCTTCCATAGTTACTCCAGGGAATTTCATGAATATTCAGTATACAGGACCAAAAGAATGCTACATCATATTAAAACTCCAACTTACACAGCATGGGAAAAAATACATTTCACAGTAAGTGTTTCACATTACAGATCCACCTTAATTGCACTGCTCCATCTGCTGCTGTGGACATACTTATCTGCCTGAAATTATTGGAGGGGGGAAGCTAAGCTTTCTAAAGTGGCCCCTTTTTTTTTTTTTTTTTTTTGCCTTGACTAGATTTATGGACTCCAGTATTGTTTTTAAAATGAAGCTTGATTCGTGATTCTAAATACCAACTCTGAGTTATTATATCCTTTTTAAAGGTTATCTATAAAAATATCAATAAAACTTGAAGTTTTAAACTCTGTTTCACCACATTCAGAGGGAAAGCCATGGCAAAAACAGGACAAAAGTTAGTGCTTGATACGAAGCTGACGGGAGCTACTGTAAGTGCTCTTCTGAGAAGTGCCCCAATAGGACATCCCTTTCAAGGCCTTCAAAAAGTTCAGAAATGAAGGTGCTTGAGCCAGCAGGTGTAAGCAATTAAACTTTTATTCATGATCCTTTACATATGACTAAAAATGTTCACCACAAAATGCAAACTTGTACTTGTATTCAGCAGTGAAAACAGTCACCTCTTCATAGTAAAGCACCATAGCACATCACAGAAGAGTCAGAAATAGATTTCATTTGTCAATTTTTCTCCACACAATGTACTTGACAAAGTTGAAGATTTTATCGAAGGCTAAAAGTTCCAGAACAAATTCTATAGTCACCTGAGTGTTTGGCAGGAACAGTACTATTCAGTAGCAGTTACTTTTTTCTGCCTTTTTTGTAAAAAAGAGCTATTTTTCACGAAAATGAGACAGACACAATTGGGCCAAACATTGAGATGTATATTTCACCTGCATTTTTCAATGGGAGACAAACAGAACAGTTTGCTAGTAGGAGTACCTACAACAACTATAAGAGCAGTTGCCAAAAAAATGGAAAAAAACCTCCAGCTCATTACAGCTGATTGGTAGGGCCAACCCACTTCCAGGCACCTATAACTCCATTCAGTTTTATTCATTACGTTTAACTTGCATTTCATTCATACTACATTTAAAAAGACAACATGATTTTTTTTTTTTTTTAAGTTAAGTTGTGTACATGTACACAGTTTTGGTATTCTTTTAAAGCTGTAAAATGTATACATAAAGAGAGTCTAATGACCCTATTACAGATTAAAGAGAAATAACCAGAATCAGTGTTACATACAAAATAATATTCTACCACAGAAACCAATACAGTTATCAAATAATTAATTAGAGAATAAAAGTGTTATACAAAAAGAGAAATGGTGCCTTTTTATCACTTCACAGCAGCATATAAGAAGGCAACGTTAAGAAAAGTGCACAGCAGAAAAAGAATTGTTTTGTTTTCCGAAACACTTGAATTTTTCTTCAGATGTCAGGCTTCTGTCCATGAACACATTGGGTTAGGATTGTTTATATTTTCTCCCAGAGAATGTATTCTCTTCTTGCATGAATTCTCAGTAAGGCGCTTACTCTGACATGTAGGAACGATACATCAGGGCCACGATAATCGCTGCTATTGCTGGGATCACCCAGTTGGACCATGAACTAAAGGGAAGTTTTTGAAAAAGCAGATTAGGAAGTGAGAACCAACAAGTTATAGAAACAAACAAACAGAAAAGTCATTGCTTAAAGAGGTCCTTCCTCCCCACTTCAACAAATACTTCAAATTCAGGGCAACAGAACACCTGGATTAGCCAGTAATACTCCAGACAAGGGAAGAAGCTTGTACAGTAAGGCTTTGTACTGGAGCTTACAAGAAGTTTGCTTACTAGAGAAGAGTAAAACCCTAGGCACATTTAAAGTCACGGTGTGCTGACCAGAATGTCATTCATTCAAAACCCATTTAAGTAGCAGCATCACAATGACACTTCTAAGCACTCAAACTCCCCACCCAGAGGGTCACAGAAGAGTCCTCTGAGGTTTCAGCAGTAGGCAATTGTCAGCAGGATATAACTTTAGAAAGTTTATTCAGTGTTTTTCCAAGCTGTTTTTCAACCCCCTCCCAATTCTGATAGATCTTCCTTCTTCTACACAGAATCCTCTTAGACTTCCCTCAGATGCAACAGTGGTAGCAAATTTTAAAAGCAAGGCATCCATGTCAGTAAAATAGTTGGCAATGGCTTTAAGAGTCTTCCCTTCACGTGGCAGACTCCAGAAATAAAGGCCTGTGCAAAACAAATAATTTGGTAGATACTGACACCCGTCAATATGAGCAATCACTTCACCTTGCAGGCTACAGCTATCTGTAGAGATCTATGCAGTTTCAGGAACTAGTTAATCACTGCATAGTTTGGCCATTGGCTGGATTTATAACCGCTGCTCCAACACTGCAGTTTTTTTATAGCTGACTTCATCCAAAGCCTCCTTGCCTATCCAGGCTGGGCATTTGCCTCGTCGACTCATCTTTTGGCACACAGGGACAGTCTGTTCCTGTGCCCTCAAAATCTCTGTTTTGAAGAACACCCAGCTTTCCTGAACTCCTTTGTTCTTAAGGGCTGCTTCCCAAGGAACTCTCTGAATAAGTCTCCTTTATAGGCCAAAGTCTTCCCTCTGGAAGTCCAATGAAAGAGTCTTATTGATGTAGCTCCTGATTTCACCAAATATCAAGAACTCTGTAATTTCATGATCACTGCCCCAGTCGTCCTCAAACCACCACATCTCCCACCAGCCCATCTCTATTTGTGAACAATAGATCCAACACAGTCTCTCCCCTGGTGGGATCACCTACCAACTGTGACAAAAAGTTATCACCCGTGCAGTCTAAAAATTTCCTGGACTGCCTCATTTCTGCTGTATTAAGTTCCCAGCAGATGTCTGGCGGGTTGAAGTCACCTACACGAACAAGGGCTGACGACCCTGAAACATTCTCCAGCTGCTGATAGAATAAGTCGTCCATCTCTTCCTCCTGGTTGGGTGGATGATAACAGACTCCCAGTAGGATGTCAGCCTTGTTGGCTTTCCCCTTAATTCTTACCTACAGCCATTCAACTGAATCTTCATTAGTTTCAATACCTATGGTGTCAAAAGCGTTCTTATCATAAAGGGCCACCCCTCCACCTCTTCTCCCTTTCCTGTCTCTTCTGAAGAGCCTGTAGCCATGGAGTGCAGTGCTCCAGCTGTGTGAGTCATGCCACCACGTTTCTGTGATGGTGACTACATCACAGTTTTGCTGTTGCCCCATGACCTCCAGCTCCTCCTGTTTGTTACCCATGCTACGTGCATTGGTGTACATGCCCTTCAGCTGGGCTACTGATTTCAGCCCTAACTCAGGCTTAGCACCCTTGGGTCTGCTTCCAGGCAGCCCAGCTGCATCCCCTTCCCCCTTCAAACCTAGTTTAAAGCCCTCTCAATGAGGTCAGCCAGTTCCTGAGCTAAGAACCTTCTACCCTTAACAGAGAAGGAACCATGAGCTTGAGCACTCCCTGAATTCACAGCCCCCCACCTGTGGAATCATCACCCCCCATCCCACAGGTGACCAGGGAGGGGGAGCTGGGCCCAGATATCCTGGGGGGTCCCTGGGTTGGGTTTTTTTTTGGGGGAGAAAGTTTGGAGAATGAAGAACTCCAAATCTGAGTGGAAAATGCCCCTTGGGGGGACATTGGGGGGTCCCAGTGGCAGCTGCTGGCAGAGGCAGCCTGGAGGAGCAGAGCCCTGTGTCCCCCAGGAGCCCAAAGTGGGGAGCCCAGAGAGGGAGGAGCACCGCGATTGGCGGGACCCTCAACAGCCTGGAGAGGGGCAGGGGGGATTCCTTGGACCCCCTGCACCCCAAAGCAGAGAATAAGGGGAGAAGGGACCCCAAACCCCCGCCATCCCTATGGGGGGAATATGGAAAAAGAGGAGAACTTTCCTAACTCCTGGGACTCCTATGAGCCTGAGGAGGGCAGGGACTGAGTAGACAGAGGACCCCCATTACAAGCGTGACCCCCAGCAGGTGGGACAGGGGGAACCCCCGAACACCAAAGGGGAGAGAGCAGACACAGGGGAAATGCTTGGAGGCATTTTCAGGACTGAATCTTGGTGTCTGGGAGGCGTTTATGGACCCCAGATGCCCAGTGACTTCTAGAGATTGACTTGGGCAGGGAGGCCTTAAAACTCAACATGCTCATCCCTTGTTTTTCCACAAAATAGGATTTGTCATTCCCAAACCTTAGCTCGATGGAGGAGGAGGCTGCAAGGAAGAGGAAGATGTCCCAGGACAGCCAGGCAGCTGAGGAAGAAGTCAGTGCCCCTTTCCCCCTCTCTCCTGCTCCATCTCCCAGCCCAGCACGACCCCCGGCTGCAGGACAACCCCTCTGCCAACACTGTCTTGCTGGGGATGGACTGGGGGGTTGTCCCTCCCCTTCCCTCTGGCACGGAGGCAAATCCCATCCTCTCCTTGTCCTTCCTCCCCCAGACAAGGAGCTGAGAATGGAGACCAGGGAGGTCAAATCCCCACAGCAGAAGCTCATGGAAGAAGAAGTTTTAAGTGGCTGCCCAGTGCAAGAATCTAATGGGGAGAAAAAGCCCCAGAGATCCTGCAGGAGGAGGGGCTCCAAACCCATCCCAGTCTGTTCTGAGGAGGAAAGACCCACCCTGAGCCAGGAACGTGGGCAGAGCTTCAGCCAGGGCTCTGAGCTGGTCCATGAGCAGCTTCATGATGGGGAGAAGCCCCACAAGTGCTTGGAGTGTGGGAAGAGCTTCAGCCGGAGAGACCACCTGATCAGACACCAGAGGATCCACACTGGGGAGAGGCCCTACGAGTGTCCCCAGTGTGGGAAGAGGTTTCAGACCAGCTCCACTCTCCTCAGGCACCAGCGGATTCACACTGATGAGAGGCCCTTCCGCTGCCCCGACTGCAGGAAGGGCTTCAAGGAAAACTCCCACCTCGTCACCCACCGGCGCATCCACACTGGGGAGAGGCCCCACGAGTGTGGGGAATGTGGGATGAGCTTCAGTGACAGATCCAACCTGATCTGCCACCAGAGGATCCACACCAGGGAACGGCCCTACAGGTGTGAGCAATGTGGGAAGAGCTTCAGCCAACGCTCCACCTTGATCAGCCACCAGAACACCCACGCTGAGGAAAGGCCATACAAGTGTGGGGAATGTGAGAAGGGCTTCAACCGGAGGTCCAAACTGATCATCCACCAAATGAGCCACACTGGGGAGAGGCCCTATGATTGTCCTGAGTGTGGGAAGGGGTTTCAGACCGGCTCTGATCTTCTTGTGCACCAGCGTATTCACGCAGAGGAGAGGCCCTTCCGCTGCCCCGACTGCAGGAAGGGCTTCAAGCACAACTCCGCCCTCATCAGGCACCGGCGCATCCACACTGGGGAGAGGCCCTACGAGTGTCCCCAGTGTGGGAAGAGCTTCACCCAGAGCTCTGTCTTGAACAAACACCAACGGAGGCACCTGTAAAGGAAGCCCTGAGAGTGCACCGACTGTGGAAAGAGCTTCATGTGAGTCTCCAACCTCATCCCCCAAAAGAAGACTCTTATTTTGCAGAACCCTGGTTACCCACATTTACCATGACCCATGCTGGGAGGAAACCTGGCCCTTTCTCTGCCCCTGGCAATGATGTGAGGTGGGATTGAAGAACGTCAGGATCTGGCCATGGCCCTGTCATTGTCCTTGATCCCATATCAGGTCATTGCTGGGGTCAGGAAAGGGACTCTCTCTCTTTCTCTCCCAAGGAGAAGGGTGTTCTTCCCATGCAGGATAAAATGTGTTGCTGAGTGAGCCAGTTGGTAATTGGTTGCAATTTCCCTGGATATAGTTTGTCTTATCCCCTTCTGTTATCACCGCTGTTTCTGTTCCTGTTTGTTGCTTATCCTGTTGCTGTTGCCAATAAATTATTCCATCCCAGCCTGGGGTCTTTGCCTTTTGTACTTTCAGTGGGAGGCTGGAGGGCAGCCAGGGGCGGCACGGTTTCAGCAGGAGCAGGAAATTGGGGAATCCCATTCCTAAAGCCCGGCCCGGGGAAACCGAGCATCACAGCTGCTGCCAGCCCTGGCTGCCCTGGCAACAGCCTTGGGAGCGGGTCCCTGGCTGGGGGCTGTGGGAACCTCTTCCCTCTGGGGCCCAGGGACAGGACTGCAGGGAAGGGCTGGAGCTGCTGCCACTCTCTGCTCCAAGTGCCTCCTTCCAGCCGGGCTCTGGGGCTGCTGAGGCTGCTCTGGGCTCTGCCAGGGCTCTGCTGGGGCTCAGCTCTCGGCCACGCTGGGCCTGCTGCCCATCACATTGCTCCAGGCACCTGAATCACAACGGGAAAGAAGGGAAACTTGCAAGCAAGATGAGATTCAACAGTTTTTATTCAAAAAAATCCGAAGTAGCCAACAGAAAGCTGTTCTCAAGTGCTGCATCTCCTCTGCACCCACGTGTCCTGTCTCCTCTGGGCCAGCTCTTGTTCTCCAGTTGCTCCTCGCAGGCCACAACAAGCCAGCAAACACCCTGTGTAGGCGCCATGGACAGGTTTTAAATGCCAAGTTCAATTACTCTTCAACTTGAACTAGTTAATTTGGTAGTAGAATTAACCCTTCCTCAAAAAATAACCCTTGCTTGCCCATTTTTAAAACACTCACATGGTGTGAATTTGTTTAATCGTGTACATGTTATGTTAACTTGAAAAATGTTTTGAAGAGAAAAACACATTTACTATTTTTATGTCTTCCAGTTTTCATAAGGAAATCTGTCTGGCTTTGTTTTGTTCTGGTACTGCAGGTTTCAGACCCATTCCTTGCAGTCAAATTGAAGATGAGTTTCATGGCATAGAATAGAAGAATCTACCACAGAGAATTAAGGGTAACAGGTTAAAATAATTCTTATTTGGATTATTACTTGAAGTACTTATAAAAACCCTTTCCAGGAGCTGGGTTTTCCAGCTGGAGGATGAAGTACAGCAAGTTTCTCTGGATAATGCTGGAGCCCATCTCAGCAGATGCAGAAATGGGCCAGAATCCAGCATTTGGATTGTGAATTTGGGCTCCTGGCCTTGCCCCAAAGGAGAGACAGGATGTCCCCTGCAATGTCTGCATGGAGCAGACAGAACAGATGGGGAAGTGTCTGCAGGGTCCCTGGGAGGGAATCTTGGGGTTCCTGTCAGCAGGATCCTTTTGTAGCTTCAGCCTGGGCTGGGCAGCACTTCCATCTGTAGCTTCCATGTGCTGCTCCAGCAGCTGCTGCTGGGGACCCTGAGGGAAGAGGCCCCGGGAGGGATGGAAATGCTGCAGGGACAGCACCAGCCAGGGCCAGGAATGAGCTTTGCCTTCCTGGCTGGTGCAATGAGGCTCCTTTGGAGCAAGAGGAGGCAAAGATAAAGTCAAGTTCAACAGTTCAAGGAAAAACGTAGAAAACTGGAAGCCTCTCAAAATGCCACACATTCATCTGTTAGCTCTTCAGTGTCAGTCCTTGTGAAAAGCCTTTCCAGTTTTCCTTTGGATTCCAGGCTCCACAGCTGGGCTTCAGAGCTCAACTGATTTTTATTTTCCAGGTTTTTAAACAGAGCTCTTGTCAATTGTGCAGCCCTTGTAATTTTTTCTCCTCTGGTGACCTTGACAGTGGTTCTGTGCTCCTGTGAGGCACATCTGGAGGGGTGGTTGGCAACCATGGAATCCTCTGGGAAAGCACTTGATTGACTTCAGGGCAGGGCTGGAGAGCTCAGCCTGAGGACAGAACTGTTCCAGATGCCTCTGTCCGTGTCCAGCTCCTCACAGCTGAGTCCCTGAACACGCACGGTGGTTTATAGGGATTTATTTTCCCCTCCTGTTCATTTGGAGGTGATTTTGGGATCCTTTAGAGGAACATCTGACCAGCCCCTGTCCCCATTCCATTTTATTCTCTCCACTTTGGAGTTGGCCTGCTGGGTTTGACATGGAAATTGGTAGTGTCTCCCCGTTCTTCCCTCCAGGTCTCAACTGTAACATGTATTAAACGCTGCAAATGGCCTCATTTATCTGGTGGGGAAATTGTGAGGTGGATAAAGTTAGTAGGATTTGTTTTCATGAACCTTGTGATGGTAAAGAAAAGTGAGGTTTGTCATTTTGGTGTGATGCTGGGTTTTGGGATTTGGGGGTTTATTTCTTGTTCTTGTTATTATTATTCATAAGTATTACTTTCATTGATAAGACCTTTAAATCTTAGACATTATTAACAATGGCTGGATGTCACTCACTGGGAAAATTCCCTTGCTTTTCCCACAAGATTAAACTGTACAGTCAACTCCGAGTAGCCAGTGGATTCTAAAGATGGAAAATCCTGTTAATGGTGTGTTTGGTGTGGTTTGGAGCTGGGGAAGGGTCTCATCCCCTCCCGGAGGTGCCCCAAGCCCGCTCTGCTGCCACGTCTGCACTGGCGGCCCCTCAGGGCTGCCCTGCCCTGGGGACATGGTGGGACCCCCCTCCTGCCAGGGCTGAGGCTCCTCATGGCCCCTCAGAGCCCTTCATGGCCCCACAGAACCTCTCCTGGCCCCTCATGGCCCCTCACAGCCCTTCATGGCCCCACAGAACCTCTCCTGGCCCCTCATGGCCCCTCACAGCCCCAGGCATGGGGCTCCTCCCAAAGCAGGAGGGGTCGGGCCCTGCTTGTTCTCCTTTCATTTCGGTCCCTTCCCAGCCCTGAGGAAAGAAAGGCTGCAATGGAGCCTTTCCCCAGCCTTTCCCTCTGGGTTCATTGCGGCTGAAGTTCTGTGCTGGCGCTGGCCCCAGCGCCAACATCCCCGCAGCCCCGCAGGCCTTTGGTGTCCCCCCGTGTCCATTCCCTGTCCCCGAGTCCCGCCCGGCTCTGGCAGCAGCAGGAGCCGCAGCGCAGCGGGCGCCGGCCCGGCCCAGCCGGGGCTCCCGGGCAGGAGCAGCAGCAGCGCCGGCCCCTTCCCACCTGCTCCTGCCTCGCCTTCCAAGGCCTTTGTCCACCTCAAGTCGGCACTAGAGCAACAATCACCCACCAACAGCCCTGATTGCTCAGGGCCCGCCTGTGCTGCCCTGACCCAGCCTGCAGAGAAAGAAAGGATCGGCTTCCAGCGCTCTTTTCAGCACTGTTTTACTCCCCCTGAGGTGACAGCAGGAGGTGCTGCTGCCTTTGCCTTGGCAATTGTAGATCATGGCTGCTCTTGCCCCTCTTCTGGTGGCCACTTGAATTTTATCAGTAAAACTGCAATTGCCCTTTTTGATCAGTGCCACCCAGAGGTGCTTTTATGATAGGAAACTCTGGCATCATGAGTAGCAGATCTCCAAATGTTCACAAGTCCCTGAGCACAAAGTTGAGGAGAATTAAAGCCACACAGGCCACATTTGCAGCACTCAAACACAGCCCTGTTGCTGCTGCTGCTGCTGAAATAGAATCAACTGGCAGAGGCCATCACAGAAATTGCCTCTGCAATGTCAAATAAAATGAAAAAATCCACCAGGAGAAAGAGAAACCAGAACTCCTCGACTCCCTTCATTGCTTCCTCCGAGCAGCAGCAGCAGCAAGTGGAGATGGGCAGAGATATTTGCAGCTGCTGCTGATCCCAGCTGGAGCCCAGCCTGCTGCCCAGGGCCAGCGGGAACCTGAGCCCAGCCCGGGCAGCTCCCGCAGTGTCGGGAGCTCAGCGCAGGCGGGGCCAGGCCCAGAGCCCCGGGCACGGCCGCCCATTGCGGGGCAGCGGCGCAGGCGGAATGTCCTGCGGCCCAAACCTCCTGCTCCTGCCACACAGCAGCGCCCATCCTTCTCCCCCTGCTCCTCCTCTCCCAGCACGCCACCAATTCCAGCTCCCAGGAGCCTTCCCAAGACAGGCCTCAGCTTCCTGTTTCAGCCTGAGTGTCCCTGCAGAGGAACAGGGCATCTTTCAGGCACTTCCACAAGCTCAGGTTTATCATTTCATGAGGCATCTGGGATGAAAATGGCCTTTTTCAGAAACACAACAGCAGAGGGAATGGATTAGAAATTATTAGAAAAAAATTACCCTTCTTACAGATAAAGTTCACCGAGTCATTCCCTGCATTTCTCCTTTTCAGATACTTTCAGTCATCTCCTCGGATGTTGTTCAGCTTGTTCTGGTGCTTTTCATGAACTGATTATGCTCTTGATTTAGATCAATGCCTGAGATGTAGAATCATCTTCACTGAACACAGAAACAAACTCCCTCTGTCCGTCCATTTTCATGTTCTAGATCACTTTCCAGGTATCCATGGGGATGTTGGAATGATTATCACACAACTCTCCACTCCTGGCTGCAGCCTCTGGAGATTCATTCTCTGCATTCAGCCAGGCTTGCATTCCCTAACAACTCCAGATACCCTGTCATGTTTTTTTAGGGTAGAACAGTAACAATGAAAACCTAACTAATGGAGCAACTCCCCAGTCCACAAGGAAAAGAAAGGACAGGTTGTCAAGTTTTCCAAACATTAGACCTGCTTTGCTGCAAGAGTTGTGCTGCACACACAGTGTGGAAAGCCAAGAGAAGCTGCAGTTGTGGCACATCTTGTGACAAAAGCTGCACGTCATTCTCCAGGGAAGGTTCTTGAAAAGAGCAGACAAGACTGTGAAGAAGATTGTGGGAAAACTGTAACAGCTTTCCAGAAGTGAAATGGAAATGGAAAGAAACAATCCAAGATGTTTTCTGCTATTGATTTCTATGCTCCCCTTTTCCATGTTGTCCTACTTCTCCATCCCATTCATTCCAAATGGATCTCACCTCTATGACCAATGGCTTAGCGAGTTTTAGACACTGTAAAATACCATGAGCTACACACAGTTTGCCTTCCCCTGTTCTAGTTGGAAAGCAATGCTGGAGCCATAAGTGCAGGGCTTGGGTCAGGCACGAATCCTACAGGCAGGGAATGTGCCCTGACAGTGTGTGAGCCTGAGCAGGGCCAATGCCCAGCAGCGTTGCTGTGCTCGGGTTCCATGGAAGCATCCCAGGAGCAGCTGCTGAGGTCAGGAGCCATGGCAGGCACCAGGCTGCTCCAAAGGCCCTTGGCAGGGTGGGCTCCTGGCCTGGCTCTGTGTGCCAGGAGCCGGCAGTGCTGGGTGCAGGGAGCCCAGGGAGGGCACAGAAATGCTGGGCTGGGAAATGCTGGCGGGGACAGCGAGATGGGCGTGTGCAGCCGGCCAGGGCACAGCAGCAGCACACACAGGGGGCACAGCCTGCAGGACACATGGCCAAGGGCTGGGCAGGGCTGGCAGGGCCACAGGCACCCAGGCCTCTGTCCCCTGGGCTCTGGCAGCGCCTCTGGAGGCCCCACAGGAGGAACTTTCCTTTCAGGGCCTGCACTTTGCTCCTCCCTGGCCCCTCCCTGAGGAGGCTGGCAGGGCTTGCAGTTTGATGACATTTGTCCTTGCTGCCCCTGCCATCCCACTGCCCCACAAAGAGCCCCGAGGCACCCGGGAGGGACAGGCCCTGCTGTGCCAGGCCTGGGCTCAGGGCTTGGCCTTTCTGCTCCCTCCAGCCAAGCCAGGCCTTGCTCAGCACTGCAGTTCCTGCTGCTGTGCCCCAAGCTGGCTCGGCCGCTGTTGGAAAGGGACTTGAGGTACCTTGATAACGTCAGGGGCACATGGGAGAAAACAACAAACTTCTCACCAGGGTGGAGAACAAACTTAACTTGCAAACATCAGGGGATGAGATAGTTAGGAAATCTTAAACCAACATGGAATTACAGTAAATCATTTCACAAAGCACTGACTGAGCAAATTCTAACCTGTCTAACTTCCAGTTCTCCAGATTTTGAGAAGAGGAAGTCAGGAGAAGAGAGAGAGAGAGAGATCCACAGTCCCCCTTGGATCCAGCACATCTCAGCTGCTGGGAGCTCTGGGGCCGTGGGACGTGTCAGTGTCACACCCATGTCACAGCCTCACCTGCTCTGGTCCCTCTCACAGGTGGGGTTTTTGGGGTGCCAGGGGCTTGGCAGCCACTTTGGGGCTGGAGCAGAGGCTGCAGTGGCTGGGGCTGGGGCAGTGACTGCCCCACCTACACAGAACTTGCCCTGGCCCCCCCAAACACACCCTGGAGATGTCTGGGGCCATTCATCATTTCTCTGCTCTCCAGCACCAAGGCAACGGACTGTGGCTGCAGCTCTGAGCTGGTGCCCAAGGCAACCACCCCTGGCAATGGGGCTGCAGGGAGCTGCTCTCAGGAAACCCCTCCAAAGGGTTGAGGACTGACCCACAAGTGCCTCAGCAACATGGGATATCCCAAAATCTCTTCAGGAACATGAAATATCCAAAAACTCACTCAGTAAGTTGCTCCCCCTCCTTTCATCAACCCCAAACTTGGCCTGTCTCAGTACAGACCCCACCCCACATCCCCAGTCCCAACACCAACTCACCCCACCCCTGCTAGACATCATGACCCCCTTCTCAAGCCCTATTTCCCCCATTTTACACCTCCCAAACCCTGTCCCACACATCCTGCCCCACCCAGTGCCCCAAAGCTCACCTCTTCCCTCCTGATTTGCATCCCACTTCACCCAATCCCCTTCCAATCGCATTCCACCTTGAGGGGTGGTGGAATCAATTTTAGAAGTAATTTTGGGGTGGGATTGAGTGGTTTTCAGTGGCACTGAGTAGTTTTGAGCGCAAAGACATGGAGAAAACTACACCACATATGCCCCAAACCCTGAAATGCTCCCAAGTATCTCCCTGAATCCCAGATTCCCTGGAAACAATAGTAAAATATGAAGCTTTAGATGCCTTTTATGAGTTTATTGTTTTTTACCCAAATAATATATATTTTAAAGGAATTAAAATAATCAAAATAGTATTAGGGAAAACCAAACAAAAAGAACACTCATCCAGTGTGTCCCCAGTGCAGGTTACTGGAAAGATGGGCCATCAGGTCTCTGCCCAATGTGGGTCCACCAATGGGAGGTGGAGTTGGAGAAGTGCAGGAAGCCCTTCCCACAATCAGGGCACTCAAATGACTTCCCTTACCAATGCCTCCATTGGTCTCTGTAAAAGTGAGAGCTCCTGGACAAGCTCTTCCCACAAGCGGGACACTCGTAGAGCCAATCCCTGGTTTGGATCCTCTGGTGGGAGATCAGGTGGGAGCTCTGGCTGAAGCTCATCCCACATTCCCCACACTTGTGGGGCCTCTCCCCAGTGTGGATGCGCCGGTGCCGGTGCCTGATGAGGTGGGAGTTGGTCTTGAAGCCCTTCCTGCAGTCGGGGCAGTGGAAAGGCCTCTCCTCTGTGTGAATCCGCTGATGCTTGATGACATCTGAGCTGGTGAGAAACCTCTTCCCACACTGGGGACACTCATAGGGCCTCTCCCCAGTGTGGATCCTCTGGTGTCTGATCAGGTGGTTGTCTCCGGCTGAAGCTCTTCCCACACTCCAAGCACTTGTGGGGCTTCTCCCCATCATGAAGCTGCACAGGGACCACCAGCTCAGAGCCTCGGCTGAAGCTCTGTCCACCTTCCTGACTCAGGGTGGGACTTTCCTTTTCTGAGCACCCTGGAATGGGTTTGGAGCCCCTCCTCCTGTGGGATCTCCGGGGCTTTTCCTCCCCATTAGATTTTTGCACTGGGCAGCCACTTAAAACTTCTTCTTCCATGAGCATCTGCTGTGAGGATTTGTCCTCCCTGGTCTCCATCCTCAGCTCCTTGTCTGGGGGAGGAAGGACAAGGAGAGGATGGGATTTGCCTCCGTGCCAGAGGGAAGGGGAAGGACAAACCCCCCAGTCCATCCCCAGCAGGACAGCATTGGCAGCAGGGTTGTCCTGCAGCCGGGGGTCGTGCTGGGCTGGGAGATGGAGCAGGAGAGAGGGGGAAAGGGGCACTGACTTCCTCCTCACCTGCCTGGATGTCCTGGGGCATCCTCCTCTTCATTGCAGCCTAAACTAAAAAACTTAAAATTAAACTAAAAATGCAGTAGTAAAAAAAAAAGCTATTGACAGAGTCAGAATACAACCTGACACGCAGTTAGTCAGGGTGTTTGTGGCTGCAGTCCTCCTGCAGTGACAGATGTCGTTTTCTTAAAATAATGATCTTTCAGAAGGGTGTAGTTTTCCTCTGATGGTCCAGTGGTCATGCAGATGGGTCTGGCGCTCCTCTGGGAATCCAGTGGAAACAGACTGCTTTTGGTGTGGTGAAGCTCAGATTATATCCAGGTAGGAATGCTTGGCTCCTCCCTGTGGGAGGAGCATCTCCCAATGGGATGATTTACTTTTATCAGTCATGCAGTGAGCATCAATGGCCCATTAACACAAGATAAGCCCCTGGAGGGAGGATGGGTTGTGGAAGAGATAAAGAACACTGCCCCACCTGGTTTTAACAGCTGGGCCATTAACAGAAGATAATCCCTGGAGTTATGAGGGATGGGCCATGGAAGAGATGAAGAACACTGCCCCACCTGGTTTTACAGATGGGAATGGAATACAAACTTTTGGTTCCATCTTGCATTGCAACCCAAGACTATTGGTCAAATGCATATTCATGAATACTATACACATTTAAACATTCCTTTGTGTGCATATTTTCTGGGAATTCTTTAGCTTAGTTTGACCCCTGACCTCATCTTCCTAAAGTATGTGCCATAATGCAGATTTGATTTTGAGACTTTTGTGTTTTATTTCCTTTTAAGGCCCCCTGATCTGTAGTTTGTCAGTTATTGATGGCCAAATGGTCGGCGGTGGATTCCTCCTGGCTCTTTCTGTGTTGTTTGCCTGGGTTTTTTTTTTTTTCAATGTTATCTTATCATCCGGGCATTTTAGCCAACGTTTTTCTTTCAGTCAACTTTAGCCATTTCACTATTGTCAGCCAGTTACAGAAATACAGGCATCAGACATTATTTCTGAACCATAGGCACTTCTGCAAAGGTAATTAGCACATTTTCATTTTTTAATATTAATATAGTCTATTAAATGGTATATTTATATTGTTGTTTATATTTATGTTTATGATTATGGTCTTTATATAATATATTTATAGTTTTATACCTCTATTTCAATATTTTGCAATACCATAAACTATAATACATTTATCACACTGAAATATGCAATCTCTACAGGGATTAGGGTATTAACTGCTAAAGGGTGACAAATTAGACTATATCAAAAGCAGTTTAAAAGAGATTACAAACTGCACTGTGTCAAAATAATTTGCAAAAGCCAAGATATAAGTGTGAAGGCCAAGAACTACACAGTTATTTCTAACAGGTCTCCTGGCCTAACAGAACACCAGGACTGTGCTAAATGAGCAGATTGAAGGAATTACAAGGATGCATGCTAGGAGTACTGAGGACACATGAAAGGCTGTCTTCGTTTGAAAGACAGGGATCTGCTGGGGAGGGGCAAGGCCTCCCTAGAAATGGAGAATTCAAACCCCCTCCCTCCAAATTATTATACTTTAGAAAAGGAAAGGGGCTTTCAGGTAGAGGGATGAGGTTAGGAAGAACAGTTCTTTACTAGTATATATAACAAGGCAAACAAACAACAACAACTGCAGCATTAATAGCAAACACAACCAGGAACCTTGGGAGGCATTGTTTCACCAAGCCTGGGGCAGTCCAATCTCTTGGGACCCTGAGAGCACCAAGCTGGAAGAGTGGAAAAAATCCCGGGCTGGTGGATGGGATCAGAAGCTGTGCAGTGGCAGCTGGAATGGCAGGGATGTCCCAGCAGGGCAGGGCAGTGTGGGGTCACAGAGCAGCAAAAAGCCTCAAGGCAGCGCCGAAGAAACGGCGGCAGCGGGATGGGGCTGGGCCAGCAGGGCAGGGGGAGACGAGCTCAGACTTCCTAGGCACATGAGCAGGGGTTGGCAGATTTCACAGGATTGGACTCTTGTTTCTTTAACCTGAAAGTTACTAAATGACTTCACTTGTCTTTGCAGCACTTTGAATGTGACTCATCTCTTGGCATTTGCATCCAGCTGTTTCTTGAGAAAAGAGGTGGCCTGAGCAGCAACTAGACTGGAAGTCTGGCAGCAGTGCAGTCTGTCAGCTCAGCCACAAGACCCAGGAGCAGTATGAAGAGGAAATTATTCTGTACTGAGGGCATTTGCTTCAGTGTACAGGTTTGTACTCTGTGTTGAGTATTGTATTTTAAAATGCAAATGTAAACTTTGTGGTTTACGTACAAGAGATGAATTCTTTAGAACCATACATTTAAGATGGAGGCTTGGGGGCCGTAACTGAAGTGGCATAAATAGAAATCAGAGCAGTCCAGGCTGCTCCTGAAGCTGAGCCCAAGGAAAGCTCAGCACTGCAGCAGCTCCCCACAGAGGTGGTGCCCTCTCCATGGCTGGGGTTGCTCAGGGCCCTGCTGGATAAAGCCCTGAGCAGCCTGGTCTGATCCCTCAGCTGCCCCTGCCGTGCTCTGGAGGTTGGGCTGTGGCATCTCTTGAGGCCCCTCCTGCCCCAAGTTGTTCTGTGATTGTGTCCCAGAGCCCTGCAGCAGCCAGCCTGGCTCAGGGCACCAGCCTGCACTTCCTCACTTTGGAGTTCTCCAGTGGCTTTGACTTGCCTGACTGTCCTTGGGAGATATTCTTCTCTTTAATGCTTCATTGCCATGACTATCTGTGCATGCACTGAAGAGAAATGAACACAGTTTCTGGGGAAATGAGCAGCTGCAAGTTGAGGGTGTGAATTTTCGATGGTTGATAACTGGGTCTTGCAGGGCCTTGAGGCTGGCCATGGATTTCCCAGCAAAGGCTGCAAAGCCACTGGAACAGACTTGTCTCTGGATTTCTCAGTCCCTGTGGATTGGTTTTCAAAACCTGTGGATGGATTGCTGAAAGTCTCTAGGTGCTTGTTGAACTCCAGGAGTTTGACCAGAGCAGACTTTATGAGTTGATTTTCCAACCTATACTCTGAATTTTGAATTTGAACCATTCAAGAGTGTAAAATTGAATTAAGTTGGCTTTTATTTCTTCCCATGTCAGTAAAGTTTTTTACCTTTACCTTGAGAACTTTGTCAGTCTTCTGCAGGGGCATATGCTTGTCTCTGATGATTTTGCAGTTTTCTTCTTCAATACTGTTTTCATTACACGACTTTTATCAGGATTTTATCAGTATTAAACATCTGAACAGTGTATTTCAGATGAATATATCACAGCTCATAATCAGCCTCAAAGATTTTCCAGATTATCTAAAGGGGATATAGCTCTTATAAAAGTGTCAAATACCACAGTCACTTAGATCTTGATCTCTCAAAGTACTCATCACCATTTTTTAAACAGTATCCTCTTTTCCATCTCCTTTCATGTAAGAAAGGTCTTAATTCCTGCCATCACGGTGTCCCACAATTAAAACCCCACAGCTCTGTTTAGTACCTGTAGGTAGTTGAATTGCACTGTTTCCTTTGAAACCAGGTATGTGCTTGGGCTGCAGCCCTTGAAAGAATTCCTGATTGCAACATAATTTTGTGTGTCACAGGAGGTTACTGCTGCTGGGAGGCTCTGTGCTGATCCTTTGGAAAAAAAACCTTAAAGGATAAATCCAATGGAATGCTCAGACAACAGAGTCATTGAATGTTTTACGGATCACAATTTTGTCACTTTTCTCTTCCTTTGTTTTTTTTTTTTTTAATAATTTTATTTTAAAATGAAAATCTGTCTTTCAGCAAAAATTTATTTGGAAGTTTAGTGGGCCATTCATTCACCCCAAATCTGGTACCAGTTCATTTGACTCCATGATGACTCAGAAAATTTGCAGTCATTCCTTTTGAACTTTTTCTTATCTCTTATCTTATCTTTTTATTATCAGTGGTAGTGCTAACAAAATTTAAAGGCTGATGCTTTGGGCAGAAAAACCCCTTTTTATAGATCATCAGATTATTTTCATTGTGGGAAAGAGGTATTAGTTGGAAACAGATTCTCTTAGGGAAAGTAAGATTTTCTGTTTTGAGGTGATGTGTTGAAAGAGATTCATGGAAAGATTTGACCCATTTATCTCCATCTGATTTTAGGGGGAAGATGTGCAGGCTCTGAAGAGCAGCATTTGATGGCCTCAAGTTGGGGAACTCCAAACCCAAGGTGTCTGTTTGGGAAAATGTTGATTTCTGTAGAGCAGGTACTAAAGTTGGGGCCAGAGCTGGGAAGTGTGGCTCCCAGCCCAGAGCCATCATCTCCATAAAACCACTCCTCCAAAGTCCTGGCATATTTTGGGATAGCCTGCAGCTCAACAGTGAAAACCAAAGTCTTGAATAAAGAGCAAAGAGGGAAAAGGGTAAAAAATGCCAAAAGAAAGTAATTTGCATGTCTTGGGAGCAGAGAAATCATTTCAGTGAGCCATCTCTGACTGAGAGTTTTGGAAAACAAACACAGAATATTAAATTCACTGCAGGGAAAAAGCCAACTCCATGCTCAGGCCATGATATTTATCAAAAGCAAGTCTGTGACTGCAGGAACTCTCCTGCCCAGAGGAATCCTGCAGGGCCAGCTGCTCTCCGGAAGGAGCCTGTGAGCTCCATCAGCCTTTTTGTCAAGCAGGGGCCAAGTCCCAAGTGTAGCAAGTGATTGAAAGATCCTGCCCAAGCCCTGCCCAGGTGACCCAAGGTGAAGTGGGGGGAGACCCCAGAGCCTTTTGGGGACACCTGGGACACACCTGTGACCCCCTGAAATCCCTTTGGGAGACCCCAGACTCTTTTGGGGACACTTGGGAACCTCAGGACCCATTTGAGGATACCCAAGACTCCCCTGGGATCCCCCCAAAACACTCTTGGGACCACCCCAAACTCCTCTAGGCCCCTTTTAGGACACCCCCAGACCCCTTATGGAACCTCCTTGGGATCCCAGACCCTTTTGGGGACACTTGGGCACTCCCAGGACTCCACTGGGATTCCCCCAGACACATTTAGGACACCTGGGTCATCTCAGACCCATTGGGGGCACCTGGGACTGCCCCACACCCATTTGGGGAGCCCTTTGGGACCCCACCCAACTCCTTAGAGACCACCTTGGGACGCCCCCAGACTCATTTGGGGGCCCTCAGAGACCCCAGACCCATTTGGGGACTCCGAAGAACTTCTTGGAACCCCTTGGGACCCATCCCAGACCTATTTGAGGGCCCCCAGAGACCCCAGACCCATTTGGCGATTCTCCAGGACCCCCTTGGGCCATTCCAGACCCATTTGGGAACTCTCTGAACCCCCCAAAATCCCCCTGGGCCACTCCTCAACCCACTTTTTCCCCTTCCTCTCCCTTTCTCCCTTCTCCCAGACCCCGCCTGGCTAACTTAGAGGATATTTGGGGGTATTTTGCAGATATTTTGAGTAAATTTAAGAAATATTTTGGGGTAATTTTGGCTATATTTTGAGACTATTTTGAGCTAATTTTTTGTCTGTTTCTGAGGTAATTTTGCTGAGATTTTGGGGTAATTTTGGGGATTTTGGGGTAATTTGGAGATAATATTGGTGTAATTTTCTTGAATACTTTGGGGAAATTTTTGGGATTTTGGGGTAATTGTAGGGATATTTTCAAGATATTCTGGGCTAATTCTCGTGTAATTTTGGGGGATGTTTTGTGGTAAATTTGGGGTAATTTTGGCTTTTTGTGAGCACATATTCTGAGGATATTTTCTGGTAATTTTTGTGTAATTTTGTGGATATTTTGGGAATAATTTGGAGACAGGTGAGAGAAAATCCCCCCAAAAATTCCCAAAAATCTGCAGAGAGGGTGCCGATAATGTCCCTGAAATATACCCAAAATTTTAAAAAAAATGTGTGGGGAATGTTTCTCTAATCCCCCAAGATGTCCCCACAATATTCCCCAAAATGTGCATGGCATGTTTCTAAAATCCCCTGAAACATTCCCAAAAACTATTCCCAAATATGTGCATGGAGTGTTTCTAAAATCCCTTGAAATGTCCTGAAAATTTCCCACAAGTGTTCATGGAGTGTTTCTAAAATGTCCTCGAAATCTTCCCCAAAAATTCCCAATAATGAGCATGGAACTAAAATGTTCCTGAAATATTCCCAAAATATTCCATGAATCTTCTCAATGATGCCCAAAATATGCCTGGAATATCCCAAAAATGTTACCAAAATATTTCTGGGATGTTCCCAAACATTCCCAAAATGTCTCTGAAATATGCCAACAACTTCATCAAATTATGCCCCAAATATTGCTAATTCCCCCCAAAATATTCAAAGAATGTTTTGAAAATGTCTCTGAAATGTTCCTAAATTATTTCCCGAATCTTCTCAAAATATCCCCAAAATACCCCCAAGAACATTCCCAAACTATTCCCAAATATCCCTACGCTGTTACCAAAATATCTGAAAAATATCCCCCAAATATTTTTTAAATGTCATTGCTGAGCTGTAATGGCCCATTAACAGAAGATCCCCATGGAGGTAATGGGAGGGTGAACAGAGATAAGAATCAATGCCCCACCTGGTTTTAACAGCTGGCTTGTTATCAGAAAGGCACTTGCACCCTCCCTCCTGGAGATAAAACAGATAAAGAAAAAACACCTCCCCAGATAGGTTCCAAAAGATGGAATAGAATAAACTTGTTTGTTTGTTTGTTTGTTTGTTTGTGTGTTTTTGTTAGAAAGCCCAAGACACCCTTCATGGCTGACAGAAATTCGACTTTGTCCCCAGGCCCTGCCCACCATGTCCCTCATCCAAGCCCTGGCACTCCTATGGATCAGGAACAGTGTGGCCAGCAGGAGCAGGGCAGAGATTCTTCCCCTGTGCTGGGCACTGCTTGAGGCAGCACCTCGAGTGCTGTGTCCAGTTCTGGGCCCCCCAATTTAGGAACAACATGGAGGGGCTGGAGCGTGTCCAGAGAAGGGAACAAGGCTGGGGAGGGCTCTGGAACACAAGTCCTGTGAGGAGCAGCTGAGGGAGCTGGGCTTGTTTCTCCTGGACAAGAGGAGGCCCAGGGGAGACAAGGCAGTGTCAGGGCACAGCTTGGACTTGATGATGTCCAAGGTGATTTGCAGCCTTGCTGATTGTGTGATTCTCTGAAAGCAGCCTTGCAGCAGTGTCAGGATGAGGCCTGGGCCTCCTCTTCAGAAGGTGCAGCAGCCCAGGTCCCTCAGCTTCTCCTGACAGCCCCAAAGCCCATCCTGTCAGTCCTGCAGAGCCTCTGCAGCTCCTCCTCATGGCCCACAACAGGAGCCCCACAGCCAGACACAGCAGCCCAGATGTGCCCCCCTGGCCTGGGGTGCCTCTGGCAAGGGAGCAGCCCCAGGCACTGCAGGAGCCTGCAGACAATTCCTGAAGCACTTGGAGGATGATCCTGCTCCCCAAGGGACGTTCCCATGGTGCCAACTCAGGAACTGCAATGGGGAGTGGGGCCAGAGAGGAAAGGGCAACCAGGGATGGGCTGTTTGCAGGGGAGGGAACAGGGGTGGGCAAGAATAAGAAATTTGTAGCAGGAAGAGTAAAGAAAGCCAAGGTGAAGCAAAGAAAATGTTGAGGGCAGTTTGGGGGCGGCTGCCAGGCAGCCCTGGCTCTGAGCAACAACGTCTGCAGTGGCACAGGAAACTCAGAGCTGATGGGAACAAACTCTCTGTGTGACTTGAGAGGCCACGCCAAAGCTGAGTGGTTTCCCTGCTGTGGCCCAGCCCTTCCTGGCCCCAGGGGCTGATGGCATTTGTGCTCCCTCAGGTTCATCTCCCCACAGCAACAGCATGGGGGTGCTGAGGCCTGCTCTGGGCAGTGCAAACAGGGGCTCCTGAGGCAGTGCTGCCGTGTCTGTGCCTGCAAGGATGCGGCCCCTGTGTGAGCTGGGGGAGAGGCCAGGGCTGCCCAGGGGGGATGTTGTTGGCAGGTGCATGAGGACGCTCTGGGACGCTGCCCTGGGGTGTCCAGCGCAGTGGGGATGGATCAGCCCCTGCTCTGCTGCTCCTTCCCGTCTCCCCCAGGGCCCTTGCAGAGCCCCAGCCCTGCTGTTTGCCCCCAGCCTGCCCAGGGCCAGCCTGGGGCTGCTCCCGGGGCTTTTCTGTGCTGAGCATTGGCCTGGGCGTGTTCTGGAGAGAGCCTGGGCAAGGAGCCTGGAGCCCCCAGGCCCTGCCCTGAGGTGTCAGCGCTGCCCCAGCAGTGCCCATGGCCTGTCCCTGCTGCAGCCCCGGCACTGCCACCCCCAGCCCTGTGCCCGGCCCCGAGAGCCCTCAGGCCCTACAGCAACACCAGGGCCAGGAGGGCAGCGGGGCAGGGCCACGGCAGCAGCACTGGCAGCACCAAGGGCTGCTGCTCCTGGGCACAGCTGCTGTGCCAGCCCTGATCTGCCCCCAGCTCTGCACACAGACATTGCTGCTGCAGCTGCAGAGAAGGGAACAAAAGGGGCATTTATGCAGAAAACGTGCCCAGGAGATCCTTGAGTTCCTTTAAAGCCACCAAGAGTGCAGCCCCTCATTGACACAGTGTTTGGCCACAGGGAATGTGGATAGAAACAAAATCAGAAATGGAAGAAACAACGATATACCTTTGTTGATAACATGAAAAAAGAAAAACAAGGAAAAAACTCATAACCAAACCAAGAGGAACTAGCAAAGACGACTTTAATTACAAGTGATTTGCAGAAATTGGTCAGCAGTTTAATGTTTCTGAAAACATCCAGTCATCAGTCTCCACACTGCAGCCTTGAGCTCCTGGTTCCTCAGGCTGTAGATGAGGGGGTTCAGGGCTGGAGTCACCAGTGAGTACAGAACTGATAGGGCCAGATCCAGGGATGGGGATGAGATGGAGGAGGGCTTCAGGTAGGCAAATGTGCCAGTGCTGACAAACAGGGAGACCACAGCCAGGTGAGGGAGGCAGGTGGAAAAGGCTTTGTGCCGTCCCTGCTCAGAGGGGATCCTCAGCACAACCCTGAAGATCTGCACATAGGAGAAAACAATGAACACAAAATAGCCAAGTGCTAAAAAGGCAAAAACTGCAAGAAGCCCAAGTTCTCTAAAGTAGGAGTGTGAGCAGGAGAGCTTGAGGATCTGGGGGATTTCACAGAAGAACTGACCCACGGCATTTCCCTTGCACAGGGGCAGGGAAAATATATTGGCCGTGTTCATGAGAGCATTGAGAAAGGCACTGGCCCAGGCAGCTGCTGCCATGTGGGCACAAGCTCTGCTGCCCAGGAGGGTCCCGTAGTGCAGGGGTTTGCAGATGGACACGTAGCGGTCGTAGCACATGATGGTCAGGAGATAAAATTCCACTGAGATGAAGAACAGAAAGAAAAAGACTTGAGCAGCACATCCAGTGTAGGAGATGTTCCTGGTGTCCCAGAGGGAATTGTGCATGGCTTTGGGGACAGTGGTGCAGATGGAGCCCAGGTCACTGAGGGCCAGGTTGAGCAGGAAGAAGAACATGGGGCTGTGCAGGTGGTGGCTACAGGCTATGGCGCTGATGACGAGGCCGTTGGCCAGGAGGGCAGCCAGGGAGATGCCCAGGAAGAGGCAGAAGTGCAGGAGCTGCAGCTGCCTCGTGTCTGCCAATGGCAGCAGGAGGAAGTGGCTGATGGAGCTGCTGTTGGACATTTCTTCACTCTGCCCATGGAGTCCTGTTGAAGGAGGACACAGTGACAAGTCAGGGGAGACTTTGCCAAGCAATGTCCAAGCCCTTTCTCCCAGCCCTGCCCCTGCTGCTCTGTGCCACCCAATTCTCCTTTTCTCAGAGCCCTTCCTGCTGTCCCGTGCCTGGAGCTCTGCTGAGATCTGGCCCCGTGGCTGTGACGAGCAGGGGCTCTGCCCATGGACACCGAGGGGTCAGCTGTGCTCTGCAGCAGTGGGGTCATGGGGACAGGAACAGGGGCCAGTCCTGGGGTTGGACTTCAGCAGCCCAAAGTGCTCCTGAGGCAGAGGAGCTTTGCAGCATCTCCTGTCCCAGGGCTAAGGAACGGTGATGGCCAAAGGCAGTTTGAGAGGGTTTCCTGCTGTGCCCAGGGAGATCAGAGAGAACTGTGCAGTGTAAGAGCATTGGCTGTAACTCAGTGAAGGGTGAGGGGAGCTGCTCTGTCACTCCATCTGTCCCCAGCTGCCCTTTTTGAGATCAAGGGCAGTCACTGTGTTGCCCTGAAAATCAGCCTGACACAGCTGAGAGCAGAGGGAGCCACAGCAGAGCAAACTGGCTCAGCCTTTCTCAGAGTGTCAGGTGTCAGCCTCACCTCTGGCCAAGGACACTCCTGTCCCCATGGACACAGCTAACAGCTTGGATGGCATCCCGAGGACACACCAAGGGTCCTGTCCATGGCACTACTGGAGGAGAGTCAGCTCATTCCCAGCCTCCAGCCTGCCCTGCCCAGAGCTGCTCCCCAGGGCAGAGAGAGCTGGGACACCCCATTTGTGGTGTCTTGGCATGAGGATCTGTAAAAACAGTAATTATAGTATAGTTCGGTTTGGAGAGGACTTTGAATATCCCAGCACAGCTTGGTGGCACTTTCCCCCCACTGCCTGCCCAGGGCTCTGCTGCCTGGAGCTGTCCCTGCCTGCAGCTGCTTCCCTGTGCCCAGGGCTGGGCCCTGCCAGTGCTGCCCGAGCCCAGCCCAGCCCTGGGGGCTCAGCTCTGCCCTGCAGAGCCCTCCCAGCTCAGGCACTGCCCAGGGGCAGCTCTGGCTCTGCAGGCTCTGATGGCAACCTCAGAGCAACCCTGAGGAGGCTGGAAAAGTGATTCTGGTGCTGCCTGCAAGGGGCCCTGTGCTGATTTCTGTCACTGCCTGCTTTACTAAGGTCTGAGAGAAAATTGTGTTATTTTTCTCAACCTAAAATGAGAGATGACAATCTGTGTGCAATTTCCCATCCAGGCTATCTAAAGCAGTAGAATAAAATGCAGGATTTCCCCATTTATGCAGCTCCTGCCTTGCTGTGTTCCCTGGATAACCTACTTGGGAATGTTCTGCAGTTAAATGTCATGTTGGGAGCAGTCTTGAACAATTCAGTATCCTCACCACACAAGGAGAACACTTCCAAGCCTTACCAGCTGTCTCCTTCCACCCAGATCTTGTCCCCCAGTGCTGGGAGCAGCTCCCAGGGCTGGCTGAGAGCTGTCCCTGGCAGGCAGCAGAGTCCCTGCCCCAGCACAGCACCCTGGGCTGCAGGACCCTGCTCTGCAGGACAGCCCTGGGCACCCCTGGCTGCTCTACACAGGAGAGAAGCAGAGAATGTACTCACAGAGTCTGTAGGCATTGGCATGTTCCAGCTTTAGGAGAGGATTGCAGGAGCTGCAGCTGCATTGTCCTGCAGCCAGAGGTTCCTGTGCCAAGGGCTGGGAATGATTCTCCCCCAGGCACTTGTCAGCCCCTTGCCAGCCCTGAGTGATTGAAGCTCTCTGTGCCTGTGTGCTGTGCCCGGGGTGGCTGCAGGCAGTGCCCCAGCCCTGCTGGGCTGGGAGAAGAGCTGCTCATCAAGAGAAATGTGGTTTTAAGCTCTTCTTGGCTGCCAGGAGCTGCCTCTGTGCCAGGAGCCCAGCCCAGTTCAGCAGCACAGACACAGCACAAGGACTTTAATGACCCTCTCGGGGCTTGGTGATGAGGCCCTGAACATCAGAGGGAGATCATGAAACCTCTTCAGAACTCCAAGTCAGAATCCAACTCCAAAGTTTCTGGAAGTTTCAATGGGTCCCACTGAGAGACATGACAGAGGAATTGTCCCCAGACCCAGGCCAGAGTAGAGAACTGCAGGCAGTGGTGACAGGTTTTTCAAAGGACTTTGGGTTTGGCTTTTGTCTTGGAATCTCTGTGAGGTTTGTGCAATCCAATTATCTGCTGTAATTAGTCCCTTGAGAGGATTTGTCAGTAATGACATTCAGTGGGGCTCATTAATGCTTCAAGACACTTTAGTTATTTTAAGGTACTTGGAGTTTCCCTTTTAAAACTGACTCTATGAGAGGTTTGTGCAATCATGGCCCCAATTATCTACTTTAACAAGTCCCTTGGGATTCTGAGTCAGTAACAACACTCAGTGGGGCTCATTAGCACTTCACAGTACTCAAAGTTTATTAAGGAGCTACTTTTTGACACTGAGTCTGAGTGCTGTGTGTGATATTTGGCCTCCAATTATCTACTTTAATGAGTCCCTTGGGAGCTTTGCATTGACACTCAGTGGGGCTCATTCATGCTTTCAGATATTCAAGGTGTTTAAGGTACTTTGGATTTTCCTTCCCACACTGAGTCTCTGAGAAGTTTCTGTGCAATCCTGGCTTCCAATTCTCTCCTCCTCCAGGAGGAGCCTGGTTAGGGATGGACCTCAGTGGGACCTAATATTTCCTCATGACCTTTTGAGCTTTTCTTCTGACTTTGACTCCTGGAAAGATTTTTGCAATCTCTTCTCAGGCCCTGAGGTTCCAGGGCTCAGCACCAAATGCACCACGGGGCTCATTAGGATCAAGCAAGTCCTGACAAACCATGGCTGTGCCTTGATTTCCCTCTGGTCTGGTGCAGTTCATTAGGAAGGTTTCCTACTGCAGTTATGGAGAAAAGTTTCCAAGAGCTTCTAAGAAATACATATTTCTATTTGAAAAAAATGTATTTTTTTACTGTTCTCTTTAGAGAGGAGGTGATTGCAGCATTCAGTAACTGATATTGATCCTGGGACTCCCCTAAGCAGGTCTGGCCTGCTCAGAGAAGCTGTGCCTTGAGCTCTGACCCAGTGTGGACAACCTTGCTCCACATTCCTCAACCCCATCCTGTCTCTTCTCACTCACCTGGGACCTGCTTTGCTTGCAGAAATGGCTGTACTCAGCCAACATAGGGGTTTTCTTCTGTTATTTTTTGAAGCAATCTAAAACTTCTGAGTTTCCCCATTGAAAACAAACACACTCCTCAAGTGTGTGTGCCAAGCCCAAGGGGCCACCAAGGAGGTTCCCCTTCCCCAAGGCAGAACCATGCAAGGAATGTTTCAGACACACAGGAAGTTCTGCAATAAACACAAATCCAGAGTTGGCTGAAGGCAGAATTAGACCAACTCCTGAAGGACAGACAAGCTTTGAACTCCTTGCAGCTCCAAGCTGCAGGTGGGTTGTTGGGAGGTGTGTGAGTGAGCCCAGAGTGAGGGCAAGGGAAATGCAGAGAGGCCTGGAAGTGCTTGTGTGCAGACAGGCAGTGGGGAAGGGCAGTGCAGGGCTGGCCTGGGCCAGGAGTGAGGGTGGATCATCATGCCAAGCTGGCCTGGGCCATGGCAAGGCCCTGTTCACTTTGAAATTGCTTCCTAGAGCACCATATTTAATTATTTGTTAAAGATTCTATACTGTAGAGAAAATAAATCTTTTTTTTTTTTTTTTTAATCTGTTGTCTGAATAAATCTTTCTGTCTAGTCCTGATCAGAATCAATCATAGCTGTATTTATAGAAATATACCTGATATTGCATCATCAACCCTGTGGGACAAATTGCATTTTCGTTCAATTCCACCTGTCTAATCCTTCACACATAAACCTTTGACAAAGTCTGGGGTTAGGATTGGATCCAGCCAATCTCAGTCTCCTCTTTTAGATGGAATTTTAAAAGTTTAGACATCCTGGAGGGGCTTGAGGATCCATGGTGGTTGTTGGATGTCATTTCTCCACCTCAGGACTCAGCAGGAGTTTCTCCAATGAAGAAATGAAGCTTTTGCCTGAAGCTCCCACTGTGCCCATGACAGGAAGCCCTGGGAGTGTCTGGGACATCCCGGCTCTTTGGCAGCCTGGGCACTCCTGGGGTGTCACCGTGGAGCCCCCGTGAGTGCCTGTGACAGATGGGTGCCTTTGCAGCCCAAGGTGCCCTGGGATGTGCCCATGGCATGGCTGGGACTGCCTCTGCCCACAGGGCTCTTGAGCATCCCAGCTCAGGCCTGGGGCCAGAGTCCCTTGCCATGGCAACCATTTGCAGTCCCATTGCCAGGGCCAGGGGATCCCAGAAGGGATCCCAGAATGGGCTGAATTGGGAGGGAGCCATCAGGATCCTGGAGTGCAACTGCTGGCCCTGCACAGGACAGCCCAACAATGCCAGCCTGGGCCTGGCAGCGCTGTCCAAAGGCTGCTGGAGCTCAGAGAGCCCTGGAGCTGTGAGCCTTCCCTGGGAGCCTGTTCAGTGGCCCAGCAGCCTCTGGGGGAAAAACCTTTTCCTGAGATCCAAGCCAAAGCTGCCCCGAGTCAGCTCCAGCCGTTCCCTGCAGTCCTGTCCCTGGGCCCCAGAGGGAAGAGGTTCCCACAGCCCCCAGCCAGGGACCCGCTCCCAAGGCTGTTGCCAGGGCAGCCAGGGCTGGCACCAGCTGTGATGCTCGGTTTCCCCGGGCCGGGCTTTAGGAATGGGATTCCCCAATTTCCTGCTCCCGCTGAAACTGTGCCGCCCCTGGCTGCCCTCCAGCCTCCCACTGAAAGTACAAAAGGCAAAGACCCCAGGCTGGGATAAGAACAATTTACTGGCAACAACAACAAGATAAGGAACAAACAGGAATAGAAACAATAGTGATAACAGAAGGCATAAGGCAAACTATACACAGGGAAAACTACAAAAACACCTATTGGCTCTTCCCAGCTACGTGTTTTCTCCTGCCTTGAAAGGACACCCTTCTCCTTGGGGGAGAGAGAGGGAGTCCCTTTCCTGGCTGTGGCAATGACCTCATATGGGATCAAATAGAGTGAAGGGGCTATGGCCAGACCCTGACATTCTTCAGTCTCACCTCTCAACATTGCCAGGGGCAGGGAAAGGGACAGGTGTCTTCCCAATGTGGCTCACAGTGAATGTGGGTCACCAGGGTTCTGCCCAATGTGGCTCAATTATTGGAGGATGAGGTTGGATGCTCACTCCTCCTCTTCCCACTGTCGGGGAACTCTCAGGGCTTCCCTTACCGGTGCCTCCATTGGTGTCTTGTAAAATTACAGCTCTGGGTGAAGCTCTTCCCACACTGGGGACACTCGTGGGGCCTCTCCCCAGTGTGGATGCGCCGGTGGGTGACGAGGGTGGAGTTGTGCTTGAAGCCCTTCCTCCAGTCGGGGCAGCGGAAGGGCCTCTCCTCTGTGTGAACGCGCTGGTGTGAGAGGAGATTGGACCTGCTCTGAAACCTCTTCCCACACTGGGGACACTCATAGGGCCTCTCCCCAGTGTGGATCCTCTGGTGTCTGGTCAGGTGGTGTCTCCGGCTGAAGCTCTTCCCACTTGTGGGAAGCACTTGTGGGGCTTCTCCCCATTATGAAGCTGCTCATGGACCAGCTCAGAGCCCCAGCTGAAGTTCTGTCCACCTTCCCGGCTCAGGGAGGGGCTTTCCTCCTCAGAGCACCCTGGGATGGATTTGGAGCCCCTCCTCCTGCGGGATCTCTGGGGCTTTTGTTCCCCATTGGATTCCTGTGCTGTGGAGCCACTCAAAACAGCCTCTTCCACAAGGTTTGGCTGTGGGGGTTTGTCCTTCCTGGTCTCCACCCTCAGCTTCTTGTCTGGGGGAGGAAGCACAAGGAAAGGATGGGATTTGCCTCCGTGCCAGAGGGAAGGGGAAGGAGATCCCCCCAGTCAATCCCCAGCAGGACGGTGTTGGCAGTGGGGTTGTCCTGCAGCCGGGGGCCGTGCTGGGCTGGGAGATGGAGCAGGAGAGAGGGGGAAAGGGGCACTGACTTCCTCCTCACCTGCCTGGCTTTCCCAGGGAATCTTCTTCTTCCTTACAGCCTAAACTAAAAAACTAAAAGTTAAACTAAAAATGCAGTAGTAAAAAAATCCAAAACAACAGACAGAATCAGAATACAACCTGTCACCCAGTTAATCAGGGTGTTTGTGGCTGCAGTCCTCCTGGATTAACTGATGGGATTTTCTTGAAGCAATGACCTTGTAGAAGGGTGTAGTTTTCCTCTGATGGTCCAGTGGTGGTGCAGATGGATCTGGTGCTCCTCTGGGAATCCAGTGGAAACAGGCTGCTTCTGGTGTGGTTAATGTCAGATTATATCCAGGTGGGAATGCTTGGCTCCTCCGTGTGGGTGGAACATCTCCCAGTGGAATGATTTACTTTTATCAGTCATGCAGTGAGCATCAATGGCCCATTTACAGAAGATAAGCCCCTGGAGGGAGGATGGCTTGTGGAAGAGATAAAGAACACTTCCCCACCTTGTTTTAACAGCTGGGCCATTAATTGCCCTGGAAACAAGGAAACAAGACTAAGGCAGCAGAATGGATCCACAAGAAAGCCAAACCCAGCTGCTCTCCTGAAAATCAGCTTGGGCCAGGCTCGGGCAGGGGAGGCCCCAGCCCACAGGCTCATCTGCTCAGGCCACCTTTGCACACACTGCCCACAGCCAGGAAGGGAGGAGGAGAGTCCTGGGGCTCTGCTGTCACCTCTGGGCACAGGCAGGGGACACCCATCCTCCCTCACACAAACTGGCTCAGCTGTAAAATCCCCAGCTCAGGAAGGCCACATCCACGGCACATTCCCCTCAGGGGCAGCTGAGGGGCAGGTGCCATCAATCCATCCAGGAGCCCCAAAGCGCTGCCCACACTCATTGCTGAGGCCTTGCAGCAGAGCGCTGCTCGTCAGGCAAAGGGCTGACACAGATCCAGACTCTGCTGCAGGAGACTCTGTCAAACTTGTCCCCGCCAGGGGAGGGACCTGGGCCTTCCCACCCGGCCCAAGTGTGCGCCAGCCCTCTGAACTCCGTGTGTGCGGGGGACCCTCAGCACCAAGAGCTGATGGGGAGCGACCATGGGAGAGCCTTTGGGATCCACTGACTGGGGACATTTTTTACTTCATCTCTCTCGGTCACTCTCTTTTTCTCCCCATCTCTTTATTGTTCCTCTCTCTCTCCCTCTGTGTCTCTAATTTACTGTTCAATAAAACCCATACTATTGACTTTGCACCCTAAATTGGGCAGAGGCATTTCTGATCATGTGGATAACCAGAAGATGGCAAGGGGCCGGAGGCCCAGCACTCCGGGGGCTGCTCCGTGCCACTTCCAGTGGGTTGGGCTGCTGAAGGGGTGCCGGGCATGGCCCTTTGTGACACAGCAGCGTTCCCTCAGGGCCCTGGGGAATGTGGAACGTTGTGGGGCCCAGGGCCCCGTTGACATGGCGCAGCCACGCCCGCAGGGGTATATAAGGGGGCGCGGGGCCCTGCGTTGCCCAGTCCCAGGAGAGCCACTTGCTCAGCAGGAAGCAGCTCCTGGATCCCCTTCTGCATTGCAGGAGATCAGAGAGAGAGAAGGAGAAGGTGAAGCCCGACTCCCAGGCACCCAGCCCCTTGCCCGCCCGGCCAGCAGACCAGGCCCTTAGCGGGCAGTGGCCGTGGGCAGGCGGCGGCTCCGGCCGGCCCCTGCCGGACCCTGAGGAGGAGGGGCCCTTTGCCAAGATGGAGGAAGACCAGAAATATAACATGGATCGAGAGCTCTCCCAGTGGGAAGGAGAGGGATATCACCAACTCTCTCCTTCGGAAGAAGTGCAAAGCCGTGCAAAGTGCAAAGTGATCTCCCAAGAAGAAGCTGATATCTACAACATGCTCTCTGATTGGGATGAATACACTGAAGATGAGCTTTCCCACGATGACGTTGAGAGCTACCAAGAAGCTTCTGACTGGGGAGAATTCCCAGAGCAAGGCCTTTCCCAGGCACAAGTCAGTATCTCCCACAGTCTCTCTGACTGGGAAGATTACAGCCAGCAGGAGCTGTCCCATGGAGATTTCAACTGTCTCCAAGAAGTGTCAGATTGGGAACAGTCCATTGTGCAGCAGCTTTCGCAGGAGGAAGACTCTATTGCCCAGAAGGTGTCCGGAGGCAATGGAAGGAGAGCCTCTGTGCAGTCTACCTGGGAAAGTGACAGTGAGCAAGACCTTGTGCTGTACAGCTGGGAAGAGAACATCGGGGACAAGGCCTTCCTGTACGAGGAGGACGAGTGGGATGAAATCAGCATCCTCGAGCTCCACGAAGACCAAAGCAGAGAGCCAAGACTGGCGAGAGGTGGGTTCCTCCTGCCAGGCGGGATCTTCGTGCCCATCCTGCGCGAGGGTTGGGTTGAGGACGAGGCATCTGAGCCGCGCCCCTGGGGGCTGCTCTGTGCCTCGCCTCCCCACGTGGAAGCCCTGGCCCCCAGAGGACACGGGGCCCCTGGTGCCTTCCAGGAGCAGGAGCCAGAGGCTGGCACCCTCAGCCAGCAGTGGGCCCCCCGCAAGAAACGTCTCTCCCGGCTCCGGCGGGCGCTGCGGGCGCTGCGCGGCCTCTTCCGCTTCTCCTGCTGCGCCCCGCAGCCCCAGGATTAGGGATGGACAGGACCCCCCTGCACAGAACACACACACACAAAAAAATAGAATTAGAATAGGAATAGGAAATAGTCAATAAAGAAGATGAAGAAATGGTGGCAGTAAATAAGGATAGGATTTAAGAATAGGAATAAGAAGAGCAAAAGAAGAAATAGAAGAAGAAAAAGAAGAAATAGTAGTAATAGTAGTAAATAATTTTAATAAAAATAAAAATTTTAAAAATTATGATGATGCTGGTATTAATTATATCAAGTTAAAATACACATTCACATATGTTCCACAGTCACAGTGTAGTTTGGGTTAGGAAAGATCTCAAAACTTCCAAGGATATCAAAAATCAGTTCCATGGGATTTTTTTTACACACTCTTTCTCTCTCTCTCTGCATCCTCCCTCTGTCCTGGTTTAGGGCAAATTTGGGAGGAAACCTGCCAATGGGGTTCCTCTGGTTGGCAGACCCAAACGGACCCTCCCCCCAGCAGGTGTGGGAAAAGAATTTCCTGGGAGAAAAGTGGAAAAAACTATTGATTTGACAAACAAAACGCCCACAAGCATAAAGAATGAATAATACGAAACAATAAAACCTCTCGCCGCTCTGAAGAGAGATGGCAAAACTGAGAGAAGCCCTTGCCGTGAGTGAGCTCAGCTCTCTCAGTCTCTTATCAGTCCCAGTCCCTTCGGCCCTGCAAAATGCCCAGGTCCAGGCCCCTGTGGGCTGCAGGTGTGAGATCCCGGTGTCTGTCTGGGCTTTTCAGTCCAGGACAGGTTTAAACAATCCCAAGGGAAAACAAAACAAAACAAAACAAAACAAAACAAAACAAAACAAAACAAAACAAAAACAAAAAAACCAGTCCAGGAGCTTCTCTGCCTCAGTTAGCTAAACTAACTAAAAGCTAAAAAAGTTCTTTGTCCGGCCTCTGTCCGTGCCTCCGACGAACACACAGAGTCCGGAGGAAAAAAAACTCGTAGGAGTGAACTCTGTTTTCTCAAAACAAACCGTGTGCCGCTTCTTTCCCTGCTTCGCTCTCAGAACCAGTTTTAAAGGTACAGAACAAAACACACAACACACAGAGAACAGACAATTGGGGATACAAGCAGATTAAAGTCACCCTAGGACACACTCCTGTTTCTTTCTATCTCTCTCCCTCACAGTTCTTGTAAAATAAAATCCATGTTAAATAAAATCAGGATGTTGTCATCCCATGGTCTCATGTACGCCTCAATACGGGCACAGGCATCTCTCCCTAAGCCGAATGGAGCACATTCCCTGCCTAGCCTGTCTTCATAACACAGCTGCTCCAGCCCCCTGAGCATCTCCATCGCTCTGCTCTGAACTCATTCTACCAGCCCCATGTCCTTCTTATGCTGGGCCCCCCCCCCACACGGGTGTAGTGCTGCAGGTGGGCTCTGAAATATGGACTAGAGGGCCACGGTCACCTCCCCTGACCCGCTGCCCTTGGCTCCTTTCCATGCAGCCCAGCACAGGGCTGCCTTTCTGGGCTGGCAGCACACACTGCCGCCTCACGCTCGGCTTCTCCTCCAGCCGCGCTCCAAGCGCTTCTCCTCAGCCCCTGCCCCGCTCAGCTTCCTGGCCCCTCAAACCCCGAGCTGAGGGGCAGCTCCGGCCACTCTCGGGGTCATGGCAAAGCCCTTCCAGAGCCCCGGGGCCGAGGCAGAGCCCTCCCTGAGGGACGCCCCTCATCCCCGGCCTCCAGCTGCACATGGAGCCGCTGAGCACAACTCCCTGGCTGCGTCCATCTGGCCGATCCCTCACGGCCGCACAGCCCACCCTCCAAAGCCAGGCCTGGGCACTGTGGGGCTCAGGCTGCCTGTGTGTGCCACGGCGCCTTCCTCACAGGGGCTGGGGCACAGCAGCCGTCCCACAGACTGCAGTGTTGTGGGAAATGGCTCCAACATGGCCAGGAAGGAGATCTGCCCCTGACGGCAAAACTGAATAAAGAGGCCGAGAGCACCCAAGCCCACCCCTCCTTCACCTGGCTGCAGCTTTGGGCTGCCACTTGGGCTGCCCAACAGAGCCTGAAACTCCATCAAGGTGACACTGTGGCTCAACCACCTCTGCCCTGGGGACAAGGAAACAAGACTAAGGCAGCAGAATGGATCCACAAGAAAGCCAAACCCAGCAGCTCTCCTGAAAATCAGCTTGGGCCAGGCTCGGGCAGGGGAGGCCCCAGCCCACAGGCTCATCTGCTCAGGCCACCTTTGCACACACTGCCCACAGCCAGGAAGGGAGGAGGAGAGTCCTGGGGCTCTGCTGTCACCTCTGGGCACAGGCAGGGGACACCCATCCTCCCTCACACAAACTGGCTCAGCTGTAAAATCCCCAGCCCGGGAAGGCCACATCCACGGCACATTCCCCTCAGGGGCAGCTGAGGGGCAGGTGCCATCAATCCATCCAGGAGCCCCAAAGCGCTGCCCACACTCATTGCTGAGGCCTTGCAGCAGAGCGCTGCTCGTCAGGCAAAGGGCTGACACAGATCCAGACTCTGCTGCAGGAGACTCTGTCAAACTTGTCTCCGCTAGGGGAGGGACCTGGGCCTTCCCACCCGGCCCAAGTGTGCGCCAGCCCTCTGAACTCCGTGTGTGCGGGGGACCCTCAGCACCAAGAGCTGATGGGGAGCGACCACGGGAGAGCCTTTGGGATCCACAGACTGGGGACATTTTTTACTTCATATGTCTCGGTCACTTTTTCTCTCCCCCAACCTCATTTCTGTTTCTCTCTCCCTCTCTCTCTGTGTGTTTTTAATTTGCTGTTCAATAAAACCCATGCTATTGACTTTGCCCCTTAAATTGGGCAGAGGCATTTCTGATCATTTTAATAACCAGAAGATGGCAAGGGGCCGGAGGCCCAGCACTCCGGGGGCTGCTCCGTGCCACTTCCAGTGGGTTGGGCTGCTGAAGGGGTGCCGGGCATGGCCCTTTGTGACACAGCAGCGTTCCCTCAGGGCCCTGGGGAATGTGGAACGTTGTGGGGCCCAGGGCCCCGTTGACATGGCGCAGCCACGCCCGCAGGGGTATATAAGGGGGCGCGGGGCCCTGCATTGCCCAGTCCCAGGAGAGCCACTTGCTCAGCAGGAAGCAGCTCCTAGGATCCCCTTCTGCATTGCAGGAGATCAGAGAGAGAGAAGGAGAAGGTGAAGCCCGACTCCCAGGCACCCAGCCCCTTGCCCGCCCGGCCAGCAGACCAGGCCCCCAGCGGGCAGTGGCTGTGGGCAGGCGGCGGCTCCGGCCGGCCCCTGCCGGACCCTGAGGAGGAGGGGCCCTTTGCCAAGATGGAGGAAGACCAGAAATATAACATGGATCGAGAGCTCTCCCAGTGGGAAGGAGAGGGATATCAGCAACTCTCTCCTTCGGAAGAAGTGCAAAGCCATCTGCACATGTTCCCATGGGAAGGAGACAAGGGAGAGCCAGAGTTGTCCCAACTGGGAGACAACAACAACAAGGACGTTTCCCAAGGAGAAGACTACAGTCTCCAAAACCTGGCCCAGTGGGAAAAAGACAGCAGTGACCACCAGCTGTCCCAACTGGAAGAAAGTGCCAGCAGCCAGGAACCATCCCAATGGGAAGACTACATCAGGTGCGAGACCGATGATGACCCCCTGCACCCAGAGAAGGCTGAGGATGCCCAGAGTTGTGCCCAGCAGGGGCCCGGCTCTCCCAGCAGCGTGGGCACCCAGGTGGCAGGAGAGGCAGCCCCTGAGCTGCCCAGCACCTCTCCTGCCCCAGGGAGTCCCACAGAGGATGAGCTGGCAGCTGCTGCTGCTGCAGCTGGAGCTGCTGAGGAGGTGGAGGAGCCCCCGGAGCCTCTGGCTGCTGAGGTAGGAAAGAGCCCCGGTTCCCCTGCTGGCAGTGAGGAGGTGCCATGGGCAGGGACACAGACACCAGTCCCTGCCCCAGCCAGCCCCTCAGGCTGCTGCCAGGCTCTGCTGGGCTTAGCGGGGAACATCAGCTCTGAGGAGCTGCTCCAGCCTGTGCTGGAGGTCCAGCAGCCAGAGAAACAGGGGGCCCTGCAGCAGAGCACGGCTGCAGAAAGGGAAGCAGCAGCTGCAGTAGAAAGGGGAGAGAGCCCAACATCTGCCCCACACAGCCCCTGCTGCCCCCCCAGCCCCTCGCCCAGCCCAGCGGGAGCCCAGGGGCTCAGTGAACAGCAGGAGGAGGCAGACAGGGCAGCAGTCCTGGCACAGGAAGAGAGCAAGGAGGGGGCCATGGCTGAGAAGCTTGAGGATTCTCAGTGCCAAGATGAGGAACACACAGACCTGTTCCAAGGAGAAATCAACAAATACCAAGAAGGGTCCCAAGGGGAAGCCTGCATTGAGCAGGAGCTTTCCCAGGTAGAAGCCAGCAACTACCAGGAGGAGTCCCAAGGGGAAGCCTGCATTGAGCAGGAGATCCCCCCAGCAGAAATCACCAGCAGCTACAATGAAGGGTCCACAGGGGAAGCCTGCATTGAGCAGGAGCTGTCCCCAGAAGAAACCAACTACCACCAAGATGGATCCGAAGGGGAAGCCTGCATTGAGCAGGAGCTGTCCCCAGCAGATACCAGTAACAACCAGGAAGGATCCCAAGGAAGGGAAGCCTGCATTGGGCAGGAGCTGTCCCCAGAAGAAACCAGCAGCAACAAAGTATCCCAAAGGGAATCCTTCATTCGGCAGGTAATTTCCCAAGAAGAAGCCGATATCTACAACATGCTCTCTGACTGGGATGAATACACTGAAGATGAGCTGTCCCATGATGATGTTGAGAGCTACCAAGAAGTTTCTGACTTGGGAGAATTCCCAGAGCAAGGCCTTTCCCAGGCACAAGTCAGTATCTCCCACAGTCTCTCTGACTGGGAAGATTACAGCCAGCAGGAGCTGTCCCATGGAGATTTCAACTGTCTCCAAGAAGTGTCAGATTGGGAACAGTCCATTGTGCAGCAGCTTTCGCAGGAGGAAGACTCTATTGCCCAGAAGGTGTCCGGAGGCAATGGAAGGAGAGCCTCTGTGCAGTCTACCTGGGAAAGTGACAGTGAGCAAGACCTCGTGCTGTACAGCTGGGAAGAGAACATCGGGGACAAGGCCTTCCTGTACGAGGAGGACGAGTGGGATGAAATCAGCGTCCTCGAGCTCCACGAAGACCAAAGCAGAGAGCCAAGACTGGCGAGAGGTGGGTTCCTCCTGCCAGGCGGGATCTTCGTGCCCATACTGCGCGAGGGTTGGGTTGAGGACGAGGCATCTGAGCTGCGCCCCTGGGGGCTGCTCTGTGCCTCGCCTCCCCACGTGGAAGCCCTGGCCCCCAGAGGACACGGGGCCCCTGGTGCCTTCCAGGAGCAGGAGCCAGAGGCCGGCACCCTCAGCCAGCAGCGGGCCCCCCGCAAGAAACGTCTCTCCCGGCTCCGGCGGGCGCTGCGGGCGCTGCGCGGCCTCTTCCGCTTCTCCTGCTGTGCCCCGCGGCCCCAGGATTAGGGATGGACAGGACGCCGCAGCATGGAACACAAAAAAAAAATAGAATTAGAATAGGAATAGGAAATAGTCAATAAAGAAGATGAAGAAATGGTGGCAGTAAATAGGAATAGGATTTAGGAATAAGAATAGCAAAAGAAGAAACAGAAGAAGAAAAAGAAGAAGTAGTATTGATAGTAGTAAATAATTTTAATAAAAATAGAAAGTTTAAAAAATTCTGATGACACTGGTATTAATTATATCAACCTAAAATACACATTCACATATGTTCCACAGTCACAGTGTTGTTTGGGTTGGGAAGGATCTCAAAAAATCATCTAGGTGCATCTGATTTTCTTACACACTATTCTCTCTCTCTCTGAGTCCTCCCTCTGTCCTGGTTTAGGGCAAATTTGGGAGGAAACCTGCCAATGGGGTTCCTCTGGTTGGCAAACCCAAACAGCCCCTCCCCTCAGCAGCCCCAGGTAAAGAACTTCCTCAGAAGAAAGTGGAAAAAACTATTGATTTGACAAACAAAATGCCCACAAGCATAAAGAATGAATAATATGAAACAATAAAGCCTCTCACCGCTCTGAAGAGAGATGGCAAAACTGAGAGAAGCCCTTGCCGTGAGTGAGCTCAGCTCTCTCAGTCTCTTATCAGTCCCAGTCCCTTTGGTGCTGCAAAATGCCCAGGTCCAGGCCCCCGTGGGCTGCAGGTGTGAGATCCCGGTGTCTGTCTGGGCTTTTCAGTCCAGGACAGGTTTAAACAATCCCAAGGGGAAAAAAAAAAATAATAATTTAAACAGTCCAAGGAGGTTCCCTGCCTCAGCTAGCTAAACTAACTAACAGCAAAAAAAGTTCTCTGTCTGGCCACTGTCTGTGCCTCCAATGAACACATAGAGTCCGGAGGAAAAAAACTCGTAGGAGTGAACTCTGTTTTCTCAAAACAGAGTGTGCCGCTTCTTTCCCTGCTTCGCTCTCAGAACCAGTTTTAAAGGTACAGAACAAAACACACAACACACAGAGAACAGACAATTGGGGATACAAGCAGCTTAAAGTCACCCTAGGACACACTCCTGTTTTTTTCTATCTCTCTCCCTCACAGTTCTTGTAAAATAAAATCCATGTTAAATAAAATCAGGATGTTGTCATCATATGGTCTTCTCATGTACACCTCAATCCGGGCACAGGCATCTCTCCCTAAGCCGAATGGAGCACATTCCCTGCCCAGCCTGTCTTCATAGCACAGCTGCTCCAGCCCCCTGAGCATCTCCATCGCTCTGCTCTGAACTCATTCTACCAGCCCCATGTCCTTCTTATGCTGGGCCCCCCCCACACACGGGTGTAGTGCTGTAGGTGGGCTCTGAAATATGGACTAGAGGGCCACGGTCACCTCCCCTGACCCACTGCCCTTGGCTCCTTTCCATGCAGCCCAGCACAGGGCTGCCTTTCTGGGCTGGCAGCACACACTGCCGCCTCACGCTCGGCTTCTCCTCCAGCCGCGCCCCAAGCGCTTCTCCTCAGCCCCTGCCCCGCTCAGCTTCCTGGCCCCTCAAACCCCGAGCTGAGGGGCAGCTCCGGCCACTCTCGGGGTCACGGCAAAGCCCTTCCAGAGCCCCGGGGCCGAGGCAGAGCCCTCCCTGAGGGACGCCCCTCACCCCCGGCCTCCAGCTGCACATGGAGCCCCTGAGCACAACTCCCTGGCCGCGTCCATCTGGCCGATCCCTCACGGCCGCACAGCCCACCCTCCAAAGCCAGGCCCGGGCACTGTGGGGCTCGGGCTGTCTGTGTGTGCCACGGCGCCTTCCTCACAGGGGCTGGGGCACAGCAGCCGTCCCACAGACTGCAGTGTTGTGGGAAATGGCTCCAACATGGCCAGGAAGGAGATCTGCCCCTGACGGCAAAACTGAATAAAGAGGCCGAGACCACCCAAGCCCACCCGTCCTTCACCCGGCTGCAGCCTTGGGCTGCCACTTGGGCTGCCCAACAGAGCCTGAAACTCCATCAAGGTGACACTGTGGCTCAACCACCTCTGCCCTGGGGACAAGGAAACAAGACTAAGGCAGCAGAATGGATCCACAAGAAAGCCAAACCCAGCAGCTCTCCTGAAAATCAGCTTGGGCCAGGCTCGGGCAGGGGAGGCCCCAGCCCACAGGCTCATCTGCTCAGGCCACCTTTGCACACACTGCCCACAGCCAGGAAGGGAGGAGGAGAGTCCTGGGGCTCTGCTGTCACCTCTGGGCACAGGCAGGGGACACCCATCCTCCCTCACACAAACTGGCTCAGCTGTAAAATCCCCAGCCCGGGAAGGCCACATCTGTTATGAATAAAATGGGCGGAGATAATATTAATCTCCTTAAAATGCCTTTATTAATCAGCTCTTACAATATTTGCTCGAGGGGCTTTTTGGCTGCCCGTGTGCGCCGTGGAGGAGGAGGGTCTTTATCAGCTCTGTTGCAGAGAGTTGAGCAGAGCTGGAGAACCCGCCCTCGCTAGGAGTAACCCCAGGGTTCTGAGTTTCTTTTGTTTTCTCCGGGAGTCTCATCTCTGGTTTGGTCTTTTTAACTTACAGCTAGTAAGAAAAACCGGAGAAATTAGCTCTTTCGATACTCCAGGGTCTACACCGCTTAGCATTGTTTTCTGTGCGTTTCAATTTTACTTCGTTTTATTTTATAAGGTGTTTTTGGTGTTAAACGGGATCCCGAGATGCATTTCGAGGTCCTTTATTTGCATGCGGGGTCGGCCTGGGCGGCAGCGGCTGTAGGTTTTATCCAATATGGCGTTTCGGAGGGGCTGGGCAGCACCAGGGCTGCTAGATGTGGCTGGCGTGGGTTCTCTCTTTTTGGAGCGGGGCGGCGGCTCGGGCGCGTTCAGGGATGCGCCATCCAGCAGCGGCAGCTGGCCGCGGGCGGGCTGAGCCACGTGCGAGCTTTGGGGCTTCTCTGCGACTGGGCTTGAGCTGGGCGGGTGGCATGGCGGCTGGAATTCTCTGTGCCAAGCTTGGGAGGGAGCGGCCGGCCCCTCTTTCTCCCGCTCCGGCGGCGGCTGGCTGCGGGCGTCGGGGCCAGACGGCCCCGCTCACTGGGGTCTCTGCTGTGGGCAGGGAGAAGCGGCCAGTTCTGATCGCTCTCGCCCCAGGCCGCCACTGCCGCGGCGCAGCACAGCGCCAGCGGGGACGAGCTCTGCCGCAGCAACTCGCTCCGGGAGCGGGGAGGGGAGACCGGGGGCGAGGCCCGCGCCTCGCGTCCCTTCGAAGCCCTTTTCTCTCGGTCTTTGGCGGCGGCAGCACCGGCTGCTCCGCTGGTCCCTTTCGCTCCGTCGTTGGGGGTGGGGGGGCCGCGGTGCCAGGCTTCTTTGAATGGAGCTCTCGAGGTTTGTTTTTAAGGTGGTCTGGGGGGAGGTGCCACGGAGGTGGCCCCTCACTGTTACATTACAGGATAAACATTCTAAATTTCATTTTTATCAAGGCACACACAAGGAACTGCTGGGCACTGCCTGCACTGCCCAGGGCTGACTGTGCCAAAGGCACGGCTCAGCTGCCCTTGGGGGCTGCAGGAAAACTCCAGAGCCCAAAGAGCCTCCATGGCTGTGCTGGAGACCAAGGCTGGAGGAGGGAAAGGCAGGGCTGCTGCGGGATGGGGAGGGGATTGAATTCCAGCACACACCTCACTTCTCTGATCATCCCAGCACGGTGCTGGGCCCTGTTTCAGCCTGGAGCACAGCAGATGTTTATGGGACAGGAGCCCTCCGGGGCTGTCAGGGACCTGCAGCTTGCAAGGTGCTCTGCCCTCCCTCAGCTCCTCTCTGAGAGATGCCAACCCCAGCTGGGCACCTCAGGGCACAAGTGGCACTGCCTGTTGATGGGCATTCACCTGATCTCTGCCTGGAAAGGGGCACAGGTTTGAATTCTTGTATGTTTCATAATATGCAAACACATTTTCATTATGTGGGTCACTTGAGTACTTTAAAGAAAAGGCAACGTTTTCCCACCAGGAACAGGAATTTCCTGGATCTACTGGATTCTTCTACTGATGGCAGGAGAAGAAATACTCATCTCACCTTCTATTTGTTTCACCAAGATTCTGTTTATTATTCCCCCCCCCCCTTCCTTTAGGTCTTTCCAGCTCTCCTGTTTAAATGGCCATGTCTAAGGACATCTCTTCACTAGACCAGCTGGATCTATGTCCTTGCAGCCACTCCCAGATTTCCACCCCTAGATGCTCTGTGGTCCTTCAAGTGCCTCTCAATTGACTGGTTTCATGCTTTGAGCTATAGAGAGTTCTCCAATTTTTCTTAAGTTCAAATAAATATCACATTAGTCAACATCTTAACTGTGTCTATATCTATGACAGAATTGCCTCTTCTTATATCTTTGTCTAAAACTGTTCCTGTATGGAAATCCCCCGGGGACGGTGGACATGTCAGATGCTGCTGGGACATCACAGAGAGCTGAGGAAAGAGCTCTGATGGTTATTAAACTGTATCATGTTCACTTCTGTTTGCTGGCAAGAAACCTTTCTGTGCCTCTGAGTCCCAGCAGTCCCTGGGCCCCAAAGGACACAAATCTGATGAGTTGTGGTTCCCATTCTGGTGACTCTTGGACCTTGGCCCTGCACAGGAGAGCTCTTAATCCACTTTCTCTCTTTTCCTCCCTCTGGGCACAGAGGGAGTTTGTGACTTCAGCGTGTAACTGGGGTGTGCAAAGAGCAAATCTGGGCAGAATTGGGCAGGGAGGATTTGGGGGGACCTTGGGACCTGTGCTGGGCACAGAAAGTGTTTTCCATTAGTCTGAGACTGTCTGCTGTGGAAACTGGATTTAATATCCAGCAGAGGAATGACTTTTGCATTTGATGGAGCTGTGCCTCCCCTTGGGTTTGTTGGCTGACAATGAATGAACATCCCTCTGTGTCTCGGGCAGCTCCTTCTCCAAGGAAAGCAGCTGGGAGCTGGAGCCAAGGAGCTGAAAGGTGCAGGCCCAGCCTGGGCTGGAGGGAGCTCAGATTTGCACAAGGCTGCTCTGAGTCCCAGGGCTGGGATGGGGGAAATGGTGGGGTGGGGGTAGGGACAGAGTCTGATTGATTGTCAGCCATGAGGGGCCTTGATTTTCATATCTATTCAAACTGAACATTAGAAGGTACTTGGATTCTGTGTCAATTGAAGATTGCACATATCAAGATATTAATAAGAAAAAAAAGCCTAAACAGAACCTAAAAATTGTTGTTCGCTGTCTTTATAAATATAATTCATTCACTTTGAGTTCAGTTCTGAAATCTGTCTAATTAACCACAAAAAACTGAAAATTTAAATCAAATTATTCCCAGAGTCTTGGCCTGTTAAGGTCTTCTGAATGTTGATGAGCCCTGGGGCACTGAATTCCTGGACTGAAGAGCTGAAGGCTGAACAAGCCTCTGGAGAAGTCAAATCCTCCAGCAGCCCCCAAGTGTCTGAGGATGTCACAGCCCCCACTGAGGCCATCCCTGCCCACAGACCGTGGGGGAATGGGCACACAAGGAGAGTGTCCCTGGGGCTGGGCAGGCAGAACTCAGAGGCACCAACGGGTCTAGGTGGGAAATGGAGTGTGCAGTGTGGCTGTGACAGCCCTGCCTGGGCTGTGCCAAGCAGGACAGACAAGCCCTGACCCCCAACCCCCAAACAACTCTCTGAATGAGACATTTAATAGGAATTACAATTGTTTGTGTCCTCTGAGTTGGAAACACTGGAGAAATACCAACAAGAGATTCTCAGGAGCTCAAAACAACAAAACGGCCTTTACAGGGAATTTCAGAAAATGGACAAACTTTGGCAAAAGGTTTAATATGACTTTCAATCAACAAAAACCACTTCTAAAAGCATTTACACGGCCCATTCAACTTTGCAAAGTCTAAGCCTGTTCAATTTTAAGTTACTCAAAATTAGCAAGAGCAGGGAATCAGAAGAAGACAGAGAATGAGAGAAAGACACGTAAGATACAGGGAAGCACACAGAGCCACCAACTCCTGGATTCCAGCTGTGTTCAGACAGAAATTCCAAAAGGAGGGAGGGTCAAGATGTGTGCTGGCCTTGTGGTCAGCCTTAAATACCCCTTGTTCTTCCTGGGCCCTTCCCCCAGGTGGGACTTGGGGCCATCTGGTCACTCAGGAGCTGGGCTGGGGGCTGCAGAGGTGGCAGTGGAGCATTGCCTTGGGTGTGCCAGGGACTGGCAGACACTGCTGTGTGGGAAGACAGAGACAGTGCTTATGGCACTCCTGCCTCTGATATATTGCAGTGTGTTAATTACCACAGAGTGGGAACAGCCTTGCCCTCACAGCTGTGGGTGTGACAAAAGAGTGAGTTGGTAGAGAGTCAGTTAGGGTCTGCTGGCTGTGCTGTGAGGATGAAGGGACAGGAGGTCGTGTGAGGGACAGAGAAGGGAAGCCACTGTCCCAGGGACAGACAGGGTCAGGGGGCCGTGCTCGGGACAGGAAGCAGCAAGCTGGGACTGCAGAAAGAAGAGAGAAAGAGCCAGAGCTGTGGGGAGCTGCCTACAGGATTGCTACATAGAAAAGGTATGAAAGACATCTAGATAACATGGTGCTGATGCCTGAACCACTCTGAAGTTTTTATTGAAGCACTCAGAGTTCAGTGGCCCTCTCGACTACGACACTGCTGGGCTGGGATAGAGCTCTGGGGGGATTGGGGTTCCAGGGCAGGGCAAAGCTGGACCTGCCCCTTCCTGCCCCACACACCAAATGTTTCCAGCCAACAATCTCCTCTGATCTCTCACAAGAGGCAATGTTGGAGGTGGAATCCCAGTTGTGGCCATGGGCAGATGGACAAGGAGGACAGCTCTTTCCCATAGGAGGGAAAGCACAGAGTCTTCCCCAGGGTTTTGGGGACAGATGGGAGGTGACCCTTGTGAAACCATTGCCAGCCAGACTTGTCCTGGCAATATTCCTATGGGAACAATTCCTGAATACAAAGAAATTTGGTGGCAAAATCTGAATTCTAGGTGCATTTTACAGAACTACCATGGGCCAGCACAGGAGGGGGAGATTTCCCCCTCAAGAGAGGCTCATATTGCAGTTTTTGCATTCAGACAGCTCCACATCCCTCAGCTTTGGTACGGAAAAAAAAAAAAAAACCAACACAGAAGTACAGTAAATCATTTCACAAAGCACTGACTGAGTAAACTCTAACCTGTCCAAGTTCTCCAGATGTTGAGAAGACAGGGAGGGAGAGAGGGGAAGATCCCCAGTCTCCCTTGGATCCAGCACCATCTCAGCTGCTGGGAGCTCTGGGGCCGTGGGATGTGTCAGTGTCACACCCGTGTCACAGCCTCACCTGCTCTGGTCCCTCTCACAGGTGGGGTTTTTGGGATGCCAGGGGCTTGGCAGCCACTTTGTGGCTGGAGCGGAGGCTGCAGTGGCTGGGGCTGGGGCAGTGATCGTCCCACCTACACAGAACTTGCCCTCGCCCCCAAACACACCCTGGAGATGTCTGGGGCCATTCATCATTTCTCTGCTCTCCAGCACCGAGGCAACGGACTGTGGCTGCAGCTCTGAGCTGGTGCCCAAGGCAACCACCCCTGGCAATGGGGCTGCAGGGAACTGCTCTCAGGAAACCCATTCAAAGAGTTGAGGACTAACCCACAAGTGCCTCAGAAACATGGGATATGCCAAAATCTCTTCAGGAACATGAAATATCAAATAACTCACTCAGTATATGGCTCCCCCTCCTTTCATCATCCCCAAACTTGGCCTGTCTCAATACACATCCCATCCCACCTCCCCAGTCCCAACACCAACTCATCTTGCCCCCGCCGCACATCAAGACCCCCTTCCCAAGCCCTATTTCCCCGATTTCACACCTCACAAACCCCCTCCTGCCCATCCTGCCCCACCCAATGCTCACCTCTTCCTTCCTGATTTGCATCCCACTTCACCCAATCCACTTCCAATCACATTCCACCCTGAGTGACTGTGGAATCAATTTTCAAAGTAATTTTGGGGTGGGATTGAGTAGTTTTCAGTGGCATTGAGAAGTTTTGAGGTGACAGATCAAACCCTCTCGTCTCTTTGAGTGCAAAGACATGGAGAAAACTACACCACATACCCCCCAAACCACCAAATGCTCCAAAGTATCTCCCTGAATCCCAGATTCCCTGGAAACACTAGTAATAAGTGAGGCGTTAGAATCCTTTGAGAAGTTTATTGATTTTTACCCAATTTTTGTCTATTTTAAAGGGATGAAAATAAATCTAAAGAATATTAAGGACCACGAAACAGGAAGACCACCATCCCAGTGTCTTCCCAATGCAGATTACAGGGAATATGGGCCACCAGGGCTCTCCCCAGTGTGGCTCTACTGATGGGGGATGAGTTTGGAGCAGAGCACGAAGCTCTTCCCACAGCCAGGGCACTTGCAAGGCTCCCCTTACTGATGGCTCCGTTGGTGTTGGGTCAAGTTGGACCTGTCTGTGAAGCTCTTCCCACACTGGGGACACTCGTAGGGCCTCTCCCCAGTGTGGATGCACCGGTGGGTGATGAGGGTGGAGTTTCGCTTGAAGCCCTTCCCGCAGTCGGGGCAGCGGAAGGGCCTCTCCTCTCTGTGAATCCGCTGGTGCTTGAGGAGAGTGGAGCTGGTCTGAAACCTCTTCCCACACTCAGAACACTCATAGGGCCTCTCCCCAGTGTGGCTCATTTGGTGTCTGAACAGCTGGAACCTCTGGTTGAAGCCCTTCTCACATTCCCCACACTTGTATGGCCTTTCCTCAGCGTGGGTGTTCTGGTGGTGGATCAGATTGGAGCGCTGGCTGAAGCTCTTCCCACACTGCTCACACTGGTAGGGCCGTTCCCTGGTGTGGATCCTCTGGTGGCGGATCAGGTCGGATCTCTGGTTGAAGCTCATCCCACATTCTCCACACTCGTGGGGCCTCTCCCCAGTGTGGATGCGCCGGTGGGTGATGAGGTGGGAGTTGTGCTTGAAGCCCTTCCTGCAGTCGGGGCAGCGGAAGGGCCTCTCCTCTGTGTGAATCCGCTGGTGCTTGAGGAGAGTGGAGCTGGTCTGAAACCTCTTCCCACACTGGGGACACTCATAGGGCCTCTCCCCAGTGTGGATCCTCTGGTGGCTGATCAGTTGGGACCTCCAGCTGAAGCTCTTCCCACACTCCAAGCACTTGTGGGTCTTCTCCTCATCATGAAGCTGCTCATGGACTAGCTCAGAGCCCCGGCTGAAGCTCTGTCCACCTTCCTGGAACAGGGTTGGTCTTTCCTCCTCAGAGCTCCCTGGGATGCGTTTGGTGCCCCTCCTCCTGTTGGATCTCTGAGGCTTTTCCTCCCTGTTGGATTCTTGTGCTGTGGAGCTGCTCAAAACAGCCTCTTCCACGAGGTTCTGCTGTGGGGATTTGTCCTCCGTGGTCTCCATCGTCAGCTTCTTGTCTGGAGGAGGAAGGACAAGGAAAGGATGGGATTTGTCTCCGTGCCAGAGGGAAGGGGAAGGAGATCCCCCCAGTCCATTCTTGTCAGGAGGGTGTTGGCAGAGGGGTTGTCCTGCAGCCGGGGGCCGTGCTGGGCTGGGAGATGGAGCAGGAGAGAGGGGGAAAGGGGCACTGACTTCCTCCTCACCTGCCTGGATATCCTGGGCCATCTTCCTCTTCATCGCAGCCTAAAGTAAAATGTTAAACTAAAAATGCAGTCGAAAATAAAAAGAAAAAAACACTGACAGAGTCAGAATACAGACTGACACCTAGTTACTCAGGGTGTTGGTGGCTGCAGTCCTCCTGCAGTGACAGATGTGCTTTTCTTGAAGCAGTGATGTTATAGAAGGGTGTAGTTTTCCTCGGAAAGTCCAGTGGTGGTGCAGATGTGTCTGGTCCTCCTCTGGGAATCCAGTGGAAACAGGCTGCTTCTTGTGTGGTGAATGTCAGATTATATCCAGGTAGGAATGCTTGGCTCCTCCCTGTGGGAGGAGCATCTCCCAATGGGATGATTTACTTTTATCAGTCATGCAGTGAGCATCAATGGCCCATTAACACAAGATAAGCCCCTGGAGGGAGGATGGGTTGTGGAAGAGATAAAGAACACTGCCCCACCTGGTTTTAACAGCTGGGCCATTAACAGAAGATAATCCCTGGAGTTATGAGGGATGGGCCATGGAAGAGATGAAGAACACTGCCCCACCCGGTTTTAACAGATGTGAATGGAATACAAACTTTTGGTTCCATCTTGCATTGCAACCCAAGGCTATTGGTCAAATGCATATTCATGAATACTATACACATTTAAACATTCCTTTGTGTGCATATTTTCTGGCAATTCTTTAGCTTAGTTTCACCCCTGACCTCATCTTCCTAAAGTATGTGCCATAATGCAGATTTGATTTTGAGACTTTTGTGTTTTATTTCCTTTTAAGGCCCCCTGATCTGTGGTTTGTCAGTTATTGATGGCCAAATGGTTGGCGGTGGATTCCTCCTGGCTCTTTCTGTGTTATTTGCCTGGGTTTTTTTTCAATGTTATCTTATCATCCAGACATTTTAGCCAACGTTTTTCTTTCAGTCAACATTAGCCATTTCACTATTGACAGCCAGTTACAGCAATACAGGCATCAGTCATTATTTCTGAACCATAAGCACTTCTGCAAAGGTAATTAGCACATTTTCATTTTTTAATATAATATAGTCTATTAAATGGTATATTTATATTGTTGTTTATATTTATGTTTATGATTATGGTCTTTATATAATATATTTATAGTTTTATACCTCTATTTAAATATTTTGCAATACCATAAACTATAATACATTTATCACACTGAAATATGCAATCTCCACAGGGATTAGGGTATTAACTGCTAAAGGGTCACAAATTAGACTATATCAAAAGCAGTTTAAAAGGGCTTACAAACTGCACTGTGTCAAAATAATTTGCAAAAGCCAAGATATAAGTGTGAAAGCCAAGAACTACACAGTTATTTCTAACAGGTCTCCTGGCCTAACAGAACACCAGGACTGTGCTAAATGAGCAGATTGAAGGAATTACAAGGATGCATGCTAGGAGTACTGAGGACACATGAAAGGCTGTCTTCGATTGAAAGACAGGGATCTGCTGGGGAGGGGCAGGGCCTCCCTAGAAATGGAGAATTCAAACCCCCTCCCTCCAAATGATTATAATTTAGAAAAGGAAAGGGGCTTTCAGGCAGTGGGATGAGGTAATGAAGAACAGTTCTTTACTAGTATATATAACAAGGCAAACAAACAACAACAACTGCAGCATTAATAACAAACACAACCAGGAACCTTGGGAGGCATTGTTTCACAAATCCTGGAGCAGTCCAATCTCTTGGGACCCTGAGAGCACCAAGCTGGAAGAGTGGAAAAAATCCCGGGCTGGTGGATGGGATCAGAAGCTGTGCAGGGGCAGCTGGAATGGCAGGGATGTCCCAGCAGGGCAGGGCAGTGTGAGGTCACAGAGCAGCAAAAAGCCTCAAGGCAGCACCGAAGAAACGGCGGCAGCGGGATGGGGCTGGGCCAGCAGGGCAGGGGGAGACGAGCTCAGAATTCCTGGGCACATGAGCAGGGGTTGGCAGATTTCACAGGACTGCACTTTGGTGGTGGCAGCAAACTCCTCCCACAGCAAGCAGCAGCCTGGCTGTCCTCTCCCCGACACCGAGAGCAAGAGAGGGCAGCTGCCCCCAGCCCTGTCCTTTTTCCTGCCCCAAAACTCACGTTATCTCCCCCTCCTGACTTTTGGCCACGCACCCATAATCACTCAGTACTTAGTCTCCTAGCAATTTATGGAGAAAAAAATCAGTAAATAAAAAAGGATCAAACTGAACCTCCAACACTCTCCTGCTCCAACTCCTACTTCAGGGAACTTGGGCTCTGTTTTGGTTTGAATAGACAGGGATCTGCCAAGAAAGACTGAACTCTCCCTTGGAATGTAAGCCTCCTCTCCTCCTTTTCAAATTATTGTAAATTTGCAATTAAAGGGGTGTTAGGCAAAGATTTTGGGGATAGGTATAGCAGTTCTTTACTAGGGATATTAAAAATACAAATGTTGTATTATGAAAAAATAAGCCAACAAACAAACAAGGAATTTCAGAAAACAAACAAAAACAAAACAAGCTTTAACTTGACAGTCAGAAATACAGCCTGACACCCTGTTAGTCAGGGCGTAGGAAACAGTCCAAAGTCAGCCCTCCTGGAGTGGCAGAGGTGTCCTGTTGGAAGCAGAGATAGTCCTGTGGAGTCAGGGGTCCCGAAGTGGGTCCAGACTTCCTTTGGGAGTCTCATGGGAACACCGGAGTGCCTGATGCCACTTGTGGCTCTTTTTTATCTCGGTAGAAATGGTTTGCCTTCTGCTCTGTGGTAGAGCATCTCACAATAGGGTGATGAAATGTGTCATGTCATTGCTGAGCTTTAATGGTGCGTTAACAGAAGATATTCCCATGGGGGTAGTGAAAGGCTGAGCAGAGATAAGAGATAATACCCCACCGGGTTTTTAGCAGCTGGCTTCTTATCAGGGAAGGCAGTTACCCCATTCTTCTGGAGTTACAACAGATAAGATAAAACCTCCCCAACCGAGTTTTTGGCCATCTCTTTGGTTTTGGTCAAGTACTTTTTATGTATCCAACACTTAGTCTCCTTCGTAACTTATGGGGAAAAAATTCTTTAAAGTAAAAAAGGAGCAAACCTAACCCCCAACAAGCAGCCAGCCTGGCTCAGGGCACCAGCCTGCACTTCCTCACTTTGGAGTTCTGCAGTGGATTTGACTTGTCTGATTTTGCTTGGGAGATATTCTTCTCTTTAATGCTTCATTGCCATGACTATCTGTGCATGCACTGAAGAGAAATGAACTCAGTTTCTGGGGAAATGAGCAGCTGCAAGTTGAGGGTGTGAATTTTAGATGGTTGATAACTGGGTCTTGCAGGGCCTTGGGGCTGGCCATGGATTTCCCAGCAAAGGCTGCAAAGCCACTGGAACAGACTTGTCTCTGGATTTCTCAGTCCCTGTGCATTGGTTTTTAAAACCTGTGGATGGATTGCTGAAAATCTCTAGGTGCTTGTTGAACTCCAGGAGTTTCACCAGAGCAGATTTTTTTGGTTGATTTTCCAACCTATACTCTGAATTTTGAATTTGAACCATTCAAGAGTGTAAAATTGAATTAAGTTGCTTTTTAATTCTTCCAATGTCAGTAAAGTTTTTCACCTTTGAGAACTTTGTCAATCTTCTGCAGGGGCATATGGTTGTCTCTGATGATTTTGCAGTTTTCTTCTTCAATACTGTTTTCATTACACGACTTTTATCAGTGTTCTATCAGTATTAAACATCTGAACAGTGTATTTCAGATGAATTTATCACAGCCCATAATCAGCCTCAAAGATTTTCCAGATTATCTGAAGGGGATATAGCTCTTATCAAGGTGTCAAATACCACAGTCACTTAGAGCTTGATCTCTCAAAGTACTCATCAGCATTTTTTAAACAGTATTCTTTTCTATCTCCTTTCATGTAAGAAAGGTCTTATTCCTGCCATCACGGTGTCACACAATTAAAACCCCACACCTCTGTTTAGTACCTGTAGGTAGTTGAATTGCACTGTTTCCTCTGAATCCAGGTACGTGTTTGGGCTGCAGCCCTTGAAAGAATTCCTGATTGCAACATAATTTTGTGTGTCACAGGAGGTTACTGCTGCTGGGAGGCTCTGTGCTGATCTTTTGGAAAAAAAAAACCAACTTCAAGGATAAATCAAATGGAAAGCTCAGACAACAGAGTCATTGAAAGTTTTACAGATCTTAAATTTAAAGTTTTCCCTTCCTTTAATTTTTTTAAAAATAATTTTATTTTAAAGTGAAAATCTGTTTTTCAGCAAAAAAATTTTTGGAAGTTTAGTGGGCCATTCATTCACCCCAAATCTGGTACCAGTTCTTTTGACTCCATAATGACTCAGAAAAATTACAGTAATTCCTTTTGAACTTTTTCTTATCGCTTCTCTTATCTTTTTCTTATCAGTGGTAGTGCTTACGAAATTTGAAGGCCAATGCTTTGGGAAAAAACCCTTTTTATAGATCATCAGATTATTTTTATTGTGGGAAAGAGGTATTAGCTGGAAATAGATTGTCTTAGGGAAAGTAAGATTTTCTATTTTGAGGTGATGTGTTGAAAGAGATTCATGGAAAGATTTGACCCATTTATCTCCATCTGATTTTAGGGGGAAGATGTGCAGGCTCTGAAGAGCAGCATTTGATGGCCTCAAGTTGGGGAACTCCAAACCCAAGGTGTCTGTTTGGGAAAACGCTGATTTCTGTAGAGCAGGTACTAAAGTTGGGGCCAGAGCTGGGAAGTGTGGCTCCCAGCCCAGAGCCATCATCTCCATAAAACCACTCCTCCAAAGTCCTGGCATATTTTGGGATAGCCTGCAGCTCAACAGTGAAAACCAAAGTCTTGAATAAAGAGCAAAGAGGGAAAAGGGAAAAAAAAAGTCAACAGAAAGTAATTTTCATGTCTTGGGAGCAGAGAAATCATTTCAGTGAGCCATCTCTGACAGAGTGTTTTGGAAAACGAACACAGAATATTAAATTCACTGCAGGGAAAAAGCCAACTCCATGCCCAGGCCATGATATTTATCAAAAGCAAGTCTGTGGTTGCAGGAACTCTCCTGCCCAGAGGAATCCTGCAGGGCCAGCTGCTCTCCGGAAGGAGCCTGTGAGCTCCATCAGCCTTTTTGTCAAGCAGGGGCCAAGTCCCAAGTGTAGCAAGTGATTGAAAGATCCTGCCCAAGCCCTGCCCAGGTGACCCAAGGTGAAGTGGGGGGAGACCCCAGAGCCTTTTGGGGACACCTGGGACACACCTGGGGCCCCCTGGAATCCCTTTGAGAGACCCCAGACTCTTTTGGGGACACTTGGGAACCCCAGGACCCATTTGGGGAGCCCCAAGACCTCCCTGGAATCCCCCCAAAACCCTCTTAAGACCCCCCCAAACTCTTCTAGGCCCCCCTTGGGACACCCCCAGACGCATTAAGGAACCTCCTGGAGGCTCCAGACCTTTATGGGGACACATGGGGACCCCCTGGTTACTCCTGGGATCCCCCCAGACCCATTTGGGACACCCCTGAGACCCCAGACCCATTGGGGGCACCTGGGACTCCCCCAGACCCATTTGGGGAGCCCTTTTTTGACCCCCCTCAACTTCTCTGGGACCCCCTTGGGACACCCCCAGACCCATTTGGGGATGCTCCAGGACCCTCCTGGGACACCCCCAGACACATTTGGAAACCTTCAGGTCCCCCATATCCCCTTGTGCCCCCCCCAGTCCCATTTTTCCCTTTCCCCCTTTCTTTTCCCCCCCTTCCCAGAACCCCCTGGGTAACTTAGGGGGTATTTTGAGGTTATTTTGGAGATATTTTAGAGTAAATTTGAGGCATATTTTGGAGTTATTTTGGCAATATTTTGGGTCAAATTTGAGCTAATTTGGTCTAATTCTGAGATATATTTGCTGAGATTTTGGGGATAATTTGGGGTAATTTTGTGGATATTTTGGGGTAATTTGGAGACAGGTGAGAGAAAATTCCCCGAGAAGGTTCCCAAAATTTTTCCAAAAATCTGCGGGGTTGGTGCCTAAAATGCCCCTGAAATATTCCAGAAAAAAATCCAAGAAATGTTTGGGGAATGTTTCTATAATCCCCTAACATATTCCCAGAATATTGCAAAAAATGTGCAAGCATGTTTCTAAAATCTCCTGAAACACTCTCAAAAAATATTCCCAAATATGTGCATAGAGTCTTTCTAAAATCCCTTGAAATATTCCCAAAAAATTCCCCGAAGTGTTCATGGAGTGTATCTAAAATATCCTCAAAATGTTCCCCAAAAATTCCCAATAATGTGAGTGGACTGCTTCTGAAATGTCTCTGAAATATTCCTGAAACATTCCCAGAATCTTCTCAAATCATCTCCAAAATATCCTCAAAATATCCCTGAAATATCCCAAAAATGTTCCCAAAATATTTCTGGGATATTCCCAAGACATTCCTGAAATGTCCCTGAAATATGCCAACAACTTCATCAAAATATCCCCCAAACATTCCTAATTCCCCCAAAAAAATTCACAGAACATTTCTAAAATGTCTTTGAAATGTTCCTAAAATAATTAAGGAATCTTCTCAAAATGTCCCCAAAATACTCCCAAGAACAAACATTCCCAAACTATTGCCAAATATCCCTACACTGTTACCAAAAGATCTGAAAAATATCCCCAAATATTTTTAACTGTCATTGCTGAGCTGTAATGGCCCATTAACAGAAGAGATTCCCATGGAGGTAATGGGAGGGTGAACAGAGATAAGAATCAATGCCCCACTCGGTTTTAACAGCTGGCTTGTTATCAGAAAGGCACTTGCACCCTCCCTCCTGGAGATACAACAGATAAAGAAAAAACACCTCCCCAGCCAGGTTCCAAAACATGGAATAGAATAAACTTTTTTCCTTTTTTTTTTTTTCTTTTTTCTTTTTTGTTTGTTTGTTTGTTTGTTTGTTTGTTTTGTTAGAAAACCCAAGACACCCTTCATGGCTGACAGAAATTAGACTTTGTCCCCAGGCCCTGCCCACCATGTCCCTCATCCAAGCCCTGGCACTCCTATGGATCAGGAACAGTGTGGCCAGCAGGAGCAGGGCAGAGATTCTTCCCCTGTGCTGGGCACTGCTTGAGGCAGCACCTCGAGTGCTGTGTCCAGTTCTGGGCCCCCCAATTTAGGAACAACATGGAGGGGCTGGAGCGTGTCCAGAGAAGGGAACAAGGCTGGGGAGGGCTCTGGAACACAAGTCCTGTGAGGAGCAGCTGAGGGAGCTGGGCTTGTTTCTCCTGGACAAGAGGAGGCCCAGGGGAGACAAGGCAGTGTCAGGGCACAGCTTGGACTTGATGATGTCCAAGGTGATTTGCAGCCTTGCTGATTGTGTGATTCTCTGAAAGCAGCCTTGCAGCAGTGTCAGGATGAGGCCTGGGCCTCCTCTTCAGAAGGTGCAGCAGCCCAGGTCCCTCAGCTTCTCCTGACAGCCCCAAAGCCCATCCTGTCAGTCCTGCAGAGCCTCTGCAGCTCCTCCTCATGGCCCACAACAGGAGCCCCACAGCCAGACACAGCAGCCCAGATGTGCCCCCCTGGCCTGGGGTGCCTCTGGCAAGGGAGCAGCCCCAGGCACTGCAGGAGCCTGCAGACAATTCCTGAAGCCCTTGGAGGATGATCCTGCTCCCCAAGGGACGTTCCCATGGTGCCAAGTCAGGAACTGCAATGGGGAGTGGGGCCAGAGAGGAAAGGGCAACCAGGGATGGGCTGTTTGCAGGGGAGGGAACAAGGGAAGGCCACAGGAAGAAATTTGTGCCAGGGAAGGGTAAAGAAAGCCAAGATGAAACAAAGGAAATGCTGAGGGCAGTCTGGGGGTGGCTGCCAGGCAGCCCTGGCTCTGACCGACAACATCTGCAGTGGCACAGGAAACTCAGAGCTGATGGGAACAAACTCTCTGTGTGACTTGAGAGGCCACGCCAAAGCTGAGTGGTTTCCCTGCTGTGGCCCAGCCCTTCCTGGCCCCAGGGGCTGATGGCATTTGTGCTCCCTCAGGTTCATCTCCCCACACCAACAGCATGGGGGTGCTGAGGCCTGCTCTGGGCAGTGCAAACAGGGGCTCCTGAGGCAGTGCTGCCGTGTCTGTGCCTGCAAGGATGCGGCCCCTGTGTGAGCTGGGGGAGAGGCCAGGGCTGCCCAGGGGGGATGTTGTTGGCAGGTGCATGAGGACGCTCTGGGACGCTGCCCTGGGGTGTCCAGCGCAGTGGGGATGGATCAGGCCCTGCTCTGCTGCTCCTTCCCGTCTCCCCCAGGGCCCTTGCAGAGCCCCAGCCCTGCTGTTTTCCCCCAGCCTGCCTAGGGCCAGCCTGGGGCTGCTCCCGGGGCTTTTCTGTGCTGAGCATTGGCCTGGGCGTGTTCTGGAGAGAGCCTGGGCAAGGAGCCTGGACCCCATTCGTAGGCTGCAATCCAAGATGGAACCAAAGCAATGTATTCCATTGCCATCTGTGAGAACCAGGTGGGGCAGTGTTCTTTATCTCTTCCGTGGCCCATCCCTCATAACTCCGGGGATTATCTTCTTTTAATGGCCTGCCTGTTAAAACCAGGTGGGGCAGTGTTCTTTATCTCTTCCATCCCCCATCCTCCCTCCAGGGGCTTATCTTCTGTTAATGGGCCATTGATGTTCACTGCATGACTGAGAAAAGTAACATCATCCCATTGGGAGATGCTTCACCCAGAGGGAGGAGCCAAGCATTCCTACCTGGATATAATCTCAGATTCAGCACACCAGAAGCAGCCTGTTTCCACTGGATTCCCAGAGGAGCACCAGACCCATCTGCACCATCACTGGATTTTCAGAGGAAAACTACACCCTTCTACAAAATCTTTACTTCAAGAAAACCATAAGTGTAACTCCAGGAGGACTGCCGCCCCAATTTGATTGGACTGCTACCAACACTCCTAACTAACTGGGTGTCAGGTTGTATTCTGACTCTGTCTGTTGCTTTGGGTTTTTTTTTACTACTGCATTTTTAGTTTAATTTTTTATTTTTTACTTTAGGCTGCAAGGAACTGGAAGATGCCCTGGGACAGCCAGGCAGGTGAGAAGGAAGTCAGTGCCCCTTTCCCCCTCTCTCCTGCTCCATCTCCCAGCCCAGCACGGCCCCCGGCTGCAGGACAACCCTGCTGCCAACGCCTTCATGCCAGAGATGGACTGGGGGGATCTCCTTCCCCTTCCCTCTGGCACAGAGGCAAATCCCATCCTCTCCTTGTCCTTCCTCCTCCAGACAAGAAGCTGAGAATGGAGACCAGGGAGGACAAATCCCCACAGCAAACCCTTGTGGAAGAGGCTGTTTTGAGCGGCTCCACATCACAAGAATCCAACAGGGAGGAAAAGCCCCAGAGATCCTGCAGGAGGAGGAGCTCTAAAGCCATCCCAGGGGGCTCTGAGGAGCAAAGACCCACCCAATTCCAGGAAGGTGGACAGAGCTTCAGCCAGGGCTCTGAGCTGGTCCATGAGAAGCTTCATGATGGGGAGAAGCCCCACAAGTGCTTGGAGTGTGGGAAGAGCTTCAGCTGGAGGTCCCAACTGATCAGCCACCAGAGGATCCACACTGGGGAGAGGCCCTATGAGTGTTCTCAGTGTAGGAAGAGGTTTCAGACCAGCTCCACTCTCCTCAGGCACCAGCGGATTCACACTGAGGAGAGGCCCTTCCGCTGCCCCGACTGCAGGAAGGGCTTCAAGCACAACTCCCACCTCATCAGGCACCGGCGCATCCACACTGGGGAGAGGCCCCACGAGTGTGGAGAATGTGGGATGAGCTTCAGCAGAATCTCCCACCTGATCAGCCACCAGAGGATCCACACCAGGGAACGGCCCTACCAGTGTGAGCAGTGTGGGAAGAGCTTCAGCCAGCGCTCCAATCTGATCCACCACCAGAACACCCACGCTGAGGAAAGGCCATACAAGTGTGGGGAATGTGGGAAGGGCTTCAACCAGAGGTTCCAGCTGATCAGACACCAAATGAGCCACACTGGGGAGAGGCCCTATGAGTGTTCTGAGTGTGGGAAGAGGTTTCAGACCAGCTCCACTCTCCTCAAGCACCAGCGGATTCACAGAGAGGAGAGGCCCTTCCGCTGCCCCGACTGCAGGAAGGGCTTCAAGCAAAACTCCCACCTCGTCACCCACCGGCGCATCCACACTGGGGAGAGGCCCCACGAGTGTCCCCAGTGTGGGAAGAGCTTCACCAGGAGCTCTCACTTGACCCAACACCAACGGATGCACTTGTAAGGGAAGACCCGAGAGTGTCCTGACTGTGGGAAGAGCATAATTTGAGTCTCCACCCTCATCCCCCATGAGAGGACTCACATTGGGAAGAACCCTGGTGACCCATATTCCCTGTGATCCATGCTGGGAGGAAACCTGTCCCTTTCCCTGCCCCTGGCAATGATGTGAGGTGGGACTTAGGTATGTGAGAGTCTGGCCATGGCCCTGTCATTGTATTTGATCCCATTTCAGGTCATTTCCAAGGACAGGAAAAGAACTCTCTATCTCTCCCAAGGAAAAGGGTGTCCTATCCAGGCAGGAGGAAATATATGGGTGTGAAGAGCCAGTTGATCTTGTTGTAGTTTTCCCTCTATATAGTTTGTCTTATCCCTTCTTTTATCACTGTTTTTTCTTTTCCAGTTTGTTGCTTATCTTGCTGCTGTTCCCAGTAAATTCCTCTTATCCCAGCCTGGGGTCTTTGCCTTTTGTACTTTCAATGGGAGGCTGGAGGGCAGCGAGCGGTGGCACGGTTTTAGCAGGAGCAGGAAATTGGGGAATCCCATTCCTAAAGCCCGTCCCGGGGAAACCGAGCATCACAGCTGGTGCCAGCCCTGGCTGCCCTGGCAACAGCCTTGGGAGCGGGTCCCTGGCTGGGGGCTGTGGGAACCTCTTCCCTCTGGGGCCCAGGGACAGGACTGCAGGGAACGGCTGGAGCTGACTCGGGGCAGCTTTGGCTTGGATCTCAGGAAAAGGATTTTCCCCCAGAGGCTGCTGGGCCACTGAACAGGCTGCACTGTTGCCCCTCACTGTGAAATCCTCTTCACTGATCAACAGAACCTTTAGCAGGGAGCTCAGTAAAAGACAGCACAATAATCTAGTACAGGAGCCCTGAAGATCTGCACATAGGAGAAAACAATGAACACAAAACAACCAAATACCAAACAGACACTAACAGCAAGAAGTCCAGGTTCCCTGAAATTGGAGAGTGAGCAGGAAGCGCTTGAGGATCTGGGGGATTTCCCAGAAGAACTGGCCCAGGGCATTGCCATGGCACAGGGGCAGGGAAAATGTATTGGCTGTGTGCAGGAGAGCATTGAGAAAGGCACTGGCCCAGGCAGCTGCTGCCATGTGGGCACAAGCTCTGCTGCCCAGGAGGGTCCCGTAGTGCAGGGGTTTGCAGATGGACACGTAGCGGTCGTAGCACATGATGGTCAGCAGGAAATACTCTGTTATAGTGAATAAAACAAACAAACAAAAAAAATACTTGAGCAGCACATGCAGTGTAGGAGATGGTCCTGATGTCCCAGAGGGAATTGTGCCGCGTGTCTGCCAATGCCAGCAGGAGGAAGAGGCTGATGGAGCTGCTGTTGGACATTTGCTATGGCTGGACATGGGAACCTGTCAATGGCTAAGGGACAGTGACAAGTCAGGACAGGCTGCTTTGAGCCCAGCCTAGGCCATTTCCTGTAGACTGTCCTGCAGGTGTTGGTGTTTTTGGTGCTGACCCTGACTGCTGACAAAACAGCAACACATTCACTTCAGAGCTGCACTGGGTTGATGCACAAGATGGCGGATGGGGCGGAGGGAGCCACACACAAGATGGCGGATGGGGCTGAGGCAGCCACACACAAGATGGCGGAAGTCGCCGAGGCAGACACACACAAGATGGCAAATGAGCCTGAGGCAGACACACACAAAATGGTGGATGGGGCTGAGGCAGACACACACAAGATGGCGGATGAGCCTGAGGCAGACACACACAAGATGGCGGATGGGGCTGAGGCAGACACATACAAGATGGCGGCCAGAGCTGAGGTAGCCATACACAAGATGGCGGATGGGGCTGAGGCAGACACACACAAGATGGCGGATGGGGCTGAGGCAGACACACACAAGATGGCGGATGGGGCTGAGGCGGGGCCTCCCAGCACGGTCTGCGGCCCCTGCCAGCCCAGCTCCAGCCCGGGAGCCACGCGGGGCAGCGAGAGTCCTTCCCTTCAGCCCTTTGTTGAACAGGACATTAACAGACACCCGGGAAATGGGCACGATGTGGCACATTTGCTCTGTGCACACAAACATAGACCAGCCAGTTTGGAATGTCAGCTGGCAGTATTTTGATGTCAAGGCAATTCAAATTGGTGAAAATAGGAAAAAACTGCAGGCACTGAACATTTTAAAATAAAGGCTTTTATTGTTTCTTCAAAAGAGGGCCAAAAGCATTTCCTGTGCAGATGGACTCTGTTTAGCATCAAGAAGCATCACAAGTGGTTTGGTCCAGGCAGGAGTCACAGTGACTGTGAGGGGATGAAAACGGAGATGGATCTGCTGGAGGCGGATGGTGCAATGGCTGCTCACCCGCAATGTGTATCCCTCAGGGGACCTATTTCTTTAGAACACCATGAAGACTACAGAGAACTGAAATACAAACCAAAACTGCAGCAGGAAGCCCAGTGCACTTTAGGTTGTTCTCCATGAGACTCTCCAAGCTGAGCACGGCCATTCTGTTCAGCAGACGCACAGGCAGGGGCTCCTTGGAGCGCTGCTCTGGCACCCGTTCTTTGGAGTAGGGGATTGCAGGGGAAAAACAAGAGAAGCCCATCCACTACTGAAGAGGAGCAGTCACTGACAGGAACCAGTGGGTTAAGAAACGTGAGGGGGAAAAAAGGCAAAATTGTGAGGTGACAAGTGTGAGAAATGGGAGTGGGAAAAGTAGAGAAGTGTGAGGGAAGAAAAGGGTAGGAAACTTGAGTGGGAAAGGGTGAGAGAACTGAGAGGAAAATGGTGAGAAATGTGAGTGAAAATAGGAGGGGAAGGTGAGAGGAGGAAAAGGCAGGAAATACGGTGGGAAAATTCTAAGAAACGTGACTGGAAAAGGGTGAGAAGCAACAGGGAAAAAATGGAGGGAAATGTGAGGGGAAGAGAGTGAGAAACTTTACTGGCAAAGAGAGAGAAACAGGCAGGAAATGTGAGGGGAACATTGTGAGAATCCTGAGGGGAAAAGAGTGAGAAACCAGAGGGCAGAGAAAGGCAGAAAACAAGAGGGGGGGAAAAGGGTGGGAAATCTGATGGGAAAAGTTTCAGCAAACAGGAGTGAAAAAAGGCCACAAATGCAAGAGGAAAAGTATAAAGAACATGAGGGGGAAAGAATGATAAAAGTGAGGGGGAAAGTGTGAGAGATGTCAGAGGAAAAATTTAGAATCATGAGGACAAAAGTGAGAAACGCGAGGAGAAAACTTGGAGCAAAATGACTGAGAAAAGGAGAGAAACGTGAGGGGAGAAAAGGGAAGGATAAGTGAGGGAAAAATTGTGAGAAACATGAGGAAAGAAACAAAAGCAGGAAACAGTGGGAAGGTGGGGAAATGTGAGAGGTAAAGTGTGAGGAAGGGGAGCTGAAAAGGGTGGGGAAAATGAGTAAAATTTGGCAGGCAAACATGAGAGGAAAACTGTGAGACTCGAGAGGGGGAAGGGGTGGAAATGTGAGAGGGAAAAGAGCAGGAAATGTGAAGAAAGAAAAGGAGAGAAGGCAGTATTGGCATAAGAGCTGAAATAATTCCTAACACATTCTCCTATGCATTTGCCCATTGATTGCACAAGCCCAGGGCTTCTCTGTATGTCCGTCTCCACCTGTGCCTTGATTCCTGTTTGGAAGCAGTAGAAGTGGCAGGATGTGCCCAGCAGCAGGAGCTGCTCCAAGCTGGGAAGGTGCCAGGTGGTGCTGATTTCCAGACGCTTCTGTGTCCCAGGTGAGGCCAAGGCCAGGGGGAGAAAGGAGGCATGACTTTATTTCAGTGCTGGGTGCATGAAGAATCACTTTTCTAACACAGGTGCTCACTCAGAAATCTCACCTACTAATTTGTGACCATGGAAAGAAGACCTGCTCATTACTTTGCTGAAACTCACAGGCTAAACATTCCCTCAAATTAGTTGACATATTTAAATCACTACTCCGAAGTTACTGACAGGAGAGTAGGGCTCTCTTCAGGGTCTCTGGTGGTCATTTGGGGAACATCCCATTCCTCCAATTCTCCTCTGATGCTCAAGAGCCTCCTACAACCACTTTACTTCCCTTGAATGCATTCCAGCTTCCTTCTTAGGAGGACTACTCTATTCTCAAGGCTAAGGTAGCCACTTGCACACATCAGTCACTGTGCTGGGGGAATAGAGGGCTCAACACTGTCTGTTAATGCAAAGGGAATTCATGATTTGTTACAGTTCAACATTTTCTCAACACCTTCCTTCTCTGGGAATTGCTCACAAGGATTTCCTCAATTTACCATGAAAGTGTTTTTGCTTTCTGAAGCCACCTTGTGTCTTTTCTTCAGCAATTCAAAAAGAAAAGACCAATTGCCTCCTGAAACTCTTCTGCTCCCTTCCAAATCAGTTCACTGCTCAAGCACAAGGCACAGGCTCATCCCTGATTCCCTCAGTGAGATAAGAGGTAATATTTTGCTGCAGCCAAAAAATTACTAGAAAAAAGAAAGAAGGATTTTGTGGTACGTGTTGTTATTTAGGGTTTGTATTTGTTCTAGTTAATTTGCTGGGTGTTGCTGTGAGCTGGGAGAGGGGCCAGGTTGAAGACCAGACCAAAAGGGAAGTAGGATAAGAGGGGAGGGGACAAAAAAGGAGGCAGAGGGGAGAGAATATAAGTTCCCTAGTACCCAGCCAAAGGGAAAGGGGACACGGTTCACCCTGGGCTGGGCAAGACAATAAAAAGCAGCATTCTGTGTGAGTGTGTGTTGTGTGTGTGTTTGGCTCTTGGGAGAGCGAGATACACACCCAGCTCAGGTGAATCCTGACTAAGAAACAGTTCTCTTTTGCTTGGATGACTTTGTCCCCATTTAATTTCATCCAAGACTTGGCTCCTTTCTAACACCTCTCTCCCAGCAGCTCAGGGCTGTGTTGCACAGCGCTTGCTGTGTGCCAGAGAGCACAAAGCAGGCTGGGCTGGTGCCCCTGAATATTTCTGCAGAGCACTCTGCATTTCAGCCCTTTGCTCTGGCCCTGGAGTGCAGAGCTCCAGGAGTGCAGGCGCTTCCTGGCAGAGCTGTGTGAGGCCCTTTTGTGCTGCAGATGTGACCTGCCAAGCTGTCCCTGCCTCCCGCTGGCCTCGGTTCCCCCGGGAGGCAGAAGCGCCGTGCCTGAAGGACGCTGCCCTGTGCTGGAGCCTGCGGAGCAGCCCGGCTCCCTCGCTGTGCCCAGAGTGCTGCACACACTGCTCACCTTTGCCAGGAGTGCCAGGGCAGCCGGCACAAGAGTAGGAATCCTCAGGCAGGCCTGCAGCCCTGGGCTGTGCTGTGCCTTTCTCTCCTCCTGTGCAGACTGCGGGCGGCCAATGCCACCAGTCTGGGCTGTGCCCGGCACGGCTGCGCTTCCCCTCGGGAGCAGCCGGCTGCCAGCTGGGCTCTGAGAGCGCAGCATTCGCCCACGGCCACCAAGAGGCCCCCAGGGCCGGGCTGCTGCCTCTTGCAGCTCCAAGGGCCTCCTTCCAGCCTGCCCCTGCCCAGGCTCAGGCTGCTCCGGGCTCTGCCAGGGCTCTGCTGGGGCTCCAGCCTGGCCAAGGCGGGGCCTGCTCTCACCTGGCGCCCGCTGACAGCTCTGCACCAGCTCTGCGCCTTTCCCAGCAGCCTCCCTGACCTTGCTGCTTTCTCACTGGGGCAAAACTCTCCTCCGGACACAGAGACTGCACTTAGGGATACAAATCCAAGTGGCAGGAACTCAAATGCTCTCCATTCAGACCTCAAGGCCTGCAGATGCACAGGGTGTTTGGGCTGCCCCACTCGTCCTTTGGTTCTGCCTGCAAATGCCACTGCCCTTTCTGCCTCAAACACAAGTGCCACAGCTGGGTAAAACCCAGCCAGTGGGCCACATTCCAAAGGCCCTGTGGTCTGGAGAGGATGACTGAAGAAGAGCCTTCCCTACTTTCCAACCATACCTAAGAAGCCCTCAATATCATTTTCCACCTCTTAAGTTCGGAAGGAAATGTTGAGCTTTCTGAAAGGCTCAGAAGGAGGGCAATCTTTGAAAGGAGTTGAGATTTCACAAACTTTATTTGTTTACAATCAATGCTAATATCATAGGCTTCTATCTTACGCTACAATACTACGGAACAATCTTAACTAGAATCCTAACTAGAACCCTAGTCTAAATTTTTTCTCTGGACTGGTGATGGGCCAATCTGTTCTAATGTTGCTGTCTCATCCTTCTTCTCCTGTCCTTCCACTCCTTCACCGTCATGATCAGTGGCACCAGGCTGGAGGTCGGCTTGGTGAGAGTTACAAATGGATGCTGCACAAAGGAAACAAAACCCAACAATAAGCCAATACTTTCCAAGGTTAGAGCCACAAAAGCAGGGGAATGTTTTTTAAATGGAAAAGGGATTGAGTCAGAGTAGGACTAAGAACCAACAGTGAGGCAGCAGTGGCAGAGTTTGCTGCAAGAGCTGCTAAGTGCCCCAGCCCTGGAAAGATTTCAGGTCTGAGCATCCTGATCTCTTTCAAGATGCCCCTGCTCACTGCAGGACACTTGGACCAGATGAGCTTTCCAGGTCCCTGCCAGCCCAGCCCAGTCTGGGACTCCTGGCTGTTTGCATTTGAACAGCACCAAGAGTGGAGGTGAGGAGGAGGGGGCTCATCTGATGCCTTGCACTTGAGTGGAGGAGGAGCCCATCCCTGGGACACTGTTTCCCTGCAGCCCCTTGGCATTTTACCTGCAGCAGCTCCTGGGCAGACCAGCGCCGCGCCTCGTCTGTCTGCAGGCAGCAGCTCAGGAAGTCCCGCAGCAAAGGGGAGAGGAGCTTGGGCTGCTGCAGCTCTGGGGTCCCTTTGGTGGCTATCAGGAGCTGAGCCTGGAGAAAAAGGAAACACCAGTCTCTCAGCTGCTTCTTTCACCTCTGGAACTGCTCTCCCACATCCCATTGTTCAAGCTGCACTCTGCAGTGGCAGTTTCTGCCGTGGCACAGAGGCAGAGAGGACTTTCCTGGACCAGCAAAAACCCAAAGCCCGATGCAGCCACAGCTTTTCCAACACGCAGCAGATCTTGCCTTGGCAGCTGATTTCATTGACTGACCTTGTTAGTGGAAACTACATCAGCAAAAGCCCCTTTGCTTCTCTGAGGATTCACCTGACCAGCTTGACAGGCTATTTGGAAGAGAGACTTTGCTCTACTAACTCACTCTACTATTTCCAAGGATTATTACATGCAAAGCATCTCTGCAGTGCTTGTTGGTCCCTAAAGCACAGCTGCCATCAAACAAAATTCATCAAGCTTTTTGCTTGGTTCTTTGTCTCCAAACCACTCTTTCAGAAACTTGGTTGGTTTTAGGTTTCTTCCCTTCATTTCAGGAAAGAGAACAGCAGCTCTAAGATGGTTGTTTCCTGTTAGTGGGGCCATCTATGTGGCCAAAAGAGCTGGAACAACTTCTAAGCCAAAGCCAAATGTTGCCTGAGAAGGGAGATTGTTTGCCTGGGGTAAGGCTTGAGCTCCCCCAGTGATGCAACCAAAACTCCAGCAGATGCTGATGTGCTGCAGGGACATTTTCAGAAAGGGACCGTGGTGGAAGTAGTTCCAGCAGATGGCAATGGGATTTTGTCCAATGGCACACAGAAGGTGGGCTGGGGGAGAAAGGCAGCGGGATCAGAGAGTATTTACACCTTACCGAGCGAGGAGTTTCATTAGAGTAGGGAGGTTCTCCTTCCACCATTTCAATGGCCATGATCCCAAATGCCCAGATGTCAATTTTGGGGCCATATGGGTGACCTTTCACCAGCTCAGGTGCTCTCCACCAGTAACTGCCGACCTCTGAGCTCCGTCTACTCTGCTCAGGGGTGAGTAAAGCAGACACGCCAAAATCAGCTGGGGAGAAAGCAAAAGACTGTTTTGATTTGAATCCTGTGCAATTAGGAAAGCAAGCAAAAGAATTGCCCAGTAGAAGTTGGAGAATGTGCCATTGAATCTCCTGCAACAGTCCCTGCTCTGTTTCCTCAGGACTTTAGCCAAGGAAATATGGCATTGGCTACTTCCAAAATCCCCACATTTTTTACACTGCCTCCAGCAGTGGCTTTTGTTGCCCTGAAGCTTTAGACTTGTAGCTCCCTCTCTCTGGAAGGGACACACACAGAGCAATGCCACTCTGGACTGCTTGTTCCCTGCCATAGCTCTGTGCACGTTGCAACCGTGTGGTCAGCTCACAGCAGGGCTCCCTGCACTGCCACCAGCACCATTTTTGGGGAGCTGGCAGTCACTCCAAAGCAGCCCCACACCCCCCCTATCCCTGGAATGCTGCACCTGACCAAGAATATACTGACCCAGCTTGACAGAGCCATCGGTTCTGAGGAGGATGTTGGGGCTCTTCAAGTCTCGGTGCATCACGTGGTGGGAGTGGAGGTAATTCAGTCGTTGGAGGCACTGAGAGAGAAACCAGCAACAGGAGGGCAAAAATCAGGCATGGGATTTCATCACACAAGAAAGGAAACAGCTCTCCAAGGTCCCCTCTCCAGGGGAATGGGGAGGAATGGCAGAACACAGTGCCATTGAGAGGAAGAGCTTGCTGCTCCAACACCAGCAGAGCAGCACCCTTCTAAAGAAAGGCATGTCAGCTTGTCAAAGAGCAACAGCAACTGCTGGTGTAGACTCTGCCCTGCAAACCAGCCAGGATGATGCTGCTGCAGTGGAGGTGCTCACAAGTCAAGAGCATTTTGGCTGCACTGCCAACCTTTTCAGCTGAGCACTGAGAGAAATGAGTCTCTCTTTTTTCTTTGCTGTTCCTTTCAAATGCTGCCACCACCACCTTTGCTTTTACAGGCAAGGAATGCAGTGCAGGCCAAAGTTTAGAGAGGTAAGATGGAGAAGAGGAAATACAAGAGCCAGAGTGAGAATGCAAGAGCAGGAGAGAAGAGGACAAGAACAGAGTGCAGTAAGTGCAGGGGCACTGGCAGGCAGTTCACGTGGGATGCTCTTGCTTGCCCAGAGCATTCCAGTGACACAGAAACAAAGCCTGGCCCATGGAATGGCTCCTGTTCTGAGCCCCTTTCCCAGACAGTCCTGCCCCAGCCCTGGGAAGCACAGCTGGGATCCCTGACTGACCTCCCGACTGACAATCTCTATCTCATCTTCTGTCATCTCAAACACCTTGACAGCGTCGAACAGAGTGCCTCCATCCATGAACTCCATCACCAGCCAGAGTTCTTCATGCACAAGGTAGCTGAAAGAAGGGAACAAAGCCATGCAGATGACTATGCAAACGTTGGTTTCTTGGCTTGATTCTTGTTTCTGGATCCCTTTGTGACAAGGACAGAATGAAAGGAATAGACATTCCCTCCAGGCTGGGCATTGTTTGCAGTCTGTGCAGTCTCAAGGAGAACAGCACATCCGTGAAAAAGGAGATGTTTTAGATGGCCAGCAGGCAAAAAGTGCAGTTTATTAACAGCCAAGATGAAAAACCTGTCACACGGGGTATTTCTGGAAATAAGCACCTAGTGTTCCTGGAATGGGCAGCCATGGAAAAGAGGGGCAACAATCCAAGGGAAATCCTCTCTAGGATGCTTCATCAACATTAAAGAAACCTTAAAAATCAATCCTGAGACAACATGGAGCCAGTGAGCTTACAGGGTATTGACTTAGTATGGCAGGGTTGATGCGGGTTTTTGAACAGTTTTTCAACTATGTATTTGAAAGCCAGGGAAGAGTCATGCAGACAAAATACACTCTCTTCCCATCCATTGGAGATGAGTAGAGAAATAATAATTACCCAGTAATTACCAGCTTTCTTTTCTGCCCGTGTCCAAAGTGGGTTTTTAACCTTGCATGCTTTTAGTATGGAAACAAACCCTCATGGGATGAAACCATGATCACTCACCTGTCTAAATAATTTACAATATAAGGATTCGTATTCATCTTCAGGACTCTGATTTCTGTTAGAATGTCTTCAATCATGAGTCCTTGAAGGTTGATTTTCTTGATGGCCACCTAGAATGACATTGAAAATCAGCAACTTTAGAAGTTGGTGGCACGAGACCACAACACACATGGGATGAGTGATTTAGCAATGACACGGGTGAGCCTTGCCAAAGTGCCTTGGGATTAGACAAAGGAGTCATTAGGAACTGACATTCCAACAGCTCATTTCTCTGCTCCTTTGGGGGCCACTTACAGGACACGTGGCCACTGACATTTTGCCTTGTCCACTTGTTAGCAATCATGTCTCAACTATCACCCCCAAAGCTCTGAGCACACTTTCTGTTTCTCTGTCTGCACTTCAGAAGAAGTAAAGCGTGCCTTGGTACTCTGTGGATACATCTTGGGCTACAGGCAGGGCTTGGGGCTTTTAGGGAGGCCTTGCAGATCTCTCCCTACGTGCAGTTCCCACGTGCAGCACTGCAGGTGGCTGAGGAACTGCCAGGAACATTCAGATGTATTTGCTGGCAGCCAGAAACGAGAATTCAGCACTCTGAAGCTGTTGGCCCAGAGAGCAGTGAGATGCTCTAAGGCAGCACCACTTTGTTGGAGCAATTGAGAGCCAGGGAGAGCGTCCGTCTCTGAAAGGAACCGCTGCCCTCCTTGCCTTCCTCCTGGCAGCTGAGCAGGACAAAGACTGTCCCAAATGCACTTGGCAGGCTGGCACCAGTCTGTGCTTCTTGTGCCTTTGCAGCACAGCTCTAGCCACAACTCCAGCCCCAGCTGACACAAGAGAGGAAAGCCCTGGAGAGCAGCAGGATCTGCAGGGGCTGTTGACATTTACCTCTCCTCCTGTGGCAGTGTCGACTGCTCTGCAAACATCTCCAAAACCCCTAGAAACAAAAGAGCAGCAAAGAAAGGAGAAGCCATTTAGATCTTGGAGTGAAAGCCAGCCCAGACAGGAGATGTCTGCTGGAAATGCCTCAAACCTGCAGCAGGCAGGAAGTGTCTGCCAGAAGGCAGATGATGCATTTTCCTCTCCAGTGCATGGGCACTGGACCTGTTCCTGAAGCACTGGGCTTTATTGCCTCAGCTCAAAAGGCCAGGTGATTCTTTGATCTCGAGTTTCAGTTTCTAAACTGGGCATTTTTTCTCCTGAGCACAGACTATTTCCTTCAGCAAACACTTGGCAAGAAATGTTCCTGAGAACTGTTATCTCACTGCTGTGGTTGGGGGTAGGTTGCTGTTTCTGGCAATGAAATACAAGTGTCTTTGACAATGCCTCCTGAGCACACTTACAAATTCTGGCTGGTACTGAGACATGGGGAAGACTAACCCAGTGTCTGAAGATGTTTGCAGCGTGCCTGACTTCACACTTGGTAGATATTCCAGCAGCAAATCACCTGCCCCATGACTGTGGAGAAGAAACTGTGGTTGGACTCACCCTCTGCCAACATTTTCCAGTTCAATGTATTTCCTGCGGGGATTTTCCACATTCACCATTTTCCCTGAAGGAAACAAAATGCAAGATGCTCACTTGAAAGCAGAGATCCCACCATACAAGAGATACAAAAGGCAGCCCCACTGGGGCTGTACAGTCTGGCCTTCTGAGTCCTTTGTGCTCAGCTGGGGAACACCAACAAGCACAACAAGACAGGCAGCTCTGCTGTAGAAGCAGGCCAGCACAGAGCCTGATTTTCCACAGGCCTTTGAAGAGATCTCTTGACAGAAAACAAAGCAGAGGGAGATGCATTCCCAAGAGAGGAGGGCACCTTCTCCACTTGCAGCAGTTGGCCAAGAGAATGCCTTTCCCTTTGTAAAGCAAAGCAGCTGATGCTGTAAGCAATGCCAAGGGGGCCTCCAGCAGCAGCAGGAGCCTGAGCCGTGATGAGCAGGCTGAGCTGGAAGATGCCCTTGGCCGTGGGCCAGGTGGAGAAGCACAGTGCTCCTCCTCCCCCTGAGAGCAGGGATCAGTCCCTGCCATTGCACTGGCCCTCTCAGCCCCGCACACGTGCCCATCTTCCCGCAGCGGGCAAGGGCAGCAAGGACAGCAGTGCTCCCTCCTCAGGGGCCGGCGGGACACGGACAGCTGCCCAGAGGAGATGCTGCCCCTGGCTGAGCCCAGCCCAGGCCATGCAGGAGCCGGCCCAGAGCAGGGGCTGCTGCCTCGGGGCAGCTCCGCGCTGCAGCGGCCGGGCGGCAGCGGGACTCTCCCAGCTCAGCAAGGCTCCAGCCTCTGCACTCACACCGGCCCTCAGGGCCAGGGCAGCCACCACAACAAAGCTGCCAAAGCCCCAGCACCAGCCCTGACAAGCCATGGCAACAAGGCACGGCCACACCCAGCCCCTTCCAAGCCGGGGACCCCATTCAGGACACAGCAGGGTTGGCTCTGAGCTCAGACACACCCAGGTGCACATCAAGGCCATTTTTGTGCCAACAGCTGATGGGAGACACAGAGTCACCTGGGCTCTGTTCTCAGCCCCTCCAGGTCTTATCTGAGAGCACAGCACTGGCAGCTCTTCTGGGCAAGAAGCAGATTCAATGACTTGTGCTGCAGAATCACAGAGGGCTTGATGTGTGTTCCTCGAGACTGATCTGAGCAGGGCTTGGGTCAATGGGCAGCATTCTAACAGTCATGGGAATGACTGGTAATCAGGGATGGAAAAGTGCCATGGATCTGAGGAATATACAGCAGAGGGGCTGGAGGCTTGCTCCTGAGAAATGCCTACAGTGCACTTTGATCTGATCAAGCCCCAGGGATGTGTTTCTTGGCCACATCTTTCTAAGAACAAAACTAGGATATTAAATACAGATTGTGATAAAATTATCTGTCTTTTCATTGTGGGCACAAAAAGAACACCTCTGTCTCTCTCTTTGTGTGTCACCTGATGTTCTTTCAAATGAGTTCTCACTGACAAAAATATAATATTATTAAAAAACAAAGAACCCCCAAAAAACTACAACAACAAAAACCCAAACGTGTAGATATAGTAGTGGTAATAAGAACAGTCATAAAAATTACACCAGTAAGAGACATGTGGCAGAACATCTCCTTCAGGACAGAGAAAAAAACTCTACTCAAAAAAATCCAGAAAAAACTGTACCCAAACTAAAACAAAAACCACAAGCAAGAAACAAAATGCCAAAACTAAAGAAATTCGCTGAAGTTTTTTGCCCTGGTGATGGGTGAGAAGTCAGGAGTCTAAGGAGAATTTAGGAAGCTAACCATTCTATCTAGTTTGGCCACTAGCACACAGTACTTGCCCAGATCATTTCCTAGGTCACAGCCTTCTGCTGATGCAAGAACAAGCCCTGCTTCTGCCCCACAGACAGGGAAGCTCAGGCAAAGCCCAGCACGTCCAAGCTGCCCTCAGAGGCAGCAGCAACACCCAGAGCACTCTCTTGCTGCCTTGGAGCACAGCATTTCCTGTGGGGAGCCCTAAATGCCCCTGGGACACCACAGTGAGGAGGATCATGTGGTCCAGCTGTGCTGACACGTGCACACAGTGCACTGTCCCTCAGAGAAGAAAGACACCAGACATACTCAGGAGCTCCAGGGAGTCATCCTCCACCTCCTGTTGCTGAGCAGCAGCTGTGTCACTGCTGGAGAGGAACCAACTGCCCGGGCTCCACTTCTGAGCTGGGGCAGCAAAGGCTCCTTTAGGTGACACTGCTGCTGCTGCTGCTGCTGCTGCTGCTGCAGGTTCAATGGAAGAGCCTCTGGAGATCTGAGACAACAAAGGAGTTTGTGTCAGAAAAGTGGCTGGCAGAGATTAGCCCCAGATCCCATTTCAAATGCAAGCCCTTAGGGAGGTGCTGTCAGCCACATGCAGGGCTCTGCCATGGGTTTTTTCTGATGTTCACTTCTCTAACTGGATGGGACAATCCCAAAGGCTGGTTTTACTCAAGTTCATAGCCAGATTCATTTTCCACTTCCTCCAAAATCCATTTGCATGGATTTTCTGAAGGATGACTGCCAAAATGACCATTCCATTCCTCTGAAAGAACTCTTTTCCTTCTCCAAGGGCTGCAGACACACTTGCAGCTCTTTGTTCAGATGTTCTACCTCCTCCCATGGAGTCCTCTTTCGTTTCACCACATTCAGAACGTGCCCAACCGGCAGCGCTTCTGCCTGGGACAGTTTCTGGTCCTCGCAGGAATCTCGGGGCTCCTCGCTGCCAGTCCCTTGATGGAAATCTCTGCAGGCTGCCAGGCGAGATGTCAACACTCCCACCTGGAGTCAAAGAGAACAAAGCAGTCAGAGAGTGCAGCTTGTCCCTGTCAGCCAAGAGTCATGGACTGTGAGGAAAGGGAGAGACCAGATTCACAAGGGATACAGACAGCTTCTTTCAAGATCCAGCTGGGTCACCGTCTTCACCTGCAAGAACCCCTCAAGAAACAAGGAGAGCAGGAACAGGCCAGCAGGAATGCCTTCCCATGACTGCTGGCCAAAAGGCCAAAGCACTAGTCCCCTGTCCAGGGCAGCAGCTGAGATTCAGCCCATCAGGGAGTGTCCTTCAGAGTGGCTGTGACAGACACTGGAGCAGGAGGGCACTCAGAGGCATCACCCCAGCCCCTGCTGCTCTGCTGGGGAAAAGCAAGAAGGGCAGAAAGCACCAGGTTGGTGACTGCAGTGGCTATGGCTCTTTCACTCACTGGTTCTTCTAGAGCCTCTTGCTCCTCAGGAAGATGAATCCTCTCTTCTCTTTCTCCTGGAATCTTAAATTCTTCCTCCAGCCTCTCATCCGTTGTCCTGATCCTCGCCTGGCTTTCCGGCAGCTCTGCCTGCAGCTCCTCACCAACGTTCTGTGGAGAATAAGGAAGAGGCACTTTCATGAGTGGAGTGGCTGCCACTCCTCCACTCACCTGGTTTTGGAGATTGTGCCTGAGATGATAGATATTCCAGTGATATTGAATTCTTCTCATCTCTTTGGTGTTCCTCTTCTTCACTCTCATGATGTCTCTTGGAAATAGGGACAGCTCAGCTTGTGCCTCTGCCTCCATGTTCTGTAGACACAAATGAAGAGCAAATGACTGTGAGATGCTGCCCCTAGCAGAATCCCAGCAAGCTGGGGCCTAAACAGGACAGCTCAAAGCCCATTTTCCAGGGGTCACTGGCTGAGGGGAATGGCTGGCTCCTGGCAGGACTCCAGCACTCAGCATCCTCAGCCACCAACAGCAAGAGCTGGCTGCTCAGAAACTTGCAGCTCTGCCTTGCACTAAAGACAGCACCCTCCAGAACTGGCACTTACTGTCTGGAAAAGCTGTGGTTGTGGTGTGACCACAGCTGGAGCCTGGTGGTCATTTGCCTCCTCTCTGGCCTCTTCTCCAGGAGCACAGGGAGCCAGAGGAGAATCTCTTGGTTCTGTGCTCTGTGGACAGACAGGAGAGTGAGACACAGGCATTACCTCTCATTTATAACCTTCCTTCTGTTCAGCTCTAGAGCCAGCTCTACTAAGCACAAATTTCTTTGATAGCAATGGGATTCTAAGTTGCTCAGACTAAATTCAAATGGGCTGATTCAAGTGGACTGCAAATTGCTCTGAATTAGATAATCCCCCCTGGCTACTCTGGGCAGGCAACATTCTCTCTGCAAAACTGGGCTTTTAGTTCATTTAAAGCTCTGCAATGCACAGTTAGGAAATAGTCAGTGATGCCTTTGCACTTGCTGCTGCAGACATGGAAATGGATTTTCTTGCAGCCTACTCAGCTGGCCCTCTACTCTCTACTGCCCCAGGCCAAGCTCACAGCTTGCTGCACAATTCTTAAACACCAGCAACATCAAATGTTCCTTTCTCACTCACCTCTGGATCGGCCCCTCTGAATACCCGGCTCAGGTGACCTGCAGTGGGCAAGGGAAAATGAACCAGATTCTTTGAGGAAACTGGAAACAACCGGAGCATTTTTAGAAGGTGTCCCAGTCCACATTTTCCAAGTTGTGCTGCTTGACCCAGCAAAGGGAGGAAATTACAGACTCTGCTGCCACAGACTGTCCCATGGAGGGAACACAACCCCTGCAGGTTCCCTTGCAAATGCTGCCCCACAGCCCTGGCCACAGACACCCCTTTTTGAGCTGAACGTGTTGGCAGGAGGAGCTTTACCCAAGTGGCATCCAAATGGTCTTTCTGTTTCACAAAAGCCAGGTTAGGTGACACCCAGGGAAAACCTCTACTTACCTGTCAGGTTACTCAGGAAATAGGTTGAATAACCTATTTTATAAGCAGCGAAAACTGCAGCAGCAAGTTGCCCAATCATTGTGGGAACTGCTGCGCAAGTTTTCAAACTGCTGAAAAACAAGAAAAAAAAAAGTCTCTTGTCAATGAGCCTTTGCTTGCTGACAAAAGCCTTGAGCGCAGGAGCGAACTCCTGCACCGAACGAGCTCAAGAGCCGCTCTGACACCCCTGAGGCCTCCGGTGCTCCAAGGCAACCTTGTGATGTCACCACGAGCACGTGGCAACCGTGCCCTGACATCACAAAGCAAAGGCTCTGTGCTGGTCTGTGAATTGGTGCAGGTGGATGGAGTGATGTTTGTGTAGGGCCAGGCTGCATTTTTCCCTCTGTCCCCCCTGGGCTGCCTTTTTCAGCTCTTGTTTTTCCCCCTGTGCCCCCTGTGTCCCCTGTGTCTGTGCTGGGTCCCAGCTGGCGGCCGGGCCGGGCGGAGCAGCAGTTCCAGCCCCGGGTGTCCCTGGAGCGCTGGGAGCTGCCGGTGGCCCCAGGCACTGTCCCCTGAGGAGCTGCTGAAGGACAGGGAGACACAGGGGGCTGAGGGGGCTGAGGAGGCGCTGACGCTGCAGGGACGGTGCCCTTGAGCTGCTGGGGGCACTGAGGGCTCTGGGGGAGCAGAGGGCCACGGGGGCACTCAGGGCACAGGGAAGTGGCACAGGCTGAGGGCACTGGCGGCTCCAAGGCCCCGGGATGGCTCCGAAGGGATGGAGTGGGCTGAGAGGACTGTGAGGGGCTGAAGAAACTGAAGGGGGCCGGGGCTTTGCCCAGGGCACGCTGGGGCTCAGGGGATGGAGGGGCCAGCAGGGAGCACACAGGGCTCCGGGCCTGCAGCTCTGCCAGCCCTTGGAACCAATTGCAGAGGCTCCACTTTGGCCACAGCTGCCCTGCAGACCTTGAGCACAGGCGGGCACTGACAGGAGGCAGCAGGGAGAAGCTGAAGGCCACCAGCTCCAGCAGTGCCCAGGGAGCTGCTGCTGCCAGCCCAGAGCCCGGGTGAGGCCGCAGGGCCGCTCAGGCAGCCTGGGGCTGAGGGGGGCCTGGCCTTTGGACAAACTTGTTCTTTCTCACCCTCCTGGGGAGGCGCTGCCATTTGCCCTGCCCTGACTGAAGGGCAGCTGCTGCCAAGGGAAACGGCCCCATCCTGACTCAGTGTTCCCTTTGCTCCCCACGGGTCCCGTCTGCTGTCCCTGTCCAGGAGAGCTGCTCTGCACGGGAGGAAGAGACCCAGGGAGAGCCCGGGGACTTGGGCAGCTGCAATTCCTGCTGATGGACTTGGAGTTAGAGATGCTCACAGTGGGACTGAGAGTTACAAGTTGATGGTTATTTCTATAGCCTGATGTAGACTGGTATTTGTACAGGTATATATGTATGTCTATTGTTCTCTTGATGCATGTATATTGATGTGCTGACATCTGTATTCATACTGACATACTTGTTCAGATGTATGGCTGTAGAGTTTTGTTGATGGGGTTGTAAGGATTCTTATATTGGTACATTGATATTTGTACACTTATAGATAGGTTTTTTGTGTGTGTATTTCAAAATTCTTTGCTTTATGTCGTACCAAATATGAATTACAGATTTACATCTGTATATTTTATGTTTATGTATTTACAAATACTTAAATATGTATTGAGTTTTCTGGTTCTAGAATTCTATTTCTTTAGTACTGGGTCTGGGATTCTTTAGAGAGGGATACTGATACTTTTGTATTTGGATATGGGCTGTATAGTTGTAGTAATATGTAATGAATTGAATTGTTAAACCTTAATTGATATTTGTGTGTAGTGAGTGGTTGTAGAGGACTGCAAGAAATTATTTTTTTAAACAACTTTATATTTGTATCTATTTGCATAACACAAATGTAACAATAAACTAGATTTCTAAGCTTTAATTGATATTTGTATGTTTCTGTACTGGAAATGCAGCTGTAGCAATTTAAAATAAGTTTCATTTTGAAACTGAAGTTGATTTTTGTGTATTTGTACAATGGTATTGCAGATGTCACGATCTGCAAGCAATTCAGTGTTTCCACTAAAATAAATATACACTTGGGCTGCCCAGAGCAATGAGCAGATGTAGAGGTGATGATGGGGGAGGATTTTGTCCATGGAATTCTCCAGCCATGCCCAGCACATCATCCACTTGGACTCAGGCTGAGGGAGGGGAGGGGCCGGGAGGGGAGGAATAACTGTGATAACCCAGTCTGCCTTGCTGTGCACTGATACACTTTGTAGCAGTGACCATTAGAGGTAAGGCCAGATTCTTATTTAGCATCATGACACGCTGCTGCTTCATTGCAAAACTCCCTCACTCTGGAGAAAATCAGCTGAATTTCTTGTCACTTTAAGTAGATGTGGTGAGAAACAGTGACACGGATTAAAATAGGTTTTCTAACCTCATCATCCAGACGGAATTTGTGTTGCTTTTTCTTCTTCATTGTATGCACAACATTGTTGAGTTCTTCTGTATCCTTCAGGGAGCTATCCACTAGTGACTGAAAAAAGAGAAGGAGGATTATGGCATTCATTCTCTTTTAACACACACTTGCACTAAGCTGTAGCTTCAACTTAGTAAGGAAAAGGAGAGATTTCCTTTAGTCCTGCAGTGTGGAATAAATGGTGTAGGAACAGCCACAATCCCAGCTATAAGAACAGTGTGTTCTGGGTCTTAACAGGACATTGTGGACAAGAAAGCACCACAATCTCCATGATTCACCTCTTAGGTCAAACCAGAATGGTTCATGGTGTCAAAGCAGCAGGTGATGGGAATAACAAATGTCCCTGGGCTGGGGCAGAAGCCTGGGAGTCAAAGGCTTGGGAAAAGAGAGCTGGCAAAGGCAGGCCGAGGTGCAGGCAGGCATTTGGCTGAAGGCAAGAGGCAGCTGGTGCTGCCAGCACGGGAAGGGACTCCAGGCACAGGAGCTGCCGGCGGCAGGAGCAGCTCCTGCTGTCACTGCCAGGGAAGGACTGGCAGCAGGCAGGAGCAGCGGGCACATTGCTGATGGACAGCTGTCAAGTTGGAGCGGCCAGCCCAGGAACAAGAGAGGTGCTGCTGCTTGGAAAAGTAGTTTATGCCATGGCTGGATCAGCCTCACCAAGGTCAGGCTGTTACAGTCCGGCCCATCATGCAAAATGCCTTCCAGCACAGTGTCCCCATGGCCCAAGCAGAAGCAGCAGCAGCAGCCCCGATACAATGAATTCTATTCCTAAATCATCCAACCAGCCACAAACACGATGCTGTTCCTGTCTTTTTGCACCTCTCCTGGTCTAACACAGTTGTGTGACAATGGGAATCATTTCTTACACAAGGCCTGTGCCTACAGCCTGTCTATTCTTTCTGACAATGTCAGCAATACTCTGTTAGGTTTATATTATATCTAGGACTTTATTTTGTAAAAGGTATTGCTGCTGAACTTTAAACTGGACTTTAGGGCTTTTCTATCAATTAATACGGTCTCTTATTTGCTTAAGGCACTTAAGGCATATCTTTACTCACCTAAAACTAAAACTCACATTCTCACTTCATGTCTGTGTGACTTTATGGATCTCAGTTTCCCTGAGGGTTTCAAAGCAGCCCCTGCATTCTTTTCTGCCTCTAAGCCTGTGTGCACGGGGTCCTGGGAGATTTCTATCTGCTTTCCAACAGGGCTGGGACACGACTCCATGGGTCCCTTCTCTCCTCCTTCCCAGGTCTCCACAGGGTGCAGGTGGTTTCCAGCTGTGACCTCCTGTCCAACGGAGAATCCATCCCCATCACCATCATCAGCATCACCTGGGACCCCCAAACCCTCCCGGGACCCCCAAACCCTCCCGGGACCCCCAAATCCCCCCTGGGACCCCCAGCCCCCCCCGGGGCTCCGCTGCCGGAATCACCGGGAGTGGTGTTGCCCTTTGAACGGGAGTTTTCCTGGGAACCCAAAACAGGCGCCTCTTCAAGTGGCCATGGCAGAGAGAATCCCAAAAATCCACCCCGGGGGGCGGGGGGGGCAAAACATCCCCCAGAGGGGCTTGGAACGGGGGTCTCCTATAAAATGTCACCTGACGGGGGTGATGAGGTGCTCCCAGCACAGCCCAGTCACTGCCAGTCCTGGCATCCCCCTGGGCCCTCTCTGCCTTCCGACCTTTCCCGGCTCCATCCCCGCTCGTCCCGCGGGCTGCGAGGGGTTCGGGAACGGGGCAGGAGGAGGAGGGAGGGAGGAAGAGGCGGAGCGGCCGCGGGAAGCGGGAGGAAGAAGAGCAGAGGAGGGAGCGGGCGGCTCCAGCGCTCCCTGAAGCCGCAGCAGCCCCGGGACCATCGGCCCCATCCCGCAGGTGCCCGGGGAGGGGGAGCTCGCCCCAAATATCCCGGGTTTGGGCTCCCTGGGCTTGGGGTTTTTGGGGGGATGTTTGGAGCTGGCAGGGCTCCAAAGGCGAGGCGCAGATGGCCCTCGGGGGGACATGGGGGGGTCCCCGGGAGGTGGTTTTGTTTGGTTGGTTTTGGTTTTGGTTTTGGTTTTGTTTTGGGGTTTTTTTGGGTTTGTTTGTTTGTTTGTGTTGGGTTGCTTTTTTTGCGGGGGAGGGAGGTTTATTAGTAACCACACACCCCCGTGTGGTTCCAGTTTCCTTGGCACTCCCAGTATGAGCCAAGTCATTCCCAATTATTCCCCAGTATGGTACAATTTGCCCCCAGCAGGGTCCCAGTTGCTCCCAGTTCCTCCTTCTTTTGTCTGCTGTGTTCCCAGTTCTCCCAGTTACCCCTAGAAAACCCCCATCACTCCCAGTATGATGCCAGTCTCTCCCAGCAGGGCCCCAGTCACTCACAATTGGTCCCAGTTCCCACCAGCACATTCCCAGTGGCTCCCAGTGTGATCCCAGTCACAACCTGCATGGTCTCAGGTACTCCCAGTATATCCCAGTTGCCCTTGTAGTCATTGCCAGGCACTCCCAGTTCCCTCAGCATGGTTCAGTTGCCCCCAGTTTTATCCCAGTCCCTGCCAGTACCTCCCAGTTGTCACCAGTATGCATCCTGTCATTCCCAGTTTTTCCCAGTTCCTCCCAGTGTGTGCACAGCTGGTTTCCTGTGTGGCTCTGGTGGCTCCCAGTAACCCCAGTCAGGGTCCCATCACAGAATCACAGAATGTGTAGGTTGGAAGAGACCTTCAAGATCATCGAGTCCAACCCAGCCCTGACACCTCAACTGGATCATGGCATCGAGTGCCACATCCAGTCTCTTCTTAAACACATCCAGGGATGGTGACTCCACCACCTCCCCGGGCAGACTATTCCAGTATTTAATCACTCTTTCTGTGAAAAACTTCTTCCTACTATCCAACCCATATTTCCCTTGTCACAGCTGAAGACTGTGTCCTGTCCTTCTGTCAGTTGCTGCCTGGACAAAGAGACCAACCCCCAGCTGTCTGCAACCCCCCTTCAGGAAGTTATAGAGAGTGATAAGGTCACCTCTGAGTCTCCTTTTCTCCAGGCTAAACACCCCCAGCTCCCTCAGTCGTTCTTCCTCTGGCTTGTTTTCCAAGCCCCTCACCAGCCTCGTTGCCTCCTCTGGACACGTTCAAGCGTCTCAAGGTCCTTCCTAAACTGAGGGGCCAGAACTGGACACAGCACTCGAGGTGTGGCCTCACCAGTGCTGAGTCCAGGGGAAGAATGAGCTCCCTGCTCCTGCTGGCCACACCATTCCTGATCCAGGCCAGGTGCCATTGGCCCTCTTGGCCACCTGGGCACACTGCAGGCTCATGTTCAGCCGCTGCTGACCAGAAGCCCCAGGTCCCTTTCTGCCTGGGCACTGTCCAGCCACACCATCCCCAGCCCAGAGCACTGCAGGGGTTATTGTGGCCAAAGTGCAGGACTTGGCACTTGGACTCATTAAACTCCATCTTGTTGCACTCTGCCCACCCATCCAACCATTCCAGGTCTCTCTGCAGAGCCCTCCCACCTGCCAACAGATCAACAAATGTTCCCAGCTTAGTGTCATCTGCAAATTTACTAATGAAAGACTCAATACCCTCATCCATGTCGTCAATATAAATACTGAACAGAGCTTGCCCCAGCACAGACCCCTGAGGAACACCCCTGGTGAGTGTCCCCAGCTGGATGCAGCACCATTCCCCACCACTCTCTGGGCCTGGCCATGCAGCCAGTTCCTAACCCAGCAAAGAGGGCTCCTGTCCAAGCCCCGGGCTGCCAGCTTATCCTGGAGTGTGCTGTGGGAGACAGTGCCAAAGGCCTTGCTGAAGTCCAGACAGACATCCACAGCCCTTCCTGCATCCACCAGGCAGGTCACCTGGTCATCAAAGGAGACCAGGTTGGTCAAACACGACCCACCCCTCCTAAACCCCTGCTGGCTGGCTCTGACACCATGGCCATCCTGGAGGTGCTGTGTGATGACACTCAATATAAACTGCTCCATTACTTTTACCAGGTACTGAGGTCAGGCTGACTGGGCTATAATTACTGGGATCCTCCTTCCCACCCTTCTTGTGAATGGGTGTCACATTGGCAGCTTCCAGTCACCTGGAACCTCAGCAGTGAGCCAGGACTGTTGGTAAATGATGGAGAGTGGCTTCACAAGCTCATCTGCAGCTCCCTCCTCACCCTGGGGTGGATCCCATCTGGCCCAGAGATTGATGAACAGCCAAGCATCTCAGCAGTTCTCTGACTGCCTCCTCCTGGATAACAGGGGCACCATTCTGCTCCCTGACACCATCTACCAGTCCAGGAGGGCAGTTGTCCTGAGGACAAGCCATCTTCCCACTGAAGACTGAGGCAAAGAAGACATTAAGCACTTCCCCTCATCTGCAGTTACTAAGTTCCTTCCCCTATCCAATAGAGAGCAAAGGTTGGTCTTACCTTTCCTTTTACCATTAATGTATTTATAGAAACATTTTTTATTATCCTTAACAGAAGTCGTCATTTTGAGTTCAGACTGACCTTTGGCCTCCCTAATATTTTCCTACATGCTCTAGCAATCCCCTTAAATACTTCCTGAGGGACCTGGCCCTCCTTCCAAAGATGATACATCCTCTTTTTCTTCCTGAGTTCATCCAAAACCTCTTTGCCCATCCAGGCTGGGCATTTGCCTCGTTGACTCATTATTTGGCACACAGACACAGTCTGTCCCTGTGCCCTCAAAATCTCTGTTTTGAAGAACACCCAGCTTTCCTGAACTCCTTTGTTTTTAAGGGCTGCTTCCCAAGGAACTCTCTGAATAAGTCTCCTAAATAGGCCAAAGTCTGCCCTCTGGAAGTACAATATAAAAGTCTTATTGATGTACCTCCTGATTTCACCAATTATTCAATTATTCTATAATTGCATGATCACTCTGCCCATCTCCTCCAACCACCACATCTCCCACCAGCCCATCTCTATTTGTGAACAACAGATCCAACATAGTTTCTCCCCTGGTGGGCTCACCTACCAGCTGTGACAAAAAGTTATCATCCATGCACTCTAAAAATTTCCTGGACTGCCTCATTTCTGCTGTATTAAGTTCCCAGCAGATGTCTGGCAGGTTGAAGTCACCTACAAGAACAAGGGCTGATGATCCAGAAACATTCTCCAGCTGCTGATAGAATAAGTTGTCCAGCTCTTCCTCCTGCTTGGGTTGACGATAACAGACTCCCAGTAGGATGTCAGCCTTGTTGGCTTTCCCCTTAATTCTCACCCATAGGCATTCAACTGAATCTTCATTTGTTTCAATACCTATTGCATCAAAAGCCGTCTTAATATAAAGGGCCACCCCTCCACCTCTTCTCCCTTTCCTGTCTCTTCTGAAGAGCCTGTAGCCATGGAGTGCAGTGCTCCAGCTGTGGGAGTCATCCCACCACGTTTCTGTGATGGTGACTACATCACAGCTTTGCTGTTGCCCCATGACCTCCAGCTCCTCCTGTTTGTTACCCATGCTACGTGCATTGGTGTACATGCCCTTCAGCTGGGCTACTGATTTCAGCCCTAACTCAGGCTTAGCACCCTTGGGTCTGCTTCCAGGCAGCCCAGCTGCATCCCCTTCCCCCTTCAAACCTAGTCTAAAGCCCTCTCAATGAGGTCAGCCAGTTCCTGAGCTAAGAACCTTCTACCCTTAACAGAGAAGGAACCACGAGGTTGAGCACTCCCTGAATTCACAGCCTCCCACCCGTGGGATCATCACCCCCCATCCCACAGGTGACCAGGGAGGGGGAGCTGGGCCCAGATATCCTGGGGGGTCCCTGGGTTGGGTTTTTTTAGGGGGGATGTTTGGAGAATGGAGAACTCCAAATCTGAGTGGAAAATGCCCCTTGGGGGGACATTGGGGGGTCCCAGTGGCAGCTGCTGGCAGAGGCAGCCTGGAGGAGCAGAGCCCTGTGTCCCCCAGGAGCCCAAAGTGGGGAGCCCAGAGAGGGAGGAGCACCGCGATTGGCGGGACCCTCAACAGCCTGGAGAGGGGCAGGGGGGACTCCTTGGACCCCCTGCACCCCAAAGCAGAGAATAAGGGGAGAAGGGACCTTGGGACCCCAACACAACCCAGCATCCTTAAGTAGAGAGATGGAAAAGGGGGGAACTTCTCATATTCCTGGGACTCCCAGCAGCCTGGGGAGGGCAGGGACCGAGTAGATGGGGGACCCCCAGTTCAAGCGTGACCCCCAGCAGCTGGGACGGGGAAGAACCCCTGAACACCAAATGGGAGAGACCAGAGACAGGAAACTCCTGGGAGGCATTTTCAGGGCTGAATGTTGATGTTTGGGAGGTTTTTCTGGACCCCAGATGGGCAGTGACCTCTAGAGATGGACTTGGGCAAAACCTGAAACTCAACGTGCTCATCCTTTGTTTTCACCCCAAATCAGGATCTCCCATTCCAAACCATTGGCCAAGTGGAGGAGGACGCTGCAAGGAAGTGGAAGATGTCCCGGGACAGCCAGGCAGGTGAGGAGGAAGTCAGTGCCCCTTTCCCCCTCTCTCCTGCTCCATCTCCCAGCCCAGCACGGCCCCTGGCTACAGGACAACCCTGCTGCCAACACTGTCATAACAGGGATGGACTGGGGGGTTTGTCCTTCCCCTTCCCTCTAGCAAGGAGGCAAATTCCATCCTCTCCTTGTCCTTCCTCCCCCAGACAAGAAGCTGAGAATGGAGACCAGGGAGGACAAATCCCCACAGCAGAACCTCATGGAAGAGGCTGTTTTGAGCAGCTCCACAGCACAGGAATCCAACAGGGAGGAAAAGAGGCCCAGAGATCCTGCAGAAGGAGGAGGGGCTCCAAACCCATCCCAGGGTGCTCTGAGGAGGAAAGACCCATCCTGAGCCAGGAAGGTGGACAGAACTTCAGCCAGGGCTCTGAGCTGGTCCATGAGCAGCTTCATGATGGGGAGAAGCCGCACAAGTGCTTGGAGTGTGGGAAGAGCTTCAGCTGGAGGTCCCAACTGATCAGCCACCAGAGGATTCACACTGGGGAGAGGCCCTACAAGTGTTCCCAGTGTAGGAAGAGGTTTCAGACCAGCTCCACTCTCCTCAGGCACCAGCGGATTCACACTGATGAGAGGCCCTTCCGCTGCCCCGACTGCAGGAAGGGCTTCAAGCACAACTCCGCCCTTGTCACCCACAGACGCATCCACACTGGGGAGAGGCCCCACGAGTGTGGGGAATGTGGGATGAGCTTCAGTGACAGATCCAGCCTGATCCGCCACCAGAGGATCCACACCAGGGAACGGCCCTATGAGTGTGAGCAGTGTGGGAAGAGCTTCAGCCAGTGCTCCCACTTGATCCGCCACCAAAACACCCACGCTGAGGAAAGGCCATACAAGTGTGGGGAATGTGGGAAGGGCTTCAACCGGAGGTCCGAGCTGATCATCCACCAAATGAGCCACACTGGGGAGAGGCCCTATGAGTGTTCTGAGTGTGGGAAGAGCTTTCAGACCAGCTCCCTTCTCCTCAGGCATCAGTGGATTCACAGAGAGGAGAGGCTCTTCCGCTGCCCCGACTGCAGGAAGGGCTTCAAGCACAGCTCCCACCTCGTCACCCACCGGCGCATCCACAGTGGGGAGAGGCCCTACGAGTGTCCCCAGTGTGGGAAGAGCTTCTCAGACAGCTCTACCTTGACCCGACACCAACGGAGGCACCAGTAAGCAAAGCCCTGCGAGTGCCCTGACATTGGAAAGAGCTTTATCTGAGTCTCCAACTCTATTCCCCATCGGAGGACCCCTGTTGGGAAGAGTCCCAGTGACACACATTCCTAGTAACACACATTTGGAATCTCCCTGGCTGGTTTATTCCATGTCCTCCTGCTTCCCTGTATCCACTTGGAGAAATGTGGGCAGGGCAGGGACATCTATCAGGTCTTTGAGCAACATCTGAAATTCATTGGGAAGAAGTGTTTTGTTTACATCCTAAAATGTATCAGCTGCTCTGTCCAGTTCTTCTGGTGGCATCAAGCAGTCCTGGATGATCTTGGAGGTCCTTTCCAAGCAAAGTAATTTCAATCATCATCCTGTCAAAACAACCAAAATTGGGGTAGGAACATTAAACAAAGAGATCCAAAGTGGCAGCATTTTACCAGGATGTTAGTGTGAATTTGGGTTGGTTCAGTGAAATATTCTGGAGGATTTAAGTGGTGCCTGTCCAGGTGGAGATGTGGCTGTCCTGACCAGTAGGTAGAATGTGTCCATCTGAGCCCATCTGTTCTCCAGGAATTCTGGTTGATTGTCCCAGTCCCTGGCCTGGATCTCCCCATCTGGGGTGTCCCCCCCAAAGTGCCCAAATCGCTGCTGAAGTTCCCGAGCTGCTCCTGGCTGTGGATGTTCCTGTCCACCAACCTCTCCTGGTCGATGCCGTGGGTGGCTGGGAGGGGTTTTAGGGACTCCTGGGAGGACTGAGAGAGGCTTTTGTGGCTCTTTGGGACATTTGTGGTGCTGGGAGGGGGTTTGGGTGCCTTCTGGGGGGATTGTGGGGGAGTTTTGGGGTCCTGTCATGGCTGTGTGTCTTGGAGAGAATTTGGGTGGGTTTTGGGGGAGATGGGAAGGGGATTTTGTGGTTTTTGGGGCCATTTACGTTGCAGGGAGTGGTGGGGGGTTTGTCGTGGCAGGAGCTGTGGGGTAGTTTGAGGGGTCTGGGAGTGGCTGTTGGGCTGGGAGGGGTTTTGGGGTGGTTGTTACTCCCCAGACCCCCAAAGCTGCCACCAGACCCCAGCTCAAACACGCTGCCGGGGTTCGGGGTCTCTGTGTTGGGGTTCATAGTTTCATCCTCCTCGGTCTGCAGGAGAAGGTGAGGGGGGTCCCCAGGGGCCGTGTGTGTCCCCCCAGAGCGTGTATGACTCCCCCATGCCGGTGTCACCCCTTTTCCCTCCCCACAGGGCTCCTGCCCCAGCTCCTGCTGCCCCAGGAGGGAATTTGGGGAGGGGGCAGAGGGCGTGCGCAGCCCCCGCCAGGGGATGACCCTGGCCCAGCCCCTTTGTTTAGCACCAAGCTGGGCTTGGGGCCACAGGAGGAAGAGGCCCAGGGGAAGCAGATCCTGCAGGTGGGACAGGGCTTGGGCTCAGGGCAAGGTCCTGCCCTGCACACCTGGCTCAGGTGTGACCCTGCCCCAGGAAGGGAGCGGGACATTCCCATCCCCAGGGATCAGGGCTGGGAGCAGCACTTGGAGCACGGACATGGAAATACTGAGAGGGACTGGGACCACACTGAGGGCTACTGGGAGTGACTGGGAGTGACTGGGAATGACTGGTGCATGCTGGGGGTAACTGGGATATACTGGGAATGAGTGAGATCATGCTGGAAGCAACTGGAACCACCCTGAGGACTCTGGGGTGACTGGGAATGAGCATGCTGAAGGGCAGCTGGGATATACTGGGAGTGTCTGGAATGATTCTGGAGGGGACAACACTGGGAAAAACTGGGACCATGTTGGAGGAAACTGGGAGTGACTGTGTCTGTACTGGGGCCACTGAGATCATACTGGAAGTTACGGGGACTACACTAGGGGCAACTGGGTGGAACTGGGATCATACTGAGTGGGACTGGGATGACACTAAAGGGGGACTGGGATCATACTGGGAGTGTCCAAGGGCAGGCTGAGGGCAGTTCAGACCATGTAGGGGGCAACTGGGATATACTGGGAGCAGCTGGAACTGCCCTGAGGGTGATCTGGAGTGGCTAAGGACAACTGGAATCATGCTGGAAGCAACGGGGAGGAAATGGGAGTGTCTGGAGCATGCTGGGGGCAACTGAGATGTACTGAGAGAGACTGGGAGTCACTGGGACTGTAGTGGGAGTGACTGGAACCATGGCAATGGCCTGGGCTGGGTGCTGTGGGGCCTCAGGGTGCACAGGGAGCACTGTGACCCTGCGGGGCCTGCTGGAACCAAGGGGACATTGTGACACTCTGGGCCCGCCCTGCCCGTGGGGTGTTGCAGGAGCCCCGGGGTGCCCAGGGCAGCAGAGCAGAGCCCCTGGCTCAGGGCTCTGTTTCCTCAGAGCTGGAGCCAAGGAAAGAACAGTGGCCCCTTAAAGAAACCCTCAAGTTTCATGCAATGGCTTTCATTTATTCCCTGGAAGTTTTCCATTGGAACTCCGTCCCTCTGGAAGGGACACACACAAACCAAAGCCCCTCCTGACACCCCTCTCTGGCCCTCTGGGCACGGGGCAGCTGCTCTCAGCTGGCAGCAGGGCTCCCTGCACTCCCACAAGCTCCACTCCTGGGGAACTGGCACCACGCAGGAGCAGCCCCAGAGCCCACAGCCCAGGAACGCTGCCCCTGACCAAAAACACCCACCCAGCCTGGCAGATCCATCCCTGCCCAGGAGGGTGCTGGAGCATTTGACCTCCCTGGGGATGACCTGGCTGCAATGAAGGAAATCCAGGGCCTGCAGGCTCTGATAGAGGACAAAGAAAGATGAGGGTCAAAATGAAAGACCTGAATTCATCCCAGAAAGAAAGGAAATGGCTCCAAGAGATTTCCTGTCCTAGGGAATGGTGAGTATAACAGAACATGGTGTGGCCAAGAGCAAGAGCTGCTGCTCCAACACCATTAGAGGAGCATCTTTCTAAGTGAAGGCAGATTAGGGTATTTTTTTGTTCTTATCACTTGTTTACCAGGGCCAGTGTGTCCAAGGCATGGGAAGCACCAGAGAGATCCCTCAGTGCCTGACTGACAGCTGCCATCTCTCCTTCAGCCACAACATCCTCTAAAGTGCCTCTGTCCACGTATTCCATGAGCAGCCACAGTTCCTCAAGGACAAGGTAGCTCAAAGATAAAATGAGTGGCCTGGAGATCAATGGGCACAGCTAAATCACCTCATGGAAAAGACTCCAGCTGAGTCTTGTTCCCAGGTTACTTGTAAATGAAAACAGAATCAAATGGAGAGACATTCCTTCAAGGCCAAACAGTCCTTGGAATCTGCACAGTCTGAATGGGAAAGGCACATCCCTGAAAAAGGAGATGTCTCAGATGGCAAGCAAGGGAGAAGGGCCGTTTAGCACCAGCAGGATAAATCTGGCAGCAGGACGCAGCCCATCAGCTGGTTCCCCATCCTAACTCATCAATGCCACCAGGAACTCCAGGAACAAGGCATGGCAACTTTCACAGTTCTCCATGGGAGGGAGTGAGGGGCAGGCAAGGCAAGGCAAAGGAGGTGTGTACAAGGCAAGGCAAGGCAGGGTCATGCCAGGCAAGGCAAGGGAGAGGAAGGCAAGGCCAGGCCAGGTATGGGTAGAGCAGGCAAGGAGACAAAAGGGTGGGCAAGACAAGGAAGTCAGTGGGGGCAGAGAAAGGGAGGGTGTGCAAGGGAAGAGAAATGAGAGGTAGGCAAGGCAAGGCAAGGCAGGGGAGGGGAAGAGAGGCAAGGCAAGGGATGGGTCTGCAAGGCGAGGTAAGGGGGAGGTGGGCAGTGAAAGCAAAGGCTGATATTGGGACCCCTCTGGGTTTGGCTCCTGCAGAGCACACAGTGGGTCAGACCTTGGGCTGAGGGAAGGGGTCCCATGTAAACCCAGCAGAGGCATTGCTCTTTGAAGAGGGCATTCTGCAGGGAGAAAGGAGAAGAGACTTTCCTGTGTCCCGAGATTCCCCCTCCTCCTTCAGCAGCCATACCCCAATCAATCAGTACCAGAGTTCATATGATCACTTCCATGCCAGGGAGCACAAGGCACTCAAAACTGAACCCTGCAGGAGCCCAGCCCTGCCTGCCCATTTTGAGGCTGTGGGGGAATGGAATTTCAGCAGGAGTTGACCCACAATGATACTTTGCCACTTGTGGGTTTCTCACAGCCTTAGAAGTTGTGTGAGATCTCTGTCCCAGCACCTGCTCACCCTTCAAATGCACACACGTGCCTGGGGACAATTCAGGTTCCCTGCAGTGGTGGCTGCTTCCCTTTGAAACAGGAGCTGTTGACTTCTCCTGTGTGCTTAACTCCCTTCTAACTATTAGAAAGCAAGTGAGTAAAGGAAATTACCCTTGAGGAAGGGGACCAGAAGCTTGAAAAAAGGATAAAATACATCTGAATTATGAATGAAATCTATTTCATTCATTTATTTAGTACTAATCTATTATTACAAACAAAAACATGTTTCTGAGCTGAAGCTGCTCACACCCTGGAAAGATTTTCTCATTGCTTTATTATTTAAAGGCTGTCCCCAGCCTGTGGAGCAGCCTGGCTCTCTGCCTCTCCCCACAGGGCTGCAACACTCCCAGCTCCCCCAGGAGCCACAAGAGGGTTGGCAGAAGGGCAGGTGTCCTCAGCAGTGACGGCACCACTGCACTGTTCTCCCTGCTCTGCCCCTGTGGAGACTCGGGATGGCCAAATCCCCCCAGGCTGCACATTCCCCAGCACAGGGACCATTCCCCTCGGGAGCAGCCCACGCCCAATTTGGTTCCGGGATGGGCTGGTGAGTCCTGTCCCAGGGAGAGGCACCCAGGGCCGGCTGCTGCCACTCCCTGCTCCAAGTGCCTCCTTCCAGCCGGGCTCTGGGGCTGCTCTGGGCTCTGCCAGGGCTCTGCTGGGGCTCAGCTCTCGGCCACGCTGGGCCTGCTGCCCATCACATTGCTCCAGGCACCTGAATCACACTGGGAAAGAAGGGAAACTTGCAAGCGAGTTCAGATTCAATAGTTTTTATTGAAAAAATCCTAACTAGCCAACAGAAAGCTGTTCTCAAGTGCTGCATCTCCTCTGCACCCACGTGTCCTGTCTCCTCTAGGCCAGCTCTTGTTCTCCAGGTGCTCCTTGCAGGCCACAAGGAGCCAGCAAACACCCTGTGTAGGCACCATGGGCAGGTTTTAAATGCTAAGTTTATTTTATATTCAACTAGTTAATTTGGTATTAGACTTAACCTTTCCTCAAAAAATTGCCCAATTTTAGAATATTCACACAGTGTGAATTTGCCTTATTTTCTATGTGTTATGTTTACCTGAAGAATGTTTCGAAGAGAAACACATTTAATATTTTTATGTCTTCCCATTTTCATAAGGAAATCTGACTGGCTTTGGTTTCTTCTGGTACTGCAGGTTTCAGACCCATTCCTTGCAGTCGAATTGAAGATGTATTTCATGGCATAGAATAGAAGAATCTACCACAGAGAATGAAGGGTAACAGGTTAAAATTAATCTTATTTGGATTATGACTTGTGGTCCTTATAAAAACCCTTTCCAAGGGCTGGGTTTTCAAGCTGGAGGATGAAGTACAGTGAATTTCTCTGGATAATGCTGGAGCCCATCTCAGCAGATGCAGAAATGGGACAGAATCCAGAATTTGGAGTGTGAATTTTGGCTCCTGGCCCTGCCCCAAAGGAGAGACAGGATTTGCCCTGCAATGTCTGCATGGAGCAGACAGAACAGATGGGGAAGTGTCTGCAGGGCCCCTGGGAGGGAATCTTGGGGTTCCTGTCAGCAGGATCCTTTTGTAGCTTCAGCCTGGGCTGGGCAGCACTTCCATCTGCAGCTTCCATGTGCTGCTCCAGCAGCTGCTGCTGGGGACCCTGAGGGAAGAGGCCCCGGGAGGGATGGAAATGCTGCAGGGACAGCACCAGCCAGGGCCAGGAATGAGCTTTGCCTTCCTGGCTGGTGCAATGAGGCTCCTTTGGTGCAAGAGGAGGCAAAGATAAAGTCAAGTTCAACAGTTCAAGGAAAAATGTAGAAAATTGGAAGCCTCTAAAAATGCCACGCACATTCATCTGTTAGCACTTCAGTGTCAGTCCTTGTGAAAAGCCTTTCCAGTTTTCCTTTGGATTCCAGGCTCCACAGCTGGGCTTCAGAGTTCAACTACTAATTGGTTTTTTCCAGGTTTCTAAACAGAATTTATTGGGCATCTCTTGTCATTTTTTTCTGCCTTCCTGACCTTGAAAAAGAGATTCTGTGCTCCTGTGAGGCACATCTGGAGGGGTGGTTGGCAACCATGGAATCCTCTGGGAAAGCACTTGATTGACTTCAGGGCAGGGCTGGAGAGCTCAGCCTGAGGACAGAACTGTTCCAGATGCCTCTGTCCATGTCCAGCTCCTTACAGCTGAGTCCCTGAAAACACACGGTGGTTTATAGGGATTTATTTTCCCCTCCTGTTCACTTGGAGATGATTTTGGGATCCTTTAGGGGAACATCTGACCAGCCCCTGTCCCCATTCCATTTTATTCTCTCCACTTTGGAGTTGGCCTGCTGGGTTTGACATGGAAATTGGTAGAGTCTCCCCATTCTTCCCTCCAGGTCTCAATTGTAACATGTATTAAACCCTGCAAATAGCCTCATTTATCTGATGGGGAAGATGCGAGGTGAAGAAAGTTAATAGGATTTTGTTTTCATGAACCCTGTGATGGTAAAGAAAAATGAGGTTTGTCATTTTGGTGTGGGGCTGGGTGTTGGGATTTGGAAGTTTATTTCTTGTTCTTGTTCTTATTATTCATTAGTATTACCTTTCATTGGTAAGACTTTTAAATCTTAGACATTATTAACAATGGCTAGATGTCACTCACTGGGAAAACTCCCTTGGTTTTCCTACCAAGATTAAACTGTACAGTCAACTCCAAGTAGCCAGTGGATTCTAAAGATGGAAAATCCTGTTAATGGTGGGTTTGGTGTGGTTTGGAGCTGGGGAAGGGTCTCATCCCCTCCCGGAGGTGCCCCAAGCCCGCTCTGCTGCCACGTCTGCACTGGCGGCCCCTCAGGGCTGCCCTGCCCTGGGGACATGGTGGGACCCCCCTCCTGCCAGGGCTGAGGCTCCTCATGGCCCCTCACAGCCCTTCATGGCCCCACAGAACCTCTCCTGGCCCCTCATGACCCCTCACAGCCCCTCACATCCCCTCATTTTCCCTCACAGCCCCAGGCATGGGGCTCCTCCCAAAGCAGGAGGGGTCGGGCCCTGCTTGTTCTCCTTTCATTTCGGTCCCTTCCCAGCCCTGAGGAAAGAAAGGCTGCAATGGAGCCTTTCCCCAGCCTTTCCCTCTGGGTTCATTGCGGCTGAAGCTCTGTGCTGGCGCTGGCCCCAGCGCCAACATCCCCGCAGCCCCGCAGGCCTTTGGTGTCCCCCCGTGTCCATTCCCTGTCCCCGAGTCCCGCCCGGCTCTGGCAGCAGCAGGAGCCGCAGCGCAGCGGGCGCCGGCCCGGCCCAGCCGGGGCTCCCGGGCAGGAGCAGCAGCAGCGCCGGCCCCTTCCCACCTGCTCCTGCCTCGCCTTCCAAGGCCTTTGTCCACCTCAAGTCGGCACTAGAGCAACAATCACCCACCAACAGCCCTGATTGCTCAGGGCCCGCCTGTGCTGCCCTGACCCAGCCTGCAGAGAAAGAAAGGATCGGCTTCCAGCGCTCTTTTCAGCACTGTTTTACTCCCCCTGAGGTGACAGCAGGAGGTGCTGCTGCCTTTGCCTTGGCAATTGTAGATCATGGCTGCTCTTGTCACTCTTCTGGTGGCCACTTGAATTTTATCCGTAAAATTGCAATTGCCCTTTTTGATCAGTGCCACCCAGAGGTGCTTTTATGATAGGAAACTCTGGCATCATGAGTAGCAGATCTCCAAATGTTCACAAGTCCCTGAGCACAAAGTTGAGGAGAATTAAAGCCACACAGGCCACATTTGCAGCACTCAAACACAGCCCTGTTGCTGCTGCTGCTGAAATAGAATCAATTGACAGAGACCATCACAGAAATTGCCTCTTCGGTGTCAAATAAAATGCAAAAAATCCACCAGGAGAAAGAGAAACCAGAACTCCTCGACTCCCTTCATTGCTTCCTCTGAGCAGCAGCAGCAGCAAGTGGAGATGGGCAGAGGTATTTGCAGCTGCTGCTGATCCCAGCTGGAGCCCAGCCTGCTGCCCAGGGCCAGCGGGAACCTGAGCCCAGCCCGGGCAGCTCCCGCAGTGTCGGGAGCTCAGCGCAGGCGGGGCCAGGCCCAGAGCCCCGGGCACGGCCGCCCATTGCGGGGCAGCGGCGCAGGCGGAATGTCCTGCGGCCCAAACCTCCTGCTCCTGCCACACAGCAGCGCCCATCCTTCTCCCCCTGCTCCTCCTCTCCCAGCACGCCACCAATTCCAGCTCCCAGGAGCCTTCCCAAGACAGGGCTCAGGCTCCTGTTTCAGCCTGAGTGTCCCTGCAGAGGAACAGGGCATCTTTCAGGCACTTCCACAAGCTCAGGCTTCTCATTTCATGAGGCATCTGCGATGAAAATGGCCTTTTGCAGAAGGACAAATGCAGAGGGAATGGATTAGAAATGATTAGAAAAAATGACCCTTCTTCCAGACAAATTCACCAAGTCATTCTCATTTTGAGTCTGTTTTGAGTGGTTGAGCTTGTTCTGGTGCTTATCATGAACTGACTGTGTTCTTGATTTAGATCAATGCATGAGATGTAGAATCATCTAAACTGAACACAGTAACAAAACTCCCTCTGTCAGCCCATTTTCATGCTCAAGATTGCTTTCCAGGTATCCATGGGCATGTTAGAATGATTATCACACAACTCTTCACTCCTGGCTGCAGCTTCTGGAGATTCTTTCTCTGCATTCAGCCAGGCTTGCATTCCCTAACAACTCCAGATACCGTGTCATGTTTTCTTAGGGTAGAACAGTAACAATGAAAACCTCACCAATGGCAGAACTCCTCAGCCCACCAGGAAAAAAAAGGACAAGTTCTAAGGTTCTCCAAATATTTGATCTGCTTTGCTGCAAGAGTTGTGCTGCACTCATGGTGTGGAAAGCCAAGAGAAGCTGCAGTTGGTGGCACATCTTGTGACAAGGTCTTGACCTCACTCTCAAGGAAAGGTTCTTGAAAAGAGCAGACACAACTGCAGAGAAGATTCTGGGAAAACTGCAACACCTTTCCAAAAGTGAAATGAAAATGGAAAGAAACAATCCAAGATGTTTTCCGCTATTGATTTCTATGCTCCCCTTTTCCATGTCGTCCTACTTCTCCATCCCATTCATTCCAAATGGATCTCACCTCTAAGACTGATGGCTTAGCGAATTTTAGACACTGTAAAATACCATGAGCTACACACAGTTTGCCTTCCCCTGTTCTTTTTGGAAAGCAATGCTGGAGCCTCAAGTGCTTGGCTTGGGTCAGGCACGAATCCTCCAGGCAGGGAATGTGCCCTGACAGTGTGTGAGCCTGAGCAGGGCCAATGCCCAGCAGCGTTGCTGTGCTCGGGTTCCATGGAAGCATCCCAGGAGCAGCTGCTGAGGTCAGGAGCCATGGCAGGCACCAGGCTGCTCCAAAGGCCCTTGGCAGGGTGGGCTCCTGGCCTGGCTCTGTGTGCCAGGAGCCGGCAGCGCTGGGTGCAGGGAGCCCAGGGAGGGCACAGAAATGCTGGGCTGGGAAATGCTGGGGGGGACAGCGAGATGGGCGTGTGCAGCCGGCCAGGGCACAGCAGCAGCACGCACAGGGGGCACAGCCTGCAGGACACATGGCCAAGGGCTGGGCAGGGCTGGCAGGGCCACAGGCACCCAGCCCTTTGTCCCCTGGGCTCTGGCAGCGCCTCTGGAGGCCCCACAGGAGGAACTTTCCTTTCAGGGCCTGCACTTTGCTCCTCCCTGGCCCCTCCCTGAGGAGGCTGGCAGGGCTTGCAGTTTGATGCCATTTGTCCTTGCTGCCCCTGCCATCCCACTGGCCCACAAAGAGCCCCGAGGCAGCCGGGAGGGACAGGCCCTGCTGTGCCAGGCCTGGGCTCAGGGCTTGGCCTTTCTGCTCCCTCCAGCCAAGCCAGGCCTTGCTCAGCACTGCAGTTCCCGCTGCTGTGCCCCAAGCTGGCTCAGCCGCTGTTGGAAAGGGACTTGAGGTACCTCGATCCCCTCAGGGAGCACATGGGAGAAAAAACAAACTTCTCATGAGGGTTAAGAACAAACTTTTAGTTGCAAACTTCAGGGAATGAGATACTTAGGAAATCTTAAACCAACATGGAATTCCAGTAAATCACTTCACAAAGCACTGACTGAGAAAACTCTGACCTGTCCAACTTCCAGTTCTCCAAATTTTTAGAAGAGGAAGTCAGGAAAAGAGGGAGAGGGAGAGAGAGATCCACAGTGGCCCTTGGATCCAGCACCATCTCAGCTGCTGGGAGCTCTGGGGCCGTGGGACGTGTCAGTGTCACACCCGTGTCACAGCCTCACCTGCTCTGGCCCCTCTCACAGGTGGGGTTTTTGGGGTGCCAGGGCCTTGGCAGCCACTTTGGGGCTGGAGCAGAGGCTGCAGTGGCTGCGGCAGTGACCGCCCCACCTACATAGAACTTGCCCTGGGCCCCAAACACACCCTGGAGATGTCTGGGGCCATTCATCATTTCTCTGCTCTCCAGCACCGAGGCAACGGACTGTGGCTGCAGCTCTGAGCTGGTGCCCAAGGCAACCACCCCTGGCAATGGGGCTGCAGGGAGCTGCTCTCAGGAAACCCCTCCAAAGAGTTGGGGAGTGCTCTACAAGTGCCTCAGAAACATGGGATACTCCATGGAGAATGGAATATCCAAAAACTCCTCAGTAATCAGTTCCCCCTCCTTTCATCATCCCCAAATTTTGGCTGTCTCCTTTCAGACCCCACCCCACCTCCCCAGTCCTAACCCAAACCCATCCCAACCCATGCTGGACATCAAGACCCCCTTTCCAAGCCCTATTTCTTCCATTTACCACCACGCAAACACTATCTCACCCATCCTGCCTCACCCCATGCCCACTCACCCCTCTCTTATTTGCATCCCACTTTGCCCAATCCTCTTCCAACCCCTTCCCACCCTGAGAGGCTGTGGAATCAAGTAATTTTGGGGTGGGATTGAGTAGTTTTCAGTGACATCGAGTGGTTGTGAGCTGACAAAACCCCCTTGTCCCTTTGAGCACCAAGAAATGGAGAAAATTACACCAAATACCCCCCACACCCCCAAATGCTCCAAAGTATCTCTCTGAATCCCAGATTCCCTTGAAACACTAGAAAAAAGTGAGCCTGTATATGCCCTTAATGAGTTTATTGATCTTTATCCAAATTTGTCTATTTTAAAGAGATGGAGATCAATCAAAAGAATATTAGGTACAACCAAACAAAAAGACCACCAGTGTCTTTCCAAAGGAGATTACAGTGAATGTGGGCCACCAGGGCTCTTCTCAATGTGGGTCATCGAATGGGGGATGGAGTTGGACTAGTGCAGGAAGCTTTTCCCACAAGTTGGACACTCACATGGCTTCCCTTACAGATGGCTTCGTTGGTGTCGGGTCAAGTTAGACCTCTCTGAGAAGCTCTTCCCACACTGGGGACACTCGTGGGGCCTCTCCCCAGTGTGGATGCGCCGGTGGGTGATGAGGTGGGAGTTTCGCTTGAAGCCCTTCCTGCAGTCGGGGCAGCGGAAGGGCCTCTCATCAGTGTGAATGCACTGGTGCAGGAGGAGATCTGAGCTGGTCTGAAACCTCTTCCCACACTCAGAACACTCATAGGGCCTCTCGCCAGTGTGGTTCATTTGGTGGATGATCAGTTTGGACCTCCGCTTGAAGCCCTTCCCACATTCCCCACACTTGTATGGCCTTTCCTCAGCGTGGGTGTTCTGGTGATGGATCAAGTTGGATCTGTTGCTAAAGCTCTTCCCACATTGCTCACACTGGTAGGGCCGTTCTCTGGTGTGGATCCTCTGGTGGCAGATCAGGTGGGAGTTTCTGCTGAAGCTCATCCCACATTCCCCACACTCGTGGGGCCTCTCCCCAGTGTGGATGCGCCGGTGGGTGACGAGGTGGGAGTTTCGCTTGAAGCCCTTCCTGCAGTCGGGGCAGCGGAAGGGCCTCTCATCAGTGTGAATCCGCTGGTGCCTGAGGAGATTGGAGCTGGTCTGAAACCTCTTCCCACACTGGGGACACTCATAGGGTCTCTCCCCAGTGTGGATCCGCTGGTGGCTGATCAGTTGGGACCTCTGGTTGAAGCCCTTCCCACACTCCAAGCACTTGTGGGGCTTCTCCCCATCATGAAGCTGCTCATGGACCAGCTCAGAGCCCTGGCTGAAGCTCTGTCCACCTTCCCGGCTCAGGGAGGGTCTTTCCGCCTCAGAGGCCCCTGGGATGGGTTTAGAGCCTCTTCTCATGCGGGATCTTTCGGGCTTTTCTTCCCCATTGGATTCTTGCACTGTGGAGCTGCTCAAAACAGCCTCATCCATGAGGTTCTCTCGTGGGGATTTGTCCTCCCTGGTCTCCATCCTCAGCTCCTTGTCTGGGGAAGGAAGGACAAGGAGAGGACGGAATTTGCTTCCATGCCAGAGGGAAGAGGAAGGACAATCCCCCCAGTCCATCCCCAGCAGGACAGTGTTGGCAGCAGGGTTGTCCTGCAGCCGGGGGTCGTGCTGGGCTGGGAGATGGAGCAGGAGAGAGGGGGAAAGGGGCACTGACTTCCTCCTCACCTGCCTGGCTGTCCTGGGACATCTTCCTCTTCCTTGCAGCCTCCTCCTCCACTTGGCCAATGCTTTGGAATGGGAGGTCCTGATTTGGGGTGAAAACAAGAGATCAGCAAGTTGAGTTTAAGGTTTTACCTAAGTCCATCTCTAGAGGTGACTGCCCATTTGGGGTCCAGAAAAACCTCCCAAACATCAACATTCAGCCCTGAAAATGCCTCCCAGCAGTTCCCCGTCTCTCCTCTGTCATCTTTGGTGTTCGAGGGTTCCCCCTGTCCCAGCTTCTGGGGGAAACACTTGAATGGGGGTCCCCCGTCTACTTGGTCCTTGACCTACCCCGACTGCTGTGATTCCCAGGAATATGAGAAGTTCCCCTCTTTTCCATCTCCTCAAAGAGATGCTGCAGGTTTTTGGGATCCCAAGGTCCCTTCTCCCCTTATTCTCTGCTTTGGGGTGCAGGGGGTCCAAGGAGTCCCCCCTGCCCCTCTCCAGGCTGTTGAGGGTCCCGCCAATCGCGGCGCTCCCCCCCCTCTGGGCTCCCCACTTTGGGCTCCTGGGGGACACAGGGCTCTGCTCCTCCAGGCTGCCTCTGCCAGCAGCTGCCACTGGGACCCCCCCAATGTCCCCCCAAGGGGCATTTTCCACTCAGATTTGGAGTTCTCCATTCTCCAGATATCCCCCCAAAAAAACCCAACCCAGGGACCCCCCAGGATATCTGGGCCCAGCTCCCCCTCCCTGGTCACCTGTGGGATGGGGGGTGATGATCCCACGGGTGGGGGGCTGTGAATTCAGAGAGTGCTCAACCTCATGGTTCTTTCTCTGTTAAGGGTAGAAGGTTCTTAGCTCAGGAACTGGCTGACCTCATTCAGAGGGCTTTAAACTAGGTTTGAAGGGGGAAGGGGATGCAGCTGGGCTGCCTGGAAGCAGACCCAAGGGTGCTAAGCCTGAGTTAGGGCTGAAATCAGTAGCCCAGCTGAAGGGCATGTACACCAATGCACGTAGCATGGGTAACAAACAGGAGGAGCTGGAGGTCATGGGGCAACAGCAAAACTGTGATGTAGTCACCATCACAGAAACGTGGTGGGATGACTCACACAGCTGGAGCACTGCACTCCATGGCTACAGGCCCTTCAGAAGAGACAGGAAAGGGAGAAGAGGTGGAGGGGTGGCCCTTTATATTAAGAAGGCTTATGATGCAATAGGTATTGAAACTAATGAAGATTCAGTTGAATGGCTGTGGGTAAGAATTAAGGGGAAAGCCAACAAGGCTGACATCCTACTGGGAGTCTGTTATCATCCACCCAACCAGGAGGAAGAGGTGGACAACTTATTCTATCAGCAGCTGGAGAATGTTTCAGTATCATCAGCCCCTGTTCTTGTAGGTGACTTCAACCCGCCAGACATCTGCTGGGAACTTAATACAGCAGAAATGAGGCAGTCCAGGAAATTTTTAGAGTGCATGGATGATAACTTTTTGTTAGGTGAGCCCATCAGGAGAGGGACTGTGTTAGATTTGTTGTTCACAGACATGGGCTGGTGGGAGATGTGGTGGTTGGAGGACAACTGGGGCAGAGTGATCATGAAATTATAGAGTTCTTAATAACTGGTGAAATCAGGAGCTACATCAATAAGACTTTTTCACTGGACTTCCAGAGGGCAGACTTTGGCCTATATAGGAGACTTATTCAGAGAGTTCCTTGGGAAGCAGCTCTTAAAAAGAAAGGAGTCCAGGAAAGCTGGGTGTTCTTCAAAACAGAGGTTTTGAGGGCACAGGAACAGACTGTCCGTGTGTGCCAAAAGATGAGCTGATGAGGCAAACGTCCAGCCTGGATGGGCAATGAGGCTTTGGATGAACTCAGGAATAAAAAGAGGATGCATCATGTTTGGAAGGAGGGTCAGGGGCCTCAGGAAGTATTTCAGGTACTGCTAGAGAATGTAGGAAAAAATTAGGGAGGCCAAAGGTCAGTTTGAAATCAAAATGGCAACTACTGTAAAGGACAATACAAAATGTTTCTATAAATACATTAATGGTAAAAGGAAAGGTAAGGCCAACCTTTGCTCTCTGTTGGAAAAGGGAGGGAACATAGTAGCTGCAGATGAGGGGAAGGCAAAAGTGCTTAAGGCCTTCTTTGCCTCAGTCTTCAGTGGGAAGATGACTTGTTCTCAGGGCAACTGCCCTCCTGGGCTGGTTGATGGTGTCAGGGAGCAGAATGGTGCTCCTGGTATCCAGGAGGAGGCAGTCAGAGAACTGCTGAGATGACTGGACACTATAAATCTCTGGGCCAGATGGGATCCACCCCAGGGTGAGGAGGGAGCTGGCAGATGAGCTTGTGAAGCCACTCTCCATCATTTACCAACAGTCCTAGCTCACTGCTGAGGTTCCAGGTGACTGGAAGCTGCCAATGTGACACCCATTCACAAGAAGGGTGGGAAGGAGGATCCCAGTAATTATAGCCCAGTCAGCCTGACCTCAGTACCTGGTAAAGGTAATGGAGCAGTTTATATTGAGTGTCATCACACAGCACCTCCAGGATGGCCATGGTGTCAGAGCCAGCCAGCAGGGGTTTAGGAGGGGTGGGTCGTGTTTGACCAGCCTGGTGTCCTTTGATGACCAGGTGACCTGCCTGGTGGATGCAGGAAGGGCTGTGGATGTCTGTCTGGACTTCAGCAAGGCCTTTGGCACTGTCTCCCACAGCACACTCCAGGATAAGCTGGCAGCCCGGGGCTTGGACAGGAGCCCTCTTTGCTGGGTTAGGAACTGGCTGCATGGCCAGGCCCAGAGAGTGGTGGGGAATGGTGCTGCATCCAGCTGGGGACACTCACCAGGGGTGTTCCTCAGGGGTCTGTGCTGGGGCAAGCTCTGTTCAGTATTTATATTGACGACATGGATGAGGGTATTGAGTCTTTCATTAGTAAATTTGCAGATGACACTAAGCTGGGAACATTTGTTGATCTGTTGGCAGGTGGGAGGGCTCTGCAGAGAGACCTGGAATGGTTGGATGGGTGGGCAGAGTGCAACAAGATGGAGTTTAATGAGTCCAAGTGCCAAGTCCTGCACTTTGGCCACAATAACCCCTGCAGTGCTCTAGGCTGGGGATGGTGTGGCTGGACAGTGCCCAGGCAGAAAGGGACCTGGGGCTTCTGGTCAGCAGCGGCTGAACATGAGCCTGCAGTGTGCCCAGGTGGCCAAGAGGGCCAATGGCACCTGGCCTGGATCAGGAATGGTGTGGCCAGCAGGAGCAGGGAGCTCATTCTTCCCCTGGACTCAGCACTGGTGAGGCCACACCTTGAGTGCTGTGTCCAGTTCTGGCCCCTCAGTTTAGGAAGGACCTTGAGACGCTTGAACGTGTCCAGAGGAGGCAACGAGGCTGGTGAGGGGCTTGGAAAACAAGCCAGAGGAAGAACGACTGAGGGAGCTGGGGGTGTTTAGCCTGGAGAAAAGGAGACTCAGAGGTGACCTTATCACTCTCTACAACTTCCTGAAGGGGGGTTGCAGACAGCTGGGGGTTGGTCTCTTTGTCCAGGCAGCAACTGACAGAAGGACAGGACACAGTCTTCAGCTGTGACAAGGGAAATATAGGTTGGATAGTAGGAAGAAGTTTTTCACAGGAAGAGTGATTAAATACTGGAATAGTCTGCCCGGGGAGGTGGTGGAGTCACCATCCCTGGATGTGTTTAAGAAGAGACTGGATGTGGCACTCGATGCCATGATCCAGTTGAGGTGTCAGGGCTGGGTTGGACTCGATGATCTTGAAGGTCTCTTCCAACCTACACATTCTGTGATTCTGTGATGGGACCCTGACTGGGGTTACTGGGAGCTACCAGAGCCATGCAGGAAACCAGCTGTGCACACACTGGGAGGAACTGGGAAAAACTGGGAATGACAGGATGCATACTGGTGACAACTGGGAGGTTCTGGCAGGGACTGGGATAAAACTGGGGGCAACTGAACCATGCTGAGGGAACTGGGAGTGCCTGGCAATGACTACAAGGGCAACTGGGATATACTGGGAGTACCTGAGACCATGCAGGTGGTGACTGGGATCACACTGGGAGCCACTGGGAATGTGCTGGTGGGAACTGGGACCAATTGTGAGTGACTGGGGCCCTGCTGGGAGAGACTGGCATCATACTGGGAGTGATGGGGGTTTTCTAGGGGTAACTGGGAGAACTGGGAACACAGCAGACAAAAGAAGGAGGAACTGGGAGCAATTGGGACCCTGCTGGGGGCAAATTGTACCATACTGGGGAATAATTGGGAATGACTTGGCTCATACTGGGAGTGCCAAGGAAACTGGAACCACACGGGGGTGTGTGGTTACTAATAAACCTCCTTCCCCCCAAAAAACAACAACCCAACCCAAACAAACAAACAAAAAACCCCAAAAAACCCAAAAAATCCCAAAAAACAACAAAACAAAAAAGCAAAACAAAAAACAACCAAACAAAACCACCTCCCGGGGACCCCCCCCCCCATGTCCCCCCGAGGGAGGGCCATCTGCGCCTCGCCTTTGGAGCCCTGCCAGCTCCAAACATCCCCCCAAAAACCCCAAGCCCAGGGAGCCCAAACCCGGGATATTTGGGGCGAGCTCCCCCTCCCCGGGCACCTGCGGGATGGGGCCGATGGTCCCGGGGCTGCTGCGGCTTCAGGGAGCGCTGGAGCCGCCCGCTCCCTCCTCTGCTCTTCTTCCTCCCGCTTCCCGCGGCCGCTCCGCCTCTTCCTCCCTCCCTCCTCCTCCTGCCCCGTTCCCGAACCCCTCGCAGCCCGCGGGACGAGCGGGGATGGAGCCGGGAAAGGTCGGAAGGCAGAGAGGGCCCAGGGGGATGCCAGGACTGGCAGTGACTGGGCTGTGCTGGGAGCACCTCATCACCCCCGTCAGGTGACATTTTATAGGGGACCCCCGTTCCAAGCCCCTCTGGGGGATGTTTTGCTCCCCGCCCCCCCCCCCCCCCCCCCCCCGCACAGCCGGGGTGGATTTTTGGGATTCTCTCTGCCATGGCCGCTTTAAGAGGCGCCTGTTTTGGGTTCCCAGGAAAACTCCCCTTCAAAGGGCAACACCACTCCCGGTGATTCCGGCAGCGGAGCCCCGGGGGGGATTTGGGGGTCCCAGGGGGGATTTGGGGGTCCCAGGGGGGATTTGGGGGTCCCAGGGGGGTTTGGGGGTCCCGGGAGGGTTTGGGGGTCCCTGGGCGGGGCCGGTGACAGAGCTGGGACCCCGAGCCGGGTCTGAACCTTCTCACTGTGCCCGGGCAGCGTCAGCGTGTTCAGGGAGATCCTGGGGCCCGGGGGGTCACCCCAAATCCCAGGGGAGCCCAAATGGCCAGGGAGCCCCTGCAGTGCCCCCAGCGCTGGATCTGCTGCAGGCAGGGGGGCACCAGCACTCGGCCCCCACCCCCCACCATCACAGGGGGGCAGAAACGGGGGAGGGGCACGGACAGGTCGGGGGGACCCCCAAAGTCCTGGGGGAGGGGACACGGGGGGACTCCCAGGAATCCCCGTGGGGGATGAGGGGGGACCCAGGAGGAGTTTGGGGGGGCCGGGGGGGTCATGGGGGGACCCCCAGGAGTCTTGTGGGGGGTGGGGAGGGCAAAGAACAGGGCGACCCCCAGGATGGGTTTGGGGGGGATCTGGGCTGGAGCTTCCCTGGCAGTGGGATGGGGATGGGATCTGCCCATGGAATTCCATGGGAATGGGATGGCAGTGAGATCCAGCTACAGAATTCCCATGGGAATGGGACAGCAGTGGGGTCCATCCTTGGAGGCCCCACGGGAATTCCCATGTTCCCAAATTCTGCCCTCCCAAATCCCACATTTCCCAATCCCACATTCCCACGGGAATTCTGCCCTCCCCCCCTTTATGCTCCAGTGCCTCCCGCCCATATCTGACACATTTCCGGAGCCATTCCAGGCAGGTGTGCCCCAGGGCATTTGTCACTTCCTCAGCCTGGATCTCCTCCTGTTCCCGGCGCCTCTTGGTGACCTGGGCAGCGCCGTGGCCACCAGGAATCCCCCGGATCCCCGGGGGCTCGGGGGGAATGCCAGGAGTGGGAGTGACTGGGCTGTACTGGGATCCTACTGGGATCCTGCTGGGAGTGAGCAGGAGCAGCGGGATGGCTCCAGGGCTGGGGCTGGGGGCGGTCCTGGGGGGGCCAGGGGGAGTGGGACCCCCGGCCCCGGGACCCTGACCCGCCATTCCCGGCCCCGGGACCCCCCTGCTCCCCTTCTCCTGCACAGGGACCCCCTGAATCCCCCATTTCTGAACACCAGCACCCCCTGCTCCCCTTTTCCCGGCCATCCCATGGCTCCCAGCCTCCAGACTTCCCCTGTGCTTGACTTTGGGATGGTAAGGAATGCCTTGGACCCCCATTCCTGCCTTTCCCAACCCCCAGCCCCACCTTTCTTCAAAACCAGAGACTCCCTGAACTCCCCCTTCCCAAACACTCTGAGTGTCCCCACCCTGGTCCCCCCCTTTTTGGGAAACCCTGAATTTTCCTTTCTTGGGCTCAAGGACCCCCTGGAACTCCCTTCTACCTCTCCAAGTCCCTGCTCCCCATTTCCCTGACCCTGAGACCCCCCTGCACCCCCATTCCTGAGAACCCAGGTGCCCTTTTACCCCTTTGCCCTGCCCTGAGACCCCCCTGCACCCCCTGATCCGGCACCAACACAACCTTTTCCCGGCCACCCCGCCTCTCCCAGCCCCCAGACCCCCCTTTTCCTTCTCCCTGGGCCCCCTGGGCACCCATTCCTGCATTTCCCAGCCCCTCCTTTCCTCACACTGAGGAGCCCTGGCACCCCCTTTGCTGGGCACAGGATTCCCTGGACACCCCATCCCACCTCTCCCAGTCCCTGCACCCCCTTTCCTTGACTCGGAGCCCCTGAACCTCCTTCAGCTGTCCCAGCTCTTCCAGTCCCCCCTTTCCTTGGCCTCTTGACCCCCCTGGATCCCCAAACTCCCACTTTCAGCCCCTCAGCTCCCCCAAATCTCCGTGTCCCCCCAGTTCCCCACTCCCTGCAGTCCCTGGAAGTGGCGCTGTCGGAGCCCGGCCCGGGGGTCCCCCAGTCCTGGATTGTGGGGACGGGGACGGGACCCCCTGCGAGCGCTGGGACAGCGAGCGGGGCCGGATGGAGCCGCAGACACCGGGGATGGCAGCAGGAGCTGGGCTGGGATATTGGGCTAGCCAGAGCTGGATATGGGATAGCCAGAGCTGGATATTGGGATAGCCAGGGCTGGATACTGGGATAGCCAGAGCTGGATATGGGATAGCCAGAGCTGGGATATTGGGATAGCCAGGGCTGGGTATTGGGATAGCCAGAGCTGGGATATTGGGATAGCCAGAGCTGGGATATTGGGATAGCCAGAGCTGGGATATTGGGATAGCCAGAGCTGGGTATTGGGATTGCCAGAGCTGGATATTGGGATAGCCAGAGCTGGGATATTGGGATAGCCAGGGCTGGGTATTGGGATAGTCAGAGCTGGGATACTGGGATAGCCAGAGCTGGATATTGGGATAGCCAGAGCTGGATACTGGGATAGCCAGAGCTGGGATACTGGGATAGCCAGAGCTGGGAAGCTGGGGGAGGAGGCAAAGAAGTAAAATTTTTAGTTGACACTGGAGCAACATATTCTGCTTTGAAAAAGGGTTTAGTGCCTATAGAAGATGATTATGTCACAGTAGTAGAAGCAACTGGCCCATGTGAAAAATCATATTTTTGTAAAACATTAAAATACAAGTTTGAGAAACACTAGGGCATTCATAGATTACTGTATCTACCAGGAAGGGATTTGCTGGAATTACTATAAGTAAATATTAATTTTTTTAATGTTAACATGAAATTTTTTTATGTCAACAATAAAATATTGTGGGATAATCAGACCTGGCATATTGGGTTAGCCAGAGACAGGATATTAGGATAACCAGACCCAGGACATTGGGATAACCAGCCCCAGGACATTGGGATAACCAGGGGATGGAGGGAATGGAGGACTCTGAGGGGCTGCAATGGGATCTCTGGGGATGGGGGGATCTGTGGGGCTGGAATGGGAATCCAGGGAGCTCCAAGGGGCTCTGTGGGGCTGGGACACGACTCCATGGGTCCCTTCTCTCCTCGTTCCCAGGTCTCCACACGGTTCAGGTGGTTTCCAGCTGTGACCTCCTGTCCAATGAAGAATCCATGGATCCCACAGGTACGGCTACGATGGGTGGGATTTCATCTCCTTCCAGCTGGGATCCAGGAGCTTTGCAGTGTCCCACGGTGCCACTGGATCACCCAGAGGTGCTGGGAATGCAAAGGGATCCTGGTGGAGCAGATGAAGCATTACCTGGGACACACCTGTGTGGAAGGGCCCCGAAAAGACATCAGATATGGTCGGGAGGCTCTGGAGCACAAAGGTGGGTGTGGGAGGGGAAGGGGAATTCCCATGGGAATGTGGGATTCAAAAATGAGGAGACTTGAGAATACAGGAATTCCTATGGAATTTCCATGGCTGGATCTCACTGTCATCCCAGTCAGGTGAGAATTCCATGGCTGGATCTCCCCCCCAGCCCACTGCCATGGGAATTCCATGGGGAAATGATTTGAATGGATGACCAGTGCAATGAGAGCAGTGAGGTGAGGAGCAATCCCTGCTGGGATTCCAGGGCCCATCAATGCCAATGCTGTCCCCAGGCCGGCTCTGCTGTGCCCGTGGCAGCGCCAGGGGAGTGCCCTGTCCCTGCCCTGAGCCCAGCTGGAACAGGGCATGGGGTACAGACACTGCACTGTGTCGCCCAGGGAGGAGGTTTTGGGCTTCCTGCATCAGGAGGAGTGTGGCTGCCACAGCCCTCAGGCATCCTGGGCAGCCCTGGGGAACATTGTCTGTCTGTCTGGAAAAGTGGCCCCAGCCCTCCGTGGATTCCCGAGGCTGTGCTGGTGCCCCCAGAGCCAGATTCCGTCTGTGGGCTGTGAAAAGTTCCAAAGGCTCAGTTAAGTCTGGCAGTGCCAGGGCTGGGGCTGGCCCTAGAGAGTGTTTCAGCTGTTGAAATGCTGCTCTGGTGTTCTCAGCCCACAGGATAATTCTTTTCTCAGCTGCTTTTCCTGCCCCATGTTGGGGTTTTTCCAGCAGTCCATAATTAGCCCTCCACAAAGGACACCCCCCCCCCCATTCCCAGGAAAGCTGCCTCTCTCTCCCAGTGTGGGGCTCTGGGAGTCCACAGGTGGCTTCTTTCCCTTCTTTGCTCAGCTGCCCGTGTCCACGGGAGATCTCCAGGCCCCAGTAAACTCCTGCTCCCTTGGCCATCTGTGCTTTGTCTTTAGAAACTTTGGACTCACTCCCTCCCAAAAAGTGTAATAAACTTAGGGTAAGTCGTGTGCAACCATCTCTAGTTTTGGCTGCACTCAGGATGTCATCTGCACATTGAAGAATAATTCCTTCTGGTTCTTGTTTTTTCCAGTCTTTAAATTCCTTATTAGCTGGTTTTCAAATATTGTGGGGCTGTTCTTGTAATCTTGTGATAAAACTGTCCATGTGAGCTGAGTTTTCCTCCCTGTCTCAGGATTTTCCCACTCCAAAGCAAAGAGCTCCTGGCTGTTTTCATGCCCAGGAATGCAGAAAAAGGCAATTACAACAGTAAACCCCCCTAATTCGTCTGTCAGTGTGGTCAGAAGGGTGTAGGGATTGGCCACTATTGGGTTTATGTCCTCGGTATTTTGTTAATTGCTCTTCAATCTTGTACTAATGGATAACTCTCCCCATCTGCTTTCTCAATGGCCAAAATTGGGCTGTTGGATTTGGGCTCCCATTGCACTAACAGACCGGGCTGCAGGAATGTTTTAGTTGCAGGTGCCAATCCCTTCCAGCTCTCTGATTTCCAAGGGAATTGTTTTTGCCTTCCCTTTGCTGTGGCTCCTGGTTTGAGTGCAATCCTCACTGGTTCTGCTGCCTTGGATCTTCCTGGGACACCCCTGGCCCCCACTATTGGATTGGCCACATTTTCCACTTGGGCAGGGATTGCATCCAATTTTTCCTGTATAAAACGTGCAGCGACTTGGACAAATTTAGATTCAGGAATTCCTTGTGGACTCTTCCCCTTTTTAAATTTAATTTCTGCTCCCAATTTCTGCAGCAAGTCCCTCCCCAGCAGCGGTTCAGGGGAGTTGGGCATAAAAAGGATGGATGTGGGACGGGTGGGGTTAAAGCGGTTCCTGTGCTTAGGAAAGGGAGCTCCAAGGGTCCCCGCTGTCCCCACTCCCATCCAAAGGTGGGAAAACCCGGGATGGTTGGGAATGGGGGTCCCGGGTGTCCCCGGTGCTGAGGAAAGGAGGGCCCCAGGGCGTCCCGGGCAAGGCAGGAATAGGGGCCCAGGGGGTCTGTGGGCCAAGGCCAAGGGGGCTCTGGGGGCAGGGAGAGGCGGGATGTCCGGGAAAGGGGCGCAGGGCTGTCGGTGCCGGGTCAGGGGGTGCAGGGGGAACCCATGGTCGGGAATGGGGGTCCGGGGCTCCCCGGGCTGACGGGAACAGGGAATGCCGGGGCTGGGAGAGGAGGATCCCCGGGCAAGGGGCTGCGGGGCGGGGTCGGGGCAGGATAAGGGGGCGCGGGGGGTCCCGGGGCTGGGGAAGGAGCTGCGGGGGGATCCCGGTGCCCGGGAATGGGGATTCCAGGGGCTCCCGGGGGGGCTCCCCAAAGCCCCTCCCAGGGGGAAGCAGGAGCCGGCTCAGGAGCTGTGGGGAGAGAAAAGGGGCCGAGCCCGGCACGGGGGGACACGGGGGAGTCCCGGGCGCTCCGAGGGGGGGACACGAGCCCCGGGGACCCCCCTCACCTTCTCCCGCAGGGGAGGCCGAGCCCCAGCCCCGGCAGACGGAGCCAAGACGGAGCCCCCGAGCCCCAGAGAACACTGGGACCCAGCAGGACAAGAACTGGGGAACAGGGATCAGAGTGGGACCAACTGGGATAGACTGGGATTAGACTGAGAGTGACTGGGATCGTACTGGGGGAAACTGGAACCTCACTGGGACAAGTGGATGTGGCTGGGAATGACCATGAGTTTGCTGAGGGCAACTGGGATATACTGGGAGTGTCTGTGACCAGACTGGGAGTGACTGGGAACACACTGAGAGGGACTGGGGGTAACTGGGTCTACACTGGGGGAACTGGGATCCAGGGATTCTCCATTGGACAGGAGGTCCCAGCTGGAAACCACCTGCACTGTGTGGAGACCTGGGAACGAGGAGAGAAGGGACCCATGGAGTCGTGTCCCAGCCCTGTTGGAAAGCAGATAGAAATCTCCCAGGACCCCGTGCACACAGGCTTAGAGGCAGAAAAGAATGCAGGGGCTGCTTTGAAACCCTCGGGGAAACTGAGATCCATAAAGTCACACAGACATGAAGTGGGAATGTGAGTTTTAGTTTTAGGTGAGTAAAAATATGCTTTAAGTGCCTGAAGTGCCTTAAGCAAATAAGAGACTGTATTAGTTGATAGAAGAGCCCCAAAGTCCAATTTAAAGTTCAGCAGCATTACTTTGTACAAAGTTAACTAAGTCCTAGACATAATATAAACATACCAGAGCATTGCTGACATTGCCAGACAGAATAGACAGGCTGTAGGCACAGGCCTTGTGTAAGAAATGATTACCATTGTCACACAACTGGGTTAGACCAGGAGAGGTGCAAAAAGACAGGAACAGCATCGTGTTTGTGGCTGGTTGGATGATTTAGGAATAGAATTCATTGTACTGGGGCTGCTGCTGCTGCTTCTGCTTGGGCCATGGGGACACTGTGCTGGAAGGCATTTTGCATGATGGGCCGGACTGTAACAGCCTGACCTTGGTGAGGCTGATCCAGCCATGCCATCAACTACTTTTCCAAGCAGCAGCACCTCTCTTGTTCCTGGGCTGGCCGCTCCAACTTGCCAGCTGTCCATCAGCAATGTGCCCGCTGCTCCTGCCTGCTGCCAGTCCTTCCCTGGCAGTGACAGCAGGAGCTGCTCCTGCCGCCGGCAGCTCCTGTGCCTGGAGTCCCTTCCCGTGCTGGCAGCACCAGCTGCCTCTTCCCTTCAGCCCAATGCCTGCCTGCACTTCGGCCTGCCTTGGCCAGCTCTCTTTTCCCAAGCCTTTGACTCCCAGGCTTCTGCCCCAGCCCAGGGACATTTGTTATTCCCATCACCTGCTGCTTTGACACCAGGAACCATTCTGGTTTGACCTAAGAGGTGAATCATGAAGATTGTGGTGCTTTCTTGTCCACAATGTCCTGTTAAGGCCCAGAACACGCTGTTCTTACAGCTGGGATTGTGGCTGTTCCTACACCATTTATTCCACACTGCAGGACTAAAGGTAATCTCTCCTTTTCCTTACTAAGCTGAAGCTACAGCTTAGTGCAAGTATGTGTTAAAAGAGAGTGAATGCCATAATCCTCCTTTTCTTTTTCAGTCACTAGTGGATATCTCCCTGAAGGATACAGAACAACTCAACAATGTTGTGCATACAATGAAGAAGAAAAAGCAACACAAAATTCCCTCTGGATGACGAGGTTAGAAAACCTGTTTTAATCCGTGCAACTGTTTCTCACACGTCTACTTAAACTGACAAGAAATTAAGGTGATTTTCTCCACACTGAGGCAGTTTTGCAATGAAGCAGCAGCGTGCCATGATGCTAAATAAGAATCTGGCATTACCTCTAATGGTCACTGCTACAAAGTGTATCAGTGCACAGCAAGGCACACTGGGTTATCACAGTTATTCCTCCCCTCCCGTCCCCTCCCCTCCATCAGCCTGAGTGCAAGTGGGGCATGTGCTGGGCATGGCTGGAGAATTCCATGGACAAAATCCTCCCCCATCATCACCTTTACATCTGCTCATTGCTCTGGGCAGCACAAACCTACACTTCTTTTAGTGGAAACATTGAATTGCTTGCAGATCATGACATCTGCAATACTAATGTACAAATACAGAAAAATCAACTTTGGTTTAAAAATGAAATATATTTTAAATTGCTACATCCACACTGCCGGTATAGAAGCACACAAATATCCAAGTTTAGAAAACTAGTTTATTGTTACAGTTGTGTTATGTAAATAAATGCAATAATAACTTTCAGTTAAAAAAACTAATTTACTAAAACCCTCTACAACCACTCACTACACACAAATATCCATGGAAATTTAACAATTTAATGTATTACATATTATTCCAACTGTACAGCCTATATACAAATACAGAAATATCAGTATCCCTCTCTAAAGGATCTTAGATCCAGTACTAAAGAAACAGAATTCTGTAAGCATATAACTGAAGATATATTAAAATATTTATATCCACATTATTATACAATATACAGATGTAAAACTGCAGTTTATATTTCATATGACATAAAGTAAAGCATATAGAAATACACACAGAACCTATCTATAAGTATACAAATACCAATGTACCAATATAAGAATCCTTACAACCCCATCAACAAACTCTACAGCCATACATCTGAACAAGTATGTCAGTATAAATACAGATGTCAGCACATCAATATTCATGCATCAAGAGAACAATAGACATACATATATACCTGTACAAATACCAGTCTACATCAGGCTATATAAATAACCATCAACTTCTAACTCTCAGTGCCACTGTGACCATCTCTAACTCCAAGTCCATCAGCAGGAATTGCAGCTGCCCAAGTCCCCGGGCTCTCCCTGGGTCTCTTCCTCCCGTGCAGAGCAGCTCTCCTGGACAGGGACAGCAGACGGGACCCGTGGGGAGCAAAGGGAACACTGAGTCAGGATGGGGCCGTTTCCCTTGGCAGCAGCTGCCCTTCAGTCAGGGCAGGGCAAATGGCAGCGCCTCCCCAGGAGGGTGAGAAAGAACAAGTTTGTCCAAAGGCCAGGGCCAAAGGCCAGGCCACCCTCAGCCCCAGGCTGCCTGAGCGGCCCTGCGGCCTCACCCGGGCTCTGGGCTGGCAGCAGCAGCTCCCTGGGCACTGCTGGAGCTGGTGGCCTTCAGCTTCTCCCTGCTGCCTCCTGTCAGTGCCCGCCTGTGCTCAAGGTCTGCAGGGCAGCTGTGGCCAAAGTGGAGCCTCTGCAATTGGTTCCAAGGGCTGGCAGAGCTGCAGGCCCGGAGCCCTGTGTGCTCCCTGCTGGCCCCTCCATCCCCTGAGCCCCAGCGTGCCCTGGGCAAAGCCCCGGCCCCCTTCAGTTTCTTCAGCCCCTCACAGTCCTCTCAGCCCACTCCATCCCTTCGGAGCCATCCCGGGGCCTTGGAGCCGCCAGCGCCCTCAGCCTGTGCCACTTCCCTGTGCCCTGAGTGCCCCCGTGGCCCTCTGCTCCCCCAGAGCCCTCAGTGCCCCCAGCAGCTCAAGGGCACCGTCCCTGCAGCGTCAGCGCCTCCTCAGCCCCCTCAGCCCCCTGTGTCTCCCTGTCCTTCAGCAGCTCCTCAGGGGACAGTGCCTGGGGCCACCGGCAGCTCCCAGCGCTCCAGGGACACCCGGGGCTGGAACTGCTGCTCCGCCCGGCCCGGCCGCCAGCTGGGACCCAGCACAGACACAGGGGGCACAGGGGGAAAAACAAGAGCTGAAAAAGGCAGCCCAGGGGGGACACAGGGAAAAATGCAGCCTGGGCCTACACAAACGTCACTCCATCCACCTGCACCAATTCACAGACCAGCACAGAGCCTTTGCTTTGTGATGTCAGGGCACGGTTGCCACGTGCTCGTGGTGACATCACAAGGTTGCCTTGGAGCACGGGAGGCCTCAGGGGTGTCAGAGCAGCTCTTGGGCTCGCTCTGTGCAGGAGTTCGCTCCTGTGCTGGAGGTTTTTGTCAGTGTTCACTGACAAGAGACTTCGTTTTTCTTGTTTTTCAAGCAGATTGAAAACTTGCACAGCAGTTCCCAAAATGATTGGGCAACTCGCTGCTGCAGTTTTCACTGCTTATAAAATAGGTTATTCAACCTATTTTATGACCAACCTGGCACGTAAGTAGAGGTTTTCCCTGGGTGTCACCTAACCTGGCTTTTGTGTCTCCCTGCTCTTTCGAAACAGAAAGACCATTTGGATGCCATTGGGTAAAGCTCCTCCTGCCAACACGTTCAGCTCCAAAGGGGGTGTCTGTGGCCAGGGCTCTGTGGGCAGCATTTGCAAGGGAACCTGCAGGGGTTGTGTTCCCTCCATGGGACAGTCTGTGGCAGCAGAGTCTGTCATTTCCTCCCTTTGCTGGGTCAGGCAGCACAACTTTGAAAGTGGGGGCTGGGAGACCTTCTAAAAATGCTCTGGTTGTTTCCAGTTTCCTCAAAGAATCTGGTTCCTTTTCCCTTGCCCACTGCAGGTCACCTGAGCCGGGTATTCAGAGGGGCCGATCCAGAGGTGAGTGAGAAAGGAACATTTGATGTTCCTGGTGTTTAGGAATTGTGCAGCAAGCTGTGAGCTGGGCCAGGGGCAGTAGAGAGTAGAGGGCCAGCTGAGTAGGCTGCAAGAAAATCCATTTCCATGTCTGCAGCAGCAAGAGCAAAGGCATCCCTGGCTATTTCCTAATTTTCCATTGCAGAGCTTTAAATGAACTAAAAGCCCAGTTTTGCAGAGAGAATGTTGCCTGCCCAGAGTAGCCACAGGGGGGATTATCTAATTCAGAGCAATTTGCAGTCCACTTGAATCAGCCCATTTGAATTTAGTCTGAGCAACTTAGAATCCCATTGCTATCAAAGATGATGATTTGTGCTTAGTAGAGCTGTTTCTAGAACTGAACAGAAATAAGGTTATAAATGAGAGGAAATGGCCTGTGTCTCACACTCCTGTCTCTCCACAGAGCACAGAACCAAGACAAGATTCTTCCCTGGCTCCGTGTGCTCCTGGAGAAGAGGCCAGAGAGGAGCCCAATGACCACCAGGCTCCAGCTGTGGTCACACCACAACCACAGCTTTCCCAGACAGTAAGTGCCAGTTCTGGAGGGTGCTGTCTTTAGTGCAAGGCAGAGCTGCAAGTTTCTGAGCAGCCAGCTCTTGCTGTTGCTGGCTGAGGATGCTGAGTGCTGGAGTCCTGCCAGGACTCAGCCATTCCCCTCAGCCAGTGACCCCTGGAAAATGGGCTTTGAGCTGTCCTGTTTAGGCCCCAGCTTGCTGGGATTCTGACAGGGGCAGCATCTCACAGTCACTTGCTCTGCATTTGTGTCTACAGAACATGGAGGCAGAGGCACAAGCAGAGCTGTGTGTGTTCCCCAGTGACATCATGGGAGTGAAGAGGAGAGACACGGAACAGATCAGGCGACTTCAAGACCACTGGAACATCTATTGGCTGAGGCGCAATCTAAAAAACCAGGTGAGTAGAGCAGTGGCAGCAACTCCACTCATGAAAGCTTCTCCTTGTTCTTCTCAGAACTTTAGTGAGGAGCTTCAGGAAGAGCTGCAGGAAACCCAGGCTAGGATCAGGACAACGGACGAGGGGCTGGAGGACGAAACGACTGGCAGCGAGGAGACCCAAGATTCCTGCGAGGACCAGAAACTGTCCCAGGCAGAAGCGCTGCCCCTTGGACACTTTCTGAAGATGGGGGAGAAAAAGAGGACTCCATGGGAGGAGGTAGAACATCTGAACAAGGAGCTGCAAGTGTGTCTGCAGCCCTTGGAAGGGGGAAAAAAGTTCTTTCAGGGAAATGGAATGGTCATTTTGGCAGTCATCCTTCAGAAAATCCATGCAAATGGATTTTGGAGGAAATGGAAAATGAATCTGGTCATGAACTTGAGTAAAACCAGCCTTTGGGATTGTCCCATCCAGTTAGAGAAGTGAACAGCAGAAAAAACCCATGGCAGAGCCCTGCATGTGGCTGACAGCAGCTCCCTAAGGGCTTGCATTTGAAACGGCATCTGGGGCTAATCTCTGCCAGCCACTTTTCTGACACAAACTCCTTTGTTGTCTCAGATCTCCACAGGCTCTTCTGTTGAACCTGCAGCAGCAGCAGCAGCAGCAGCAGCAGCAGCAGTGTCACCTGAAGGAGCCTTTGCTGGCCCAGCTCAGAAGTGGAGCCTGGGCAGTTGGTTCCTCTCCAGCAGTGACAGAGCTGCTGCTCAGCAACAGGAGGTGAAGGATGACTCCCTGGAGCTCCTGAGTACGTCTGGTGTCTTTCTTCTCTGAGGGACAGTGCACTGTGTGCACGTGTCAGCACAGCTGCACCAAATGATCCTCCTCACTGTGGTGTCCCGGGGGCATTTAGGGCTCCCCACAGGAAATGCTGTGCTCCAAGGCAGCAAGAGAGTGCTCTGGGTGTTCCTGCTGCCTCTGAGGGCAGCTTGGACGTGCTGGGCTTTGCCTGAGCTTCCCTGTCTGCTGAAGGCAGAAGCAGGGCTTGTTCTTGCATCAGCAGAAGGCTGTGACCTAGGAAATGATGTGGGCAAGTCCTGTGTGCTGGTGGCCAAACTGGATAGAATGGTTAGCTTCCTAAATTCTCCTTAGACTCCTGACTTCTCACCCATCACCAGGGCAAAAAACTTCACAGAATTTCTTTGGTTTTGGCGTTTTGTTTCTTGGTTGTGGTTTTAGTTTTAGTTTGGTGTTTTTCTGGATATTTTTGGGTAGAGTTTTTTCTTCATCTTGAAGCAGCTCTTCTCCCCCATGTGTCTTACTGGTGTCATTTTTATGACTGTTTTTATTACCACTACTACATTTACAGGGGTTTTTTTGGATAATATTTTATATTTGTCAGTGAGAACTCATTTGAAAGAACATCAGGTGACACAGAAACAGAGAGCCAAATGTGTTCTTTTTGTGCCCACAATGAAAAGACAGATAATTTTATCACAATCTGTATTTAATATCCTAGTTTTGTTCTTAGAAAGATGTGTCCAAGAAACACATCCCTGGGGCTTGATCAGATCAAAGTGCACTGTAGGCATTTCTCAGGAGCAAGCCTCCAGCCCCTCTGCTGTATATTCCTCAGATCCATGGCACTTTTCCATCCCTGATTACCAGTCATTCCCATGACTGTTAGAATGCTGCCCATTGACCCAAGCCCTGCTCAGATCAGTCTCGAGGAACACACATCAAGTCCTCTGTGATTCTGCAGCACAAGTCATTGAATCTGCTTTTTGCCCAGAAGAGCTGCCAGTGCTGTGCTCTCAGATAAGACCTGGGGGGGCTGAGAACAGAGCCCAGGTGACTCTGTGTCTCCCATCCCCTGTTGGCACAAAAAGGGCCTTGATGTGCACCTGGGTGTGTCTGAGCTCAGAGCCAATCCTGCTGTGTCCTGTGGGGCTGCCTTTTGTATCTCTTGGATGGTGGGATCTCTGCTTTCAAGTGAGCATCTTGCATTTTGTTTCCCTCAGGGAAAATGGTGAACGTGGAGAATCCCCGCAGGAAATACATTGAACTGGAAAATGTCGGCAGAGGGTGAGTCCAACTACAGTTGCTTCTACACAGTCATGGGGCAGGTGATTTGCTGCTGGAATATCCACCAAGTGTGAAGTCAGGCACGCTGCAAACATATTCAGACACTGGGTTAGTCTGCCCCATGTCTCAGTACCAGCCAGAATTTGTAAGTGTGGTCAGGAGGCATTGTCAAAGACACTTGTAATTCATTGCCACAAACAGCAACCTACCCCCCAAGCACAGCAGTGAGATAACAGTTCTCAGGAATATTCCTTCCCAAGTGTTTGCTGAAGGAAATAGTCTGTGCTCAGGATAAAAACTGCCCAGTTTAGAAACTGAAACCCGAGATGAAAGAATCACCTGGCCTTTTGAGCTGAGGCACTACAGCCCAATGCTTCAGGAACAGGCCCAGTGCCCATGCACTGGAGAGGAAAATGCATCATCTGCCTTCTGGCAGAGCCCTCCTGCATGCTGCAGGTTTGAGGCATTTCCAGCAGACATCTCCTGTCTGGGCTGGCTTTCACTCCAAGATCTAAATGGCTTCTCCTTTCTTTGCTGCTCTTTTGTTTCTAGGGGATTTGGAGATGTTTGCAGAGCATTAGACACTGCCACAGGAGGAGAGGTAAATGTCAACAGCCCCTGCAGATCCTGCTGCTCTCCAGGGCTTTCCTCTCTTGTGTCAACTGGGGCTGGAGCTGTGGCTAGAGCTGTGCTGCAAAGGCACAAGAAGCACAGACTGGTGCCAGCCTGCCAAGTGCATTTGGAACAGTCTTTGTCCTGCTCAGCTGCCAGGAGGAAGGCAAGGAGGGCAGCGGTTCCTTTCAGAGAAGGACGCTCTCCCTGGCTCTCAATTGCTCCAACAAAGGTGGTGCCTTAGAGCATCTCACTGCTCTCTGGGCCGACGGCTTCAGAGTACTGAATTCTCATTTCTGGCTGCCAGCAAATCCATCTGAATGTTCCTGGCAGTTCCTCAGCCACCTGCAGTGCTGCACGTGGGAACTGCACGTAGGGAGAGATCTGCAAGGCCTCCCTAAAAGCCCCAAGCCCTGCCTGTAGCCCAAGATGTATCCACAGAGTACCAAGGCACACTTTACTTCTTCTGAAGTGCAGACAGAGAAACAGAGAGTGTGCTCAGAGCTTTGGGGGTGATAGCTGAGACATGATTGCTGACAAGTGGACAAGGCAAAATGTCAGTGGCCACGTGTCCTGTAAGTGGCCCCCAAAGGAGCAGAGAAATGAGCTGTTGGAATGTCAGTTCCTAATTTCTCCTTTGTCTAATCCCAAGGCACTTTGGCAAGGCTCACCCGTGTCATTGCTAAATCACTCATCCCATGTGTGCTGTGGTCTCGTGCCACCAACTTCTAAAGTTGCTGATTTTCAATGTCATTCTAGGTGGCCATCAAGAAAATGGATATTCAAGGACTCATGACGGAAGGCATTCTTACGGAAATCAGAGTCATGAGTATGAGCATGAGTCCGCAAATTGTGAATTATTTAGACAGGTGAGTGATCATGGTCTCATCCAATGAAGGTGTGTTTACATACTAAAAGCATGCAAGGTTAAAAACCCACTTTGGACACTGGCAGAAATGAGAGCTGGTAATTATTGGCTAATTGTTGTTTCTCTACTCATCTCCAATGGATGGGAAGAGAGTGTGTTTTGTCTGCATGAGTCTTCCCTGGCTTTCAAACACATAGTTGAAAAACTGTTCAAAAACCTGCATCAACCCTACCATACTCAGTCAATACCCTGTAAGCTCACTGGCTCCATGTTGTCTCAGGATTGATTTTTAAGGTTTCTTTAATGCTGATGAAGCATTCTAGAGAGGATTTCCCTTGGATTGTTGCCCCTCTTTTCCATGGCTGCCCATTCCAGGAACACTAGGTGCTTATTTCCAGAAATACCCCGTGGGACAGGTTTTTCATCTTGGCTGTTACTAAACTGCACTTTTTGCCTGCTGGCCATCTAAAACATCTCCTTTTTCACAGATGTGCTGTTCTCCTTGAGACTGCACAGACTGCAAACAATGCCCAGCCTGGAGGGAATGTCTATTCCTTTCATTCTGTCCTTGTCACAGAGGGATCCAGAAACAAGAATCAAGCAAAGAAACCAACGTTTGCATGTTCATCTGCATGGCCTTGTTCCCTTCTTTCAGCTACCTTGTGCATGAGGAACTCTGGCTGGTGATGGAGTTCATGGATGGAGGCACTCTGTTCGACGCTGTCAAGGCGTTCGAGATGACAGAAGACGAGATTGCCATCGTCAGTCGGGAGGTCAGTCAGGGATCCCAGCTGTGCTTCCCAGGGCTGGGGCAGGACTGTCTGGGAAAGGGGCTCAGAACAGGAGCCATTCCATGGGCCAGGCTTTGTTTCTGTGTCGCTGGAATGCTCTGGGCAAGCAAGAGCATCCCACATGAACTGCCTGCCAGTGCCCCTGCACTCACTGGGCTCTGTTCTTGTCCTCTTCTCTTCTGCTGTTGCATTCTCACTCTGGCTCTTGTATTTGCTCTTCTCCATCTTACCTCTCTAAACTTTGGCCTGCACTGCATTCCTTGCCTGTAAAAGCAAAGGTGGTGGTGGCAGCATTTGAAAGGAACAGCAAAGAAAAAAGAGAGACTCATTTCTCTCAGTGCTCAGCTGAAAAGGTTGGCAGTGCAGCCAAAATGCTCTTGACTTGTGAGCACCTCCACTGCAGGAGCATCATCCTGGCTGGTTTGCAGGGCAGAGTCTACACCAGCAGTTGCTGTTGCTCTTTGACAAGCTGACCTGCCTTTCTTTAGAAGGGTGCTGCTCTGCCAGTGTTGGAGCAGCAAGCTCTTCCTCTCAATGGCACTGTGTTCTGCCATTCCTCCCCATTCCCCTGGAGAGGGAATCTTGGAGAGCTGTTTCCTTTCTTGTGTGATGAAATCCCATCCCTGATTTTTGCCCTCCTGTTTCTGGTTTCTCTCTCAGTGCCTCCAAGGACTGAATTACCTCCACTCCCACCACGTGATGCACCGAGACTTGAAGAGCCCCAACATCCTCCTCAGAACCGATGGCTCTGTCAAGCTGGGTCAGTATATTCTTGGTCAGGTGCAGCATTCCAGGGATAGGGGGGTGTGGGGCTGCTTTGGAGTGACTGCCAGCTCCCCAGAAATGGTGCTGCTGGCAGTGCAGGGAGCCCTGCTGTGAGCTGACCACACGGTTGCAACGTGCACAGAGCTATGGCAGGGAACAAGCAGTCCAGAGTGGCATTGCTCTGTGTGTGTCCCTTCCAGAGAGAGGGAGCTACAAGTCTAAAGCTTCAGGGCAACAAAAGCCACTGCTGGAGGCAGTGTAAAAAATGTGGGGATTTTGGAAGTAGCCAATGCCATATTTCCTTGGCTAAAGTCCTGAGGAAACAGAGCAGGGACTGTTGCAGGAGATTCAACAGCACATTCTCCAACTTCTACTGGGCAATTCTTTTGCTTGCTTTCCTAATTGCACAGGATTCAAATCAAAACAGTCTTTTGCTTTCTCCCCAGCTGATTTTGGCGTGTCTGCTCTACTCACCCCTGAGCAGAGTAGACGCAGCTCAGAGGTCGGCACTTACTGGTGGAGAGCACCTGAGCTGGTGAAAGGTCACCCATATGGCCCCAAAATTGACATCTGGGCCTTTGGGATTGTGACAATTGAAATGGTGGAAGGAGAACCTCCTTATTACAATGAAACTCCTCGCTCGGTAAGGTGTAAATACTCTCTGATCCCGCTGCCTTTCTCCCCCAGCCCACCTTCTGTGTGCCAAAATCCCATTGGACAAAATCCCATTGCCATCTGCTGGAACTACTTCCACCACGGTCCCTTTCTGAAAATGTCCCTGCAGCACATCAGCATCTGCTGGAGTTTTGGTTCCATCACTGGGGGAGCTCAAGCCTTACCCCACACAAACAATCTCCCTTCTCAGGCAACATTTGGCTTTGGCTTAGAAGTCGTTCCAGTTCTTTTGGCCACATAGATGGCCCCACTAACAGGAAACAACCATCTTAGAACTGCTGTTCTCTTTCCTGAAATGAAGGGAAGAAGCCCAAACCCAATCAAGTTTCTAAAAGAGTGGTTTGGAGAGAAGAAACAAACAAAAAGCTTGATGACTTTTGTTTGATGGCAGCTGTGCTTTAGGGACCAACAAGCACCGCAGAGATGCTTTGCATGTAATAATTCTTGGAAATAGTAGAGTGAGTTAGTAGAGCAAAGTCCCTCTTCCAAATAGCCTGTCAAGCTGGTCAGGTGAATCCTCAGAGAAGCAAAGGGGCTTTTGCTGATGTAGTTTCCACTAACAAGGTCAGTCAATGAAATCAGCTGCCAAGGCAAGATCTGCTGCATGTTGGAAAAGCTGTGGCTGCATCGGGCTTTGGGTTTTTGCTGGTCCAGGAAAGTCATCTCTGCCTCTGTGCCACGGCAGAAACTGCCACTGCAGAGTGCAGCTTGAACAATGGGATGTGGGAGAGCAGTTCCAGAGGTGAAAGAAGCAGCTGAGAGACTGGTGTTTCCTTTTTCTCCAGGCTCAGCTCCTGATAGCCACCAAAGGGACCCCAGAGCTGCAGCAGCCCAAGCTCCTCTCCCCTTTGCTGCGGGACTTCCTGAGCTGCTGCCTGCAGACAGACGAGGCGCGGCGCTGGTCTGCCCAGGAGCTGCTGCAGGTAAAATGCCAAGGGGCTGCAGGGAAACAGTGTCCCAGGGATGGGCTCCTCCTCCACTCAAGTGCAGGGCATCAGATGAGCCCCCTCCTCCTCACCTCCCCTCTTGGTGCTGTTCAAATGGAAACAGCCAGGAGTCCTAGACTGGGCTGGGCTGGCAGGGACCTGGAAAGCTCATCTGGTCCAAGGGCCCTGCAGTGAGCAGGGGCATCTTGAAAGAGATCAGGATGCTCAGACCTGAAATCTTTCCAGGGCTGGGGCACTTAGCAGCTCTTGCAGCAAGCTGTGCTATTCTTGCCCCGCTGTAGGTCCTTAGACCTACTCTGAATCAATTCTCTTTTCATTTAAAAAATATTCCCCTGACTTTCAGGCTTTAAGGTTGGAAAGTACTGGCTTATTATTGTTTTTTTTTTCCTTTGTGCAGCATCCATTTGTAACTCTGGCTAAGCCGACATCCAGCCTGGTGCATCTAATCATGACCGTGAAGGAGTGGAAGGCACAGAGAAGGATGAGACACCGACATTAGAACTGTTTGCTCCATCACCAGTCCAGAGAGGATTAGTGTAAGACAGTAGTTAGTAATTTTAGTTAGGATTCAAGTGTTGGATTGTTGCATAGGATAGTAACGTAGGATATTAGCATTGATTGTAAACAAATAAATTTTGTGAAATCTCAACTCCTTGCAAAGATTCCCCTCCTTCTGAGCCTCTGAGAAAGCTCAACATTTCCTCCTGAACTTAGAGGTGGAAAATGACATTGAGGGCTTCTTTGGTGCAGTTGGAAAGTGGTGAAGACTCTTCTTCAGTCATCCTCTCCAGACCACAGTGCCTTTGGAATGTGGCCCACTGGCTGGGTTTTACCCAGCTGTGGCACTTGTGTTTGAGGCAGAAAGGGCAGTGGCATTTGCAGGCAGAACCAAAGGACGAGTGGGGCAGCCCAAACACCCTGTGCATCTGCAGGCCTTGAGCTCTGACTGGAGAGTATTTGAGTTCCTGCCACTTGGATTTGTATCCCTAAGTGCAGTCTCTGTGTCTGGAGGAGAGTTTTGCCCCAGTGAGAAAGCAGCAAGGTCAGGGAGGCTGCTGGGAAAGGCGCAGAGCTGGTGCAGAGCTGTCAGCGGGCGCCAGGTGAGAGCAGGCCCCGCCTTGGCCAGGCTGGAGCCCCAGCAGAGCCCTGGCAGAGCCCGGAGCAGCCTGAGCCTGGGCAGGGGCAGGCTGGAAGGAGGCCCTTGGAGCTGCAAGAGGCAGCAGCCCGGCCCTGGGGGCCTCTTGGTGGCCGTGGGCGAATGCTGCGCTCTCAGAGCCCAGCTGGCAGCCGGCTGCTCCCGAGGGGAAGCGCAGCCGTGCCGGGCACAGCACAGACTGGTGGCATTGGCCGCCCGCAGTCTGCACAGGAGGAGAGAAAGGCACAGCACAGCCCAGGGCTGCAGGCCTGCCTGAGGATTCCTACTCTTGTGCCGGCTGCCCTGGCACTCCTGGCAAAGGTGAGCAGTGTGTGCAGCACTCTGGGCACAGCGAGGGAGCCGGGCTGCTCCGCAGGCTCCAGCACAGGGCAGCGTCCTTCAGGCACGGCGCTTCTGCCTCCCGGGGGAACCGAGGCCAGCGGGAGGCAGGGACAGCTTGGCAGGTCACATCTGCAGCACAAAAGGGCCTCACACAGCTCTGCCAGGAAGCGCCTGCACTCCTGGAGCTCTGCACTCCAGGGCCAGAGCAAAGGGCTGAAATGCAGAGTGCTCTGCAGAAATATTCAGGGGCACCAGCCCAGCCCGCTTTGTGCTCTCTGGCACACAGCAAGCGCTGTGCAACACAGCCCTGAGCTGCTGGGAGAGAGGTGTTAGAAAGGAGCCAACTCTTGGATGAAATTAAATGGGGACAAAGTCATCCAAGCAAAAGAGAACTGTTTCTTAGTAAGGATTCACCTGAGCTGGGTGTGTATCTCGCTCTCCCAAGAGCCAAATATACACACAACACATACTCACACAGAATGCTGCTTTTTATTGCCTTGCCCCGCCCAGGGTGAACTGTGTCCCTTTCCCTTTGGCTGGGTACTAGGGAACTTATATTCTCTCCCCACTGCCTCCTTTTCTGTCCCCTTCCCTCTTATCCTACTTCACTTTTGGTCTGGTCTTCAACCTGGCCCCTCTCCCAGCTCACAGCAACACCCAACAAATTAACCAGAACAAACACAAACCCTAAGTAACAACACCCAGGACCAACTACTTTGTTTCTTTTTTTTTTAATACCCTCTCAGGTGCAGCAAAATATTACCTCCTATCTCACTGAGGGACTCGGGGATGTGCCTGTGCCTTGTGCTTGAGCAGTGAACTGATTTGGAAGGGAACAGAAGGGTTTCAGGAGGCAATTGGTGTTTTCTTTCTGAATTGCTGAAGGAAAGACACAGGTGGTTTCAGAAAGCAAAAATACTTTCACAGTAAATTGAGGAAATGCTTGTGAGCAATTCCCAGAGAAGGAAGGTGTTGAGAAAACGCTGAACTGTAAAAAATCATGAATTCCCATTGCATTAACAGTGTTGAGCCCTCTATTCCCCCAGTGCAGTGATGGATGTGTGCAAGTGGCTACCTTAGCCTTGAGAATAGAGTAGTCCTCCTAAGAAGGAAGCTGGAAAACTACTAGTAGGGGAAGAAAGTGGTTGTAGGAGGCTCTTGAGCATCAGAGGAGAATTAGAGGAATGGGATGTTCCCCAAATTACCACCAGAGACCCTCAAGAGAGCCCTACTCTCCTGTCAGTAACTTCTGAGAAGTGATTTAAATATGTCAACTAATTGGAGAGAATGTTTAGCCTGTGAGTTTCAGCAAAGTAATGAGTAGGTCTTCTTTCCATGGTTACAAATTAGCAAGTGAGATTTCTGAGTGAGCACCTGTGTTAGAAAAGTGATTCCCCATGCACCCAGCACTGAAATAAAGTCATGCCTCCTTTCTCCCACTGAGCTGGCACCAGGGATTGGGCCCTGCTTGGTGACTTGCATTTGGGTCGCTTCTATTGCAAGGTGAAAATTAAACCTTTTCCAGCTGTTTCCCTCGGGGTTACCTTTTTGGGGGCCAAAGCTCTGTGCTGCAGCTGGCCCGGGTGTGTGCAGAGCAATGCAGCCTCCACAAAGCCCTTGGTTTCCCCACAAGTCATGGGGATTTGTTGCCAGCTGTGCCCAGCTGTGGCAGGAGAAAGAGCCCGCAGTGCAGTGGGCGCCGTGCCCTGCCCAGCCGGGGCTCTCTGGCACAGAGGAGCAGCAGCACCAGCACCTTTCAACCCACTCCTGCCTTGGCCTCACCTGGCACACAGAAGCCTCTGGAAATCAGCACCACCTGGCGCCTTCCCAGCTTGGAGCAGCTCCTGCTGCTGGGCACATCCTGCCACTTCTACTGCTTCCAAACAGGAATCAAGGCACAGGTGGAGACGGACATACAGAGAAGCCCTGGGCTTGTGCAATCAATGGGCAAATGCATGGGGGAATGTCTTAGGAATTATTTCAGCTCCTATGCCAATACTGCCTTCTCTCCTTTTCTTTCTTCACATTTCCTGCTCTTTTCCCTCTCACATTCCCACCCCTTCCCCCTCTCGAGTCTCACAGTTTTCCTCTCATGTTTCCCTCCCAAATTTTACTCATTTTCCCCACCCTTTTCAGCTCCTTTTCCTCACACTTTACCTCTCACATTTCCCCACCTTCCCACTGTTTCCTGCTTTTGTTTCTTTCCTCATGTTTCTCACAATTTTTCCCTCACTTATCCTTCCCTTTTCTCCCCTCACGTTTCTCTCCTTTTCTCAGTCATTTTTCTTCAAGTTTTCTCCTCGTGTTTCTCACTTTTGTCCTCATGATTCTAAAATTTTCCTGTGACATCTCTCACACTTTCCCCCTCACTTTTATCATTCTTTCCCCCTCATGTTCTTTATACTTTTCCTCTTGCATTTGTGGCCTTTTTTCACTCCTGTTTTCTGAAACTTTTCCCATCAGATTTCCCACCCTTTTCCCCCCCCCTCTTGTTTTCTGCCTTTCTCTGCCCTCTGGTTTCTCACTCTTTTCCCCTCAGGATTCTCACAATGTTCCCCTCACATTTCCTGCCTGTTTCTCTCTCTTTGCCACTAAATTTTCTCACTCTCTTCCCCTCACATTTCCCTCCATTTTTTCCCTGTTGTTTCTCACCCTTTTCCACTCACGTTTCTTAGAATTTTCCCACTGTATTTCCTGCCTTTTCCTCCTCTCACCTTCCTCTCCTTTTTCCACTCCCATTTCTCACACTTGTCACCTCACAATTTCTGCCTTTTTTCCCCTCACATTTCTTAACCCACTGGTTCCTGTCAGTGACTGCTCCTCTTCAGTAGTGGATGGGCTTCTCTTGTTTTCCCCTGCAATCCCCTACTCCAAAGAACGGGTGCCAGAGCAGCGCTCCAAGAAGCCCCTGCCTGTGCGTCTGCTGAACAGAATGGCCGTGCTCAGCTTGAAGAGTCTCCTGGAGAACAACCTAAAGTGCCCTGGACTTCCTGCTGCAGTTTTGGTTTGTATTTCAGTTCTCTGTAGTCTTCATGGTGTTCTAAAGAAATAGGTCCCCTGAGGGATACACATTGCAGGTGAGCAGCCACTGCACCATCCGCCTCCAGCAGATCCATCTCCGTTTTCATCCCCTCACAGTCACTGTGACTCCTGCCTGGACCAAACCACTTGTGATGCTTCTTGATGCTAAACAGAGTCCATCTGCACAGGAAATGCTTTTGGCCCTCTTTTGAAGAAACAATAAAAGCCATTATTTTAAAATGTTCAGTGCCTGCAGTTTTTTCCTATTTTCACCAATTTGAATTGCCTTGACATCAAAATACTGCCAGCTGACATTCCAAACTGGCTGGTCTATGTTTGTGTGCACAGAGCAAATGTGCCACATCGTGCCCATTTCCCGGGTGTCTGTTAATGTCCTGTTCAACAAAGGGCTGAAGGGAAGGACTCTCGCTGCCCCGCGTGGCTCCCAGGCTGGAGCTGGGCTGGCAGGGGCCACAGACCGTGCTGGGAGGCCCCGCCTCAGCCCCATCCGCCATCGTGTGTGTGTCTGCCTCAGCCCCATCCGCCATCTTGTGTGTGTCTGCCTCAGCCCCATCCGCCATCTTGTGTGTGTCTGCCTCAGCCCCATCCGCCATCTTGTGTATGGCTACCTCAGCTCTGGCCGCCATCTTGTATGTGTCTGCCTCAGCCCCATCCGCCATCTTGTGTGTGTCTGCCTCAGGCTCATTTGCCATCTTGTGTGTGTCTGCCTCAGCCCCATCCACCATTTTGTGTGTGTCTGCCTCAGGCTCATTTGCCATCTTGTGTGTGTCTGCCTCGGCGACTTCCGCCATCTTGTGTGTGGCTGCCTCAGCCCCATCCGCCATCTTGTGTGTGGCTCCCTCCGCCCCATCCGCCATCTTGTGCCTCAACCCAGTCCAGCTCTGAAGTGAATGTGTTGCTGTTTTGTCAGCAGTCAGGGTCAGCACCAAAAACACCAACACCAGCAGGACAGTCTACAGGAAATGGCCTAGGCTGGGCTCAAAGCACCCTGTCCTGACTTGTCACTGTCCCTTAGCCATTGACAGGTTCCCATGTCCAGCCATAGCAAATGTCCAACAGCAGCTCCATCAGCCTCTTCCTCCTGCTGGCATTGGCAGACACGCGGCGCAATTCCCTCTGGGACATCAAGGACCATCTCCTACACAGGATGTGCTGCTCAAGTATTTTTTTTTTGTTTGTTTTATTCACTATAACAGAGTATTTCCTGCTGACCATCATGTGCTCTGACGGCTACGTGTCCATCTGCAAACCCCTGCACTACGGGACCCTCCTGGGCAGCAGAGCTTGTGCCCACATGGCAGCAGCTGCCTGGGCCAGTGCCTTTCTCTATTCACTGCTGCACACAGCCAATACATTTTCCCTGCCCCTGTGCCATGGGTTCTTCTGTGAAATTCCACACATCCTCAAGCGCCCCTGCTCACACTCCTGCTTTAGCAAACTGGGCCTTCTTGCAATTAGTGCCTATTTAGTACTTGGCTGTTTTGTGTTCATTGTTTTCTCCTATGTGCAGATCTTCAGGGCTGTGCTGAGGATCTCCTCTGAGCAGGGACAGCACAAAGCCTTTTCCACCTGCCTCCCTCACCTGGCCATGGTCTCCCTTTTCCTCAGCACTTCCATGTTTTCCTACCTGAAGTTCCCATCTGTCTCCTGGCCCTTTCAGTTCTGGATTCTGGCCCTTTCAGTTTTCTACTCAGTGGTGCCTCCAGCCCTGAACCCCCTCATCTACAGCCTGAGGAACCAGGGGATCAAGGATCCCCTGAGGAAAATGATGCCTGGATCTTTGCAGAAGCAATAAACTCCCTCTTTTCTGCTCCAGAAGCTTCAGAATGTAACTTTTTACAATCTCAGACTTTTTTTTCCCTATTTGTCCATTTTTTCACTGGGACATTTCCTGTTTCTTTTTCTAGAGTTACATCTTTATGTTATCACAACCCACTTTCTGATGTCACAGACTCACCTTCTATGAAGTCACAGCTAGCTCTGTGATGTCACAACCCATTCAGTGATGTCACACAGCTCACTCAGTGATGTAATGCAGCCACCCTGTAATGTCACAGCACACTCTATGACCTCACAGCCCTCTCTATGATGTCATAAAGCCACAGCAAAATGTCACATCTTGCTCTGCAATGTCACACACTCCCCTGTGTGATGCTGTAGCTGCCTGATGACCTCACACAACAAATTCTGTGATGTCATAGCCCAATCTGTGACCTCACACAACCCACTCTATGCTGTCACACAGCCCCTTTGTGACATCACAGCTACTCTGGGGCTCTGTGACATGGATTTGAGCGGATTTTGGCCATTGTATCTAAGATTTTCCTCAGATTTCTTCCTCTGTGTATCCCAAGATTTTTTCCAGCTTTTCTCCCAGAAATCCCAGGAATCTCCCAGAGTTTGGGGACATTTTTGGGTGTTAAAGTGCAGATTTTGGGTGTTTAAGTGCACATTTTAGATGTTTTAGTGCAGATTTTGGGCCTCTTGCAGCCACTTTCCATGTGATTTTTGGGCAGATTTTGGCCATTTTCCCCAGATTTTTCTTAGTTGTCATTCCCAACAATTTTTCCTAGATTTTCCCCCCAAAATTCCTGGAATCTCCTTAAGTTTGGGACCATATCTGGGTGATGTGGTGGTTTGAGGACGACTGGGGCAGTGATCATGAAATTACAGAGTTCTTGATATTTGGTGAAATCAGGAGCTACATCAATAAGACTCTTTCATTGGACTTCCAGAGGGCAGGCTTTGGCCTATAAAGGAGACTTATTCAGAGAGTTCCTTGGGAAGCAGCCCTTAAGAACAAAGGAGTTCAGGAAAGCTGGGTGTTCTTCAAAACAGAGATTTTGAGGGCACAGGAACAGACTGTCCTGTGTGCCAAAAGATGAGTCGACGAGGCAAATGCCCAGCCTGGATAGGCAAGGAGGCTTTGGATGAAGTCAGCTATAAAAAAACTGCAGTGTTGGAGCAGCGGTTATAAATCCAGCCAATGGCCAAACTATGCAGTGATTAACTAGTTCCTGAAACTGCATAGATCTCTACAGATAGCTGTAGCCTGCAAGGTGAAGTGATTGCTCATATTGACGGGTGTCAGTATCTACCAAATGATTTGTTTTGCACAGGCCTTTATTTCTGGAGTCTGCCACGTGAAGGGAAGACTCTTAAAGCCATTGCCAACTATTTTACTGACATGGATGCCTTGCTTTTAAAATTTGCTACCACTGTTGCATCTGAGGGAAGTCTAAGAGGATTCTGTGTAGAAGAAGGAAGATCTATCAGAATTGGGAGGGGGTTGAAAAACAGCTTGGAAAACCACTGAATAAACTTTCTAAAGTTATATCCTGCTGACAATTGCCTACTGCTGAAACCTCAGAGGACTCTTCTGTGACCCTCTGGGTGGGGAGTTTGAGTGCTTAGAAGTGTCATTGTGATGCTGCTACTTAAATGGGTTTTGAATGAATGACATTCTGGTCAGCACACCGTGACTTTAAATGTGCCTAGGGTTTTACTCTTCTCTAGTAAGCAAACTTCTTGTAAGCTCCAGTACAAAGCCTTACTGTACAAGCTTCTTCCCTTGTCTGGAGTATTACTGGCTAATCCAGGTGTTCTGTTGCCCTGAATTTGAAGTATTTGTTGAAGTGGGGAGGAAGGACCTCTTTAAGCAATGACTTTTCTGTTTGTTTGTTTTTATAACTTGTTGGTTCTCACTTCCTAATCTGCTTTTTCAAAAACTTCCCTTTAGTTCATGGTCCAACTGGGTGATCCCAGCAATAGCAGCGATTATCGTGGCCCTGATGTATCGTTCCTACATGTCAGAGTAAGCGCCTTACTGAGAATTCATGCAAGAAGAGAATACATTCTCTGGGAGAAAATATAAACAATCCTAACCCAATGTGTTCATGGACAGAAGCCTGACATCTGAAGAAAAATTCAAGTGTTTCGGAAAACAAAACAATTCTTTTTCTGCTGTGCACTTTTCTTAACGTTGCCTTCTTATATGCTGCTGTGAAGTGATAAAAAGGCACCATTTCTCTTTTTGTATAACACTTTTATTCTCTAATTAATTATTTGATAACTGTATTGGTTTCTGTGGTAGAATATTATTTTGTATGTAACACTGATTCTGGTTATTTCTCTTTAATCTGTAATAGGGTCATTAGACTCTCTTTATGTATACATTTTACAGCTTTAAAAGACTACCAAAACTGTGTACATGTACACAACTTAACTTAAAAAAAAAAAAAATCATGTTGTCTTTTTAAATGTAGTATGAATGAAATGCAAGTTAAACGTAATGAATAAAACTGAATGGAGTTATAGGTGCCTGGAAGTGGGTTGGCCCTACCAATCAGCTGTAATGAGCTGGAGGTTTTTTTCCATTTTTTTGGCAACTGCTCTTATAGTTGTTGTAGGTACTCCTACTAGCAAACTGTTCTGTTTGTCTCCCATTGAAAAATGCAGGTGAAATATACATCTCAATGTTTGGCCCAATTGTGTCTGTCTCATTTTCGTGAAAAATAGCTCTTTTTTACAAAAAAGGCAGAAAAAAGTAACTGCTACTGAATAGTACTGTTCCTGCCAAACACTCAGGTGACTATAGAATTTGTTCTGGAACTTTTAGCCTTCGATAAAATCTTCAACTTTGTCAAGTACATTGTGTGGAGAAAAATTGACAAATGAAATCTATTTCTGACTCTTCTGTGATGTGCTATGGTGCTTTACTATGAAGAGGTGACTGTTTTCACTGCTGAATACAAGTACAAGTTTGCATTTTGTGGTGAACATTTTTAGTCATATGTAAAGGATCATGAATAAAAGTTTAATTGCTTACACCTGCTGGCTCAAGCACCTTCATTTCTGAACTTTTTGAAGGCCTTGAAAGGGATGTCCTATTGGGGCACTTCTCAGAAGTGCACTTACAGTAGCTCCCGTCAGCTTCGTATCAAGCACTAACTTTTGTCCTGTTTTTGCCATGGCTTTCCCTCTGAATGTGCTGAAACAGAGTTTAAAACTTCAAGTTTTATTGATATTTTTATAGATAACCTTTAAAAAGGATATAATAACTCAGAGTTGGTATTTAGAATCACGAATCAAGCTTCATTTTAAAAACAATACTTGAGTCCATAAATCTAGTCAAGGCAAAAAAAAAAAAAAAACCAAAAAAAGGGGCCACTTTAGAAAGCTTAGCTTCCCCCCTCCAATAATTTCAGGCAGATAAGTATGTCCACAGCAGCAGATGGAGCAGTGCAATTAAGGTGGATCTGTAATGTGAAACACTTACTGTGAAATGTATTTTTTCCCATGCTGTGTAAGTTGGAGTTTTAATATGATGTAGCATTCTTTTGGTCCTGTATACTGAATATTCATGAAATTCCCTGGAGTAACTATGGAAGCTCAGTCCCATCTAAAAATATTCAAGCTGCCATGTGCAGGGAACTTCCACAATGTGAACCAGAAGCATGTTGAGTACAGACAAGTAGGCAGTGCTTCAAAAACTGATACAAGTAAAAGTACTAATGTTGATGTGCACCCCTCTCCACTGGTGTGGATACAAGTTGTTCCTCAGAGATACACACTCCTTTTGAGTTTTTAAATGTAAACTGATTTTGTAAATGGAGATAGATCTTAACTAGAAAAATGATCACGCTTATTTTCCTTTTTAATACTCTTAAGGTTAGTGCTGCTTTCCTTAGAGGTGTCATATAGAACTTTTTATGTGACTTTAGCTTTTGAGTATGAATAGAAGATAAAGTATATATGGGTGTGGTGAGGAATGAATGACTATGCTATTGTAAAAGCAAGTGAATTAAGGGTAGTCAATGTTTTTACAGTCTGACAGCAAAAAGAAAAGAATATATAGTGCTTTCTTCTCAAAACAAAATCCTTTGTCCACAGATCCAATCTGAAAGTATTTGCTCTAATTGTCTGATAATAAATCTAATTTTTGTTTAAAGAGGCTGGCTTTAGTGGTTGATGCTTTAAATCAGTTGTCATCTTTTATTGTCTACTTGTACAACCTTCTTGAGATGTTTCATTGAGAATTGAGAAGAGCTGCTTTTGAATCGCAGTGTTCAGTTCTAATAATTTACAGCATCGGCTCAGATTTTCACCACTGGAAATCAACTGTAAATGAATGTGCATTTGCCGCCGTGCGCTTGCCCTGTGTGGCTAGCCCGGAGCGCACGTAGCAGTACACCTGATATTTGTGGTCCTCCACCTAGGCCAACGACCTGAGCTGCAGCCACGAAGCCGGTGATAAATGAGAGAAGGACTCTCCGGGAGCTTGGGGTCGGAGAAGTTTATTCCTGCCCGGGCACTCCAGGGAGAGCCCCGAGCAAACAAATGCACCGGCTTAAATACAACACAGAGTGGGTGTGGGGAAAGCGCAGAACAACCAATGAGCAGGAACCAGGGAGTGGCAAGGGTGAGGGGTGATCCAACCAGGAGTGACCAGGGAAAAGGCGGGAAGGGACCCAGCCAATCCCTAGGCCCAGGCCTCAGGGAGATTGGCATGGGGGGTGAGGGTGATGGACAGGGCCTGTGGCGGGAAGGACGGGCCAATCAGGGACTGTCTCCAGGGAGGGTAGGCAGAGGGTTATATAACTTAAGTGGTAAACAACAAGATGGAGTCAGGGGAACAGGGCCCAGGGAAGCCATTTTGGGTACATAAAACTGGGGTACACTAAACTGAAATGTACATAAAACACAGACAAATGTACATAAAACTTTACAAACCCCAACATGCATTACTACATCTGTGTGGGCTTTCTTACTTAAAGCTACAATCACGACGTTTTCCCCCCTGTAATTACATCTTTCCAACCTTTCCTTACTGAATGCATTAGAATACTCATTTTTTAAGGTTCACATTTTTAATAGGCAAATGAACAATGCATCAGGACTTCTATCACTCAGATAATTCACTACTTGAGAAAACATACTCCTTTTCAATTATAAAGATGCTGCAACCACAAGTATCTCTAAAAGAAGAATCATAGAAATTATGAATCTGGGTTAAAATCTTTCAACAGTTATTAAAATAATAATCTAGCAGATTGTCGGATTAAAAGAAAAAAAACAAAATCTGGTTTTCCATATTAGCTGAAATAACACATACAAGGAAAAGGCTCTTATCTTGCTTTGTCAGCAGTCACATGAAGTCTCCACGCAATTTCACCTGATTTTTAAGAGTTACAAACTGAAACATATACTACTGAAGGAGCAAAACCCAGAACTATGCCTAGGAAACAACAAAACTACATCACGTTCAGCAAATGCAGTTTTGAAAATTTTGCAATTTAAACTACACCTGCCAGAAGAATACACACTTTTTTACTTCCTTCCTTAATCTTTATCTGTAACCTGTGTATCACCTTCCACATAGATCACTCTCTAGGTCTTCAGGTTTTAATGACTCCGTATGGTTTTTACAAGCTTCCAAAAGAGCTGAAAATCCCACCCATGTGCCCATCAGCTTGTGTTTTGATCGCTGCAATATGCTTTCCTCGGGCCTTGGGGGAGCACTGTCAACCTGCTCACCTTCACAAGAACACAGCTACAAAAGTGCATTTTTCCAGCTCATTACAGCAACATAACACAGTGTTTCCATCTGCCAGCTCCTCTTTTCCTGCAACAGCAGCCTGAAACTGTTCATCTTCATTTTCCAAGACCTGAAAGACTATTCCCAACCAACTCATGATGGAGGGGTCAGCCCCCACTGCTGCTCAGCCCTCCTAAGGTCTACCTCACCATCCATTTGCAAGATTTTGAAATGCACGGCACTGTTCCTCCTCTGTGGTAGCTTTACCAGCTACTCTCAAACTCCCTAAAATTGTCCTTTGTCATGAATCCTGCAGAGAGTTACACTGGCTATGTAACTGTAACTCCTATCCAACCAGAAAGTAAAAGAAAATAGCTGATTTTCCCTGGAAACGCTGCATCTCTTTCCTCACCAAGCACAGCACACAGCAGGTGGTTACAGGCTCCTGACCTGAGCACAAGCCCCATCTACATCCTGAAGGTACAGAAACCTGGGGATGCAGGAGTGAAAACTCTGTCACGATTTTCCACTGAGCAAAGTCACACCTGACAAGTTTCATGTTCCTCTGCCTCATCTTTCCCTAATTTCACACCTTCTCTATTTCTTCCACTGTTTCACCTCCTCAGTTTCCTGTCACTCCCTGGATTCCACTACATTCCCTCTGCAGCCGAAACTCTTCCCTCAGTCCCGTTCTGACCCCTCGGGGCCGTGTGGCCTTGCAGCAGCCTCTTTCCCCTCCCAGAAGGGCTGGGGTGCTGGATAGCCCGTTCTCCGCCTCAGCACCTCTTCCCCCCCGTTCTCCTGCCCGTTTCTGGCCCACGGCCGGTTTCTCCTGAGCACAAGCCCGCCCCGGGTCCTTTTCACCTGCTGCTCTTTTACTCCAGCGCTCTCTCCTGTTTAGAGCCAGTGTGCCTCAAACCTCACTTTCAACCTCCGGCCCTTGTTTTCAGGGAGCCTCGCCATGGGCAAAGAGGCAAAAAGCCGGGGCTGGCACTCAGAGGTGTGTGAGGGGCGCCAACCGCAGGGGCGCGGGACGGGGCCCAAACCGGCCACTGCAACGCCTGGCGCCGGCCGCCCCGGCCCGGGAGCGCCGGCACCCACCTCGTAGTCCTGATGCCAGCTCTCCAGCTTCTCCTGCAGCTCCCGGGCGCTCCCCGCGCCCACCAAACTCTTTAAGTCTCTGGCCATGGCAGGATGTTAGCTCGCTCTTGGGGGTGTTGCGTTGACTCGATGTCGCTCCGGGAGCGCTCCTCGGGTGGCGCGGGTCTAGCAGCGATGGTACAGCCGGCCCGGTGCCCCTGCCCCGGGCCCGTACGGCCGCGATGGTGATGTACGGCCGGCGGCGGCGGCGGTGCCACGGTAACGGAGAGGGGCAGCGAGGAGCGGGTACGGCCCGCGGCCGCCAGGTGACGCTGCCAGGTAACGCCAGCGGGCGCGGGGACCCGCCGCGCGGAGCGGCACCAGGGGGCGCCCGCGGGCCCCGCGCGGCGGCGGCGGGGCAAGATGGCGGCGGCCGGCCCCGAGCAGGTCCGTACGCGGCGGGACACGGGCACGGGAGGGCGGCGGCGCCGTCCCCGCCGGGGTCAGGGGGGACCGGGCCCGCGGTGAGCGGGCGGGACCCGCTCGGCCGGGGAGGGGAGAGGCGGCCCGAGGCTGCTGTCCGGGCGGGGTGGGGCGGGGCGGCCCGTAGCGGCGCCGTGCTGCCCGAGGCGTGGGTGTGCCACAGACGGCAATGGTGCGTGCCCGGCACTGCACTGAGGCGCAGGGTTCTGGCCGGGGTGGGAGGCGGCGGGTGCCCCGGGGCCCGCAGGTCGTGTGTGCTCTGCAGGGCCACACGGGGCCCGAACATCTCCATAAACTTGTCAGGTCAAGCACCTTTCTCAGTACTATCTCTTAGCTCTTCAGCAGCAGAAGAAAACACGGTGTTGCTACTTCAGCGTAGACGTGCAAGTGCAGTCACTTAAGTGTAGTTTTAGGATTCAAGTGAACAAACTTAATTCCGTCCAAAAGATCAAGCTTCTTCTTTGAACATGTGAATCCCTAAATAACAAACCGTTCCGTTTTGGACAGCTACAAAAATACATTAAAGATTTTTTTTCACTACGAATATGTACAAGAGTTTCCTCTATTAATTTGTTACATTGAGAGGAAATCCCTTACAATGTCATAACTTCAGATTATTACACGAAAGCCACTCCGGCCAAGTTCCCCATGCCAGGTGTGAAGCCTCACAGTATCTTTCTCGATGCTGCATGCAAGCAACAGGAGTTGAATGCAAACCCTGTACTGTCAAACTAATTTAAAAACTGTATCCACCATGCTCTTCTTGAATAGTCACTGAGAGTCTACCACATATGAGCACGGAGGGAACTAAAATCCTGTGTACTGGCAGATGACGTGCAGGATTATGTCCTGTATCATCTCTGAGAGGTAAAAACTTGATGAATTTCTTGGTAGCTGGTTTTAGGTTTTTAACTGTAACAATATAATTAATAATTCCCATCTGCCATGATAAATATTAAAGTCATATATTGTCTGAAAGTATCTGGATTTTAAATTTAGTCATTATGTTAGCAGAGGTTGCTGTGGTTCTAAGTGTGTATTCTGACAGCAGGGTGGCAGACGGAAAAATTATTCTCAACATAATATCCAGTATATTCCACTAGTCAGTTTACATTGTTTGCATACATATGTGTGTGTCATTGTAGCTAATTTACGTGCCTTTTGAAGCTAACCCATGCCCTGTGTTACAGCAAAGCTCTAACGGCCCGGTGAAGAAGTCTATGCGAGAGAAGGCTGTGGAACGCAGGAACGTTAATAAGGAGCACAACAGCAACTTCAAAGCAGGATACATTCCAATTGATGAAGACCGTCTCCATAGGACAGGGTTACGTGGCAGGAAAGGCAACTTGGCCATATGTGTGATTGTTGTTCTTTTTATTTTGGCCGTCATCAATCTGATTGTGAGTATAATAGCTATAGCGTAAGTAACATTAGGTCGTGTTTCATTCTGACAGTTCACTAAAAAAATAAAACTTCCAGGATGGCCAAGGACTTATAATGTACTGAAGGAGATTCCCACTTTTCTCCTTTCTTTTTAGTTCTTTTGTAGTCTGAGCAAGATTAGATGGAAGAATGGTGTAAATTCAGGCACGGTTATTTCGGTTATCATGGTCACCCCATGAGAAGTGTTACTAGTACATATGAATTCAGGATATATGGCATATAAAATATGGTTATATTTTACATTACAGAGCTGTATGTGAACATTTAGAATTAACTAGGTACTGCACTTTAAAACTTCATTGTTCTAGTAACCACATTTTTATTGCTTGGTCAATGAGAAATAATAAATTATTTTTTGTAATTGCACATCCGAGGATGCATTCTTGCAGTTCAACGTTAAGTATATACCAAGCTGAACTGTTCAGGAAATCTGTTTAGTCAGTGGTTACCCTTAAACAAAAGAAAGATGTAACTGTGGATGCAATTTAACATTTTATATATATAGAAATAATTTTAGCTACTGTTTCTAATAAGTCTAAAAATAATTTTAAATGCTTTTCATAATTAAATGTGTTATGATGTTTTCAATAGGAACAGACTACAGTAAACTCATACTTAAACCTCACTTAAACATTGACATTAATAATTGTTCAAATAAAACATCTAATTAATACAATAATTGTGGTAGGAAGATCCGAACAATCAACATGATGATTGAAAATGTGTTTCTCTTTCAGATTACCCTGGTTATCTGGGCAGTGGTAAGAATTGGTCCCAATGGTTGTGACAGTATGGAATTCCATGAGAGTGGCTTACTGCGGTTTAAGCAAGTGTCTGACATGGGTGTTATACATCCCTTATATAAAAGCACTGTAGGAGGGAGACGGAATGAAGACTTGGTGATCACTGGGAATAATCAGCCTGTAAGTTATAACATGAATTGAAAGTTTGTGAGCAACACTAGAGAATTACACTCACATTGCTAATTTGAAACATCATTAAGTTCATGACTTTGTTTCTGAAGATTGTATTTCAGCAAGGAACAACCAAGCTTAGCGTGGAAAAAGACAAAACTTCTATTACCAGCGATATTGGCATGGAATTTGTTGAGCCACGAACAAACCCATGAATTTCATCTGCCAAATGGAGTTAAAATATTGAATGTACAAAAGGCCTCTACAGAGAGGGTATGTCTCTTATCTTTTGTAAGTAATAAGAATACAGCCCATTGTTTGTTTGTGTAAAAGTAGAGTTGGGTTAGTGGTTTTATAGAGGGTTGAGTGTGCCTTTGGAAACACTGAGCAATCGTGTTGCAGAAAAACCACTCACAACTATGAATACACAGGAGGAACAGGTTAAGTGAAAATGAGGGGTAAATTTACATCATCTGTCTTAACAGGAAGCCTGTATTTGGTACAAGTGTTAGCTGTGTATCTCATAAAATTGTCATATAAATTTGGGGTTTTTTTATACAAGAAAAATTAATTTCACATACCTTCCAAAATTCACTGATCTTGTTTTGAAACTGAACGTGGGAAATAACAAATATGCAGAAGCTAATGGCAGAAGGGCAAAAAGTACATTCAAGGTTTTTATTACATTGCACAGCACTACTCTTAAGGTAATTAAAGTTACTCAGACAAATGCAAGTAGCACATTTTCATTAAGGTGTAATACAGCTTTTTTGGTTATGTTCTTAGATTACCAGCAATGCAACCAGCGATCTAAACATAAAGGTTGATGGTCGTGCCATTGTCCGGGGAAATGAAGGTGTTTTCATCACAGGCAAGACAATTGAGTTTCGAATGGGTGGAAACATGGAACTTAAAGCAGTAAGTATTTCAAATTAAAGCAATTCTTCTAACAGCTTAGTTTCAAATCTAGGCTGATAGTAAACTGATGTAGCTTTATGTCATTTCAAATTTTATAAAATTACTCATGCACAGAAGTCATTTGGATTTAAATAGATGGTTTATTACTTTGCAGTTAAGTAGTGGTTGAATAGTTCCAGGTAATATTGATTTACCGCTATTAAGACACCAAAAACCTACAACGCAGTTAAAGCTAATATATTGGCCTCTGTACTGGCATGAATACCAAAGGAAGTTAATCTCCTCTGAAAGCTTAACCAGGGATGGCAATGTTTGCCAGAAGAGCAGAGCATATAGTTTGGAGCATTCTGTGCTGCTGCTCTAAGATTCACTGGCATTTCTTTAAGATTTTTGGAGATTAAGATGGTAGTATATATAGAACGATGGAAAAAAAGGATAAAAATAAAGGTATATGCACTTTCAAATGTGAATGAATTTCATGCATGAATTCAAACACTCTTTCCTGTTTCATGTCCATATTTTATATTTACTGCATTTGCTAATAAGAATGTAAAGTGGAAAGTCACCCTACTGCTGTCTTTCTCAATATCAATACACCACTGAAATAGCAAAGTACATTGCTGTATATAGTCAAGAAATCCACAGGCATTGCTGTAATTGTTATTAAAAAATTAAACATTTGCATACATACCTTTTTTTTTACTGTTGATTCTACAGCCATCCTAGACGTGTTATTTATCCATTAAACCAGCTTGTCCTTCTCAAAAACAATATGCCTTATTTACATTAGAAGTTGTAATTCTACAACTTCTTTTTTTTTTTTCCTGTCTCCTTACTAGGAAAACAGCATCATCCTGAACGGAACTGTGATGGTCAGCCCGTCACGACTGCCAAGTTCTTCTCACGGGGAACAGTTCAATAACGGCAACTGGCTGCGCTTCAAGCTGTGCATGTGTGCGGACGGGACGCTGTTCAAGGTTCAGGTGACAGGGCACAACATGGGCTGCCAGACCTCTGTCAACCCCTGTGGAGCCACGCACTGAAAGAAACTGCTGCAGGGACAGGTCTCCTCCGTGTTTACACATATTTGTATGAAGTAATTGCATGCCTTCAAGGGTTTCTTTTTTTGCAGCAGTTTATGCTAACATTTCTTACACTGTATTTTTAAGGAAAGGCTGTTACAGTCAGCAGTATTAGGCCATCATCCTGTTAGCTGCAGTACTGGCACTGAATCTATAAGCTTTCAGTGTACGTGCATACTGAAGTACCTTCTCGAATTGGGATCAGTAGAATATATGTAAAAGAACATGATCTTGGCAACACCTCTACTGCCTACAGTAGTCTCTTGAGGAGGTTTTTGTCCTGTCTCAAGACCTTGAAGACTGCTGAGAATATAACCACAGTCTGAAGTACTTCAACACGAATGTCAACTTTTTGTTGAAAATAGATTCTCCTAGGATGGCTGAAGTGGCAGACTTTTCTCTGCTTTCTTGTTGATACATTGATTTACCCCAAACTTAGGTGGTTTACCAGATGTGTACTGAGGGGTAATGCCAGATTCACTTAAAAATATCACATGATTTCTGCCATGTATTCTCATGTTATTAAAAAAACTGTGCTATCATAAATAATATTTGCAAAGTAATACTGAGTATGGAAATGTAACTTGAATTTTGAAGTAGTCTTGCAGTTATTGAAGTGTTGCTTGAACTTCCATTCTGTCTGTGCAGTTAATGCATTCTGCAGTTGTTTAATTTATGTGAAATACTTACAAAATGTGTTTATATTAGAAGTACGTTTTTAAAGATGTACTTACAACTTGCTTACTACCCAAAAATAGTGTTTTCCGAGGTGCTCTAATGTGAACAGTGTCTGAGTCCATTACTCGATAGGTAATAATCTAAGCTTAACTGTTGCAGCAGTGTCTGAGGTCAGTTCTCTCCTTCCCCATAATTTTCAGTACTGATGCATTACTGAAACATCGGAATTAAATTCTGAAGTTAAACTGCAGTTTTGTAATTCTAAACGTGGTGGGAGGACATCAGACTATGTGTATCAGAATTTGTCAACAGTGAAACTATGGTGAACTGGGGCCTGCTGCAGCCTTCCAGTGGCATTTGCAGCAGTGATGTGTTTTGAGCTAAAAATAAACCAGCTATTTATAAGATTCTTTCTTTCCCCACCCCATGTATTTCTTCAGTTTAAAATAGCTTGGTTTAGCAGTAGTGTCAAGTAATCTTAATATTGGAGGTCTCAAAAAACTGTTTGTAACAGCTTTTTGACAAGATTTTTGATAAGCACACCCTTCATTACCTTCAAGTTGCATGAGTTTTGCACATTAACTTCAGAACTGATTATTTGTTACATGAAGGTAAACCATCTACCCTTGTTTTACAGTGCTTAAAGTACGTAGGATTCCATAAAATACAAATCAGCTCCTGCTGTAACAAGAAATTCAACTCTAAGGCCCCAATTTCTGAACTTCATGGAAGGCAGTAAACGCTCATGCAGAACGTGTATGGGTGGAAGTGGTTGCTGGAGGGATATTCATAAGTCAGGCATTACAGCACATGGGGGAGGTCAGAGGAGTTGTATTTCTCTCACTGCTCAAAGGCAGATTTTGATGCTCAGTAGTTGTTGGGGGTTTGGGGCTGGTCAGCAGTGGAGCCGTTCTGACAAAATCAGAATAAGCAGAATATAATGTAGCAAAAACCACTGAGTTCTCACACTAAAGATTACGGGGAAGTACTAACATTTTGCATACTGTCTTTATGGACCTCAGACTTTTATCAGAGATAATAGTTACTAAACACTTTAACACACATTTTGCTGCTTTACACCCATCTTTGCTGCTAAGCGGTAACTCAATTTCTGTTACAGTTAAAAGGAGGAAATAAACTAACATTTTTCAAATTGTCACTCATGCTAATGGCAGCTTGTCACTTTCTGTATACAAATGGAAACACAAAATATAAAGAGCAGTATCCTCAAAGCTGACATACATCTTGAAAATGCCTTGGTCAACTAGATTACACACGTATTAAAGCTCTTCTCTGATTAATACTGACATGTCTATATGCTAGTATTGGATTCCCATAATTATCAAGAGTTCTTTTTAAAATACTGTGTGCAATGTACAGCTGAAAGATTTTGTCACAAAGGTACTCTTAAATCATGATCTGCAGAATTTTTTTTCAAGTGTGGATTTTTTTTGTCAAAATGTAGCAAAACCAGTCATAAAAATACCAAATGAAATAAATTATCAAATTTGCTAGCCACTATGTAATGTTAATATATTTTACATTTATATTATGCAGTTTGATAAACGTTGGCACCACACATGCCTTCTGTTGAGCATTTATTTATCTTCTAACTGCCTAAGGTACATTTTTCTGTATGTATTAAAAGCATAGAGTAGAACACTGTTTATTTCAGTCCCACAGATGCACTTAAGATTTTTTGTGTATAAAGTGCATTCTACATGCCTGTGTAAAATGCTATACTGGGTACGCTGAAACAACTTGCATGTGAAGAGTTCTCACCATCTCTAAGTGTGGTGGTTGTTCCAATGGGTGAAAGGCTGTAGAATTTCAAACGTTTGTTTTGAAATAATACAATAAATTTTACAATGCAGCTGCTGTTCAGAAGTGTTTATTTTAAGAATATGAAGAATGTGTAAGAACCTGGAAGTATAAAAATTGTTCCACACCCCTTTGTCATAGATTGTATGTGGTGGACTTTGCTTAGTGTAATTGTGTGCAGTACCTGAAGCAGAGTTCAAAAGTTTCCACTGTTGTTAGATCTCAAGCTCCCAAGAAGCTGTGTTTCTCGACAAAAGGCTGGAAAAGAAAAAAAGGTTCTAATTGTTTTTTGGGATAGATGGAGGGAGGGGGAGGTTACCAGTTTATTAATGTACTTTTTGAAAATAAGACTCCATTCTATTTAATGCAGAATGTTGGTAATGCTGTGGTTATTTGGTGTTGATTTTTTAAAATGTTTTTTTAAATGTCAAACTACATTTACTTTCTGTTCTTGTTGTGCTGAATTTAACCATAATTCTACATTTTAGATTTAGATACTATGGATAACCTTCACTTGCATGTCATAGCTGTGGTCCTTTACTTTAATCTTCCTGGATCAGTGGGAACCAAGTCACAGCGTATTCTTCCTGCTACACATCACCGTTCAGAGTGCCACTGGGATGGGCAGTTCTTACTGAATTGCTCTTTTACCAGAATATCTACTATTCCAGAAGATACATCAAAAACAGCAGTAACAGCTGATTTGAGTTACAGTAATATTAGAACTTTTGTGTGCTCTGATGGAAGAAATGAAGAGTGGATGCTAAAACACCTGAACCTCAGTAACAACCTGCTTTCCGAACTCACTTTAACTACTTGTACAAATTTACCCATTTTAGAAACTCTAAACCTCAATGGTAATGCCATCCACACCCTCACACTGGATATGCCTACACCTGCACACGGGTCTAAAAAGTACAGCATTGTTGATCGTCTCCTGCCTGCTTTGAAAGTACTGTCAGTTGAAAGAAATAATCTTAATACAGTTCCAAGAGGTAAGCATTTCAAAAATCTTTAAGGACTTGACTCCCAAGGGGTAGGTTGGTTTTGGATATAATTTCTATACCTTACTGAATCTAGAGTGTGACTTTCCCAATTTATTATGCTTAAGGTGAGGGAAAGTTTCACTGGCAAATATAGAGGTAGAAGTAAATCAGTTGTTTGTTTACTTTATTAGGTTTTTTAATAGTCTTAGCAACTGTACTGTGTTAATAGTAGTCAAATATAACTGGAGCAGTATTCTTGCTTGTTGTATAGAAAGGAGAATAAGGATCTTTGGAAAAACATCAGCCTCCACATTCCAGTTGTGAACCTTAAAGGTCAAAAAAATTACAGACTATGAATTTCATACTAGCCTTCAGAAGGAAATCAACACTATTAAATAAAACTTCCTGCAGTTTCAGTATTTCAGAGACAGGAAAATATATTTTGTTCATTCCAAACAATTTTGCTCAGTACCTTTAATACTCAATCACAGTGACACCTTGGTGTAACAGGAGAGGGCTGTAAGGTTTCAAGAGATTTTGAGAAAGGCTTTGCTGGTCACTGAACTATGCTGGGAGCTTAACCTTTATGCAGGGATGATTCATAGTGGCCAAATTATTTAAATGAAGCAGAAGCTACCAGATGAACAATGCTGTCCTATACAATATGTTGAATTTATTGATGTCTGATAACACCATCAGATTCATTAGAGTTTGAAAATACAGGACAAGTGATGACAAAAATACCACTTACCCCACAAAGTCACGCAAAGATGATAATATATTTTCCCCTACACAGGGTCATAAAAGTTCTGTTCTCCTTTTATGCTGTTAAATAATTCTCTGGCACAAAGAAAACCCATATCACTTAATGATTTTGTAGTGCTTGTACAGACAAGGTATCTATATAGACAGTATAAAAACCTTACATTATAAAATACATTGATGAAGATTTGATTTGGTTTTATAGATAAATATGACTGCCCATTAAAAGATGCCTTAGAAGGTCAGTCAGATGAATCCTCTTCTATAAGAGACTCAAATTTTTTAAGTTCAAATTGCTGTGCATGGTACCACCATACTTTAAGTTATACTTTAATCCTATATTCATTTAAATACATGTTCAAAACATTCTTCTTGTCCAGAATACTTCACTAAAATTCTGAGGTTTAAGCTCTGGAAAGAAAACACAAACAGCAGTTCTACAGCAGAGGTTTCCCACAGAGAAACCCTTCTCCCAGCTCCCCAGGAGTGAGGCTGCTGCCATACCAGTGTATATTTTTGGCACAAGCTTAAATTCAGGGAAGTAGCCACAGTACAATTCCTCACACAGGTGCAGTGATGAATTTATGAACTTACAGAACTTCTGTATGCCTTTCCTATCACCCACCTCTAGTTTTATACCAGGAATGAATCATTCCCTCTGCTTTTCACAATAAACCCGAAGATCAATTACTCTGCAAACAGAGCTGCTGGCTGAGAAAAGCTAGTTCTGGTAAACAAGGTGACACCAAGGGCAAAATTGTTAAGAAGTAGCAGCTTCTCAACAATGCCCAAAAATCACTTTAGAGTGACACTGTGGTGCTGAACACTCATCATCAGTGGGAATGCTGAGTGTTCAAATGTCTGCCTCTCCCTTGGGCCTTGCAGGCTGGAGCTTCAGGGCTGCCTTCACAGCACCTCAGAAAAATGAGGTGTCTCCAGCTACCAAGTGTTCTGATGTAACGTGGATGTTATTGTAACTAGGATACACTGAAGATTATACTGCCATGCTTCATAATTCACAGGCAGACGGGCACAAGCAACAACATGGTTTTGTTTTCATTTCTTTTACATCCTAAGAATATAGTTCAAATAATTCCACAGATGAAAAACTCCCATGAAACCACCCATGCAAATGGATAGGAGATACTGTATCACCTTTTTCATCTTTATCTTTTACTTACAATTAACATATTAGGAACTTGTCAACTCAATATATTTTACCCTTTTCACATTCCTTTCCTACCTCTAGTTCTCCAGAGAAGCTTGCGCAAAGTACGGAGATCAAAATAATTTTGATAGCACAAAGAAATGCTAGTGCTTTTATGAAAGTGTCAGTTTTTAAGACATTCATTAACGGAATATTTTAATGTGCTAGCTGTTGATTCTATGCAGCTTTTAGAATGGGACAACCACTGATCAGGAAAGGCATAACACAAAGGCTGCAGCTACTCATTGCAATAGTGGAATGGAAGGAATTTTGTTGCAAAGCATTTTATAAAGACACTTGATGCAGTTGGGAAAACAAGACTATAAAATGTAAAATAGGTTTTTTTTCTTCCTAGGACTAGGCCTCCTGCAGTCTTTACAAACTGTCCATATGTCATCCAATGCCATACAACATATTGACCCAAAAGATTTTCAAAACCGTTCACAGCTGAAGGACATTGACCTGCGAAACAACAAGATAACTAAAATTCATCCAGATGCCTTCAGAGATCTCAACAAATTACAGGTTGTAAAGCAATACAACTGTTAGAATATTTTATTTTAATCATTAAAGATATTATTTACCAACTATTAAGCATGATTATATGATTCTTATTATAATACTAGTGTAAAAATAAAAAACTAGAGCAAATGGTGAAAATATTTTTTTATATTTGCTTTTTACATGTAGGAAAACACATGCTAAAATGTACAAGATACAACCATAAATTCACAATTTCTCTATGCCACAAACCAATCTATAACTGCCTTAAACACATACATGTCCCCTTCTACCTCCATCCCTTCCATGGCAAGAGCCCTGCAGCTCCCTATTCACACAAAGGTAAGTCTACAATGGGAGAATTCTAAACACCACAATTTAAACTTTTCATCTGCATTAAAAAGCTTAGATCAACATTATTGAAATCCTAAGCAGATGTATTGTTCATAGAACTACAGAAGTGCTTGTACACTAAAACACTGTTGTAAGATGTTGGAATAAGGATTCCATTGTGAGCCTTATCAAATTAATTCTGAATTATTTCCAAATAGGTTTTGGATCTCCGTGGAAATGCTCTGACAATCCCTCTACCACAGATACTACTCAGTTTGAACTTTTTTCAACTTGAAGTGTATTTGTCAAAGAATGCCTGGATATTTAACTGCAGGCTAAATGCTTTTAAACATTTATTTCATTTTGTCTTTGACTCCACAAGGAAAAAATGGAGCCTTTCATACAATAAGTCTGCCAACAACTCCCAGAAACCTCTGCTGTATCTTTCAAGTTTCCATTTAAACTGCAGGGACGAAGTTTTGGTCAAAAGGGCCGCAGTCCCAAAAGGGACATCAGTGCTGACCTGTAACTTGGACAACATAAGAGGTATGTATATCAGGCACTCCATCCAAATGCTGCTAAAATCCAAATGAATGCAGAATAGTCAAATAAATCTGGTTTTTAAAAGTATGTTTCTAAAGACACTGTTTAAAAATTACTAAGTAACAGTTTAACATGCAAAAATATTTCATAAGAAAGTAGTATTCTGCTTAGAATATTTTAAAGTTAGGTTTACTGACTCTTGATCTCCTTCCTTACATCAAAGGAGGAAGTGATGCCAATTAATATACAAGTAAGTTTCAGTAAGTAATGCATTGCAAACGTATTGGTTCATTTTGGACTGAACAAAGGGCCAAATAATGGGATGGCACTTCTGAAGCATGTAGAAAACCAAGAAGGATGCAACAGTTTTCAGTGTTCAGCTAGAGCAAAATAAAATGAAAGTTTATTTGCAGAGAAAAAAGATTTCTATTTCTTCTAAAAACATACAGCTACCGTAGCACACACTTCGCTTACATTTAAAATTAATAGAGATCATTGAGGGTATAAGTAACAAAACCTATAGAGCCAAGATTTACCACACAGATTGAAAACTAAGACCAAACTTAGACCAGAAGGTGTATTTGTCACGAGCCATAAGGCAAAATGGTTTAACTTTAAAGGGCTAATAGCACTTGGAGGTGGTAAGGCTTTCCCCTGGGAATACTTCATCCCCAAAAGAAAATATCAGAAATGCCACCTGCTTTGTCTGCTTACAAAAAGAGTCACAAAAACCTGGATAAACATCAGCACACTGGACTGCAGCAAAACTTAGCTGGGAACAAAAGCTGTTCCAAAGACAAAGCCAAAAATACAAATTGTAAAGTCTGCAATTAAGACCCCGTATGTAGTGTGTTTTTAGATGGCAGGCAGTGGGCACAGGCCCGCGATATGGTTTAACAGGCTTTGTACCATGTCAAATTATTCGGGATGGATAAAAGGAAAATGGGGTTTATAATAAACGGTTAAAATTATGAGAGATAGTCCAGTGTACATTCTTAAAAACATCACTGGACCCTGCAAACCAAGTACACTATGCTTTTAACAAAGACTGAGTTTGTATTTTCTTTCATTTCAGGCAATGGAATCTCTTGGTGGACACCTAAGGGCAGAATTTCAAAACATCAGAGTCTTCCTCATATGACACTGGATAAAATGAATAATTTAGTGATACACAATGCTGAGAAAACTGCTGAAGGATTATATTTGTGTCTTTTCAACACAAGAAAAGAGAAGTATCTCATTTACAGTATAGAGGTGAACGAAGAAGTTTCAGCATTGTTGGTTAGAAAAGCCAGGGACACTAACACTGGTTTTAGGCAGAACGAAACACAGCCAAACTTTGCACTGGCTGTCTCCCTCTCTGTGGTCATTACATTTCTTTGTGCTTTTTGTCTGGGTGCTTTTGCTAGACCCTACCTGGAAAGACTTTGGAGACTCATGCGCAGGAACAAAAATTCAGGTTCAGAACAGACATATTCTAATCAGGCTTTTTCAGATGAAACCTTGAGCAGAGAGCCTTCTGCAAGCAAGCCAACAAATACACAGCATAATACATTGTTTTGTGATGAGCATTCTTTAAGAAACACACAGATTTTTCCTACAGAAACTTCTACTGTGTATCAAAATTTTTCTGGCAATGGTGTACATTCACCAAATCCCAAAGCAGAGTACCAGAAACCAAGCAATACTGAGATCAACATGAAGAAAATAGCAGTGTTTCCAAAAGTCCAAACTAGTATAGACAGTAATGAAAGTACAGATATTTATGATACTGGACTATTTTTTTTAAGGACAGATTACCGGAACAGCAATGCACAAACACCAAACAGGAAAGTAAGAAACAACTCTGGTCTGCTGCAGTCTGAGATCACAAAAGCTACACCAAGTGCTCCAGAAAGAAAAGGTATTGTTTCACATAATGAACCCAGGCACACGAGAAAATTTAGGCAGGGAATGCAAAGCCGTGAAGAACAACTTGGTCTAAATGGCAACAAAAGTATACCTAGTGATATTGTACATTTTATTTCACCCAGTAGCTCCAGAAGAGATGCAGATATTGAGAATTTAAGCATCTATGAAATAATAGAAAACTCTCCCCTTACAAAGCATGACTGTAAAACGATATATTCAGATGAAAAAAATGCTTCAGCTGATGTATTTGGTGACAGCTCTTCAGCTGAAGGGATTCCATTCACAATGAGTGACTGTAGTTCTTTAGCAGACTTTGAACTGGAACAGCCTGATGTTAGTGACAACCTGCCAGTCTATCAGTCATCACTAGATGAAACGAATACAGACAGTGGAACTGAGAAGTTCGCAACACCGCCAGAGTCTCCAACCATTACTGCTGAACTTCAGCAGATTTGGAAAAATCAAGAAGAGAACAGTGCCTATTTTGAAACCACTATTAATTATGGATCAGACACCACCATGTATGAAACAGCATCCCCTCATTCTGATAAAGGCAGTGGTCACATAAGTGTGTCAGATCCAGATACAGTCAGTTCTTCAAGTCAAGAAATTCCAGATACATTTGATTATTTTACTAATGCAGAGTCAACAGCACAAAACTCTATTTCTGATTCTCTCTACTGTCAAAGTACAGATTTTGGTAACACGGTACTTAAGTTAAAACATTTTCCCACATATGACACAGAGAAAACTTCTGAAGAGGATGGACTGCAGCTGTCTCTGCTTCCCAGAGAACCACAGCATTCCCTCAGCTTCAGTCACACGGAACAGAAAGACAATGCACCAGCAGGAAGTACAGAAGACAATGCACCAGCAGGAAGTACAGATGAGGACATAGCCAGGAAGTCCCCTGAAAAGAATGATGGCGAAGCAGACATTACATTAAGAAGAAACATGAGTACATCTGAGGACAGTGGCTTTATTTTTGCTCCTATTGATACTGGCTTGAATGAAGTTGTAAAAGAACCATCACCGCTACATTCCAGCAAAGAATCATCTCTTCAATTGCTACCTGAACACACATTTGAAAAACATTTCATGTTTGTTACAAAGCAAGATGACTTGCTACCACAGGTGAAGCAGGCTTGTGCAGATAAAATGCAAGGAGGTTCTGATGAGAAAAATTCTGATGGATTCACAGAATTACAGGATACCAGCAGCTGCAGTCTGCCTGATGAAATGCAGACTTGTAATCCTACGGCAGATCTGCTTCATCTTTGTAATTCTTCAGAATTCACAACAGATGATCACTTCCAACTGGATCAGAGTGATGATGAGGATACATATTCGTTCACAATCCCACAAGGTGTCTTCAATGAAAGTACACCATACAGTTCATGTTCCTTCCCACAAAAGCCTACAGGAAATACAATCTCTGAAAGCACTGATTCCAGCAAGATGAAGGATCATACTACTTTGACAGAACTGGAGAACCATTCTGATACAACTGTAGAACACATCCAAAATTCCAGTGAAAATCTCAACCAAAGAAGTCAGACAGATTCAGGACAGGAACAGTTTTTTGTTAAGAAGAAAAGAGCATTTGATGGATTTGCTAATATTTTGCAAAGCAGAAGAACAAACTTCAATAGTTGAAACACAAAATGGTAATACTAAGCTCCCACAGTGTTTGTGTCATTACAGCAGGTGCAAACATTATTTTGTTTTAAAGTGAAATTACTTCTGTTTAGAAGGGTACTCGTAAAAAACCCAATAACAGACTTTATAAAAAGCTACTCTAGAATATTAATAAAGCTGTTGCTGAATTATATTTACTTTCTCATTATTGGTAGTTGATACTAATATATCACTTCCCTTGGAATTTTCTTCAGATACTCACTCTTTTGTCCTTTTGTCTAAAATAAATGCAAATGGAAATATACATTATATACTATTGTGTTTTCTTATGGGACTCAACCTATACAGTGAAATGGTACATACTACTGTCTCCTGCTTTTTGAGACAGATTTGTGGATTGTCTCTGAATTCCCAGTGTTGCAAAGATAAATAAAGTCCAATAAGTATTCAATTACATTTCAAAAATTTCTTTTTAATCTGGCAGAAGAGAGAAAACCACCTTTCTCAAAGAAACAGAATAGAATTCAATTCTTGCAGAAACATCAGTTATAGAAATGTAGCTATAATGAGACATCACCCAAAGTTTGCAGATGTGGTGACATAGGCAGGGTAATTTAAAAAAAAAAGACAAAGGATCCTATACCCACTTGAGAATTTTACTTAAGAGAGGAAAATCAAGAGCAGTTCAAAACTGCTATTTTAGAACATCAGTAGCCAAAAGATAGCAAATGTAAGGTAAAATTATCTCTGTATATAGCCCAAGGCCCTTTCAACAGACTCAGTACCACTGATGCAGTCCTTGAAGGGAAATGTCATCATGAAAGGGAGCAGACTCAGCTCTAGGAAAATGCAGGAAGCTGGCTACAACTCTGGGAAAACTCTCACAGAGACACAATTAACTCCTAAAACTCCAAACAAAAGGAACACTTTTCAATTCCATCACAAGACGAGCAAGTCCAATGGCACACTACATCACTGAAACTACCTTTAAAGAAAAAACTAAGAACAAAGAGCCATTGCCAGCTTTCATTAAAGCTCATTATACACACTAATTCTTTGTGGTCAAAACAACTTTAAAAACGCAATGCTTGAAAAAAGCACTGACTTGGTATTTTGGTATCTATGGGTCTTCAAACACCATTAACAGTTTTCCAAGGCCTGTCACCTTTTGGCTGTTGCAGCTGCTAACATGTTAAGAAATCTAACTATACAAGTAAGGCAATTTTGTGAATCACAGGGGAAAAAAATCCACTCTAGTGCTCTATTGATATCTCATATACTGAAATGTTTTGTCATTTCCTTGTGCAACAGTCCAACAGGATTTCAAAATATATACTGGAATATTATTTTTCTCATCTTTTTCTGACCATGAGAATGCTTCAGAGGTGAGGCAGACAGTACACCACTTGTGAGAAGCTGCAGGATTTCTAAGATTCCCTTTATTCCATAAAGTTTACTTTGTCAGACAAAGTAAACTCACTCCTCTATAGTCGGATTTTAACATGTGGCAAAGTATTCATTCGTACCTGTGCCTTATCTTGCCACTGTCCTTTGCTACTCATCTCTCCATTATTACCACCACATCTTCATTCAAATCCAAACATTCCGCTGCTTCTCCTTCATATTAGTTCATTTCATTAGCAACTGCTCTTTAATACAAAACCTTTGTATTTTTTGTGACTTCCACACAGTATTCATCATACTCTGCTCCTCCCTACCCACCCCATGTTCGCATGCCCTTCTATATCAATTAGTTACACAGTCTCACACAGACGGACCCCAAGACTGTATCCTCAGTTTTCTTTCTTTACATTTCATCCACTGTATCTTGTTCACACTGAAAACTGGTTAGCTTATTTGGCCACTGAGAATTTTCTAGGACACCTATACTAGTAGGAATCCCATGATCCCACTGGTGCTACTACCCCAGTTGACTGTGGGTAAAAAGTCACAAATAAGCTCAATAAAAAAAGGTGCCTGAATGTACGCTGTATATATTTGTAAATGAAGCATGAGGAATCAGCCAAGAGGATGTTGGCAATAGTCTGAACACACCCTTCTCACAGGGCAATGGCCTGCCGAGCTCCACAATCAACAGGACACAGAATCCCTCATACGGTGAATCAGGACAGGAAAAAATACAGAAAAGCATATCAAGAACTTCAAATACAGTAATCAGAATGAAGTAAAAATCTCATTTTCAAACACATACTTACAATAGTTTGATAATCATCAAGTTACTTGCTGTAGGTACAAAGCATTTCAATCTTTCCTGAATATGCTGATAATTGGGCTGGAAAATAACCCTAAAATAAAAGGAGAAGACAGGTACATTTAACCTACACATAAACCAACAAAATAAACTTTTTTGAATAGTAGCAGTAATTTTTTTCATGGTACTGTGACTCACCCGCTCAGAAAAACAGAGATAAGCAACAGCCTTCATCAGAAACAAATGCAATGAAAAACTTCTTCAGGATCAGTTCTGCATTACAATATTCTAATTGCAATGTATATACATTCATTTGAAGTAATTTTAAGCCAAGGTTGGAAGCAGTATCTGGAGGTCACCTAGTCCAATGATCCTGATCAAGCAGGGCCACCTAGAGCCAGTTGCTCAGGACCATGTTCAGGTGGCTTTTGAGTATCTCTAAGGATAGACTCTGTAAAAATGCATGGCAATCCTCACAGAAAAAGAGAGCAGTTCCTGATGTTCAGATGGAGCCTCCTATGTTTAGTTTATGCCCATTTGCCTCTGGTCCTGTCACTGGGCACTGACTAAAGAGTCTTTGTTTTCTTCACACCCTCCCTTCAGATAGGTAAATACTTTAGTAAGACTTTCCACAGCACCACCTCTTCTCCAGGCTAAACAGCTCTAAGCCTCTCCTCATAGGAGAGAAGTTCCCATCCCTTCATTATCTTCATGGCCCTTTACTGGACCCTCCTCCAGAATGTCACAGTGTCTCTGGTACTGGGGAGCCCAGAACTGGACACAGTACTCAGGTGTGGCCTCACCAGTGCTGTGTAGGAGGGAATAATCATCACTCAGCCTGTTGGCAATACTTTGTCTGAGGCAGTCCAGGAACGTTCTTCACAGCAAGGACTTGTTGCTGGCTCAGCTCTGACTTGGTGTCCACCAGGACCCCCAGTCCCTTTTCTGCCAAGCTGCTTTCCAGCTGGGTGACCCTCGGTGGACGCTAGTGCGCTCCAAGTGTCCCTCTGAAGGTCATCCTGGAGCCCAGGAGCCAACAGGGATCCTGAGCCAGCTCCGCTGCCTTTGGCAGCACTTTGGCCAAGGAGCTGCAGCAAGGGGGAGGCAACAGGGACTGGGACTGCTGCAGGCTGGGCAGGGAGGAAGGGCCAGGGACGCTTGTGCTGACATGCTCCACAATCCACAAGGATGGGGGACAACTGGGAAGCAACAAGTTCTCCCAGGCACGACAGGGATGGAAGCCCTTGGGGTGGAGTTCCCTGCAGGAACTGCCAGGGGAGTTGCTGCTGGGATCAGCAGCAGCAGAAGGCAGCAGGATCTGCTCCTTTTCCTGGCTCTGTGTGCAGGGCACAGGCTGTGCTGGCCCTGCTCCCACAAAGCCCTTGCCCATGGAGGCTGCAGGCTCAAAGCAATCCCAGTGCAGAGAGAGGCTTTGCAGCTGAACTCCACTGCCCTTGTCTTTGGGGCTGGAATGGCTCTCATGCCAAAGCACAGCAGGGAACCAGGGCTTGGGGAGGCAGAGCCTGTAGAGGGAAAGAGAGATCAGGCACTCACATGCCTCCAACTCCTTCAGCTCTCTTCTTTTGGAGAGTGAGAAATAAGCAAGCTGGGGAGAGGCACATGCAGTCCTTTGAAAAACCATGGTGTCTAACAAGTCCTGTGGGAGAAGAAAAAGAGGGAGCAACCTTGCCTTGTTTTCATAGCCTGTGTCTTCTGCAGAGGAGACAATGGGATGTGCGGGAGGGGAGGAATAACTGTGATAACCCAGTCTGCCTTGCTGTGCACTGATACACTTTGCAGCAGTGACCATTAGAGGTAATGCCAGGTTCTTATTTAGCATCATGACACGCTGCTGCTCCATTGCAAAACTGCCTCAGCTGGAGAAAATCAGCTTAATTTCTTGTCAATTTACGTAGATGTGGTGAGAAACAGTGACACAGATTAAAACAGGTTTTCTAACCTCATCATCCAGAGGGAATTTTGTGTTCCCTTTTCTTCACTGTATGCAGAACATTTTTGAGTTTTTCTGTATCCTTCAGGGAGCTATCCACTAGTGACTGAAAAAGAAAAGGAGGATTATGGCATTTATTCTCTTTTAACACACACTTGCACTAAGCTGTAGCTTCAACTTAGTAAAAGGAGAGATTTTCTTCAGTCATGCAGTGTGGAATAAATGGTGTAGGAACAACCACAATCCCAGCTATAAGAACAGTGTGTTCTGGGTCTTAACAGGACATTGTGGACAAGAAAGCACCACAACCTTCATGATTCACCTCTTAGGTCAAACCAGAATGGTTCCTGGTGTCAAAGCAGCAGGTGATGGGAATAACAAATGTCCCTGGGCTGGGGCAGAAGCCTGGGAGTCAAAGGCTTGGGAAAAGAGAGCTGGCAAAGGCAGGCCGAGGTGCAGGCAGGCATTTGGCTGAAGGCAAGAGGCAGCTGGTGCTGCCAGCACGGGAAGGGACTCCAGGCACAGGAGCTGCCGGCGGCAGGAGCAGCTCCTGCTGTCACTGCCAGGGAAGGACTGGCAGCAGGCAGGAGCAGCGGGCACATTGCTGATGGACAGCTGGCAAGTTGGAGCGGCCAGCCCAGGAACAAGAGAGGTGCTGCTGCTTGGAAAAGTAGTTTATGGCATGGCTGGATCAGCCTCACCAAGGTCAGGCTGTTACAGTCCGGGCCATCATGCAAAATGCCTTCCAGCACCGAGTCCCCATGGCCCAAGCAGAAGCAGCAGCAGCAGCCCCGATACAATGAATTCTATTCCTAAATCATCCAACCAGCCACAAACACGATGCTGTTCCTGTCTTTTTGCACCTCTCCTGGTCTAACACAGTTGTGTGACAATGGTAATCATTTCTTACACAAGGCCTGTGCCTACAGCCTGTCTATTCTGTCTGACAATGTCAGCAATGCTCTGGTATGTTTATATTATATCTAGGACTTTATTTTGTAAAAGGTATTGCTGCTGAACTTTAAACTGGACTTTAGGGCTTTTCTATCAATTAATACGGTCTCTTATTTGCTTAAGGCACTTAAGGCATATCTTTACTCGCCTAAAACTAAAACTCACATTCTCACTTCATGTCTGTGTGACTTTATGGATCTCAGTTTCCCCGAGGGTTTCAAACCAGCCCCTGCATTCTTTTCTGCCTCTAAGCCTGTGTGCCCGGGGTCCTGGGAGATTTCTATCTGCTTTCCACCAGGGCTGGGACACGACTCCATGGGTCCCTTCTCTCCTCGTTCCCAGGTCTCCACACGGTGCAGGTGGTTTCCAGCTGTGACCTCCTGTCCAACAGAGAATCCATCCCCATCACCATCATCAGCATCACCTGGGACCCCCAAACCCTCCCAGGACCCCCAAACCCTCCCGGGACCCCCAAACCCTCCCGGCACCCCCAAATCCCCCCTGGGACCCCCAGCCCCCCCCGGGGCTCCGCTGCCGGAATCACCGGGAGTGGTGTTGCCCTTTGAAGGGGAGTTTTCCTGGGAACCCAAAACAGGCGCCTCTTCAAGCAGCCATGGCAGAGAGAATCCCAAAAATCCACCCCCACCGGGTGGGGGGCAAAACATCCCCCAGAGGGGCTTGGAACGGGGGTCCCCTATAAAATGTCACCTGACGGGGGTGATGAGGTGCTCCCAGCACAGCCCAGTCACTGCCAGTCCTGGCATCCCCCTGGGCCCTCTCTGCCTTCCGACCTTTCCCGGCTCCATCCCCGCTCGTCCCGCGGGCTGCGAGGGGTTCGGGAACGGGGCAGGAGGAGGAGGGAGGGAGGAAGAGGCGGAGCGGCCGCGGGAAGCGGGAGGAAGAAGAGCAGAGGAGGGAGCGGGCGGCTCCAGCGCTCCCTGAAGCCGCAGCAGCCCCGGGACCATCGGCCCCATCCCGCAGGTGCCCAGGGAGGGGGAGCTCGCCCCAAATATCCCGGGTTTGGGCTCCCTGGGCTTGGGGTTTTTGGGGGGATGTTTGGAGCTGGCAGGGCTCCAAAGGCGAGGCGCAGATGGCCCTCGGGGGGACATGGGGGGGTCCCCGGGAGGTGGTTTTGTTTGGTTGGTTTTGGTTTTGGTTTTGTTTTGGGTTTTTTTTGGGTTTGTTTGTTTGTTTGTGTTGGGTTGCTTTTTTTGCGGGGGAGGGAGGTTTATTAGTAACCACACACCCCCGTGTGGTTCCAGTTTCCTTGGCACTCCCAGTATGAGCCAAGTCATTCCCAATTATTCCCCAGTATGGTACAATTTTCCCCCAGCAGGGTCCCAGTTGCTCCCAGTTCCTCCTTCTTTCGTCTGCTGTGTTCCCAGTTCTCCCAGTTACCCCTAGAAAACCCCCATCACTCCCAGTATGATGCCAGTCTCTCCCAGCAGGGCCCCAGTCGCTCACAATTGGTCCCACTTCCCACCAGCACATTCCCAGTGGCTCCCAGTGTGGTCCCAGTCACCACCTGCATGGTCTCAGGTACTCCCAGTATATCCCAGTTGCCCTTGTAGTCATTGCCAGGCACTCCCAGTTCCCTCAGCATGGTTCAGTTGCCCCCAGTTTTATCCCAGTCCCTGCCAGAACCTCCCAGTTGTCACCAGTATGCATCCTGTCATTCCCAGTTGCTCCCAGTCTATTCCCAGTTGATTCTCAGTATGGCTCTGGTAGCTCCCAGTAACCCCAGTCAGGGTCCCATCACAGAATCACAGAATGTGTAGGTTGGAAGAGACCTTCAAGATCATTGAGTCCAACCCAGCCCCGACACCTCAACTGGATCAGGGCATCGAGTGCCACATCCAGTCTCTTCTTAAACACATCCAGGGATGGTGACTCCACCACCTCCCCAGGCAGACTATTCCAGTATTTAATCACTCTTTCCGTGAAAAACTTCTTCCTACTATCCAACCCATATTTCCCTTGTCACAGCTGAAGACTGTGTCCTGTCCTTCTGTCAGTTGCTGCCTGGACAAAGAGACCAACCCCCAGCTGTCTGCAACCCCCCTTCAGGAAGTTGTAGAGAGTGATAAGGTCACCTCTGAGTCTCCTTTTCTCCAGGCTAAACACCCCCAGCTCCCTCAGTGGTTCTTCATCTGGCTTGTTTTCCAAGCCCCTCACCAGCCTCCTTGCCTCCTCTGGACACGTTCCAGCGTCTCAAGGTCCTTCCTAAACTGAGGGGCCAGAACTGGACACAGCACTCAAGGTGTGGCCTCACCAGTGCTGAGTCCAGGGGAAGAATGAGCTCCCTGCTCCTGCTGGCCACACCATTCCTGATCCAGGCCAGGGGCCATTGGCCCTCTTGGCCACCTGGGCACAACTGCAGGCTCATGTTCAGCTGCTGCTGACCAGAACCCCCAGGTCCCTTTCTGCCTGGGCACTGTCCAGCCACACCATCCCCAGCCCAGAGCACTGCAGGGGTTATTGTGGCCAAAGTGCAGGACTTGGCACTTGGACTCATTAAACTCCATCTTGTTGCACTCTGCCCACCCATCCAACCATTCCAGGTCTCTCTGCAGAGCCCTCCCACCTGCCAACAGATCAACAAATGTTCCCAGCTTAGTGTCATCTACAAATTTACTAATGAAAGACTCAATACCCTCATCCATGTCGTCAATACAAATACTGAACAGAGCTGGCCCCAGCACAGACCCCTGAGGAACACCACTGGTGACTGTCCCCGGCTGGATGCAGCACCATTCGCCACCACTCTCTGGGCCTGGCCATGCAGCCAGTTCCTAACCCAGCAAAGAGTGCTCCTGTCCAAGCCCCGGGCTGCCAGCTTATCCAGGAGTGTGCTGTGGGAGACAGCGCCAAAGGCCTTGCTGAAGTCCAAACAGACATCCAGAGCCCTTCCTGCATCCACCAGGCAGGTCACCTGGTCATCAAAGGAGACCAGGTTGGTCGAACACGACCCACCCCTCCAGTCAGAGCTGGCTGGCTCTGACACCCTGGCCATCCTGTAGGTGCTGTGTGATGACACTCAATATAAACTGCTCCATTACCTTTACCAGGTACTGAGGTCAGGCTGACTGGGCTATAATTACTGGGATCCTCCTTCCCACCCTTCTTGTGAATGGGTGTCACACTGGCAGCTTCGAATCACTTGGAACCTCAGCAGTGAGCCAGGACTGTTGGTAGTTGATGGAGAGTGGCTTCACAAGCTCATCTGCCAGCTCCCTCCTCACCCTGGGGTGGATCCCATCTGGCCCAGAGATTTATAGTGTCCAAGCATCTCAGCAGTTCTCTGACTGCCTCCTCCTGGATAACAGGGGCACCATTCTGCTCCCTGACACCATCTACCAGCCCAGGAGGGCAGTTGTCCTGAGGACAAGTCATCTTCCCACTGAAAACTGAGGCAAAGAAGGCTTTAAGGACTTCTGCCTTCTCCTCATCTGCAGTTACTAAGTTCCCTCCCTTATCCAATATAGAACAAAAGATGGCCTTGCCTTTCCTTTTACCATTAATGTATTTATAGAAACCTTTTGTATTGTCCTTTACATAAGTTGCCATTTTGAGTTCAAATTGTCCTTTGGCCTCCCTATTTTTTTCCTACATTCTCTAGCAGCCCCCTTAAATACTTCCTGAGAGACCTGGCCCTCCTTCCAAAAATGATATTTTATTTATTCCTGAGTTCATCCAAAGCCTCATTGCCCATCCAGGCTGGGCATTTGCCTCGTTGACTCATCTTTTGGCACACAGGGACAGTCTGTTCCTGTGCCCCCAAAACCTCTGTTTTGAAGAACACCCAGCTTTCCTGGACTCCTTTGTTTTTAAGGGTTGCTTCCCAAAGAACTCTCTGAATAAGTCTCCTATATAGGCCAGTCTTCCCTCTGGAAGTCCAATGTAAGAGTCCTATTGATGTACCTCCTGATTTCACCAAATATCAGGAATTCTGTAATTTCATGATCACTCTGCCCCAGTCGTCCTCCAACCACCACATCTCCCACCAGCCCATCTCTATTTGTGAACAACAGATCCAACATAGTCTCTCCCGTGGTGGGCTCACCTACCAGCTGTGAGAAAAAGTTATCACCCATGCACTCTAAAAATTCCCTGGACTGCCTCATTTCTGCTGTATTAAGTTCCCAGCAGATGTCTGGCAGGTTGAAGTCACCTACAAGAACAAGGGCTGATGATCCTGAAACATTCTCCAGCTGCTGATAGAATAAGTTGTCCAGCTCTTCCTCCTGGTTGGGTGGATGATAACAGACTCCCAGTAGGATGTCAGCCTTGTTGGCTTTCCCCTTAATTCTTACCCACAGCCATTCAACTGAATCTTCATTAGTTTCAATACCTATTGCATCAAAAGCCTTCTTAATATAAAGGGCCACCCTCCACCTCTTCTCCCTTTCCTGTCTCTTCTGAAGAGCCTGTAGCCATGGAGTGCAGTGCTCCAGCTGTGTGAGTCATCCCACCACATTTCTGTGATGGTGACTACATCACAGCTTTGCTGTTGCCCCATGACCTCCAGCTCCTCCTGTTTGTTACCCATGCTACGTGCATTGGTGTACATGCCCTTCAGCTGGGCTACTGATTTCAGCCCTAACTCAGGCTTAGCACCCTTGGGTCTTCTTCCCGGCAGCCCAGCTGCATCCCCTTTCCCCCTTCAAACCTAGTTTAAAGCCTTCTCAATGAGGTCAGCCAGTTCCTGAGCTAAGAACCTTCTACCCTTAACAGAGAAGGAACCATGAGGTTGAGCACTCCCTGAATTCACAGCCCCCCACCCATGGGATCATCACCCCCCATCCCACAGGTGACCAGGGAGGGGGAGCTGGGCCCAGATATCCTGGGGGGTCCCTGGGTTGGGTTTTTTTGGGGGAGGGATGTTTGGAGAATGAAGAACTCCAAATCTGAGTGGAAAATGCCCCTTGGGGGGACATTGGTGGGTCCCAGTGGCAGCTGCTGGCAGAGGCAGCCTGGAGGAGCAGAGCCCTGTGTCCCCCAGGAGCCCAAAGTGGGGAGCCCAGAGAGGGGGGAGCGCCGCGATTGGCGGGACCCTCAACAGGCTGGAGAGGGGCAGGGGGGACTCCTTGGACCCCCTGCACCCCAAAGCAGAGAATAAGGGGAGAAGGGACCTTGGGATCCCAAAAACCTCCTGCATCCCTGTGAGGAGATGGAAAAGGGGGGAACTTCTCATATTCCTGGGACTCCCAGCAGCCGGGGGAGGGCAGTGACCGAGTAGACGGGGGACCCCCAGTTCAAGTGTGACCCTCAGGAGCTGGGACAGGGGGAACCCCTGAACACCAAAGGGGAGAGACCCGAGACAGGGGAACTGCTGGGAGGCATTTTCAGGGCTGAATGTTGATGTTTGGGAGGTTTCTCTGGACCCCAGATGGGCAGTGACCTCTAGAGATGGACTTGGGCAAAACCTTAAACTCAGCGTGCTGATCCCTTGTTTTCACCCCAAATCAGGACCTCCCATTCCAAAGCATTGGCCAAGTGGAGGAGGAGGCTGCAAGGAAGTGGAAGATGTCCCGGGACAGCCAGTCAGGTGAGGAGAAAGTCAGTGCCCCTTTCCCCCTCTCTCCTGCTCCATCTCCCAGTCCAGCACGGCCCCCGGCTGCAGGACAACCGCACTGCCAACACTGTCCTGCCGGGGATGGACTGAGGGGATCCCCTTCCCCTTCCCTCTGGCATGGAGGCAAATCCCATCCTCTCCTTGTCCTTCCTCCCCCAGACAAGAAGCTGAGAATGGAGACCAGGGAGGAAAAATTCCCACACCAGAACCTTATGGAAGAGACTGTTTTGAATGGCTCCACATCACAGGAATCCAACAGGGAGGAAAAGCCCTGGAGATCCCACAGGAGAAGGGGCTCCAAACCCATCCCAGGGGGCTCTGAGGAGGAAAGACCCTCCCTAAGCCAGGAAGGTGGACAGAGCTTCAGCCAGGGCTCTGAGCTGGTCCATGAGCAGTTTCATGATGGGGAGAAGCCCCACAAGTGCTTATGGTGTGGGAAGAGCTTCAGCCGGAGGTCATACCTGATCAGACACCAGAGGATCCACACTGGGGTGAGGCCCTATGAGTGTCCCCAGTGTGGGAAGAGGTTTAAGACCAGCTCCAATCTCCTCAGGCACGAGCAGATTCACACTGATGAGAGGCTCTTCCGCTGCCCTGACTGCAGGAAGGGCTTCAACCGCAAATCCAACCTCGTCACCCACCGGCGCATCCACACTGGGGAGAGGCCCCACGAGTGTGGGGAATGTGGGATGAGCTTCAGTGACAGATCCAGCCTGATCCGCCACCAGAGGATCCACACCAGGGAACGGCCCTACCAGTGTGAGAAATGTGGGAAGAGCTTCAGCGACAGATCCACCTTGATCCGCCACCAGAACACCCACGCTGAGGAAAGGCCATACAAATGTGGGGAATGTGGGAAGGGCTTCAACCAGAGGTCCCAACTGATCAGACACCAAATGAACCACACTGGGGAGAAGCCCTATGAGTGTTCTGAGTGTGGGAAGAGGTTTCACACCAGCTCCCATCTCCTCAGGCACAAGCAGATTCACACAGTGGAGAGGCCCTTCCGCTGCCCCGACTGCAGGAAGGGCTTCAAGCGAAACTCCACCCTCATCAGGCACCGGCGCATCCACACTGGGGAGAGGCCCTACGAGTGTCCCCAGTGTGGGAAGAGCTTCTCCAGGAGCTCTCACTTGACCCGACACCAACAGAGTCACCGATAAGGGAATGGCCCTGTGAATGCCCCAACTATGGGAAGAGCTTCATGGTCTGCTCCTCCTCCATTCCCCACTGGAGGACCCACGTAGGTCAGAGCCCTGGTGACCAACATTCACTGTAATCTCTATTGGGAAGACACGAGGCTGGTGGTCTTTGTCTTTGGTTGTCCCTAATATTCTTTTGATTCATCTCCATGCCTTTAAAATATACAAATTTTGATAAAAATCAATAAACTCATCAAGGGCATCTATAGCCTCACTTTTTTCCAGTGTTTCAAGAAAATCTGGGATTCAGAGAGATACTTTGGATCATTTGAGGGTGTGGGGGGTATTTGATGTAATTTTCTCCATGTCTTGGTGTTCAAAGAGACAAGGGGGTTTGATCTGTCACCTCACAACCACTCAATGTCACTGAAAACTACTCAATCCCACCCCAAAATACTTGATTCCACAGCCCCCGAGGGTGGGATGGGGTTGGAAGAGGATTGGGCAAAGTGGGATGCAAATAAGGAGGGGTGAGTGGGCATTGGGTGGGGCAGGATGGGTGAGATGGGGTTTGGGAGGTGGGAAATGGGGGAAATAGGGCTTGGGAAGGGGGTCTTGATGTCCAGCATGGGTTGGGATGGGTTTGGGTTAGGACTGGAAAGGTGGGGTGGGGTCTGGAATGAGACAGCCAAAGGCTGGGGATGATGAAAGGAGGAGGAACCGATTACTGAGGGGTTTTGGATATTCCATACTCCATGGAGTATCCCATGTTTCTGAGGCACTTGTAGAGCACTCCCCAACTCTTTGGAGGGGTTTCCTGAGAGCAGCTCCCTGCAGCCCCATTGCCAGGGGTGGTTGCCTTGGGCACCAGCTCAGAGCTGCAGCCACAGTCCCTTGCCTCGGTGCTGGAGAGCAGAGAAATGATGAATGGCCCCAGACATCTCCAGGGTGTGTTTGGGGGCCAGGGCAAGTTCTGTGTAGGTGGGGCAGTCACTGCCCCAGCCACTGCAGCCTCTGCTCCAGCCCCAAAGTGGCTGCCAAGCTCCTGGCACCCCAAAAACCCCACCTGTGAGAGGGGCCAGAGCAGGTGAGGCTGTGACACGGGTGTGACACTGACATGTTCCACAGCCCCAGAGCTCCCAGCAGCTGAGATGGTGCTGGATCCAAGGGGGACTGTGGATCTTCCCCTCTCTCTCTCTTCTCCTGACTTCCTCTTCTGGAAATCTGGAGAACTGTAAGTAGGACAGGTTAGAGTTTGCTCAGTCAGTGCTTTGTGAAGTGATTTACTGGAATTCCTGATGCTTTAAGATTTTCCAAGTATCTCATTGCCTGATGTTTGCAAGTTAAAATTTCGTCTCCACCCTGGTGAGAAGTTTGTTGTTTTCTCCCATGTGCCCCCTGAGGGGATCGAGGTACCTCAAGTCCCTTTCCAACAGTGGCCGAGCCAGCTTGGGGCACAGCAGCAGGAACTGCAGTGCTGAGCAAGGCCTGGCTTGGCTGGAGGGAGCAGAAAGGCCAAGCCCTGAGCCCAGGCCTGGCACAGCAGGGCCTGTCCCTCCCGGGTGCCTCGGGGCTCTTTGTGGGGCACTGGGATGGCAGGGGCCGCAAGGACAAATGTCATCAAACTGCAAGCCCTGCCAGCCTTCTCAGGGAGGGGCCAGGGAGGAGCAAAGTGCAGGCCCTGAAAGGAAAGTTCCTCCTGTGGGGCCTCCAGAAGCACTGCCAGAGCCCAGGGGACAAAGGCCTGGGTGCCTGTGGCCCTGCCAGCCCTGCCCAGCCCTTGGCCATGTGTCCTGCAGGCTGTGCCCCCTGTGCGTGCTGCTGCTGTGCCCTGGCCGGCTGCACACGCCCATCTCGCTGTCCCCCCCAGCATTTCCCAGCCCAGCATTTCTGTGCCCTCCCTGGGCTCCCTGCACCCAGCGCTGCCGGCTCCTGGCACACAGAGCCAGGCCAGGAGCCCACCCTGCCAAGGGCCTTTGGAGCAGCCTGGTGCCTGCCATGGCTCCTGACCTCAGCAGCTGCTCCTGGGATGCTTCCATGGAACCCGAGCACAGCAACGCTGCTGGGCATTGGCCCTGCTCAGGCTCACACACTGTCAGGGCACATTCCCTGCCTGGAGGATTGGTGCCTGACCCAAGCCCTGCACTTATGGCTCCAGCATTGCTTTCCAACAAGAACAGGGGAAGGCAAACTGTGTGTAGCTCATGGTATTTTACAGTCTCTAAAACTTGCTAAGTCATTGGTCTTAGGGGTGAGATCCATTTGGAATGAATGGGATGGAGAAGTATGATGACATGGAAAAGGGGAGCATGAAATCAATAGCAGAAAACGTCTTGGATTGTTTCTTTCCATTTTCATTTCACTTCTAGAAAGCTGTTTCAGTTTTCCCACAATCTTCTTCACAGTCTTGTCTGCTCTTTTCAAGAACCTTCCCTGGAGAATGAGGTGCAGCTTCCGTCACAAAATGTGGCACCAACTGCAGCTTCTCTTGGCTTTCCATACTGTGTGTGCAACACGATTCTTGCAAGAAAGCAGGTCGAATGTTTGGAAAACGTGACAACTTGTCCTTTCTTTTCCTTGTGGACTGGGGAGTTGCTCCATTAGTTAGGTTTTCATTGTTACTGTTCTACTCTAAGAATATATGATGCAGTACCAGGAATTGTTAGGGAATGCAAGCCTGGCTGAATGCAGCGAAAGAATCTCCAGAGGCTGCAGCCAGGAGTGGAGAGCTGTGTGATAATCATTCCAACATGCCCATGGACACCTGGAAAGTGACCTAGAGGATGAAAATGGAATGACAGAGGGAGTTTGTTTCTGTGTTCAGTTTAGATGATTCTACATCTCATGCATTGATCTAAATCAAGAGCAATCAGTTCATGATAAGCACCAGAACAAGCTCAACCACTCTGAAGAGATGACTGAAAGAACCCGAAAAGGAGAAATTCAGAAGGAGAATGACTTGGTGAACTTTGTCTGGAAGAAGGGTCATTTTTTTCTAACCACTTCTAATCCATTCCCTCTGCTGTTGTGTTTCTGAAAAAGACCATTTTCATCCCAGATGCCTCATGAAATGAGAAGCCTGAGCTTGTGGAAGTGCCTGAAAGATGCCCTGTTCCTCTGCAGGGACACTCAGGCTGAAACAGGAGCATGAGGCCTGTCTTGGGAAGGCTCCTGGGAGCTGGAATTGGTGGCGTGCTGGGAGAGGAGGAGCAGGGGGAGAAGGATGGGCGCTGCTGTGTGGCAGGAGCAGGAGGTTTGGGCCGCAGGACATTCCGCCTGCGCCGCTGCCCCGCAATGGGCGGCCGTGCCCGGGGCTCTGGGCCTGGCCCCGCCTGCGCTGAGCTCCCGACACTGCGGGAGCTGCCCGGGCTGGGCTCAGGTTCCCGCTGGCCCTGGGCAGCAGGCTGGGCTCCAGCTGGGATCAGCAGCAGCTGCAAATACCTCTGCCCATCTCCACTTGCTGCTGCTGCTGCTCGGAGGAAGCAATGCAGCCAGTCGAGGAGTTCTGGTTTCTCTTTCTCCTGGTGGATTTTTTTCATTTTATTTGACATTGCAGAGGCAATTTCTGTGATGGCCTCTGTCAGTTGATTCTATTTCAGCAGCAGCAGCAGCAACAGGGCTGTGTTTGAGTGCTGCAAATGTGGCCTGTGTGGCTTTAATTCTCCTCAACTTTGTGCTTGTTAGGGACTTGTGAACATTTGGAGATCTGCTGCTCATGATGCCAGAGTTTCCTATCATAAAAGCACCTCTGGGTGGCACTGATCAAAAAAGACAATTGCAGTTTTACTGATAAAGTTCAAGTGGCCACCAGAAGAGGGGCATGAGCAGCCATGATCTGCAATTGCCAAGGCAAAGGCAGAAGCAGCTCCTGCTGTCACCTCAGGGGGAGTAAAACAGTGCTGAAAAGAGCGCTGGAAGCCGATCCTTTCTTTCTCTGCAGGCTGGGTCAGGGCAGCACAGGCGGGCCCTGAGCAATCAGGGCTGTTGGTGGGTGATTGTTGCTCTAGTGCCGACTTGAGGTGGACAAAGGCCTTGGAAGGCGAGGCAGGAGCAGGTGGGAAGGGGCCGGCGCTGCTGCTGCTCCTGCCCGGGAGCCCCGGCTGGGCCGGGCCGGCGCCCGCTGCGCTGCGGCTCCTGCTGCTGCCAGAGCCGGGCGGGACTCGGGGACAGGGAATGGACACGGGGGGACACCAAAGGCCTGCGGGGCTGCGGGGATGTTGGCGCTGGGGCCAGCGCCAGCACAGAGCTTCAGCCGCAATGAACCCAGAGGGAAAGGCTGGGGAAAGGCTCCATTGCAGCCTTTCTTTCCTCAGGGCTGGGAAGGGACCGAAATGAAAGGAGAACAAGCAGGGCCCGACCCCTCCTGCTTTGGGAGGAGCCCCATGCCTGGGGCTGTGAGGGGCCATGAGGGGCTGTGAGGGGTCATGAAAGGATGTGAAGGGCTGTGAGAAACTGTGAGGGAGTGTCGAGGCTGTGAGGGAAAATGAGGAGCCATGAATGTCTGTGAGACGCCATGAGGAGCTTTGAGAGGATGTGAGAGGTTGTGAAGGGCTGTGAGGGGCCATGAGGGGCCATGAGGGGCTGTGAGAGACCAAGAGGGGCTGTGAGGGCTGTGAGATGCCATGAAGAGCTTTGAGTGGAAATGAAGAGCCATGAAGGGCCGTGAGGGGCCATGAGGGGCCAGGAGAGGTTCTGTGGGGCCATGAAGGGCTGTGAGGGGCCATGAGGAGCCTCAGCCCTGGCAGGAGAGGGGTCCCACCATGTCCCCAGGGCAGGGCAGCCCTGAGGGGCCGCCAGTGCAGACGTGGCAGCAGAGCGGGCTTGGGGCACCTCCGGGAGGGGATGAGACCCTTCCCCAGCTCCAAACCACACCAAACTCACCATTAACAGGATTTTCCACCTTTCGAATCCACTGGCTACTCGGAGTTGACTGTACAGTTTAATCTTGGTAGGAAAACCAAGGGAATTTTCCCAGTGAGTGACATCTAGCCATTGTTAATCATGTCTAAGATTTAAAAGTCTTACCAATGAAAGGTAATACTAATGAATAATAAGAACAAGAACAAGAAATAAACTTCCAAATCCCAACACCCAGCCCCACACCAAAATGACAAACCTCATTTTTCTTTACCATCACAGGGTTCATGAAAACAAAATCCTATTAACTTTCTTCACCTCGCATCTTCCCCATCAGATAAATGAGGCTATTTGCAGGGTTTAATACATGTTACAATTGAGACCTGGAGGGAAGAACGGGGAGACACTACCAATTTCCATGTCAAACCCAGCAGGCCAACTCCAAAGTGGAGAGAATAAAATGGAATGGGGACAGGGGCTGGTCAGATGTTCCCCTAAAGGATCCCAAAATCATCTCCAAGTGAACAGGAGGGGAAAATAAATCCCTATAAACCACCGTGTGTTTTCAGGGACTCAGCTGTAAGGAGCTGGGCATGGACAGAGGCATCTGGAACAGTTCTGTCCTCAGGCTGAGCTCTCCAGCCCTGCCCTGAAGTCAATCAAGTGCTTTCCCAGAGGATTCCATGGTTGCCAACCACCCCTCCAGATGTGCCTCACAGGAGCACAGAATCTCTTTTTCAAGGTCAGGAAGGCAGAAAAAAATGACAAGAGATGATAAATTCTGTTTAGAAACCTGGAAAAAACCAATTAGTAGTTGAACTCTGAAGCCCAGCTGTGGAGCCTGGAATCCAAAGGAAAACTGGAAAGGCTTTTCACAAGGACTGACACTGAAGAGCTAACAGATGAATGTGCGTGGCATTTTTAGAGGCTTCCAATTTTCTACATTTTTCCTTGAACTGTTGAACTTGACTTTATCTTTGCCTCCTCTTGCACCAAAGGAGCCTCATTGCACCAGCCAGGAGGGCAAAGCTCATTCCTGGCCCTGGCTGGTGCTGTCCCTGCAGCATTTCCATCCCTCCCGGGGCCTCTTCCCTCAGGGTCCCCAGCAGCAGCTGCTGGAGCAGCACATGGAAGCTGCAGATGGAAGTGCTGCCCAGCCCAGGCTGAAGCTACAAAAGGATCCTGCTGACAGGAACCCCAAGATTCCCTCCCAGGGGCCCTGCAGACACTTCCCCATCTCTTCTGTCTGCTCCATGCAGACATTGCAGGGGACATCCTGTCTCTCCTTTGGGGCAGGGCCAGGAGCCAAAATTCACACTCCAAATTCTGGATTCTGTCCCATTTCTGCATCTGCTGAGATGGGCTCCAGCATTATCCAGAGAAACTCACTGTACTTCATCCTCCAGCTTGAAAACCCAGCCCTTGGAAAGGGTTTTTATAAGGACCACAAGTCATAATCCAAATAAGATTAATTTTAACCTGTTACCCTTCATTCTCTGTGGTAGATTCTTCTATTCTATGCCATGAAACTCATCTTCAATTCGACTGCAAGGAATGGGTCTGAAACCTGCAGTACCAGAAGAAAACAAAGCCAGTCAGATTTCCTTATGAAAATGGGAAGACATAAAAATATTAAATGTGTTTCTCTTCGAAACATTCTTCAGGTAAACATAACACATAGAAAATAAGGCAAATTCACACTGTGTGAATATTCTAAAATTGGGCAATTTTTTGAGGAAAGGTTAAGTCTAATACCAAATTAACTAGTTGAATATAAAATAAACTTAGCATTTAAAACCTGCCTATGGTGTCTACACAGGGTGTTTGCTGGCTCCTTGTGGCCTGCAAGGAGCAACTGGAGAACAAGAGCTGGCCTAGAGGAGACAGGACACGTGGGTGGAGAGGAGATGCAGCACTTGAGAACAGCTTTCTGTTGGCTAGTTAGGATTTTTTCAATAAAAACTATTGAATCTGAACTCGCTTGCAAGTTTCCCTTCTTTCCCGGTGTGATTCAGGTGCCTGGAGCAATGTGATGGGCAGCAGGCCCAGCGTGGCCGAGAGCTGAGCCCCAGCAGAGCCCTGGCAGAGCCCAGAGCAGCCTCAGCAGCCCCAGAGCCCGGCTGGAAGGAGGCACTTGGAGCAGGGAGTGGCAGCAGCCGGCCCTGGGTGCCTCTCCCTGGGACAGGACTCACCAGCCCATCCCGGAACCAAATTGGGCGTGGGCTGCTCCCGAGGGGAATGGTCCCTGTGCTGGGGAATGTGCAGCCTGGGGGGATTTGGCATTCCCGAGTCTCCACAGGGGCAGAGCAGGGAGAACAGTGCAGTGGTGCCGTCACTGCTGAGGACACCTGCCCTTCTGCCAACCCTCTTGTGGCTCCTGGGGGAGCTGGGAGTGCTGCAGCCCTGTGGGCAGAGGGGCAGAGAGCCGGGCTGCTCCACAGGCTGGGGACAGTCTTTAAATAATAAAGAAATGGGAAAATCTTTCCAGGGTGTGAGCAGCTTCAGCTCAGAAACATGTTTTTGTTTGTAATAATAGATTAGTACTAAATAAATGAATGAAATAGATTTCATTCATAATTCAGATGTATTTTATCCTTTTTTCAAGCTTCTGGTCCCCTTCCTCAAGGGTAATTTCCTTTACTCACTTGCTTTCTAATAGTTAGAAGGGAGTTAAGCACACAGGAGAAGTCAACAGCTCCTGTTTCAAAGGGAAGCAGCCACCACTGCTGGGAACCTGAATTGCCCCCAGGCACGTGTGTGCATTTGAAGGGTGAGCAGGTGCTGGGACAGAGATCTCACACAACTTCTAAGGCTGTGAGAAACCCACAAGTGGCAAAGTATCATTGTGGGTCAACTCATACTGAAATTCCATTCCCCCACAGCCTCAAAATGGGCAGGCAGGGCTGGGCTCCTGCAGGGTTCAGTTTTGAGTGCCTTGTGCTCCCTGGCATGGAAGTGATCATATGAACTCTGGTACTGATTGATTGGGGTATGGCTGCCAAAGGAGGAGGGGGAATCTCGGGACACAGGAAAGTGTCTTCTCCTTTCTCCCTGCAGAATGCCCTCTTCAAAGAGCAATGCCTCTGCTGGGTTTACATGGGACCCCTTCCCTCAGCCCAAGGTCTGACCCACTGTGTGCTCTGCAGGAGCCAAACCCAGAGGGGTCCCAATATCAGCCTTTGCTTTCACTGCCCACCTCCCCCTTACCTCGCCTTGCAGAGCCATCCCTTGCCTTGCTTCTCTTCCCCTCCCCTGCCTTGCCTTGCCTTGCCTACCTCTCATTTCTCTTCCCTTGCACACCCTCCCTTTCTCTGCCCCCACTGACTTCCTTGTCTTGCCCACCCTTTTGTCTCCTTGCCTGCTCTACCCATACCTGGCCTGGCCTTGCCTTCCTCTCCTTTGCCTTGCCTGGCATGACCCTGCCTTGCCTTGCCTTGTACACACCTCCTTCGCCTTGCCTTGCCTGCCCCTCACTCTCTCCCATGGAGAACTGTGAAAGTTGCCATGCCTTGTTCCTGGAGTTCCTGGTGGCATTGATGAGTTAGGATGGGGAACCAGCTGATGGGCTGCGTCCTGCTGCCAGATTTATCCTGCTGGTGCTAAACTGCCCTTCTCCCTTGCTTGCCATCTGAGACATCTCCTTTTTCAGGGATGTGCCTTTCCCATTCAGACTGTGCAGATTCCAAGGACTGTTTGGCCTTGAAGGAATGTCTCTCCATTTGATTCTGTTTTCATTTACAAGTAACCTGGGAAAAAGACTCAGCTGGAGTCTTTTCCATGAGGTGATTTAGCTGTGCCCATTGATCTCCAGGCCACTCATTTTATCTTTGAGCTCCCTTGTCCTTGAGGAACTGTGGCTGCTCATGGAATACGTGGACAGAGGCACTTTAGAGGATGTTGTGGCTGAAGGAGAGATGGCAGCTGTCAGTCAGGCACTGAGGGATCTCTCTGGTGCTTCCCATGCCTTGGACACACTGGCCCTGGTAAACAAGTGATAAGAACAAAAAAATACCCTAATCTGCCTTCACTTAGAAAGATGCTCCTCTAATGGTGTTGGAGCAGCAGCTCTTGCTCTTGGCCACACCACGTTCTGTTATACTCACCATTCCCTAGGACAGGAAATCTCTTGGAACTATTTCCTTTCTTTCTGGGATGAATTCAGGTCTTTCATTTTGACCCTCTTTTTTCTTTGTCCTCTATCAGAGCCTGCAGGCCCTGGATTTCCTTCATTGCAGCCAGGTCATCCCCAGGGAGGTCAAAGGCTCCAGCACCCTCCTGGGCAGGGATGGATCTGCCAGGCTGGGTGGGTGTTTTTGGTCAGGGGCAGCGTTCCCGGGCTGTGGGCTCTGGGGCTGCTCCTGCGTGGTGCCAGTTCCCCAGGAGTGGAGCTTGTGGGAGTGCAGGGAGCCCTGCTGCCAGCTGAGAGCAGCTGCCCCGTGCCCAGAGGGCCAGAGAGGGGTGTCAGGAGGGGCTTTGGTTTGTGTGTGTCCCTTCCAGAGGGACGGAGTTCCAATGGAAAACTTCCAGGGAATAAATGAAAGCCATTGCATGAAACTTGAGGGTTTCTTTAAGGGGCCACTGTTCTTTCCTTGGCTCCAGCTCTGAGGAAACAGAGCCCTGAGCCAGGGGCTCTGTTCTGCTGCCCTGGGCACCCCGGGGCTCCTGCAACACCCCACGGGCAGGGCGGGCCCAGAGTGTCACAATGTCCCCTTGGTTCCAGCAGGCCCCGCAGGGTCACAGTGCTCCCTGTGCACCCTGAGGCCCCACAGCACCCAGCCCAGGCCATTGCCATGGTTCCAGTCACTCCCACTACGGTCCCAGTGACTCCCAGTCTCTCTCAGTACATCCCAGTTGCCCCCAGCATGCTCCAGACACTCCCATTTCCTCCCAGTTGCTTCCAGCATGATTCCAGTTGTCCTTAGCCACTCCAGATCACCCTCAGGGCAGTTCCAGCTGCTCCCAGTATATCCCAGTTGCCCCCTACATGGTCTGAACTGCCCTCAGCCTGCCCTTGGTCACTCCCAGTATGATCCCAGTCCCCCTTTAGTGTCATCCCAGTCCCACTCAGTATGATCCCAGTGGCACCCAGTTGCCCCTAGTATAGTCCCCGTAACTTCCAGTAGGATCTCAGTGGCCCCAGTACAGACACAGTCACTCCCAGTTTCCTCCAACATGGTCCCAGTTTTTCCCAGTGTTGTCCCCTCCAGAATCATTCCAGACACTCCCAGTATATCCCAGCTGCCCTCAGCATGCTCATTCCCAGTCACCCCAGAGTCCTCAGGGTGGTTCCAGTTGCTTCCAGCATGATCTCACTCATTCCCAGTATATCCCAGTTACCCCCAGCATGCACCAGTCATTCCCAGTCACTCCCAGTCACTCCCAGTAGCCCTCAGTGTGGTCCCAGTCCCTCTCAGTATTTCCATGTCCGTGCTCCAAGTGCTGTTCATGGATGGAGGCACTCTGTTCGACGCTGTCAAGGCGTTCGAGATGACAGAAGACGAGATCGGAATCGTCAGTCGGGAGGTCAGTCAGGGATCCCAGCTGTGCTTCCCAGGGCTGGGGCAGGACTGTCTGAGAAAGGGGCTCAGAACAGGAGACATTCCATTGGCCAGGCTTGGTTTCTGTGTCACTGGAATGCTCTGGGCAAGCAAGAGCATCCCACGTGAACTGCCTGCCAGTGCCCCTGCACTCACTGCACTCTGTTCTTGTCCTCTTCTCTCCTGCTGTTGCATTCTCACTCTGGCTCTTGTATTTTCTCTTCTCCATCTTACCTCTCTAAACTTTGGCCTGCACTGCATTCCTTGCCTGTAAAAGCAAAGGTGGTGGTGGCAGCATTTGAAAGGAACAGCAAAGAAAAAAAGAGAGACTCATTTCTCTCAGTGCTCAGCTGAAAAGGTTGGCAGTGCAGCCAAAATGCTCTTGACTTGTGAGCACCTCCACTGCAGGAGCATCATCCTGGCTGGTTTGCAGGGCAGAGTCTACACCAGCAGTTGCTGTTGCTCTTTGACAAGCTGACCTGCCTTTCTTTAGAAGGGTGCTGCTCTGCCAGTGTTGGAGCAGCAAGCTCTTCCTCTCAATGGCACTGTGTTCTGCCATTCCTCCCCATTCCCCTGGAGAGGGAATCTTGGAGAGCTGTTTCCTTTCTTGTGTGATGAAATCCCATCCCTGATTTTTGCCCTCCTGTTGCTGGTTTCTCTCTCAGTGCCTCCAAGGACTGAATTACCTCCACTCCCACCACGTGATGCACCGAGACTTGAAGAGCCCCAACATCCTCCTCAGGACCGATGGCTCTGTCAAGCTGGGTCAGTATATTCTTGGTCAGGTGCAGCATTCCAGGGATAGGGGGGTGTGGGGCTGCTTTGGAGTGACTGCCAGCTCCCCAAAAATGGTGCTGGTGGCAGTGCAGGGAGCCCTGCTGTGAGCTGACCACATGGTTGCAACGTTCACAGACCTATGGCAGGGAACAAGCAGTCCAGAGTGGCTTTGCTCTGTGTGTGTCCCTTCCAGAGAGAGGGAGCTACAAGTCTAAAGCTTCAGGGCAACAAAAGCCACTGCTGGAGGCAATGTAAAAAATGTGGGGAGTTTTGAAGTAGCCAATGCCATATTTCCTTGGCTAAAGTCCTGAGGAAACAGAGCAGGGACTGTTGCAGGAGATTCAACAGCACATTCTCCAACTTCTACTGGGCAATTCTTTTGCTTGCTTTCCTAATTGCACAGGATTCAAATCAAAACAGTCTTTTGCTTTCTCCCCAGCTGATTTTGGCTTGTCTGCTCTACTCACCCCTGAGCAGAGTAGACGGAGCTCAGAGGTCGGCAGTTACTGGTGGAGAGCACCTGAGCTGGTGAAAGGTCACCCATATGGCCCCAAAATTGACATCTGGGCCTTTGGGATTGTGACAATTGAAATGGTGGAAGGAGAACCTCCTTATTATAATGAAACTCCTCGCTCGGTAAGGTGTAAATACTCTCTGATCCTGCTGTCTTTCTCCCCTAGCCCACCTTCTGTGTGCCATTGGACAAAATCCCATTGCCATCTGCTGGAACTACTTCCACCACGGTCCCTTTCTGAAAATGTCCCTGCAGCACATCAGCATCTGCTGGAGTTTTGGTTGCATCACTGGGGGAACTCAACCCTTACCCCACGCAAACAATCTCCCTTCTCAGGCAACATTTGGCTTTGTTTTGAAGTCGTTCCAGCTTTTTTGGCCACAGAGATGGCCCTACTAACAGGAAACAACCATCTTAGAGCTGCTGTTCCCTTTCCTGAAATGAAGAAACTTAAACCCAACCAAGTTTCTAAAAGAGTGGTTTGGAGAGAAGAAACAAACAAAAAGCTTGATGACTTTTGTTTGATGGCAGCTGTGCTTTAGGGACCAACAAGCACCGCAGAGATGCTTTGCATGTAATAATCCTTGGAAATAGTAGAGTGAGTTAGTAGAGCAAAGTCCCTCTTCCAAATAGCCTGTCAAGCTGGTCAGGTGAATCCTCAGAGAAGCAAAGGGGCTTTTGCTGATGTAGTTTCCACTAACAAGGTCAGTCAATGAAATCAGCTGCCAAGGCAAGATCTGCTGCGTGTTGGAAAAGCTGTGGCTGCATCGGGCTTTGGGTTTTTGCTGGTCCAGGAAAGTCATCTCTGCCTCTGTGCCACGGCAGAAACTGCCACTGCAGAGTGCAGCTTGAACAATGGGATGTGGGAGAGCAGTTCCAGAGGTGAAAGAAGCAGCTGAGAGACTGGTGTTTCCTTTTTCTCCAGGCTCAGCTCCTGATAGCCACCAAAGGGACCCCAGAGCTGCAGCAGCCCAAGCTCCTCTCCCCTTTGCTGCGGGACTTCCTGAGCTGCTGCCTGCAGACAGACGAGGCGCGGCGCTGGTCTGCCCAGGAGCTGCTGCAGGTAAAATGCCAAGGGGCTGCAGGGAAACAGTGTCCCAGGGATGGGCTCCTCCTCCACTCAAGTGCAAGGCAGCAGATGAGCCCCCTCCTCCTCACCTCCACTCTTGGTGCTGTTCAAATGCAAACAGCCAGGAGTCCTAGACTGGGCTGGGCTGGCAGGGACCTGGAAAGCTCATCTGGTCCAAGGGCCCTGCAGTGAGCAGGGGCATCTTGAAAGAGATCAGGATGCTCAGACCTGAAATCTTTCCAGGGCTGGGGCACTTAGCAGCTCTTGCAGCAAGCTGTGCTATTCTTGCCCCGCTGTAGGTCCTTAGACCTACTCTGACTCAATTCTCTTTTCATTTAAAAAATATTCCCCTGACTTTCAGGCTCTAAGGTTGGAAAGTACTGGCTTATTATTGTTTTTTTTTTCCTTTGTGCAGCATCCATTTGTAACTCTGGCTAAGCCGACATCCAGCCTGGTGCATCTAATCATGACCGTGAAGGAGTGGAAGGCACAGAGAAGGATGAGACACCGACATTAGAACTGTTTGCTCCATCACCAGTCCAGAGAGGATTAGTGTAGGACAGTAGTTAGTAATTTTAGTTAGGATTCAAGTGTTGGATTGTTGCATAGGATAGTAACGTAGGATATTAGCATTGATTGTAAACAAATAAATTTTGTGAAATCTCAACTCCTTGCAAAGATTCCCCTCCTTCTGAGCCTCTGAGAAAGCTCAACATTTCCTCCTGAACTTAGAGGTGGAAAATGACATTGAGGGCTTCTTTGGTGCAGTTGGAAAGTGGGGAAGACTCTTCTTCAGTCATCCTCTCCAGACCACAGTGCCTTTGGAATGTGGCCCACTGGCTGGGTTTTACCCAGCTGTGGCACTTGTGTTTGAGGCAGAAAGGGCAGTGGCATTTGCAGGCAGAACCAAAGGACGAGTGGGGCAGCCCAAACACCCGGTGCATCTGCAGGCCTTGAGCTGTGACTGGAGAGCATTTGAGTTCCTGCCCCTTGGATTTGTATCCCTAAGTGCAGTCTCTGTGTCTGGAGGAGAGTTTTGCCCCAGTGAGAAAGCAGCAAGGTCAGGGAGGCTGCTGGGAAAGGCGCAGAGCTGGTGCAGAGCTGTCAGCGGGCGCCAGGTGAGAGCAGGTCCCGCCTTGGCCAGGCTGGAGCCCCAGCAGAGCCCTGGCAGAGCCCGGAGCAGCCTGAGCCTGGGCAGGGGCAGGCTGGAAGGAGGCCCTTGGAGCTGCAAGAGGCAGCAGCCCGGCCCTGGGGGCCTCTTGGTGGCCGTGGGCGAATGCTGCGCTCTCAGAGCCCAGCTGGCAGCCGGCTGCTCCCGAGGGGAAGCGCAGCCGTGCCGGGCACAGCACAGACTGGTGGCATTGGCCGCCCGCAGTCTGCACAGGAGGAGAGAAAGGCACAGCACAGCCCAGGGCTGCAGGCCTGCCTGAGGATTCCTACTCTTGTGCCGCCTGCCCTGGCACTCCTGGCAAAGGTGAGCAGTGTGTGCAGCACTCTGGGCACAGGGAGGGAGCCGGGCTGCTCCGCAGGCTCCAGCACAGGGCAGCGTCCTTCAGGCACGGCGCTTCTGCCTCCCGGGGGAACCGAGGCCAGCGGGAGGCAGGGACAGCTTGGCAGGTCACATCTGCAGCACAAAAGGGCCTCACACAGCTCTGCCAGGAAGCGCCTGCACTCCTGGAGCTCTGCACTCCAGGGCCAGAGCAAAGGGGTGAAATGCAGAGTGCTCTGCAGAAATATTCAGGGGCACCAGCCCAGCCTGCTTTGTGCTCTCTGGCACACAGCAAGCGCTGTGCAACACAGCCCTGAGCTGCTGGGAGAGAGATGTTAGAAAGGAGCCAACTCTTGGATGAAATTAAATGGGGACAAAGTCATCAAAGCAAAAGAGAACTGTTTCTTAGTAAGGATTCACCTGAGCTGGGTGTGTATCTCGCTCTCCCAAGAGCCAAACACACACACAACACACACTCACACAGAATGCTGCTTTTTATTGCCTTGCCCCGCCCAGGGTGAACTGTGTCCCTTTCCCTTTGGCTGGGTACTAGGGAACTTATATTCTCTCCCCTCTGCCTCCTTTTTTGTCCCCTCCCCTCTTATCCTACTTCACTTTTGGTCTGGTCTTCAACCTGGCCCCTCTCCCAGGTCACAGCAACACCCAACAAATTAACCAGAACAAACACAAACCCTAAGTAACAACACCCAGGACCAACTACTTTGTTTCTTTTTTTTTTAATACCCTCTCAGGTGCAGCAAAATATTACCTCCTATCTCACTGAGGGAATCAGGGATGAGCCTGTGCCTTGTGCTTGAGCAGTGAACTGATTTGGAAGGGAGCAGAAGAGTTTCAGGAGGCAATTGGTCTTTTCTTTTTGAATTGCTGAAGAAAAGACACAAGGTGGCTTCAGAAAGCAAAAACACTTTCATGGTAAATTGAGGAAATTCTTGTGAGCAATTCCCAGAGAAGGAAGGTGTTGAGAAAATGTTGAACTGTAACAAATCATGAATTCCCTTTGCATTAACAGACAGTGTTGAGCCCTCTATTCCCCCAGCACAGTGACTGATGTGTGCAAGTGGCTACCTTAGCCTTGAGAATAGAGTAGTTCTCCTAAGAAGGAAGCTGGAATGCATTCAAGGGAAGTAAAGTGGTTGTAGGAGGCTCTTGAGCATCAGAGGAGAATTGGAGGAATGGGATGTTCCCAAAATGACCACCAGAGACCCTGAAGAGAGCCCTACTCTCCTGTCAGTAACTTCGGAGTAGTGATTTAAATATGTCAACTAATTTGAGGGAATGTTTAGCCTGTGAGTTTCAGCAAAGTAATGAGCAGGTCTTCTTTCCATGGTCACAAATTAGTAGGTGAGATTTCTGAGTGAGCACCTGTGTTAGAAAAGTGATTCCCCATGCACCCAGCACTGAAATAAAGTCATGCCTCCTTTCTCCCCCTGGCCTTGGCCTCACCTGGGACACAGAAGCGTCTGGAAATCAGCACCACCTGGCACCTTCCCAGCTTGGAGCAGCTCCTGCTGCTGGGCACATCCTGCCACTTCTACTGCTTCCAAACAGGAATCAAGGCACAGGTGGAGACGGACATACAGAGGAGCCCTGGGCTTGTGCAATCAGTGGGCAAATGCATGGGGGAATGTGTTAGGAATTATTTCAGCTCTTATGCCAATACTGCCTTCTCTCCTTTTCTTTCTTCACATTTCCTGCTCTTTTCCCTCTCACATTTCCACCCCTTCCCCCTCTCGAGTTTCACAGTTTTCCTCTCATGTTTGCCTGCAAAGTTTTACTCATTTTCCCCACCCTTTTCAGCTCCTTTTCCTCACACTTTACCTCTCACATTTCCCCACCTCCCCACTGTTTCCTGCTTTTTTCTTCCCTCACGTTTCTAACAATTTTTCCCCTCACTTATCCTGCCCTTTTCTTCCCTCATGTTTCTCTCCTTCCATCAGTCATTTTTCTTCAGGTTTTCCCTACATATTTCTCACTTTTGCCCTCATGTTTCTCACACCTTCCCTCTCACCTTCCTCACACTTTTCTGCTCACATTTATCATTCTTTCACCCTCATGTTCATTATAATTTTCTCTCACATTTTGTGCCCTTTTTTCACTCCTATTTTCTGCCACTTTTCCCATCAAACTTCCCACCCTTTTCCCCCCCTCTTGTTTTCTGCCTTTCTCTGCCCTCTGGTTTCTCACTCTTTTCCCCTCAGGATTCTCACAATGTTCCCCTCACATTTCCTGCCTGTTTCTCTCTCTTTGCCAGTAAAGTTTCTCACTCTCTTCCCCTCACATTTCCCTCCATTTTTCCCCTTTGTTTCTCACCCTCTCCCACTCACATTTCTTAGAATTTTCCCATTGTATTTCCTGCCTTTTCCTTCTCTCACCTTCCTCTCCTATTTTCACTCACATTTCTCACCATTTCCCCCTCAGTTCTCTCACCCTTTCCCACTCAAGTTTCCTACCCTTTTCTTCCCTCACACTCCTCTCCTTTTTCCACTCCCATTTCTCACACTTGTCACCTCACAATTTCTGCCTTTTTCCCCCTCACATTTCTTAACCCACTGGTTCCTGTCAGTGACTGCTCCTCTTCAGTAGTGGATGGGCTTCTCTTGTTTTTCCCTGCAATCCCCTACTCCAAAGAACGGGTGCCAGAGCAGCGCTCCAAGGAGCCCCTGCCTGTGCGTCTGCTGAACAGAATGGCCGTGCTCAGCTTGAAGAGTCTCCTGGAGAACAACCTAAAGTGCCCTGGGCTTCCTGCTGCAGTTTTGGTTTGTATTTCAATTCTCTGTAGTCTTCATGGTGTTCTAAAGAAATAGGTCCCCTGAGGGATACACATTGCGGGTGAGCAGCCACTGCACCATCCGCCTCAAGCAGATCCATCTCCGTTTTCATCCCCTCACAGTCACTGTGACTCCTGCCTGGACCAAACCACTTGTGATGCTTCTTGATGCTAAACAGAGTCCATCTGCACAGGAAATGCTTTTGGCCCTCTTGGAAAAAAATATAGAAGGTTTTTTTTTTTTTTTTTTAAAATTCAGTCTCGAGAGACTTTTCCTATTTTCACCTATTTGAATTGCCTTGACATCAAAATACTGCCAGCTGACATTCCAAACTGGCTGGTCTATGTTTGTGTGCACAGAGCAAATGTGCCACACCGTGCCCATTTCCCGGGTGTCTGTTAATGTCCTGTTCAACAAAGGGCTGAAGGGAAGGACTCTCCCTGCCCCGCGTGGCTCCGGGGCTGGAGCTGGGCTGGCAGGGGCCACAGACCGTGCTGGGAGGCCCCGCCTCAGCCCCATCCGCCATCTTGTGTGTGTCTGCCTCAGCCCCATCCGCCATCTTGTGTGTGTCTGCCTCAGCCCCATCCGCCATCTTGTGCATCAACCCAGTCCAGCTCTGAAGTGAATGTGTTGCTGTTTTGTCAGCAGTCAGGGCCAGCACCAAAAACACCAACACCAGCAGGACAGTCTACAGGAAATGGCACAGGTTTGGCTCAAAGCAGGCTCTCTTGAATTGTCACTGTTCTTTACCCATGAACAGGTCTCCAGGGCCAGCCATAGCAAATGTCCAACAGCAGCTCCATCAGCCACTTCCTCCTGCTGCCATTGGCAGACACGAGGCAGCTGCAGCTCCTGCACTTCTGCCTCTTCCTGGGCATCTCCCTGGCTGCCCTCCTGGCCAAAGGCCTCGTCTTTAGTGCCGCAGCCTGAGGCCACCCCCTGCACAGCCCCATGTTCTTCTTCCTGCTCCACCTGGCCCTCAGTGACCTGGGCTCCATCTGCACCACTGTCCCCAAAGCCATGCACAATTCCCTCTAGGACACCAGAAACATCTCCTACACAGGATGTGCTGCTCAGCTCTTTTTCCCTCTTTTCTTTATCATAGCAGAGTTTTCCCTCCTGACCATCATGTGCTACGACCGCTACGTGTCCATCTGCAAACCCCTGCACTATGGGACCCTCCTGGGCAGCAGAGCTTGTGCCCACATGGCAGCAGCTGCCTGGGCCAGTGCCTTTCTCAATGCTCTCCTGCACACAGACAATACATTTTCCCTGCCCCTGTTCTGTGGGATTCTTCTGTGAAATTCCACACATCCTCAAGCTCTCCTGCTCCAAATCCTATCTCAGGGAACTGGGGTCATTGATCTTAGTTCCTGTTTATCATTTGAGTGTTTTGCGTTCATTGTTTTCTCCTATGTGCAGATCTTCAGGGCTGTGCTGAGGATCCCCTCTGAGCAGGGACGGCACAAAGCCTTTTCCACCTGCCTCCCTCACCTGACCGTGGTCTCCCTTTTCGTCACCACTGCACTGTTGGCTCACCTGAAGCCTTCCTCCATTTCCTCCCCATCCCTGGATCTGGCCCTGTCAGTTCTTTACTCGGTGGTGCCTCCAGCCCTGAACCCCCTCATCTACAGCCTGAGGTACCAGGGGATCAAGGATGCCCTGAGGAAAATTATGCCTGGATCTTTACAGAAGCAATAAACTCCCTCTTTCCTGCTCCAGAACCTTTAGAATGTAACTCGTTGCAATCTCAGACTTTTTTACCTATTTGTCATTTTTTTCATTGGAACCTTTCCTTTTTTTTTTTCTAGAGTTACTACTTTGTGATGTCACATCCCACTCTCTGATGTCACATACTCACCTTCTATGAAGTCACAGCGAGCTCTCTGATGTCACAACCCATTCAGTGATGTCACACAGCTCACTCAGTGATGTCACACAGCCACCCTGAAATGTCACAGCACACTCTATGATCTCACAGCCCTCTCTACGATGTCATAAAGCCACAGCATGATGTCACATCTTGCTCTGCAATGTCACACACCCCCCTCTGTGATGCTGTAGCCGCTCAATGGCCTCACACAACAAACTCTGTGATGTCATAGCCCAATCTGTGACCTCACACAACCCACTCTGTGCTGTCACACAGCCCCTTTGTGACATCCCAGCTGCTCTGGGGCTCTGTGACACAGCCCCAGAGGTGCTGCTGTGACACAGCCCCCTCTGGGACAGCACACAGCCCCTGTCAGTGCTGAGCCCCTGTGAGCTCTGCCTGTGCCCTGCTCGTGTCCCTGAGATGCCCTGGCAGTGCCCCAGCCCTGCTGGGCTGTGCACAGGAGCTGCTCCTGGGCAGAGCTGTCTCTCTGCAGCGCTGCCCTTGCCAGGAGCTGCCTCTGTGCCAGGAGCCCGGCCCAGCTCAGCAGCACAGACACAGCACAAGGACTTCAGTGACCCTCTTGGGGCTTGTGCTGAGGCCCTGAACATCAATCTCTGCCAGGGAGATGATGAAACCTCTCAAGAACTCCAAGTCAGAATCCAACTCTGAAGTTTCTGGAAGTTTTAATGGGTCCCACTGAGGGGCACAAAAGAGAAAGTGTCCCCAGGCCGCAGGCAGAGCAGAGAACTGCAGGCAGTGATGACAGGGGGGGACAAAGAGAAGCCAAGTCCTGGTGCCCTGGGGCACAGCAGCCTCTGTGCCACCAAGGGCTGTGAGCAGACACCTTGTCCTGAGGCCCTGGGGCCTCTTGGCACAGCCCCAGCAAGGCTGGGCACTCTCAGCCCCTTGTCCTGCCCTCAGCATCCCCCTCCCATCCCAGTGGCCTCAAGGATCTGCTGGAAGGAGTCCCTGGGGAGCCTTGGTCAGGAATGGCCCTGGGGGGCTCCTTAATGCTCCCAGGGACTGCAGGTTCTTCAAAGGACTTTGGGTTTTGCTTTTGCCTTGGAATCTCTGAGAGGTTTGTGCAATCCTGGCCTCCAATTATCTGCTTTAATGAGTCCCTTGAGAGGCTTTGTCAATAACAACACTCAGTGGGGCTCATTAATGCTTTGAGATACTTCAGGTATTATAAGGTACTTGGCGTTTCCGTTTAACTGGCTCTGTGAGAGGTTTGTGTATCCTGGCCCCATTTATCTAATTTAACAAGTCCTTTGGGATTTTTAGTAACAACACTCAGTGGGGCTCATTAGCACTTCAGGGTACAAAAAGTTTATTAAGGAACTACTTTTTGACATTGAGTCTGAGGCCTGTGTGCAATAATTGGCCTCCAATTATCTGCTTTAATGAGTCCCTTGAGATTCTTAGCCAGTAAAAACACTCACTGGGGCTCACTAATGTTTCAAAGTACTCAGGGTAATTTAGGTACTTCCTTTTGCCACTGAGTCTTTGACAGGTTTGCGCAATCATAGCCCCAATTATCTGCTTTAATGAGTCATTTGGGAGCTTTGTATGGACATTCAGTGGGGCTATTTAATGCTTTGAGATACTCAAGATGTTTAAAGATACTTTGGATTTTCCTTCCCACACTGAGTCTCTGAGAGGCTTTTGTGCAATTCTGGCCTCCAATTCTCTCCTTTAAGGAGTCCATAAGGAGCCTGTGTTGAGGATGGACCTCAGTGGGACCCATTAATCCTTCCAGACACTTTGGGCTTTTCCTCTGACTTTGCCTCCTGGAAAGGTTTGTGCAATCTCCTCTCAGGCCTGAGGTTCCAGGGCTCAGCACCAAATGCACCACAGGTCAGATCAGGATAAGGCAAGTCCTGACAAGGCTGTGCTTTGATTTCCCCCAGGTCTGGTGCAGTTAATTGATGCTTACCTTCCTGTGGGATGAAACTTGGAATTGCCACCATAATTGTTGTATTGTCAGTTTATTACTGTTTGGGATTTGCTTGCATTTTCATCACAAGTGACTTGTGGGAAGAGCAAATATTCATTAAAGCATTTTATGTAGGGTTAAGTATGATTCTCCCATTCATGACTCGGCAGGAGTTTCCCCAATGAAGAAATGAAGCTTTTGCCTGAAGCTCCCACTGTGCCCAGGACAGGAAGCCCTGGGAGTGTCTGGGACATCCCGGCTCTTTGGCAGCCTGGGCACTCCTGGGGTGTCACCGTGGAGCCCCCGTGAGTGCCTGTGACAGATGGGTGCCTTTGCAGCCCAAGGTGCCCTGGGATGTGCCCATGGCATGGCTGGGACTGCCTCTGCCCACAGGGCTCTTGAGCATCCCAGCTCAGGCCTGGGGCCAGAGTCCCTTGCCATGGCAACCATTTGCAGTCCCATTGCCAGGGCCAGGGGATGCCAGAAGGGATCCCAGAATGGGCTGAGTTGGGAGGGAGCCATCAGGATCCTGGAGTGCAACTGCTGGCCCTGCACAGGACAGCCCAACAATCCCAGCCTGGGCCTGGCAGCGCTGTCCAAAGACTGCTGGAGCTCAGAGAGCCCTGGAGCTGTGAGCCTGTTGAGTGGCCCAGCAGCCTCTGGGGGAAAAACCTTTTCCTGAGATCCAACCCAAAGCTGCCCCGAGTCAGCTCCAGCCCTTCCCTGCAGTCCTGTCCCTGGGCCCCAGAGGGAAGAGGTTCCCACAGCCCCCAGCCAGGGACCCGCTCCCAAGGCTGTTGCCAGGGCAGCCAGGGCTGGCACCAGCTGTGATGCTCAGTTTCCCCGGGCCAGGCTTTAGGAATGGGATTCCCCAATTTCCTGCTCCCGCTAAAACCGTGCCGCCCCTCACTGCCCTCCAGCCTCCCACTGAAAGTACAAAAGGCAAAGACCCCCGGCTGGGATAAGAGGAATTTACTGGCAACAACAACAAGATAAGGAACAAACAGGAATAGAAACAACGATAACAGAAAGGATAGACAAACTATATACAGGGAAAACTATAACAACACTGAGTCGCTCTTCCCAGCCATGTATTTTCTCCTGCCTGGAAAAAACACTATTCTCCTAGGGAGAGAGAGGGTTCTTTTCCTGCCCTGGGCAATGACAAGAGGTGAGATCAAAAAAAATGACAGGGCCATGACCAGACCCTGACGTTCTTCAATCCCATCTCACATCATTGCCAGGGGCAGGGAAAGGGACAGGTGTCCTCCCCGCAGGGATCATGGTAAATGTGAGTCACCAGAGCTCTTCCTAATGTGAGTCCTCTGATAGAGGATGGAGTTGGAGACTCACATGAAGCTCTTCCCACAGTCAGGGCATTCACAGGGCTTCCCTTACTGGTGACTCCGTTGGTGTTGGGTCAAGGTAGAGCTCTGGGTGAAGCTCTTCCCACACTGGGGACACTCGTGGGGCCTCTCCCCCGTGTGGATGCGCCGGTGGGTGATGAGGTGGGAGTTTTGCTTGAAGCCCTTCCTGCAGTCGGGGCAGCGGAAGGGCCTCTCCTCTCTGTGAATCCGCTGGTGCCAGAGGAGATGGGAGCTGGTCTTAAATCTATTCCCACACTCAGAACACTCATAGGGCCTCTCCCCAGTGTGGCTCATTTGGTGGATTATCAGCTGGCCCCTCTGGTTGAAGCCCTTCCCACATTCCCCACACTTGTATGGCCTTTCCTCAGCGTGGGTGTTCTGGTGGCGGATCAGATTGGGGCGTTGGCTGAAGCTCTTCCCACACTGCTCACACTGGTAGGGCCGTTCCCTGGTGTGGATCCTCTGGTGGATGATCAGGTCGGATCTGTAGGTGAAGCTCATCCCACATTCCCCACACTCGTGGGGCCTCTCCCCAGTGTGGATGCGCCGGTGCCTGATGGGGTGGGAGTTTTGCTTGAAGCCCTTCCTGCAGTCGGGGCAGCGGAAGGGCCTCTCCACTGTGTGAATCTGCTCGTGCCTGAGGAGATTGGAGCTGGTGTGAAACCTCTTCCCACACTGGGGACACTCATAGGGCCTCTCCCCAGTGTGGATCCTCTGGTGTCTGATCAGTTGGGACCTCCAGCTGAAGCTCTTCCCACACTCCAAGCACTTGTGGGGCTTCTCCCCATCATGAAGCTGCTCATGGACCAGCTCAGAGCCCCGGCTGGATCTCCAGCCACCTTCCTGACTCAGGGTGAGTCTTTCCTCCTCAGAGCAACCTGGGATGGGTTTGGAGCCCCTCCTCCTGAGGGATCTCTGGGGCTTTTCCTCCCCATTGGATTCTTGCGCTGTGGAGCTGCTCACAATGGCCTCTTCCATGAGGTTCTGCTGTGGGGATTTGTCCTCCCTGGTCTCCATCCCCAGCTCCTTGTCTGGGGGAAGAAAGACAAAGACAGAATGGGATTTGCCTCTGTGCCAGAGGGAAGGGGAAGGAATTTATCCCAGTCCATTCCCAGCAGGACAGTGTTGCCATTGGGGTTGTCCTGCAGCCGGGGGCCGTGCTGGGCTGGGAGATGGAGCAGGAGAAAGGGGGAAAGGGGCACTGACTTCCTTCTCACCTGCCTGGCTATCCTGGAGCATCTTTCTCTTCCTTGCACCCTTCTCTTCCATCGAGCTAAGGTTTGCGAATCCTGCTTAGGAGAAAAACAAGGGATGAGCACATTAAGTTAGAAGGTCCCTCTGCCCAAGTTCATCTCTAGAAGTCACCGTGACCCAGTCCCGGAGCCAACCGGCCCTTCCACGGCACCACCCTGGGAGAGGGACACACCTTGTCCCAAGGTGACCCAAGGAGTGGCTAGAGCTGATGCTCTGTGGCACTCAGTCTGCTGTCAGGTACACGATGGAGACAAGGATGAGAGGGAGACCTTCACTATGGGTTGCAAAAGGATTTATTCCAGTGGAGGTATGAGGTATTGAAGACAGGGGTCCAGCTGCTTGTGACCTCTTAAACTGGGGAGGGTTCAGGGGAGGGTACAAATCTTTAGCAAATGGGAGGAAAGTAGGGGAGGAGTGAAAGGTGGGGTTTGCATTTGCTGAACCAAGAGGGCAAACAAGGGGAGGAGAGTGGGCCACATGCTCCAATGGGGCCTCGAGGATCGGGGGATTGACAGAGAACAATCTGGAAGAGGGGCAGGGTGAGGGAAGGATTGACAGCCGAGTAACATGACAGGGAATATTCAGGGAAATTGGGAAGGATTGGGACAGGATTGAAAACTTGGGTAGGTGGGTACAAACTTGGAGCAAACCAACAACTCAGGGGAGTAATAGAACAAACCATTAGAACAAAACACACCACAACATCACCGGGCATCTGGTGCACAGATAAACCTCCAAAACACCAAGATTCATTCCCCAAAATACAGAAATGACCAAGATTCAGTAGAAAACAGCCAACCGTGAGTTTCCCCTCTCTGCTCTCTCTATTTTGGGGTCCTGGAAGCTCCCCCTGTTTGGGTTGCTGCAGATCAAGTTTGAATTGGTGTTCCCCCTCTCTGGGCTGCTGTGGCTCCTGGGAATCCAGGAGGTTCCCCTTCTCTGGGCTCCCCAGTTTGGCATCACAGGCGTCCCAGGGCTCAGCACTGCCCGGGGTCCCTGTTTTGGGGTCCTGGGGTATCCACGGGTCCCCCTTGTCCATGGCTCCCAACACGTCCAGGCTCCTGGAACACCCCCAGCTCTCCCACTGCCTGTTTCTGCTCCCTCATTCCAGGTTCCCCTCCCAGCCCTGCCGGTACCGGGCCATCCCCAGGCGCCTCTGGGCTGACAATGCAGCCCCCGAGCCGGGCAGAGCCAGCCCCAGCCCCAGCCCGGGGGGACCCTGCACCCTCCGCTCCCCGGGCCGCCCGGGCCTCGGCCCCGAGCACAGAGCTCTGCCCGGGGGGCTCCCGGCCCAAGGCGGCGGCTCCGGGCCCGGGCGGCCGCTCCCGGCTCCCACAGCCCGCCCGGGGCCGCCCCGCCCGTGCCGGGGCTGCGCCAGCGCTCCCCGCACCCGCGGGGCTTCCGACCGCTGGGGGAGCCCACAGAACACACTGCCCCGGGCCCAGAAACACTGAGACCCCAACCGGCCATCACCCCACCGCAAACAATGATCCAACACCGCGAACCGACCGCTCCCACCCTGTCCTCGGGCGCCCTCCCAGGGACCCCAACCCCGCGGGAACGGCCCCGGGCCGGGACAAAAAGCCGCTCCCCCGGAGGCCCCGGGAACACCCCCCGCGGCCCGGCCCCGGCACAGGCTCCCGGCAGCTGCCCCGCTGCCGCAGGCGGGGCTTTGGAGCGGGGAGGCTCTGCGGGAACCCCCCGGGCTGGGCCCCCTCCAGCCCCTGCCCGCCCCGGGCTCACCTTCAGCCTGGCCTCTCTGGCCGTGCCCGGCTCCTGCACAGTCCCCGCTCTCGGTGCCCCCTGGGCTCTCTTCTGGGGCTCGGAGAGCAGCCGGCAATGGCACCTCGCCCTGAAATGGAGCCGATTTGGTGCTCCCTGGCCGGGCCAGAACCGAAACTTTGTTGCTTTTGCCTCCCTGCACAGACCCCTGGGGCGTTTTCTGCACAGAGTTCCAGCCCCCAGCGTTTGCTGAAGGCTCTCTCTGCAAATGTCACACTGCCAGGACCCTGTCCCTGCTGTCACCTGCTGTGGCTGGGCATGAGCAGAGCTCCTGCACTTGCATTTCCAGCTGCTCTGCAGCCAGAGCTGAGGGATGTGGAGCTGCCTGAATGCAAAAACTGCAATATGAGCCTCTCTTGAGGGGGAATTCTCCCCCTCCTGTGCCAGCCCATGGTAGTGCTGTAAAATGCACCCAGAATTCAGATTTTACCACCAAATTTCCTTGTATTCAGGAATTGTTCCCATAGGAGTATTGCCAGGACAAGTCTGGCTGGCAATGGTTTCACAAGGGTCACCTCCCATCTGTCCCCAAAACCCTGGGGAAGACTCTGTGCTTTCCTTCCTATGGGAAAGAACTGTCCTCCTTGTCCAGGTGCCCATGGCCACAACTGGGATCCCACCTCCAACATTGCCTCTTGTGAGAGATCAGAGGAGATTGTTGGCTGGAAACATTTGGTGTGTGGGGCAGGAAGGGGCAGGTCCAGCCTTGCCTGCCCTGGAACCCCAATCCCCCCAGAGCCTCTATCCCAGCCCAGCAGTGTCTGCCAGTCCCTGGCACACCCAAGCAATGCTCCACTGCCACCTCTGCAGCCCCCAGCCCAGCTCCTGAGTGACCAGATGGCCCCAAGTCCCACCTGGGGGAAGGGCCCAGGGAGAGCAAGGGGTATTTAAGGCTGACCACAAGGCCAGCACACATCTACAGCTTGACCCCACATCCTCTTGGAATTTCTATCTGAGCATCACTGGAATCCAGGAGTTGGTAGCTCTGTGTGTGCTTCTCTGTATCTTCATCTGCCTTCATCTTCTAATTCCCTGCTCTTGCTAATTTTGAGTAACTTGAAATTGAACAGGCTTAGAGTTTGTGAAGTAGAATGGGCCAAGTAAATGCTTTGAGAAGTGGTTTTTGTTGATTGAAAGTCATATTAAACCTTTTGCCAAAGTTTCTCTGAGTTTCTAAAGTTGCCAGTAAAGGTCATTTGGTTTTATTAAGCTCCTGAGAATCTCTTGTTGGTATTTCTCCAGTGTTTCTAACTCAGAGTACACAAACAGTTGTAATTCCTATTAAATGTCTAATCCAGAGAGTTTTCTGGGAGATGGGGGTCAGGGCTTGTCTGTCCTGCTTGGCACAGCCCAGGCAGGGCTGTCACAGCCACATTGCACACTCCATTTCCCACCTGGACCTGCTGGTGCCTCTGAGTTCTGCCTGCCCAGCCCCAGGGACGCTCTCCTTGTGTGCCCATTCCCCCACGGTCTGTGGGCAGGGATGGCCTCAGTGGGGGCTGTGACATCCTCAGACACTTGGGGGCTGCTGGAGGATTTGACTTCTCCAGAGGCTTGTTCAGCCTTCAGCTCTTCAGTTCAGGAATTCAGTGCCCCAGGGCTCATCAACATTCAGAACACCTTAACAGGCCAAGCCTCTGGAAATAATTTAAGTTTTCAAATCTATTCTAGTTTTTTCAATAGATGTATTCAGAGTAAATATATTGTATTTTAGAAAGACAGAAAATATTTTTAAAGTCTTGTTTAAGTTTTTTTCCTTGTTAATACATTGGTATATGCAATCTCCAATCGACACAGAATCCAAGTACCTTCTAATGTTCAGTTTGAATAGATATGAAAATCAAGACCCTTTATGTCTGACAGTCAATCAGACTCTGTCCCTACCCCCACCCCACCATTTCCCCCATCCCAGCCCTGGGACTCAGAGCAGCCTTGTGCAAATCTGAGCTCCCTCCAGCCCAGGCTGGGCCTGCCAGCTTTCAGCTCCTTGGCTCCAAATCCCAGCTGCTTTCCTTGGAGAAGAAGAAACAGAGGGATGTTCATTCATTGTCAGCCAACAAACCCAAGGGAAGGCACAGCTCCATCAAATGCAAAAGTCATTCCTCTGCTGGATATTAAACCCACTTTCCACAGCAGACAGTCTCAGACTAATGGAAAACACTTTCTGTGCCCAGCACAGGTCCCAAGGTCCCCCCAAACCCTCCCTGCCCAATTCTGCCCAGATTTGCTCTTTGCACACACCAGTCACACGCTGAAGTCACAAACTCCCTCTGTGTCCAGAGGGAGGAAAAGAGAGAAAGTGGATGAAGAGCTCTCCTGTGCAGGGCCAAGGTCCAAGAGTCACCAGAATGGGAACCACAACTCATCAGATTTGTGTCCTTTGGGGCCCAGGGACTGCTGGGACTCAGAGGCACAGAAAGGTTTCTTGCCAGCAAACAGAAGTGAACATGATACAGTTTAATAACCATCAGAGCTCTTCCCTCAGCTCTCTGTGATGTCCCAGCAGCATCTGACATGTCCACCATCCCCAGGGGATTTCCATACAGGAACAGTTTTAGACAAAGATATGAGAAGACGTAATTCTGTAATAGATATAGATACAATTAAGATGTTGACTAATGTGATATTTATTTGAACTAAAGAAAAATTGGGGAACTCTCTATAGCTCAAAGCATGAGACCAGGCAATTGAGAGGCACTTGAAGGACCACAGAGCATCTGGAAGTGGAAATCTGGGAGCGGCTGCAAGGACATAGATCCAGCTGGTCTAGTGAAGAGATGTCCTTAGACATGGCCATTTAAACAGGAGAGCTGGAAACACCTAAAGGAAGGGGCGGGGGGGGGGGGGGGGGGGGGAATAATAAACAGAATCTTGGTGAAACAAATAGAAGGCAAGATGAGTATTTCTTCTCCTGCCATCTGTATATTTCCAGGGAATTCTTGTTCCATGTGGGAAAACTTTGGTGCTTCTTAAAAGTACTCAAATGACCCAGCTAATTAAAATGTGCTTGTATATTATGAAATGAACAGGGATTAAAACCTGTGCCCCTTTCCAGGCAGAGATCAGGTGAGTGCCCATGAACAGGCAGTGCCACTTGTGCCCTGAGGTGCCCAGCTGGGGTTGGCATCTCTCAGAGAGGAGCTGAGGGAGAGCAGAGCACCTTGCAAGCTGCAGGTCCCTGACAGCCCCAGAGGGCTCCTGTCCCATCAACATCTGCTCTGCTCCAGGCTGAAACAGGGAGCAGCACCGTGCCAGGATGATCAGAGAAGTGAGGTGTGTGCTGGAATTCAATCCCCTCCCCATCCCGCAGCAGCCCTGCCTTTCCCTCCTCCAGCCTTGGTCTCCAGCACAGCCATGGAGGCTCTTTGGGCTCTGGAGTTTTCCTGCAGCCCCCAAGGGCAGCTGAGCCGTGCCTTTGGCACAGTCAGCCTGGGCAGCGCAGGCAGTGCCCAGTAATTCCTTGTGTGTGCCTGGCCTTGCTGTCAGCCCCCAGCAGCGGCTGCGTGGCCCCTTTGTGCCGCACTGGCCCAGCCATGGTGCCACAGCCCCTGTGCAGGCCCAGGGCAGGACAGGAGCCCTGCGGGTGGGAACGGCCCCTGTGCCGTGGTGCCCACGGCAGCCTTGGGGCTCTGTGCCCCACGGCCTCCCTGCTGGGCAGCCTCTGCCAGCTCCTGCACAGCCCGTGGCCCCTGTGGGGCTGCACAGACAGCCCTGCCCCGGGCTCTGCCGGGCTCTGGGCCAGCAGAGAGGCCGGGCAGGGCTGGCCATGGCCGGGAACAGCCCTGAGCCCCGCAGGAGGATGGAGCTGGGCCACAGCCAAAGTGCCCCCAAACCTGGGCCCAGCAGCCAGGGCTGCCAGCGCCTGGGGACAGAGGCTGCCATTGGGGACAAATGTCCTGGGCCCCCTCCCTGCTGTGCCTGTGCCACCAAGGGCACAGAGCAGCCTCCTCTCTGGGCCACTTGCCTGTTTTCAATGCCTTCCCCAGGCGCTGGCCCTGCCCCGCCAGGCCTGGGCTGAGTCCTGCCCCTGCACGCTCCCCCAGGCTGAGATGGACACGGATGGTTTCTGTGCCAGGCTCTCTGAGCCCAGCCCAGCTCCCTGCCAGCTCTGCCAGCTGCCCTGAGCTCTGTGCAGCACCAAGGGCCTCTCCCCAGCACAGCCCAGCCGGCTCTGGCCCCACAGCTCTGCTCAGGGCAGGGGGCTCTGGGCAGGGGCCCCACGGCCTCAGCCCCTCGGGAGGGCACAGCAGCAGCTGCAGCTCAGACAGGACTCAGCCCCAGGCACGGGCAAGGTGCTGGCCCAAGGGAAAAGGAGGCTCCCCGTGTGCCCTGCTGCCCTGTCCCTGAGCTCCTGAGAGCTCTGCAGCCCCTGCTGCCATCCCATCTGCCCAGGCCAGCACAACAGCCCCGGCCTCGGGGCCCTCCAGAGCTGCTCCTGCTCCAGGCCCAGGGCCCATCCCAGAGCTGGGGCAGGCACAAAGCTGTGCCCATTTCTCTTCATTCCTGCTCTGATGAGGATGGATCCTTAGCCCCTTGGTGGTTGCTGATGAATTTTACTGCTCCAGAGGCCTCTTCTTTTTTGAGCTCTTCAGTTCAGGAGTTCAGTGACAAAGGCCCATAACCATTTGTTCAAAACACTCAAAGAAGAAAAGCCTCTGGGAATCATTAAAGTTTTCTTCTGTGGTCAATTAGACAGAGTGTATTCAAAGTGAATACACCATATTGAAAACAATGCAGAGAGAACTGTTTTGTCCTTGTTTTTTTTCCTTATTTCTAGATTGATACCAGCAATGTCCAATTGACATCCAGCACCTTCCAATATACTCTGAATAGATCTGAAAATCAAGACCCTTTGTGTTGGTTTAGATAGACAGGTATCTGCCAGGGAGGATTGGAGTCTCCCTTGCAATGGAGACTGTAACTCCCCCTGCCCCCTTTTTCTAAATCATTATAAATTTGCAATTAAAAGGTGGTCAGGCAAAGATTTTGGGACTAGGTATAGCAGTTCTTTACTAGGGATATTAAAAATACAAATGTTGTAGTACAAAAGAATTAGCAAACAAACAAACAAGAAATCCTAGAAAACCCTGACAGAGTCAGACGCACAACCTGACCCCGTGTTGGTCAGGGTGTTGGGAACAGTCCAAAAGTCAGCCCTCCTGGAGTGGTCCTGTTGGAAATAGAGATGGTCCTGTAGAAAAAAAGGGTCCAGAGATGGGTCTGGTCTTCCTCGGGGAGTTCCATGAGAACACTGGATGTCTGGTGACACTTGTGGCTCCTTTTTATCCACGTGGAAATGGTTTGGCTCCTTCTCCCTGGGTAGAGCATCTCACAATGGGATGATGTAATGTGTCAATGCATTGCTGAGCTGTAATGGCCCATTAACAGAAGAGATCCCCATGGAGGTAATGGGAGGGTGAACAGAGATAAGAATCAATGCCCCACCCGGTTTTAACAGCTGGCTTGTTATCAGAAAGGCACTTGCACCCTCCCTCCTGGAGATACAACAGATAAAGAAAAAACACCTCCACAACCAGGTTCCAAAAGACAGAATAGAATAAACTTTTTTTATTTATTTTTATTAGAAAACCCAAGCCACCCTTCATGGCTGACAGAAATTAGACTTTGTCCCCAGGCCCTGCCCACCATGTCCCTCATCCAAGCCCTGGCACTCCTATGGATCAGGAACAGTGTGGCCAGCAGGAGCAGGGCACAGATTCTTCCCCTGTGCTGGGCACTGCTTGAGGCAGCACCTCGAGTGCTGTTTCCAGTTCTGGGCCCCTCAATTCAGGAACAACATGGAGGGGCTGGAGCGTGTCCAGAGAAGGGAACAAGGCTGGGGAGGGCTCTGGAACACAAGTCCTGTGAGGAGCAGCTGAGGGAGCTGGGCTTGTTTCTCCTGGACAAGAGGAGGCTCAGGGGAGACAAGGTAGTATCAGGGCACAGTTTGGACTTGATGATGTCCAAGGTCATTTCCAGCCTTGCTGATTGTGTGATTCTCTGAAAGCAGCCTTGCAGCAGTGTCAGGATGAGGCGTGGGCCTCCTCTTCAGAAGGTGCAGCAGCCCAGGTCCCTCAGCTTCTCCTGACAGCCCCAAAGCCCATCCTGTCAGTCCTGCAGAGCCTCTGCAGCTCCTCCTCATGGCCCACAACAGGAGCCCCACAGCCAGACACAGCAGCCCAGATGTGCCCCCCTGGCCTGGGGTGCCTCTGGCAAGGGAGCAGCGCCAGGCACTGCAGGAGCCTGCAGACAATTCCTGAAGCACTTGGAGGATGATCCTGCTCCCCAAGGGACGTTCCCATGGTGCCAACTCAGGAACGGCAATGGGGAGTGGGGCCAGAGAGGAAAGGGCAACCAGGGATGCGCTGTTTGCAGGGGAAGGGACAGGGGTGGGCAAGAGGAAGAAATTTGTAACAAGGAGTGTAAATAAAGCCAAGGCAAAGCAAAGGAAATGTTCAGGGCAGTTTTAGGGTGGCTGCCAGGCAGCCCTGGCTCTGAGCAACAACGTCTGCAGTGGCACAGGAAACTCAGAGCTGATGGGAACAAACTCTCTGTGTGACTTGAGAGGCCACGCCAAAGCTGAGTGGTTTCCCTGCTGTGGCCCAGCCCTTCCTGGCCCCAGGGGCTGATGGCATTTGTGCTCCCTCAGGTTCATCTCCCCACACCAACAGCATGGGGGTGCTGAGGCCTGCTCTGGGCAGTGCAAACAGGGGCTCCTGAGGCAGTGCTGCCGTGTCTGTGTCTGCAAGGATGCGGCCCCTGTGTGAGCTGGGGGAGAGGCCAGGGCTGCCCAGGGGGGATGTTGTTGGCAGGTGCATGAGGACGCTCTGGGACGCTGCCCTGGGGTGTCCAGCGCAGTGGGGATGGATCAGCCCCTGCTCTGCTGCTCCTTCCCGTCTCCCCCAGGGCCCTTGCAGAGCCCCAGCCCTGCTGTTTGCCCTCAGCCTGCCCAGGGCCAGCCTGGGGCTGCTCCCGGGGCTTTTCTGTGCTGAGCATTGGCCTGGGCGTCTTCTGGAGAGAGCCTGGGCAAGGAGCCTGGAGCCCATTCTTAGGTTGCAGTCTAAGATGGAACCAAAACAATGTATTCTATTGCCATCTGTGAGAACCAGGTGGGGCAGTGTTCTTTATCTCTTCCCTGACATATCTCTCATAACTCCAGGGATTATCTTCTGTTAATGGCCCAGCTGTTAAAACAAGGTGGGGCAGTGTTATCTCTTCCAGAACACATCCTCCCTCCAGGGCCTTATCTTTTGTTAATGGGCCATTGATTTTCACTGCATGACTGATAAAGGTAAATCATCCCATTGTGAGAAGCTACACCCACAGGGAGGAGCCAAGCATTCCTACCTGGATATATTCTCAGATTCAAGACAGCAGAAGCAGCCTTTTTCCACTGGATTCCCAGAGGAGCACCAGACCCATCTGCACCACCACTGGACCTTCAGAGGAAAACTACACCCTTCTACAAGGTCATTGATTCAAGAAAACCACATCTGTCACTCCAGGAGAACTGCAGCCACCAACACCCTGACTAACTGGGTGTCAGGTTGTATTCTGACTCTGTCGGTGGTTTTTCTTTTTTGCAACTGCATTTTAAGTTTAACTTTTTACTTTAGGCTGCGAGGAAGTGGAAGATGCCCCAGGACAGCCAGGCAGGTGAGGAGGAAGTCAGTGCCCTCTTCCTTTTCTCTCCTGCTCCATCTCCTAGCCCAGCACGGCCCCCGGCTGCAGGACAACCCTGCTGCCAACACTGTCCTGCTGGGGATGGACTGGGGGGATCTCCTTCCCCTTCCCTCTGGCACAGAGGAAAATCCCATCCTCTCCTTGTGCTTCCTACCCCAGACAAGAAGCTGAGGATGGAGACCAGGGAGAACAAATCCCCACAGCAGAACCTTATGGAAGAGGCTGTTTTGAGCAGCTCCACAGAACAGGAATCCAACAGTGAGGAAAAGCCCCAGAGATCCCTCAGGAGGAGGGGCTCCAAAACCATCCCAGGATGTTCTGAGGAGGAAAGATCCCTGCAGTTCCAGGAAGGTGGACAGAGCTTCAGCCGGGGCTCTGAGCTGGTCCATGAGCAGCTTCATGATGGGGAGAAGCCCCACAAGTGCTTGGAGTGTGGGAAGAGGTTCACCTGGAGGTCCCACCTGATCTGCCACCAGCGGATTCACAGAGAGGAGAGGCCCTTCCGCTGCCCCGACTGCAGGAAGGGCTTCAAGCAAAACTCCACCCTCATCAGGCACCGGTGCATCCACACTGGGGAGAGGCCCTATAAGTGTCCCCAGTGTGGGAAAAGCTTCACCAGGAGCTCTCACTTGACTCAACACCAATGAAGGCATCGATAAGGGAAGCCCTGAGAGCGCCCCGACTCTGGGAAGAGCATGATTTGAGTCTCCAACCACATCCCCCATCAGAGGACTCACATTTTGCAGAACCCTGGTGACCCACATTCACTGTGATCCATGCTGGGAGGAAATCTGTCCCCTTTCCATGCCCTTGGCAATGAAATTTGGTGGGATTGAAGAATGTGAGGGTCTGTCCATGGCCCTGTCATCGTATTCGATCCCACCTAAGGTCATGGCTAAAGGCAAGAAAGGGACTCTCTTTTGCCTTCATGGGGAAGGATGTCCTTTCCAGGCAGAAGGAAATGCATGGCTGGGAAGAAACAACTGGTGTTGTTTTATTTTTACTTGTATATAGTTTGCCATATCCCTTCTGCTATCTATATTTTTCTGGTTCCTATTTGTTGCTTATATTGTTGCAGTTGCCAGTAAATTGTTCTTATCCCAGCCTGGGGTCTTTGCCTTTTGTACTTTCAGTGGGAGGCTGGAGGGCAGCCAGGGGCGGCACAGTTTTAGTGGGAGCAGGAAATTGGGAAATCCCATACCTAAAGCCTGGCCCGGGGAAACCGAGCATCACAGCTGGTGGCAGCCCTGGCTGCCCTGGCAACAGCCTTGGGAGCGGGTCCCTGGCTGGGGGCTGTGGGAACCTCTTCCCTCTGGGGCCCAGGGACAGGACTACAGGGAACGGCTGGAGCTGCTGCCACTCCCTGCTCCAAGTGCCTCCTTCCAGCCGGGCTCTGGGGCTGCTGGGGCTGCTCTGGGCTCTGCCAGGGCTCTGCTGGGGCTCAGCAGATCCTTTAGAGGAACATCTGACCAGCCTGTCCCCATTCCATTTTATTCTCTCCACTTTGGCGTTGGCCTGCTGGGTTTGACATGGAAATTGGCAGTGTCTCCCCATTCTTCCCTCCACCCCTCAATTATAACATGTATTAAACACTGCAAATAGCCTCATTTATCTGGTGGGGAAGACAGAGGTGGAGAATATTAATAGGATTTGATTTCACAAACCCTGTGATGGTAAAGAAAATGAGGTTTGTCATTTTGGTGTGGTACTGGGTGTTGGAATTTGGGGGTTTACTTCTTGTTCTTATTATTCATTAGTATTACTTTTCATTGGTAAGACTTTTAAATCGTAGACATTATTAACAATGGCTGGATATCACTCACTGAGAAAATTTCCTTGCTTTTCCCAACCAAGATTAAACTGTACAGTCAACTCCGAGTAGCCAGTGGATTCTAAAGATGGAAAATCCTGTTAATGGTGTGTTTGGTGTGGTTTGGAGCTGGGGAAGGGTCTCATCCCCTCCCGGAGGTGCCCCAAGCCCGCTCTGCTGCCACGTCTGCACTGGCGGCCCCTCAGGGCTGCCCTGCCCTGGGGACATGGTGGGACCCCCCTCCTGCCAGGGCTGAGGCTCCTCATGGCCCCTCACAGCCCTTCATGGCCCTACAGAACCTCTCCTGGCCCCTCATGGCCCCTCACAGCCCTTCATGGTTCTTCATTTCCACTCAAAGCTCTTCATGGCATCTCACAGCCCTCACAGCCCCTCTTGGTCTCTCACAGCCCCTCACAGCCCCGCACGGCCCCTCACAGCCCTTCACAACCTCTCACATCCCCTCAAAGCTCCTCATGGCATCTCACAGCCCTTCATGGCTCCTCATTTTCCCTCACAGCCCCTACACTCCCTCACAGTTTCTCACAGCCCTTCACATCCTTTCATGACCCCTCACAGCCCCTCACGGCCCCTCACAGCCCCAGGCATGGGGCTCCTCCCAAAGGAGGAGGGGTCGGGCCCTGCTTGTTCTCCTTTCATTTCGGTCCCTTCCCAGCCCTGAGGAAAGAAAGGCTGCAATGGAGCCTTTCCCCAGCCTTTCCCTCTGGGTTCATTGCGGCTGAAGCTCTGTGCTGGCGCTGGCCCCAGCGCCAACATCCCCGCAGCCCCGCAGGCCTTTGGTGTCCCCCCGTGTCCATTCCCTGTCCCCGAGTCCCGCCCGGCTCTGGCAGCAGCAGGAGCCGCAGCGCAGCGGGCGCCGGCCCGGCCCAGCCGGGGCTCCCGGGCAGGAGCAGCAGCAGCGCCGGCCCCTTCCCACCTGCTCCTGCCTCGCCTTCCAAGGCCTTTGTCCACCTCAAGTCGGCACTAGAGCAACAATCACCCACCAACAGCCCTGATTGCTCAGGGCCCGCCTGTGCTGCCATGGATGAGATGAGCACTGCAGAGCTCTTCCCATCCAAACCATTCCAGGACTGCACGGGGACGAGGGGCTGCTCACTGCCCTCCCTCCACTCCCCTGACTCCTCCTTGTCTCTGCTGGAGCCCACATCCAGCAGCCAAAGGCAGCCCCTGCTCTGGCCTTTCCCCCCTGCCCCAGGGGCTGCCAGAGCCAGGGGGGCACAGGTGACCTTTAGGCTCTGCAGGGCTCAGGCCCAGCGGCTGTGCCAGAGTCAGGGCTGAGGTGACACTCTGTGGGCTGGGGCAGAGGCCAGGCAGAAATGAGCCCTGAAGCAGCAGCTCTGCAGTGGTGGCCACCAGGCCCGGGTTGCCAGGGGAGGCTTCTGGCCATGGCCTGGAAGCAGCTGCTGCTGCCAAGGTGCCTTTGGTGCCTCAGGCTCTCCCTGGCACAGCTCCCAGCACGGCACTCTGCACTTGTGCCTGAGCCCTTCCCTGTCCCGGGGCTGGCCTGGGGCTTTTCCTGCAGCGGGATCTGCCTTGGGCCTGGCACAGGAAAGGCAGTTCCTGCTGGAGTAGGAGGCTCTGCCTGCAATGCACTCCAACAACTTCAGCAAGGCCCTGTTTTCTTAAAAATTTCTTCCTAGAGCAGTATTTCCTTATAATTGTTATAGCTCCTATACTGTGGAGTGAATTACTCTCTTTTTTTATTGACTCGGTGGTGTAAATGAATCTTTCTATCAAATCCAGATCTGAATCAGTCATACCTATATTTATAAAATGTATCTAGTATTCCATTGCTTATCCTGTAGGATAAAATGCATTTTGGTTCAATTCCACCTGTCCAATCTTTAACACATAAACTTCTGACAAAGTCTGGGCCTAGGATTGGATCCAGCCACTTTAAGTTTTTTTCTTAGGTGGAATTTTAAAAGTCTAGACACCCTGGAGGGGTCTGAGGATCCACAGTGGCTGTTGGGTGTCATTTCTCCACCTCAGGACTCATCAGGAGTTTCTCCAATGCAGAAATGAAGCTTTTGCCTGAAGCTCCCACTGTGCCCAGGACAGGAAGCCCTGGGAGTGTCTGGGACATCCCGGCTCTTTGGCAGCCTGGGCACTCCTGGGGTGTCACCGTGGAGCCCCCGTGAGTGCCTGTGGCAGATGGGTGCCTTTGCAGCCCAAGGTGCCCTGGGATGTGCCCATGGCATGGCTGGGACTGCCTCTGCCCACAGGGCTCTTGAGCATCCCAGCTCAGGCCTGGGGCCAGAGTCCCTTGCCATGGCAACCATTTGCAGTCCCATTGCCAGGGCCAGGGGATGCCAGAAGGGATCCCAGAATGGGCTGAGTTGGGAGGGAGCCATCAGGATCCTGGAGTGCAACTGCTGGCCCTGCACAGGACAGCCCAACAATCCCAGCCTGGGCCTGGCAGCGCTGTCCAAAGGCTGCTGGAGCTCAGAGAGCCCTGGAGCTGTGAGCCTTCCCTGGGAGCCTGTTCAGTGCCCCAGCAGCCTCTGGGGGAAAAACCTTTTCCTGAGATCCAACCCAAAGCTGCCCCGAGTCAGCTCCAGCCCTTCCCTGCAGTCCTGTCCCTGGGCCCCAGAGGGAAGAGGTTCCCACAGCCCCCAGCCAGGGACCCGCTCCCAAGGCTGTTGCCAGGGCAGCCAGGGCTGGCACCAGCTGTGATGCTCGGTTTCCCCGGGCCGGGCTTTAGGAATGGGATTCCCCAATTTCCTGCTCCCGCTAAAACTGTGCCGCCCCTGGCTGCCCTCCAGCCTCCCACTGAAAGTACAAAAGGCAAAGAGCCCAGGCTGGGATAAGAACAATTTACTGGGAACTGAAACAAGATAAGCAACAAACAGGAACAGAAACAACAGTGATAACAGAAGGGATAAGACAAACTATATACAGGGAAATTACAACCAATTATCAACTGTCACACCCAGCAACATATTTTATCCTGCATGGGAAGGACACCCTTCTCCTTGGGAGAGAGAGGGAGAGAGTCCCTTTTCTGACCCCAACAATGACCTGATATGGGATCAAAGAGAATGACAGGGCCATGGCCAGATCCTGACGTTCTTCAATCCCACCTAATATCATTGCCAGGGGCAGGGAAAGGGACAGGTTTCCTCCCAGCATGGATCATGGTAAATGTGGGTCACCAGGGTTCTGCAAAATGTTGAGTCCTCTGATAGGGGATGAGGTTGGAGACTCAAATTATGCTCTTCCAAGAGTCAGGACACTCTCCGGGCTTCCCTCACCGGTGCCTCCGTTGGTGTCTGGTCAAGTGAGAGCTCCTGGTGAAGCTCTTCCCACACTGGGGACACTCGTGGGGCCTCTCCCCAGTGTGGATGCGCTGGTGGGTGATGAGGGTGGAGTTCTGCTTGAAGCCCTTCCTGCAGTCGGGGCAGTGGAAGGGCCTCTCCTCTCTGTGAATCTGCTGGTGCAGGAGGAGATCTGAGCTGGTCTGAAACCCCTTCCCACACTCGGAACACTCATAGGGCCTCTCCCCAGTGTGGCTCATTTGGTGAATGATCAGTTTGGACCTTTGGATAAAGCCCTTCTCACATTCCCCACACTTGTATGGCCTTTCCTCAGTGTGGATGTTTTGGTGGCAGATCAAGGTGGAGCGGTGGCTGAAGCTCTTCCCACATTTCTCACACTGGTAGGGCCGTTCCCTGGTGTGGATCCTCCGGTGGGAGATCAGGCTGGATCTGTCACTGAAGCTCATCCCACATTCCCCACACTCATGGGGCCTCTCCCCAGTGTGGATGCGCCGGTGGGTGACGAGGGTGGAGTTGTGCTTGAAGCCCTTCCTGCAGTCGGGGCAGCGGAAGAGCCTCTCATCAGTGTGAATGCGCTGGTGCCTCAGGAGAGTGGAGCTGGTCTGAAACCTCTTCCCACACTGGGGACACTCGTAGCGCCTCTCCCCAGTGTGGATCCTCTGGTGGCTGGTCAGGTCGGGTCTCCGGCTGAAGCTCTTCCCACACTCCAAGCACTTGTGGGGCTTCTCCCCATCATGAAGCTGCTCATGGACCAGCTCAGAGCCCCGGCTGGATCTCCAGCCACCTTCCTGGCTCAGGTTGGATCTTTCCTCCTCAGAGCCCCCTGAGATGGGTTTGGAGCCTCTCCTCCTGCGGAATCTCTGGGGCTTTTCCTCCCCATTGGATTCTTGCATTGTGGGGCTGCTCAAAATGGCCTCTCCCATGAGGTTCTGCTGTGGGGATTTGTCCTCCCTGGTCTCCATCCTCAGCTCCTTGTCTGGGGGGGAAAGGACAAGGAGAGCATGGGATTTTCCTCTGTGCCAGAGAGAAGGGGAAGGAGATCCCCTCAGTCCATCCCCAGCAGGACAGTGTTGGCAGCAGGGCTGTCCTGCAGCCGGGGGCAGTGCTGGGCTGGGAGATGGAGCAGGAGAGAGGGGGAAAGGGACACTGACTTCCTCCTCACCTGCCTGGCTGTTCTGGGGCATCTTCAACTTCCTTGCAGCCTAAATTAAAAAAAAAAAAAAAAACAACGAAAAATTAAACTAAAAACACAGTAGTAAAAAAAAAAAAATCTACTGACAGAGTCAGAATACAACCTGACACCCAGTTAGTCAGGGTGTTTGTGGCTGCAGTCCTCCTGCAGTGACAGATGTCGTTTTCTTAAAATAATGATCTTTCAGAAGGGTGTAGTTTTCCTCTGATGGTCCAGTGGTGGTGTAGATGGGTCTGGTTCTCCTCTGGAAATCCAGTGGAAACAGACTGCTTTTGGTGTGGTGAAGCTCAGATTATATCCAGGTAGGAATGCTTGGCTCCTCCCTGTGGGAGGAACGTCTCACAATGGGATGATTTACTTTTATCAGTCATGCAGTGAACATCAATGGCCCATTAACAGAAGATAAGCCCCTGGAGAGAGGATGGGTTGTGGAAGAGATAAAGAACACTGCCCCACCTGGTTTTAACAGCTGGGCCGTTAACAGAAAATAATCCCTGGAGTTATGAGGGATGGGCCATGGAAGAGATAAAGAACACTGCCCCACCTGGTTTTAACAGGTGGCAATGGAATACAAACTTTTGGTTCCATCTTGCACTGCAACCCAAGACTTTTGGTCAAATGCATATTCATGAAGACTATACACATTTAAACATTCCTTTGTGTGCACATTTTCTGGCAATTCTTTAGCTTAGTTCGACCCCTGACCTCATCTGCCTAAAGGATGTGCCATAATTCAGATGTGATTTTGAGACTTTTGTGTTTTATTTCCTCTCGAGGCCACCTGGTCTGTGATTTGGCAGTTATTGATGGCCAAGGAGGGGTTGGTGGTGGATTCCTCCTGGCTCTTTCTGTGTTATTTGCCTGGGATTTTTTTCAATGTTATCTTATCATCCAGACATTTTAGCCAACGTTTTTCTTTCAATCAACATTAGCCATTTCACTATGGTCAGTCAGTTACAAAACACAGGCATCAGTCATTATTTCCCAACCATAGTCACTTCTGCAAAGATAATTAGCACATTTTAATTTTTTAATATTAATATAGTCTATTAAATAGTATATCTATGTTGTTGTTTATATTTGTATTTATATTTATGTTTATGAATATTGTCTTTATACTATATATTTATAGTTTTATAATATACTTTATTTCAATATTTTGCAATACCATAAACTATAATACTTTTATCACACTGAAATATGCAATCTCCACAGGGATTAGGGTATTAACTGCTAAAGGGTGACAAATTAGACTATATCAAAAGCAGTTTAAAAGAGATTTCAAACTGCACTGTGTCAAAATAATTTGCAAAAGCCAAGATATAAGTGTGAAAGCCAAGAACTACACAGTTATTTCTAACAGGTCTCCTGGCCTAACAGAACACCAGGACTGTGCTAAATGAGCAGATTGAAGGAATTACAAGTCTGCATGCTAGGAGTACTGAGGACACATGAAAGGCTGTCTTCGTTTGAAAGACAGGGATCTGCTGGGGAGGGGCAGGGCCTCCCTAGAAATGCAGGATTCTAACCCCCTCCCTCCAAATGATTATACTTTAGAAAAGGAAAGGGGCTTTCAGGCAGAGGGATGAGGTAATGAAGAACAGTTCTTTACTAGTATATATAACAAGGCAAACAAACAACAACAACTACAGCATTAATAGCAAACACAACCAGGAACCTTGGGAGGCATTGTTTCACCAAGCCCGGGGCAGTCCAATCTCTTGGGACCCTGAGAGCACCAAGCTGGAAGAGTGGAAAAAATCCCGGGCTGGTGGATGGGATCAGAAGCTGTGCAGTGGCAGCTGGAATGGCAGGGATGTCCCAGCAGGGCAGGGCAGTGTGGGGTCACAGAGCAGCAAAAAGCCTGAAGGCAGCGCCGAAGAAACGGCGGCAGCGGGATGGGGCTGGGCCAGCAGGGCAGGGGGAGACGAGCTCAGAATTCCTGGGCACATGAGCAGGGGTTGGCAGATTTCACAGGACTGCACTTTGGTGGTGGCAGCAAACTCCTCCCACAGCAAGCAGCAGCCTGCCTGTCCTCTCCCCGACACCGAGAGCAAGAGAGAGAAGCTGCCCCCAGCCCTGTCCTTTTTCCTGCCCCAAAACTCACGTTATCTCCCCCTCCTGACTTTTGGCCACCTCTATATTTTGGTCAAGCACCCAGAATCACTCAGTACTTAGTCTCCTAGCAATTTATGGAGAAAAAAATCTGTAAATAAAAAGGGATCAAACGGAACCTCCAATACTCTCCTGCTCCAACTCCTACTTCAGGGAACTTGGGCTCTGTTTTGGTTGGAATAGACAGGGATCTGCCAAGGAAGATTGGAGTCTCCCTTGGAATGTAAGCCCCCTCTCCCCTTTTTCAAATAATTGTAAATTTGCAATTAAAGGGGTGTTAGGCAAAGATTTGGGGGATAGGTATAGCAGTTCTTTACTAGGGATATTAAAAATACAAATGTTGTAGTATAAAAAAAACCAAACATGCAAACAAACAAACAAACAAACAAGGAATCTCAGAAAACAAAGACATGAACAAAAACAAAAACAAAAACAAAAAAACCCAAAACAACCTAAATTGTGATAGAATCAGAAATACAACCTGACACCCTGTTAGTCAGGGCGTAGGAAACAGTCCAAAGTCAGCCCTCCTGGACTGGCAGAGGTGTCCTGTTGGAAGCAGAGATGGTCCTGTGGAGCCAGGGGTCCTTAGGTGGGTCCAGACTTCCTTTGGGAGTCCCATGGGAACACCGGAGTGCCTGATGACACCTGTGGATCTTTTTTATCTCGGCAGAAATGGTTTGCCTTCTGCTCTGTGGTAGAGCATCTCACAATAGGGTGATGAAATGTGTCATGCCATTGCTGAGCTTTAATGGTGCATTAACAGAAGATATTCGTATGGGGGTAGTGAAAGACTGAGCAGAGATAAGAGATAATACCCCACCCGGTTTTCAACAGCTGGCTTGTTATCAGGGAATGCAGTTACCCCCTCCCTTCTGGAGTTACAACAGATAAGATGAAACCTCCCCAACTGAGCTTTTGGCCATCTCTTTGTTTTTGGTCAAGTACTCTTTAAGTATCCAACTCTTAGTCTCCTTGGTAATTTATGGGGAAAAAATTCTTTAAAGTAAAAAGGAGGAAACCTAACCCCCAACAAGCAGCCAGCCTGGCTCAGGGCACCAGCCTGCACTTCCTCACTTTGGAGTTCTGCAGTGGCTTTGACTTGCCTGATTGTCCTTGGGAGATATTCTTCTCTTTAATGCTTCATTGCCATGACTATCTGTGCATGCACTGAAGAGAAATGAACTCAGTTTCTGGGGAAATGAGCAGCTGCAAGTTGAGGGTGTGAATTTTAGACGGTTGATAACTGGGTCTTGCAGGGCCTTGGGACTGGCCATGGATTTCCCAGCAAAGGCTGCAAAGACACTGGAACAGACTTGTCTCTGGATTTCTCAGTCCCTGTGGATTGGTTTTCAAAACCTGTGGTGGATTGCTGAAAGTCTCTAGGTGCTTGTTGAACTCCAGGAATTTTACCAGAGCAGATTTTTTTGGTTGATTTTCCAACCTATACTCTGAATTTTGAATTTGAACCATTCAAGAGCATAAAACTGAAATAAGTTGGGTTTTATTTCTACCCAGGTTAGTAAAGTTTTTTACCTTTGAGAACTTTGTCAGTCTTCTGCAGGGGTATATGCTTGTCTCTGATGATTTTGCAGTTTTCTTCTTCAATACTGTTTTCATTACATGACTTTTATCAGTATTTTATCAGTATTAAACATCTGAACAGTGTATTTCAGATGAATATATCACAACCCATAATCAGCCTCAAAGATTTCCCAGATTATATGAAGGGGGTATAGCTCTGATCAAGGTCTCAAACACCACAGTCACTTAGAGCTTGATCTCTCAAAGTCCTCATCAGCATTTTTTAAACAGTATTCTTTTCCATCTCCTTTCATGTAAGAAAGGTCTTATTCCTGCCATCATGGTGT